>NC_047531.1:71343026-72550312 GCF_012275295.1 Melopsittacus undulatus
AGTAAATAATGCAGCAGCTACAGTCACAAAAGAATAAAGGAAATAATTTCAATTTTAGGTCCATAAGTCCAAATTTCAGTACTTGAAGTCTAGCTCGGATGCTTTGTTGCTATGATAGACCTTGCTTGCCTGTATTTCTGCTGCTGGATGTTTGCACAACTTCCCCAGCCTCTCCAACATAGAAGTAATAATAATACACACTTATGTACACCAGAAATCATGATACAGACTTTCTACCACCTATATGTCATAGTAGGGATGTTCTAGAAACTAGCTTTTATCAAATAAGAGGAGCATTCCTATCAATTCTGGACTGACTGAAAGTAACATCCTCCACCACTCTTTGAGAGCTGCAAAATACCTCTGCAGCTTCCTAAAACAGTGAAAAGACGCAAAAGGCAGCAAAATGACAATTATGCATAAATCATCCATTATCTTATTGTCTCTATCTGAGGATAATTTGAATGACAAAAGCCTATGAAAAATCATCAACAGTATGGAATAATATACTTTTTTTTCTTTTGCACCTCTTCCCTGGCTGCTTCCACACTGCAGAATGGTTTGCATTTTCTGGGGCTGGCTGGAAGAGCGTGGCTGAACTATCCTGAGGTTTTCTTCTACCTAAAGACATCTCAAAAGAAAATTTCCAAGACAATGAAGGGGGGAGAATGTCAGTAAACTCACCTGATTTGTAGCACATTCGCTACGTTCATGGTCTAACACTATGTGGTTCAGAGCAAGTTCTTGAATGTGCCTGCTGTGTGACATGGTTTTCTCCAGAAACCAGTGGTTGATGAATATTTAATGAGACCAAAATAGTTTCAATGGGAGTACTTTAAAGGCTGAGGAACTCACTTGCTAAGCCAGCCTGAAGTAATATGCTGGGGAAGAGGGAAAGACTTCACATCAACATCATCACTCAGCCTGTGTTTTTCTCTGGAATATTAAGTCCCCCAAAATCCACAAACCTGTCTCTTCAGGAAAATTTCTCTAACTTTTGGGAGTCCTGACTATTCTGAGTTCTTGTTCATGGTTTCTGGCTTCCACCTAAATTTACAAATGACATTGCTGAGAAATGCATTATAAACCATGGTTTCTCTAAGAAAACCTCTTAGTTGGCTGAAATGTACAATGCCTAGTTAGCCAGAACTTCTGTTGTCAGGAGTATTGCTTTAAAAATGGAGGAATTTGTTTAATAGAAATTGGCAAAGGTAGTTTTCTCAGTGAATAACAGAAGACATATATCATAACCACTGATATTAGAAACACATACACATAATATTTTATTTTCTACCAGGTAAAAATTATGGGTTTCAAAATAATTGTACATGCTGTATTGTATTTTAACTTTCACTATATTTCAGGTTTTGTTTGATTGTTTTCCACACTGGTAATGTTTAAAAGGTAATGTATTCACTAAACTGAAGCAGGCTGAATAAGGCAGTTCAAAACTAGGACACAAGTAACAGACAGATTTGTGTAAACTTGGTATACATTTTACTTGATCTTTTCTGGTTTTATGCAACCTGTATCATCAGCAGGATACATGATAGGTGCCACATGCCCTACATATTCAGAGTGGCTGCTGAGTAATATCTCTTTTAACATTTGCGGATTGCAGCCCTATAGCCATAAGTCAATGACAATGATAAGGAAATTAGGAGTTGGTTAGCAACATAGAGGTGTATATCTTGCTATGGAGCCTTGCTAAATTGTCTTGCAGTTCAGTTGAAACTTTAGGTATTTTTCATCAAATTTTCTCTTTTTTTTCCCAAATTTTTACCTAATTATGGTTTATTTTGATTACACTGCATTCTCTATGTTATGCAAACACTGTGGGTTTTTTTTAACTGCTTTCCTCATTTGAAACGTCTTTCCTTGCATACTTGTCTTTTGTAAAATCCATTTTTTCTGGGTGTAAGTGTAGCTATATGGTGATTCTTACGCTTGCCACGAGAGGTCTCTTCCTTGTGTGACAAACCTGAAAGCTAAAAGCCAAACTTTCTGGTTTGTCCCAAGTAGTCCTTTAGACTCATTTTCATGTTCCAATGACAGTGAAACTTTGGACATATTAGAGAAAAATCTGTATTTGCAGACTGCAAGAGATCAGAATTAAATCCTTAGTTTCTGAGTCGAGAGAGATCTGAACACAGAAAATAGGGGTGATATTCCAGTGCTGAATTTTACATAATCTTCAATTTTATCTACAATTTCTCCTTTCCCTTTTTGTGTGTTACAGCAGTTTCCTTGTTTCTTCACAAGCTGATGAGTGTGATGAACATGTACTGTGCTTCCAGGCCCAGTGCTCCTGTGCTAGGGTTTCATACCTTTGATGGAAAATTATGTTAAAGAGCTAATAATCTGATTTACTGCATCTTGAGACACCACAAATAAACTTCATGTTCCCATTGAGACACTTTTCATTTCCTCTTTCCTTTAATTTAAATTTTTCAATGTTTGTTTTTGGTATATGAAAAATGTGAGAGTTGTGAACGATATCCTCTTCTGGGATGCCCTGCAGTAGTGACCAAGTTTTTATGAGCAAGATGTGTCTGTTACTCTCTCTAGTCTTTGAACTTTATGTCATAGTTCTATTCAAAATCTGCAAGGACAAAAGGGAAGAAATGTATAAGACAAGAAGAAATAGAAATGTGTAGAAGACCAGCAGATAGCTGATAGGACCTAAGCAAAAGATTCTACCTATCACAAAACTAGATTTGTTGTGCTGAGTGATAAATGAGTTCTTCAGTTGTTAGTGTAGACAGTGACCTTTCTGATAGATTACAAAGTCTTTTAGGCCTTATGCGAGTTTTGCTGCATACATATTGGTAACATATATTTTTATCAAGTTTTAATAAGCTACTAGTAATGTGAGTAGTATAGCTTGGAGCAGCAGCTCTTACTTAGCATCTAGTAGCATGTAGATGGTCAGATTTTATAAAAAAAAGAAAAAAATCATAACCACTATTTTATTAACATTTCTTGCACTTTATAGCTGGTAAATGAAGAGGTTCTTGCTATCAGTAATGTTATAGAAAGATAAAATTACCCTATGTCAAGCATATCCACGTTTCTTTTTTTTTTCCCCATGCTAGGCATCAGCAATGTCTGATGGCTGCCAAAATCATCACAGAAAATTAATGTGCCAAGTGCAGTGGACTGGCAAAAGTTTTAGATGGCGAAAAGCCAAAACCTGTTTTTAAAAAAAAATAGTGGGGCTGCAGGTTTGGGTGAAATCATAAAGAACTATGCTCTTGCAGGTTAGGGGTCAGTGTCATCTGAAATCTTCCTGCTTTTATTGTCAATACTTGGCAAAATTCCCGTAGTCAGATAAAGGCACCATGATTTCAAAATACTGTAAACTATTTATGTTACCTGATAACACACCTCATTTGACTCCCCATTCCACACCCACTCCAGAGGGAATTGCACATAACTTTATGGAAAGAGAAGCTGGAATATTTTGGCACTCCTTCAAAACAGAAATAAAGTTTGAACAAAAAATACATGTAAGGATACAATTTGGTTATATCCTCTGGTTCCAGAATTACTATATTTTGATTTATTTTTATTTAGTTTCTATTACCTCTGGGAAAGCATTTTCCATCCATTAAAAACTAATTTCTGGTGTTACTCATGCACATAATCCTGGTGTTTTTCCACAGCATTTAAAAGATGGTGGTCAGTTTACAGCTTGTTGTACATTTTACCTTGGGTTCTTCAGCTTCTCAGAGAACCAAAATGGGACTTCTGTGGGCAGTTGCATCTCTGACAGTAAATGCATCCTTCAAAGAGGGCAGGCTGTGCAGTGTGTGCATCCTAAATAAGGAATGTAAGTGTCTTGGAACAAAACAGATTGGGCCTAGAGTTAGACGACACACATTTTTCTGAATTGTGACAAAGGCAATTTCATCAGTGTTTGCTACACAATAGCAGAGGGTACTTGAATGCTTCTTTGGTCACATTGAATTAAGTGATATTATTCACCAAGTTAAACACGTTACTTGGCCATACATATATAACAACTTTGAAAAAGCTGTTAATTACCATAGCACAATTACTAAATCAGACAGAAGGCTGAAAGTCTGCTTACAGGTTTGCTCAGTCTTTAAATTTATCAACAGGAGAATGAAAACAAGAGTACATTCATGTAACAGTGCAATATACTGATGAATAATATATACCTGGGACCCTGCCAGACTGTTCCCAAAGAAATATGTACCATATATGTGGTCAAGAAATAAATTACATTTATCATCCACCTTTGCCTGTCTCATTCATCCATCTCTGTCTGGACTACCTTAAGCATTCCAAGCACTGAGCTGCATCAAAGTCTCCATCAAAAACAAAGAGAAAAGAAGGGACAGTAAGAGAAGCAATTAATATTCCACTCCCCCTCAGCTGGTACAACATTAGTCTTTCACTACAAAATACTGACACTTTTTGCTGGTCAGTTTTGAAATGGGCAGCAGCAGAGCATTATCTGATTCTCTGAATGGACAATCCATATAACACTTGACCTGTGAAAAAAAGATGGGCCTGTTTCCTGAATTACAACTTTTTTAAAAATCACTTTTCTATATTCCAGATGAAGAAATCAGACAGAATAAACTAGGTCTGGCAAGTGCTTGGTAGGTCATCTGATTCATCCTATCATGTAATATATTTTATGCTGTATTCCACCTTTTTTTTAAAAAAAAAAATAATGGTATTGTCAATCTTTCTGGATTAAAGATTTCTAAAAAAGTTACATGAGCTAGGATAAAAAGCTACAGACCAACAAAAGTCCTGGAAATCTACAGCTCATAGATTCTTAGCTTTCTGTTCTCATTTGTTCTATAACAGTAAGTTCAGTTTGATGTCAGACACCTTTTACATTGGAAAAAATCTTCGCTCTTTTGCCTTTGCTTCCTTTCCTTTGCATTTCCTTGTTCCCTTCCTTCTTATTTGAAAAATGATGTCAAAGTAGTACAGCACTCATAAATAGCTACCAATTTCTACCGTCAGACTAAAGTTTCAGTCATCCAGAACCTCCGGAGAGTAAGGTAGACATCAGCTGAGGTCCTCCATGAAAAGCAAAGATTTTGATTATGTGGGTGATTAGCTTAGGTTAAAAGATATATTGCATTAATAAAGTCACACCAACTGAATTTCTAAGAGAGACAAAACAAAGAACCTAACTAGAATAGGAGGAATATAAAGAAACAGCAAGTCATTTCTGGATGTTGACATCATATTCTCTCATGTCTGTGAAACTGGGAGGAATACTGAAGACAGCATCTTATGGTGGAAACTGAGGAACAGGAAGTATTTAATGATAGCTAAGAAAAATAGCTGAAGATTTCAATTTTTTTTTGCTGAACTTGCAAAGACTGACATTTTAGAAGAGTGCAGGCTTTGTGTAAAAACTTTTTTTGAAGATGATAAATTAAGAGGTCATGGCACAAAGACATTTTTACGTAAAGTATATTCCCCTGCCAACTCCCTGTGTGTCCCACCTTCTCCTTCACTCTTTATTCACTCTTTGTTCACTCTTCCAGTGTCCTGTTGACATGGTAACCTCTTTGACATGCTTTCTACTTGTCCTTCCAAGGCTGGAGTGGCCCAGGATTGGGAACTCAAGTGTCTTGTGCCTCCTTTGTGTTCCCGAGCACTCAGATAAACACGTGGGGTCCAATTGAGGTCAGTGCTCTGATACTTCAACATAAAAAGTTAAAACACTAGTTCTGGACCTTGCTGAAGTAGAGGAAACCATTTAATTCCCAAACTAGGAATAAATATCATACTAGCTGAATCATGAAATTGAAAGAACCATTAAATCACTAATCATGACAGCTAAAATCCCAGGCAGACCTAGGCATTTTAAGAGAGAGAAAACCTAGACTCAAACTGAAAAATATAGCTCAGAGAAGACTTCACAGAATGTTTGTGCTCATAAAATTAAAATGTGAAAATCCCTTTGGAAATTGGAAGCTATGCAAGTTTCTAAAAAGTTGAATCAGTACAGTCTTGTGTGTTAAAGGACTGTGAGGATCAGAGCGTGTTTCAATAACCTCAGTGGTATGCCATTCCTTGAGTGTTAGGTGCAGAATTGCACCTAAGGCATTTTGCACAGGAAAGCCCGGTATGGACTCACTCAGCAAAGAACAAAGATTCTCTTAGCGTTGGGTACCCAATCACAACACTTCAAATAGTGCTTTTGTGTAATTTAAACACAAAATAAAGGGTGAATAGCTTAAAAAGTATTCATCAGTAATAATCACCCCTTAGAACAGTTTAGAATAATTCAGTGAGAATGTTTTTATGGATAATATAAAAATATAAATTAGTTATTTGACTAATTATTATGCTCAGTTTTCAAAAGCAAATGACCTATTCAAGACTATGGGAATTTTGCCTCTATAAGCCCTCAATAAAGCTTGAGAAGACATAGCCCATGATGTTGCCATTAGCATTAAATATCTTTTGGTTTTTTACAAGCTGAAACCAAGATTTATAAAAAATGGACTCCATGTGCTGTTATTTGTGGTGCTGAAGGCACAGCAGAGGGGTAAAGAAGATGTTTCTAATAAAGTTCTGTCTCCAGCTTGCTATGAGACTGAAGGTTGTTCAGGCTGTATCCCACTGGGAGCTTCCACGTGGACTTCTACCTTTGCCTGAAGCTAATTAAAATTCATGTTTTCTTAACGAATTAAGGACAGTGATAGCCACTCACCCTCTAATTGCCGTTAAGCCTAATAGGCAGCCCAGGATGGATAGTTAGCCAAAGTATCTATCCAGCAAATATTTTGACATTTTCCTCTATTTCACATTTACCACTGAGCACTCAGCAGGTGCTCCCATTTTAAAAAGGAAGTGCTAATGCCTCCAGTCCTTCTTTTATTCTGGTTAGTATGCATCTAATTGAGGGCTCACCTCTGGGAAAACAAAGACAGCAAATTCAAGCTGATGCTCCTGAAGACTGGGAGAAAGGGCTAAGTATACTAACCCAGCCAAACCCAAAACACCACCACCTACAATAACATAAGGAGAAATGACAAGATTCCTTAGAAATACTATCATACATCAAAAGTGGTCTCTAAATGATATCAGAAAAAAACCCCCAAGAATGGTTGGAATTACTTTTTTCATATTTAAAGTGTTATTTACATGTAAAATAAAAATACATTTTGTGGGAGAAGTCTGAGTAAAGAACCAAATGACTGAGGCAAACATAAGTGGTTTACTATTCTAGCTGTCTCTACTGAAGAGCAACACTTCAACACTGATTTGTGGTGTGTTTTCAACAAAGACCAAGAAATTAATCCTAAATGTAGGTGCCCACAGTTCAGTCCCTGGGATAGATCTGGACTAGTCATGCTTGTCTCTTACTATCTGAAGGAAGAAAATGTATTTCGCAACAGAATTTATCAGTTTGTTTCAAGAACCTCCCTTAGGGTGACAAGTTCCACACCTTGGATGTAGTTGTTCCTCTCCAATGTTTATAAGTCTGGACAACTTTTTTAGTTATGATCTCTCACTTGCTATTGATTTCTCATATATTATTAAGTTTCCTTATGAAATCTGGTATGTAAATAATGGTATGATGTTATAGAGAGAACTGATACTCAAAACACAGCTGCAGAGTTAAACATTCAGCTGTGGAAACATGCTTCAGTGTAGTTGCTGTGAGCATTTATATTTACACCAGCTAAGCAGCAGTGTCAGGATGATGTACAGCACAACTTAGAGCCTCAAAGATTTGTGGTCCCTGTGAGAAATGTATATCTTAATACTTCTGTAAAGTACAAGGATATTATTCAGAAATCTTCTATTTTGCATTTAGTAACTAATCCCCTTACAACAGATTTCAGCAGTTACTAATTCATTACAATATAGAACCTAGAACCAGCTGGGAAATAAAAAGCATGAAATCATATTTGTTAGCTATGCTGAATTGTGTCTTTATAAAACAAATTTACAGGTTTTCTGAAGACAGATGTTCAATATTGCATTACTAAATGGTTCAGCTCCCAGTAAGGATTTACTGATTTATGTGATTCAAGGTTAAAGAAATCTGCAAGTAGTAATCAAGCATCCTTAGAAAAAAAGGTAATGGACTAAGGCTGACCTTTGTGACATGTGTTAAAAAAAAAACAACTCTGCTGCATTTATATTCATTAAAACTACACAAAAGTTGTTTAGAATCATGCTTTTTTTTTTGTATGTGGAAAAGGAAAGTGTAAGTAGCTTCAGAAGAAGATAAACTGAAACTTCAGGAGCACTCACTCTCTTGATTTTCTTTTAGTAGAGTCAGGTATTAACTGTAATGAATAGGCTATTTTTTGGGGGTTAATTCTAGGCAAGATTATAATATGCTGAAATAAACTGGTAATAAACTGAATAGCAGTTACTTTCAGTGTTTAGGAAATGGACAATGACAAGTGAAAGTATTCATTCAACTTAAGGTAGTAATGAGATTCTGTGATCTATTCCCTGTGTCCCTTCTACAATCCTTCTACAAAGATCATGGTGTTGGGAATGAAAACCCTATTGCTCCACACTCAGGAAGCTCCTGTTTTCAGTGGTTTGGCTAGAAAGGCATTACATCCTCCCACGTGAGGTGTAGAGATTTTTTGTTGTTTTTGTTTGTTTGGCTTGTTTTTATTCTGAAGATGCTGTTCTTTAAACATATTTGGATGAAAGAGTTCACATATATGGCATAATGATATCCTTATTATCTGGACCTGGTGTAATAACTTTTATGAAGTTTTCCACAAGTAAGAATTCAAATACATCTGTGTATTTTTTCCCCAGCACTTGTGAGTAACGTTTGGCAAGAAAACAAAGAAAAACCAGTGGCGGCAGGTCTCTTATCTTTACCCTCATAGAATTGACTTCCACATTCCTTAGCCTTGATTGGAAGAGTGGTTCACTGTAAGATTTAAACTGGCTCAAAGTCACTGCTAACGAAATAAGCATTGCCATCTTCTATTCACACTCTCATTTCCTTCCCTTACTGCCTCAGTCTGCTGTATAAGCATGCATTTAGCCGAGCAATGAATCAGACTGGGAAATTGATCTACTTTGTAAGAAAAAGAAAGGTAGTGTCGACACAGGCCAGTTTCCCAGTTCAGATGACCACAAGAAAATGCTTTTGTTATTAAGTGGGACAGGGAACAGGAGGATGGGGGTAGCTTGTGTAGACTTTTAGTGCTATAGACTGTTTAAAAAGTGAAGTAGTCAGAGGTACCTCATAGATATATTAATATTGATCAAGTACAGAAAAATGAATTCAGACTGTAAATCTTTAATCTTAATAAGAAAAGGAGTATATTTCTGTGCTCCCCAGTGAAGAAAGTACTATTTCCTAGTCATGTGAAAAAAATAAAAAAAGTTTTTTAAGCTCATATTCTCTATTGGAACTAATATATTTTATTCCACTGTCCTTCACTATTTCAAATTTTTCACTTTGAAATAAGCGTTTTGAGTCTTTATTGCATGTAATATATTTTGTTTGTGTCATCATTATGACTGATTAAAATACTTAATTTTTATTATACATATATCACCTTTATATAGCATTTTGTATTGAAAAGTTACTCTTTACTTTCAGCATATGATTTTTCCAATTTTGTTTGGTAAGAAATAATATTTAAGCTCAAAATAAATGAAAAAATCATGTCAAATTGTTCTGGTTTCAGCTGGGATAGAGTTAATTTTCTTCCTAGTAGCTGGTACAATGCTGTGTTTTAGATTTAAGATGAGAATAATGCTGATAACCCACTGATGTTTTAGTTGTGCTAAGTAGTGCGTATCCTAAGTCAAGGTATTTTCAGTCTCATGCTCTGTCAGTGAGGAGGGGCACAAGAAGCTGGGAGGAAGCAGAAACAGGACACCTGACCCAAACTAGCCAAAGGGATATTCCATACCACAGCATGTCATGCCCAGTAAACAAACTGGGGGGATTCAGCTGGGAGGGTTCAATTGTTGCTCGGGGACAGGCTGGGTGGAGTCAGTGGGTGGTGAGCAATTGTATTGTGCATCACTTCTGTTTGTTGTTTGCTTTATTCTCCTCTTTTTCTCTTTATTATTATTTTATTATATTTTACTTTATTACAATTTTTAAACTGTTCTTATCTCAACCTATAGGGTTTACATTTTTCTTTCTTTTTTCCATTTTTTTCCCCATCCCACGAGGGGAGAGGGAAGGAAGTGAGTGGTTGTGTGGTACTTTGATTGCTGATGGGGTTTAAACCACAATGGTGGTGAAATGAATAAAAGCACTAGTTTCAAGACAATAAATGGAAAAAAACCAACCTCCAGCCATGCCTACTTGTTGAATTTTATTTTTGGCTATACTGCATAAATACTCATAGTTTGGTTTAAATTCTGGAAAAATCATCCAATGAAGAGACCCAGAATGCCTTTTTGTAATCTATGTCCAGTCTACAACACTCAAAGACATCCAAATAGAAACCAGAAAGACTGAAACACTGACTAGGGACAATCCATGAATAATCAGAATTTTTTCTTGCAGTACAGTTGGATAGCAGTATAGAAAGCTGGTTTATACTAATTTTTCCATTGAGAACATGCATCAGTCTTTGGTCTTGTTTATGCTACACCTCACATGCAAGTGTACACAAATGCAAGACACCATCAAGTTTACATACACAGTATGGTGTGTTACTTAGCCCATACCTGGGATGTAATTGGGATGACAAGTAAATAGTGATGAATGATGCTCAGTCTTGATATGGCAGCTCACATAATTTCATATGAACTGATATTTTATCTTAAGATGATGTTGAGCACTTTTGCACCAACACAAAAAATATCACAAATCTCACTCATGTATAATGGCTAAAAATGAGAAATGCAAAGGAATGGCTTCCTGAGTGCTGATTTTTCAAAAAAAAAAATGTAGGAGAAGGAAAATACTACTTTAGCTAAAACGTAAAGAAATGTTTTCCAGAGTTTCTTGATAAAATTAACAAAGAGCAAAAAAAAAAACACCCAAACCCCTGAAACTTCTGCCTCCACGCAAAAATACCCATTCAATTTTCAAATGAAAAATGATATTTTGAATTATAAAAAATTTACAATATGCCTTAAGAATGTTATGGAATTCCAGAAAAAAAACCTAACATTTGAAACAAAGTGACATTTTGCTACTTCCAAGTATTTCCTATCCCTGTTTTAGCCACATCAATTAGCCAGTTCTTCAATACCTTTGTGAGCATTCCGAGGTCCTCAGAAACATAACTTGCAGAGACAGATTTATTTTTCATTGGAAATAACAGTCTGCTGTTGAAGGTGGTTCGCATCTAAAGATCTCTTCATTGTGAATTTGATAATGTAACACTGCAATATTCTTTTTATCATACTTCATTCAGTAGGAAGAGAGAGACTGAGCCAAAAATTGTATATTTTTTAGTTAAAACCAACCCTATTACATAGATAATATAGAACAATGGTCTAGTTTTATTTTGCATTTTTTCCTGTTTATTGTTAGGAATGATTTAACTAATTTGTCAATAGCAGATTAGCAGCTACTTCTTCCAAATATACCTTTGTATATTGTAAAGACTTGACAATTTATCTATTACATTAAATGTTTTACAGTACCTTGAGAGAATTCTATTGTAAAAATTGAGTTAATAATAGGTCATACAGTGCACTGACTAATGCATAAAGACAGTCCCAAGGACTGGATTTTTCAGTGAGAACAGGCACAATTAAATTTTTGAATTTTTTCTTTTTATTATCATTCTTTAATACTCACTGAATGGTGCATTTAAAAAAATAATTTCTTAAAATAAACAAAAACTATGTGTATAATGACTATTTAGACTTTTACAAATTTTAATGACAGCTGTAGAAGTAGTTTGCAGTGTTGTAAATGTGGAGAAACAGGTACAGCCAAAAAATAATGCATGACTACACACACCCAGGCCAAAATATAACATTTCTTTCCATTCAGTCTTCAGAGGGAATAAGTAGAATCTTCTCACATAATCTCTGTTCTTCTGGCCTGCAAGTTTTATTTCAGGGAATAAATGTTTTAATTCAGAGTTAAGGGAATAGTTTTCCCATTCCCTGCCAGTTTTTTACAACCTTACTAAATATAAACAGAGAAGTCATTTAGCAGAAAGGGCCATTTAATACTATAATAAAATAATTTAAAAAATAAAATAGCTACTGTAAATAAATAGTAGCATAAAATTGTAGAGGAAAAGTATTTTCCTGCTATGAAGAACGAAGGAAAACTTTTTTTCTTTTTCTCACAAATATGAATATGCACACTATAAAATTCACAAAAATAGATATGTATTAACACACATATCTATAACATTAATTTATCCATACATTGCAGCAAACTCATTAGTTTAGAGACACAATCTTTTACAATGCATTTCTGTACAATAGTTGTCTATGAAAATGAAAAAAAAAAATATTCTTGAGCTGACTTAAAACCTATTCTGATTATTCCATTAACCTAATGAAGGCTCCTGATGCCCCTGTTCTCCTACCATTGAAAGACTGCAAAAAGTTACACTGCAGTTCTCTTAATTGTCTGCAGTGTTGCAAAACCTCTTAGTGGATGTACCTGTCCTAGCGCAAAGTAATATGACTCTGAAAGTGAAATCTCGATTGTTCTGAAATCACTGATAAATCTCATATGACCTTCATAAGGCTGAATTTCACCCTGCAGACCACCCTAAGTAGTCCTCCTTTTGTCGGGGACCATTTTAAGCTGTAAGTGTAAGCAAATTATAGTCTTTTTCTTGCTTATCAGACAGATATAAGTGCAACATACATTATACATGCATTATACACTTCCTTTTTATTACCCATTTACATGTATACTGAGAACATAGTCTTAACTTAGGATACTATTGTAAGCACATGTTTAAATGTAAGCCAGAGTGAAGCCAATTCTCAAAAACTCTGCTGCACTGAGACCAGCACCTTTAAAAACAATATCATGGTTATTTCTTCTTTTGGATCTGTCTTGGCTTGCACTAGGTTGGAGAAGGTCAAATCTCTATCATATTTCCCTTCTTTTAGAGCAAAATTGTTTTCCTGAGGTCTTAATGCACAAATAAACTAACTAAGACTATATTTCCAGACAAAACTAATTCAAAATTGAAGGTAATCATATTTGGCAGCATTTGGCTTGATATAAAAATCTGGACAGTTGGATAAGAGAATAATATTTAGAGGAATTTGTAGTCCAATTTTGTTTCTGCCAATTTATTATTCTGCCAATAAAACACAAGACTTGTTTGCAAGAGGAAGTATTTGGGAAAGAAGCAAGAACAGAAATATTGCAACAGAATCATTGTTATCTGTTTTATTTCTTGCACGGACACCCTTATTTATGTTCCTAGGTGTAGTTTAACTGAGTCCATCTCCAAAGGGAGAGTAAGAGAATCTACTTACAGAAATCATCTGGTGTTGAAATACTATTACAGAATAGCCATGCTGTTCTATTTTGCTTTACGTAAGAGACAATCTCAGTTTTTACATGCTGGAATAAAAATGGCATTTCACATTTCCTTTTCTGATTGAGCTTTTTTTTACAGATTTGTGGGATGTTATCTATGTGAATCTACAACCCAGAAATGTTCAAGTCTTCAGAAAACTTTGAGACTAGGAAATCTGTGTGTCTTTTATCCTCTGAATATGATTAATGATGCTTTGCGTTTTGCAAGACATTATTAAAAACAGAAGCCTATGACTTCATTGTCTCTGACAATGACTTTGAACATGGGTCAGTTATTCCACTTTTACATTTCTTTGCAAGATTAAAAGAAAGTAAAAACAATTGCATTGGGAGGGAGAAACTTTACACAGATGTAACAAAGCAGGAATCACACACGTTTTTAATATGTTTCTTCCAATGAAAATTCACCTCATCCGTATGATACTGCTGGTAAGCAAACACTAGTGACAGGCAAATCTAGCCATCAGGAAAACATACTAGGTTCAGGATTATCTCAAGTACCACATGCTAGAATTGTTGAAAACATCAGGAAAAGAGTTCAGAGTTTGATTGGGGAAATTACAAGTAACAGTTGCAATCTCTTATTTGCATTCCTGGACATCTAGTGACTGACAAAAAGTTGCTATGCAGAACAGAAACAAATTTGTAAAAGTGAGAATTTATATGAAAATATTAGTGAGCTATTAAATTTATTTTCACATAAAATACACTACAAGTTGAATATGCTATACTTTATACAGTTTATATGCAGCATTGTTTAAAGTGCTGAAAATGCTAGGTCTTTCTTTAGCAGCTAAACAGGAAATTATTTGCTCTTTTTGAGCTATCCTGTTCATCTGTGATGCATTATTCTGTTGAATTTCTGCAGTGTAAGAGTTGGGTTTTTGGTTGTTTTTGGTTTGGTTTTTTTTTCAGATATCTTTACCTTTCATGAATTTCAACAACATTCTCATTGTACTTAAAGCCCAAAAGGGGAATTAAAACCTTCACAGAAATTATGGCAAAATCGAAAATTATTTCAGCAATGATGAGGTTTTGCTAAGTGAGGTTGGGAATATGTTTGTGATAAAATCGCCATTGTTTTGCCCATTGACAGAGGAATGAGTGCTGTTGAACACTGGCAGTTTTCTGCCATCATATCACTCATTCAGGAAGATACTGGAGAAATCATGGTACTTTGTCAGCCAGTTCTGGTTTACACTATCTTTAACTTGGTTGTAAAAACTGGTCTGTCCAATGAACCTTATCTGTAACTGGCTAGAATAAATATGAGGTTTTATTACACAGTAATAAATGAATTTCATGTGTTATCAAGATCCCTTTTTCTGAGTTCTTCTCAGGCGTCTTAGTGTTCCATTGCCCTTAAATGATACTGTAAAAAGGAAACACTGTAAAATGAACTTTATTCAGTATATGGTCAATGAAGGGTTGGAAGAGTGAGTTAATATTGCATTTGGAGCTCTTGTATTTGGATCTTCTATGCCTTAATCAGAACACTTAACTGATTTAATACAAATCTAAAATGCCTTCTGTAATTTAGGCTACTTTTTTACTTTCTTTCCATCTAATGATTTTAAAAAGAAACACAAATCTCCCTTAATTGGAATTAGATGGGAATTATTATTAAACAGTCTATACTAACACTGAAACATTTCTTGCTAACACTGAAGTTTAAATGAGATGATCATCAGGGTAATTCTCTAAAATAATCAAACAGTGCATAATAGCAGGACTCTTGTTATTTCTCTGCCATCAAATAACAAAAAGTTGATTACTGTTTGCAAGGGTTCTCCTTGGTTATCCTTGATACCCAAGTCAGCTGTATCTTCATGCCTTGAGAGTTAGGGAGCTTAAGAAACCAATATATATACATATACATACAGTTACCTTATATAAATATATACATGTATACACACACATATATATATACCTGAGGAAGCCTGCACTGCTGGAAGCTCAGGAGATCAGCTTGAGAGAAGATGAGTAGGAAAGCAGAAAATCAGGACAGTTTTGAAGCTTCCTTGTGTTCCCTCATGTACTTCTCAAAGCAGAAAATTTTCAAATTTTGTTATAAATCTCCTTTGTAATTGTTCTCATAGACTTTACAAAAAAATCAGTTTATTGAAAATCTGGGATTAGTTTCTGTAACATTAATCTTAATATTTCTGCTGAAGGGTCCCTACCAGCCTCTGGACATCCCCACAACTTAGGCTCAGCACCACTTTATTGCTTTGCTTCAATAAGACTAGACGGAAGGTAGATTAAGATTCTGTTACATTCTTCAAATAACCTTTCTGTCAATACAGAAATGTCTTTAAAAAACCCCACAAGAATATTTTGCTTTGACATATATATGTAATTATTCTTAAATAGGGAAGATGCAAATGTTTATACAAAGAACAAGCATAAGGTCTTGTATTTACCGAACAAAAGTAAAAAGCAATGGCAGCTCTTTAAATGTTGCTTTACTGATACTTTTCCTTTTGCTTGTGTAAATAACAAGTTTTGCATTTATAAACAATGTTTTTATTACCTAATCAGAAATATGTAGCAGCATTTTTTATATTGGCATTCTTCAGTGTTTGTAGATATCTTTTATACACAAACAGATATATGTAAAGTTTATAAAATTCATATGCATGTTCATAAAGTATATTTTCTTGAAAGTCTAGCAGAACTGTGTCATTGTTATCCACTGATGGATTCTACACTTACTTAACAGTAGTATAAATCTGAAGAAGTCCATTACCCCATACAGTAATGGAGCTGGTGTAGTTTTAGTTTAACCAAGAGCAGGCCCCTGTCCATTCTCCCTGGTTTCTCTTCATAATCAGTTTCAGGGAATTACTGTTCTAATGTTACATACACCTCACTGGTTACCAGGCCACAACCCGACCTTAAATTTGTATGAAAAATTAAGTGGAAGGCAGACGATTGAGCTGTGGTTTCTTTCAGTTTCATATCATTGCCCTTGCATCTGGCTGGGGGGAAAAGAAGAAAAAAAAACCCCACAAAAAAAGCTGCCTGATACCATAATGTCACTTTTAAGTTTTACACAGAAAAAGCACTAAGCAGGGCTTACTCAGAGTCATTTATCAGCCAATTCTTCTTCCTGGAAATGTGATGATGTGAAGACAGACAGAACTGAGGGAAGAAACAGTCCAAAAACCATCTCCCTCACTCTATTATTACGAATCACCCCTGTTATAGAAGGAAAACTACGCATACCCAGCATGCTTCAAAGAAGGAAAATGATGTGACAAAGGCATTAATTTAAATTAAACAAATCTGATCTACAAAATCAATTTAGTGTCTGCATATTTCTCCTTTAAATTAAAAAGTAGATTGAGACTGTTCTTACAGTCCGTGGTATCAAGTTAATATAGTCAATCAGAATGTAAAGTAGTACATCTGTCCAAAAGAACTTCATGTCTTGAATTTGGTTGATCAAGTTAAGTAAAATAGGGATTTTATTTTGCAGGGCTAAGGTAAAGCTGTCTTATAAATAGTGTGTACGTTGAATTAAAATTTGTACAGTATTTCAAATATGCATCTTAACTACCATTACTTTAGGATTTTAAAACATTTATGTTTCACTAAGTACATTTTAAGGTTAGTTAGCTACTCATGCTACCATGCGTAGGTTCCAGAATTAGACAATACGTAACTTTAAAAAAATAAGACTTCTTCATTCTCTTTTTTTTTCCTTCTCTTTTTTAACAAACAGATTTTACACATCAGAAATAAGTGCAGCAAAGTTACTAAATAACCCGTTTCCTTTATGCCCTCAGTGAAATAGATGATCTGTCAAATAAGTCATGTAGTAGTTATAAAAATTTGGGCAATTAACAGGTGACCAAATGCTCACTGCTGCATTGCTAATGAATTAAAAAGTTGTTTACTATTCACGGTGGAGCAGGATGGGAGATAACCTGTTTCAGTCCTAATACATTTTCCAAGAATCATAGAAATGTGCTATAAACATCTGACCAGAATTACTAGTTGAGGAAAACTACAGCAAAGTGATTGGATGAATCAAGCTCCTAGAGATACAGCTTAACATAGGTTTTGAGGAGATAGTATTTTCAGCAGCTCTTTTCGTACTGCTTGTTATTGACATCTCTGCTCAAATAAAAGTGTAACACTGGAAAATCTGAAGAAAAATGCTTTTGCAAGCCTTATTGTTCACAGTTTTTTAAGATCCTAATGAATTAACTTCAGTAGGGTCATCTTGAATTTTAGCAAGTGAAAAAGCAATTATGTCCATTGTTTCTGCTCACTGCTATCCAGTTTCTAATGACTCTGGACAAAAGATGTATTTGTTAAAATGTCAGCAATCTCTCTTACCCTTCACCTATGATGCAAGAGTTCACAGTACACTTTTCTGAAATTTCCCTTGTCATCCCTTAGGCAAAACAAGGATACATCTACCCAACATATAGCAAAGTAGCTTTAAAAGAACTGGGTTGAAAAACTAAGCTGTGATGTAACAGAGCTGTAAAGGTGCAGAACTGTTTGCATCTTTTGAATACATTATATAGAATACATTATTTAATACATTGTATAGAACAGGGAAATTCTTTTAAATTACTAAGGACAAGCCAACAATTAATATGTTGCCACAGCCAAACTCAGGTTGCTGGCTGGGTCAAATGTAGTTAATACTGTAGCTAGACCTGACCGAAGTTGCTTGAATGATTTATTATTTCTGGTTACCCTACAGTTCTCTAGGCTTTCCTTAGTAAACCTTTAACAAGATTTTTTTTTTCACAGTTATTATCTAGTTCATTTACTTCCAAAACAATGCTGACCTTCAGACTTTCTCACATATCAGCTTGTAGAACAGTTAACTGACTTGACTAAAAACAATGCAAATGTGCTTGGTGGATTCATGGGTCAGCACTGGACCACTGACAGTGAACTCAGAGATCACCCATAGTCCACAGATCACAGTGAAGAGCCAGTGATTTACATCATTTTGTTCTTTTGCACACTCAGGACAACCAAACATTGTCCTATGACCTACTTGAGTTGGTAATACACAAATAGTAAAGATGACTTAAAGTGAAAACACTAAAGCAACAAAACTTGTTTCAATAAACATCTGCATTCCTTTCCAATGCATGTTTCTGAAATTTGAAGAACAGAAAAGTAGATAAAATGTGGTTTTGATTAAAACCAGTATTTGTTGTTTTTTTATAGTTTGGGTGTGAAAAGACCTCATAATCAATAAGCTCCAGAGGAGCGGTAATTTATTAAAGCCATTATGATATAGAAAAACCTGGAAATATTAATCACCATTGGGTAAACGATGCTATTTATCTGCTAGAAAACCAATCTTTAACATTATGTTTTTGGTTTATGCTAGTTGCTTGTTAATGAAAGATTCAAATTAATTTCAGCTGATGTCAGGAAAAGAACATGTTCAACATTGTTGAGTAATACATATGTGTGGAATACCATTGTTGTTTTATTAGACCATGAAATTACTGCTCACTCTTATGGAATAATAAAAAATATATTATGGAAAGAGTCTTTATGCAATTTCTAGCTATAAATGATAGATATATTTTTATACTGTAGGCAGTAATATTCCTTCTAAATGTGTACCATATAGCACTTTAGTTTGAAATGAGGGAATAGTCTACCCAGACTCAAAACCATATGTTATGGCTATTGCCCTGTGGAATTTTCAAGCAGACTTTTAGTATAATTATTCTTACTTAACAGCATTGTGGAGAAAAATGCATTGGATGACAAGATTTACAATACTATAAGGTAACAAAATCCCTCTGGAAGGTTTCTCAAGTTTTATTTTAGATACTAAATTTCGATTTTTTTATTATTCTTTTGTCTAATGAGAAAGTAAATACTGTTCAGAGGCAAGACAGACACTTCAATTACTTTTAATCATTCACTTATTTCTCTAGGAGAATTTAGCTTTATCAGGGGAAAGAAACCTGCGGAAACACAGTTTAAGGAAGGTGCTTTTATCCTCAGTAAACTCAGTATCTCATAAAGAACTCTGTAAAAGTTTTTGGCAATTATGAAGAGGCAAAATTATCATTTCCCTTATTATAAAGAAATAATGTATTTTATAAAGATATTTTAACACTCAAGACATAAAAATCACAAAAAATACAATATTGTTTCTACAACACTGGTAAGGGGTAGAAAAATACAGACTAAGTTATTTATATATATCTTTTATTTTAATGAAAAAAAATAATAAAATATACTTAATTAAGGAATGACCATTTATATGACATCGCTTATTCCAGCTCCTCTCACTAGCTTTATTACACTCAGACACAGGATAACGAAAGTTGCTCTAAGAAAACTTCTTCAGTTTCATGTTCTTACATAAAATTTCATGCAATTCTCTTTTAAATAAGCTTTCATGTTTTAAACAAACCATTATTTTATATATATACTAATAGATTTCATTATTATTTAATTATTATACATTGTCTTATATCCTTTCCCATCTTGTTATTAACAAATCATGTAATTGACAAATTACGTGAATTTTCCTCATGTAGAAATCTTTTCATTATTCAGTGAATCCTGAGCCAAAAAGAAAGTAGCTGCTTAGCTTTAAATACAGCCTAACAGCTCTGAGTAAGTGGAAGCTACTCCTAATAGACATTATTTTCTCTATATTGTGATAAAAACCCCACAGATCTTTCTATGGAATTAAAAATGTTATCAAATGAAGCTCTGCCATAAGCATGGGCAAGGTCTATGTAAAATACGTATCAGTTGTGAACAGATATTAAAACTCTCCTTTCTGAAGGGTTAGCAGATAGATTTTTGGTTTTGATTTTTTTTTCATGTCGTATTTACTTACAGATAATATAATGTTATATATGAGGAGTATAATTTATTGGTACTTACAGGATAGAATGAAACTCACAGAATGCTCATATCCTTCTGCTTATATTTCTTATGATTTTTTACTTCAGGTAGATACTTTATCTTGTTAATTGTAGTTAGAATCCCCCACTGCTGAAGTACCAATGCACAGTTGCTGAAAATGGTAAATGTGATAATGTCAAGTCTTTTCTGCTGGTGTTTGGGTCAAAACAAACAAGCAAAAACCTTAAAAAACATCCATCATGAGCCAGTCTTTCTTTTTATGATTTAAATTATATCAGTGGGGGAATTTTAGTGAATAAAAGATTGTGTCAAGATATAAAAAGAATACTATTACTAATAAAAACCCCCAGTTTATGTTACAGTCAATGATAAGTGTCTTATCTTGAATTTGTTGACTAAATATGATAAATGGCTATCATCAGGTGTGTGGTTTTGAAGTCAGTCTAGTCATTTTCTTCTCTAGCATTTATTTAAAGTATTTTAAGCATTTTTATTTCTGATTTCTAGATACCATTTAGTTAGTATTAGGTTTTGGTTTGGTTTTGATGTTAAAGTAAAGTAAGCAATTGTTCCTTACTAATAGTTCCAAGCTTTTTTTTTTTTTCCCCCAAGAAGCATAGCTAAAAGGATTTATCTCTCCTCCTGGATTTTTTTCTGTAGACCTCTTTCTCCTGGAAACCCGCTTACTAAAGTTAAACTAAAAAGTTGTGTGCATGTGTGTGTATTATTAACATTTGGTTACAAAAAAATTCAGTGATCTATTCAGACTTAAATTTGAGGCCTAGCTTAATGGGCTGAAATGCTCCTTTAAAAACACTTATTTAAAAGATTAATTAAAAAAATGTTGCTTTCCCACAATGGAGATTAAGCCATATATCTGAATAGTCTGGGTGTCCTGTGGAGCTACTTGTGAACTAGTTAGTGGTGACTGACAGGACTACCTAGTGTGCCAATGTGTCTCTTGTTTTGGTTCATCAGATAAGTGGTGAAATGTAGTGCTGATGGTGTCAGATTCCTATTCACTATATTGCTGGATAAACAAAGACTGCATAGGATTGTCAGGGATTTTTCACTCATTTGAATTCTTAATTTGTCCTTTCTTGTAATGTCTCTGTTTCTAATTAACAGCATTTAAGAGGAAATTAACTCTCTTTTAGCCTTTACCAAATAGGCCATGACCAGTCTTCTATGCCAAGTAGAGCTTTCTAATGTAATTACAATTTATGCCACAGAAACATAAAAAAACTGAATACCACGCAATGATATTTTTGCTTTCTTCCAAGCTCATGCTGGCCACTTCCATTGGAATAAGTTGTATATGAAAACAATTTTATACTGTGTGAAATAAAGTTTATACTGTAGAGAATGAAGTTTTTGCTAGTATAGAATAATTCAAAAGCTTCCTCTCAGTTGCTCAAATAGCTATACTGATAGAAAATTCCAGCATAGGTTGGGAATTCTCAGTTTGGAACCTCTAAAATTAGGAGGATTTCTAAATTAGTTCATTTTACTGATGAAATTGTTTCACCTTACTTTAGATGAAAGCAAGTTAAGTAATCCAAGTAATGTGAACTTAGATTGGTTACCCTGGTTTTCCAGCCTTCGTAGATATTAAGAACTGTGGATTCCAAGAGAACTTCCATCTCATCCTTAAACTGTCCCTCAAAATAGATAAGATTAACGAACTGCCTTTACAAGCTCTATTATTAGGTAAGTGCTTGTAATACTTCCTTCATTATTTCACATTTATAACATCATTTTTTAAAAAATGATATTTGGTATTGTGTAAGTCCAAGATAGAACTGAACTTTTATTTCTGTTAGAATAAGCAGTTCTCCTCAAAAATTACTCCTGCATGAAATTCTTATTCAACAGATTATTTTCATAACTAGTTTGCAGAGGGATAAGGTTCAAACCTACAGAAATTTACTGTTGTGAGACTTCTCTCCTTTGTTGTTTTGTCAGTTTTTAAATTTCCATCAGTTATCCTGCATTAAAAATATTAAAAAAAACATTAATTACTGCAGAAATGGAATCTGATGGGTATAATATTTTCTACTATGAGTTACCGAAAACTTTCCCACATTCTATGTGGGAACAATAAATTTTAAACACTCATACTTCATTATATTTACCCAGTAATATTAAAATGTCTATAAGTTATAAAAAGGTGAAGTGCATTCTTCTCAAATCAACAACATGGTGAATTTAAAACAAAATTCTAACTTCTGTCTATTTGAATTTTCTCCTGAAATTACACAAATCTGAATAAAATTGAAGTATGAATTTAACATGTAATACAGAGTGGTATGACAAAGCAATCTCTTTTTATTGTAAATACTGCAAGGAGTAACATGGTGATGGAATAAAATAAATAAAGAATGTTACTGCTGACCTATTTCAGGCAGACGGGGTGGGGTTAGGCTTTTGTTTCTCAACACTATTATATTTTTCTTGTAAACTAGACCATCTGCTGACATTTATCTGGAACTTCATGTGTCCCAAAACTGGTGAGATATTCCCTCACCTTTTCTAAATTAGAAATAACAATGGGCTGCCTTTATTAAAATATGTAGAAGCCTCACGCTTAACTTCTCAGAGCACTCAGTTCAAAGCACCTGCATAATACCTGCTACATAAATTACATGAACATTTCATGGTATGGAGACTGTGGCCTTACTAAATGATTGTCTTTCTTTACCTTGCAAGTTTACTCACTTTTGAAAATGTTATTAACAATAAACCAATAAATGATAAAATGGGAATCTTGTCATATCCTCATGAGAAGTATCAGCTTAAGCTAGATTCACTTACACCATTCATGAAACATTTAATTTTTATCTTATTTGTATGACTGTCTAATACGATAAACTCTTGTGGCTTAGCACTGATAGGCAGCCAAGCCCCACACAGCCACTTGCTTAATTTCACTGCAGTGGAGTGGAGGAGAGAAAGGGAAAGGCAGAAGTGAGAAAACTCATGGACAGAGATAAAGACAGTTTAATAGATAAAACAAAAGCTGCGTGTGCAAGCAAAGCAAAATGAAGAATTTTTCATTCCTTCACATTTGTGGACAGGTATGCAGCCATTTCCAGGAGAGCAGGGCTCCATCATGGAGTAACTTGGGAAGATAAATACCACAACCTCACTGTCCCCTCCATCTTTCCAACAGATTTTATAGATGAGCATGGCACCATGTGATGTGGAACATTCACTTCCTCAGTTGGGGTCAGCTGTCCTGGCTGTGTCCTCTCTCAGCTTCTTGTGCACCCGCAGCCTGCTGACTGGTGGGCTGGTGTGAGGAGCAAAAAAGGCCTTGATTCTGTGTGAGCACTGCTCAGCAATAGCCAAAATGGTGTGGTATCAACTGTGTTAGTCACATATCCAAAATGTAACACTGTACAAACTGCAATGAAGAAAATTAGCTCTGTTCCAGACAAAACCAGTACAATTACAAAATGGCATCTTAGGAGATACTCCTGTGGGCAACAGAACTAAGAACCCTTACAAAGTTGGGATAAAAACCAGAAAAACTTCCAAAGATCTGTAAACAGTTCTCCAAAATACTTCAAAACTAAACTTTAATCCACATTAGGCAGAACAAGACACAGGGTACCAAATAGCAACGACAACATAAATTAATATGCTCCTCATGTAACATAAATTAAGGAACATAATACAAAGATTAAAGTATCTCCTGCTGTCCTCTATTAAATTATAGGATCTTGGAAAGAAAAGGCTAATAAAGCATGACTTCAAAAGAGAAGTTGATGTACAAGAAGAGGAAGAAAGACTTTCTAAATATGTAGAAAGGAAATTTTGGGCACATTAAGTCAGTCATAGCATTTACTTGCCTACAAACCTATCCTTTCACATAGTACAGCTTTGATGTATTTTAATTTCTTTTTCTTTATATGAGTTATCTAAATAAATTGCAGACTGATTAGTTGAGGAATAAGAGGAACTCAAAAGTGTGAGTACCTGAATTGCCTGACTAAGGCAGAGTGGGGCAGAGATTTTCAAAAGTGAGATTTATGTCCATATTGTTAATATTGTAAATGCTTATGTGGATTAACTAAACAGGAAGAAAGAAGTATAAAAAGTCCCCTTTCAAATCAGAAAACACCAAAAAATTTTCATGAGAGAATATGAGTCAGGTTGAGTCATTTGTTCTGGAAATGCTTCTTTGGCTGTAATGAGCAATGATGGAGATGTAAGAACATGCTAAGTGATCTTTTTATTTTTTTTTTTTCTGAAAACTCAAAACATATTGTCCTGCTTTGACAATTTAGTTTCTAAATTTCATTTTACTTTTCTAAGCTCTCTTTGAGATTCCCAGTAATATCCAAAATAAAATTATAAAAACAACATAAAAAGGCTGTAAGAACTGTACTAAGTAGAAGTATTTCTATGTAAGTTTAAAGCCATATCTGCATTATTCTTGTTTTCTATGTGATTCTTCTGGTGAGACAAATACAACAAAAGTCTAGGAATTTGAACAACTATAATGACTGAAACCAAAACCAGTTACTGGTGAGAGACTCTACATTGCATGTTCATGTAAAACTAAACTGGTTTGTAGTGCAAATCAGTATTTCATGCTTTGCATAAAACACGTGGGGCATAACTATTCTGGTTTTGTATTCTAGGAAAGTTCTATGTAGCAACAGCAAACTGTGCTCAGGGGAAAAATTCAGTACACTGTGAAAGTAGGAGTTAGGAGTAACTGTTTTCATCCCATTGCCTTTTCAAGCTGCCAGTCATCTTCAGTGTGTGTCTTTCCACACTGCAGAAGCTGTCTTTTTGATCATCTCTGCACGTCAAATAACAATAACTTAACTCTGACAGAAAGCAAGGCCAATTTTACAATACTTTAACAACAACAAAGAAAAAATTATTCCTGATTTTATTTAGCTTCTGAGAGGCAACCAAGTTTCATATTAAACAGAAATCTTAGAAGACAAGAGATTAGGATTACTTGAGATATTTAGGAATTAGAATATAATTAATATTGCATCATTTTGCTTTGCCACACATTAATGGAGCAAAATCTAACTTAAGGACCAGATGGCCCTTACCACTAATGTAAATTCTAATTAATCTGAAAGTATGTACCTGTTCCCTTTGGAATCAGATACTGTCTACAGTGGATTCTTGGCTCCAGGAGTCCAAGAAGTGAAGCAACAACAGTTACATCAGGTCTACAGAGCTGCTGGATTTAAGGCTGATGAGATCCAGTTCTTCCAGTGAAGTTGCACAGGTTTGCCCATTGACTTCAATGAGAACAAGAGCAAGGTCAGGCTTCAGATTTCTTTCTAGTTTTAACTGTTAATTTGCCATATTGAACAAACAGCTTGCATATATGCACAAGGCTTAGTAGCCTTGAATCCTTTGAAGCACACATGATGATTATTACTGGGTTAAAAGCTCCCCACTTCTGTCTTCTAGTCACTACAATCTGCAATTAAAAAAAAAAGGACTTGATCTGTGGAAACCATGCCGTGTTAAATTTCCTTAGCAGGCAAAATGATACTGTGTAGCATTACATGTGGTTACTGTTAGTCATATCCTTGCTGTAAGTTACCATAGTGTAGCTAGGGTAATAAGATGTGACAAATGGCAGTATGGCAAGTCATTCTGGGTAGTTTCCTTTGGAGCATAAAAACTACATAGGAAGAGGCTTTTCACATTTGTTCATGGATGTAATGAACAACCGTCAACTTTGCTTTGAGCTGCACTTTCCTAGAGAGAACAGGGAAGATACTAGGAAACTGCAAGAAATCTGCTAGGGACGAATGGTGAGGCAAGGCAGACTACGAGTCACCATGAAGAATGGATATGCATCTTGGGTCATTTATTTGGCCACAGTTACTTCACAAATACACTTAAAACTTTATATTAAAACAACAACAACAACAACAACAACAAAAAACCCAAAAAACCCCCAAACCACCAAAACCTAATTTTGACATTTAGGCACAAGAAACAGTAGGGTACTATGAAAATTGCCCATGAAGTGAGATTTTTACTCTTGGATTGTGTAAATCCAACAGCAACAAAATGATTCTATTGCTCTTCAGTCTTGATCTCCAAAAATAAGATTGTCAAAGTAGGAAATTGTACAACTGCTCAATTTTTCCAGCACAAATGCAGTGTGAGTTCTTTGGTTAGATTTACTGATGCTGGTAGCTTTTATTGATTGCCTTAAAAATTGCTGTTACTTCTAAGTGCTTTTGAATAAAAGAACAAAGGTGGAGGGAGTGATTTTTTTTTTCTATATGAAAAAGGAAAATACACAGCGCTTCTTAATCATAGAAACTTAGAAATATTTTAAAGGATCTTTTGCAGCTATCTGGCATCCCATAGATTGTAGAACTACCAGGAATAGCTGCTAGCAGTAATTGGCTTCAGTGATTATTGGGAGTGAAGACAAAATATTAAGCTGCCAGCCTCCACCCACTCTTCCCAATCCAGCTATAGTCTGGCATTTAGATTCAGTGTGATAATACCCATATAAAGCAAGCTAGAGGAAAATGGCAATTATTTTGGGAAAGTTTTTTCTTTTAACCTTACTTGTAAAAGCAAAAACTGAAAGCATTTTTTTCCTGACTTCTGTTGCAAAACCAAAGTTGGTTTGGGTTTTACAAAACCATGCTACGGCAGAGATAAAACTTAACCAAAAGATATGAATTT
Source organism: Melopsittacus undulatus (assembly GCF_012275295.1). Classification (NCBI taxonomy): domain Eukaryota; kingdom Metazoa; phylum Chordata; class Aves; order Psittaciformes; family Psittaculidae; genus Melopsittacus; species Melopsittacus undulatus. Next base: position 71,370,091 of record NC_047531.1, read on the forward strand.
TCATTGATGGCTATAGTGTTGAAATTTTTTTTTTAGCTAAATTACATTTCAACTTAATAAATAATTTAGCAGATATTTAAAGATATGCAAGAAAACAAGATAACAGCACAGCTATCCTATATGCTTCAGTTTATTTGTGGGGAAGAGAAATAGTAATAATTCAAACATAAGTATTACAAAATGGTTCTTATCATTACTTTAGAAGTCACACAGAATTAATAACTTCTTACAGAAAATCCTATTCTGTGATTTGGAAAAAAAAATTAAAATAACAGCTTTGAAAATGGAACACAAGGATACAAATGGACCTTGAAGATGCATAATATATTGTAGGAATGGTTTTTAGGTTGTTTTTCAGTCCTTCTTTTCATTAAGTTTGGATTTGTTTTCTGTTAATGTTATTGCTGAGTACCATCATTTGTTTAATATTTGTCTGTGTAAAACACCGAACACCCTTATGAAGGGATGTCTTGGCTCTTGTCTCCACAAAAGTTAATTACAATTTTTGAGATTATATTTCACTTTAGTTGTATTATGAAAACCAGGCAACTCCACTATTAAGGGACGTAACAATACCAGTGTAGTCATGTAACATAAAACTTGGAGAACACTATTTTAAAAACATCAATTTCTTTTAAATGGTTGTATCATTGTGAAAGTCAAATATGTTAAAACAGAATTTTGTTTCCCTATCCTATTTTTAACTAAAGGTAAAATCAGTTTCAGACTGTACCAGCCCTTTTTCTTCTGCTTATACTTTACCCTCATTCAGCCATTTTTAAAAGAAAAATTGGCACTTTTCATTTGTCATTCTAAATGGTCCTCAGAGTTGGAAAAAACTTTAAAGTTGCCAAATGGGAAAACTAAAATAGAAAATCCAAACTCAGGCATTCCAAACAAATAGAAAATATGTCACTTTATAGTGTACAAGTTAAAAAGTATGCCACTGACCACAGATAAACTCAGATGGTGGGTCTTTGCAATTCTATTTTTACCAACATTTGTTGTGTTTGGGAATGACTTGTCCTATCCGACAGCTTACCTGTGCTTCCAGAGGTGTATGCCCCAAGGTGTAATCTAGACCATGTACCAAGGCTGCTGAGATCAGACCAGCATCCTCAGCCAGAAGAGGTGACTGTCCTCTACTGTCCAGCCACTGGTTACCAGAGGTTTCTGTGTCAAAACAAACTGAGTTTTCACTCCTCCTTTTCCTCCTATCACTCCTATCTATGTCGTCTCCAGCTCACCCAGCTCTGTTAAGCTGCGGGCAGAAAAATGCAGCTGCTAGAAGTACTAACCCTGTTGACTATGGAACTGGGACCAGACCAGAGGCACAAACCATTTTACATGGATGCTTGAGAATCAGAGCAGCATATCTGACTCTATCTTATTGTACAGAATTGGTACATTAATGTTCCCCTTCATAGGCCTTAAACATTTGCCTTCTGAATATTGATGGACACACAAATTCTCCTATGAGGTTAGAAAGATTTCCAGTCTATAGCTTCTCTTACACATTCTCTTTCCTGTGGACAGTTTTGACGTTCCAAGTATCTAAGAGTAATTGATTTTCTCATCCACTAACATAGCTGTGAACAGCAATAGCCTCATGGGGTGTTTTATCTCTTGCTCCTCTCAAGATTTCCTCTGTGATTATGAGAAGTTCAATTGGCTGGAGCATGTGTGAGCCTTCAAAATGTGAACAAAATATTACTGTAAGGAGCACAATGGAAAGGTTGAGATGTGCAGCTTCTGCACTCAAGGATCCTATTTGCTATAATTAGTGCGTGTTACACATGAAAGGGATTTAGGATTGCATTACTGGGGATAGTCAAGGAGTATTAAGCCATTCATAGTTGCAAGAAGACCTAGGTGGAGGGCTGTGCTTTTTTGTAAGGCAACAGATGGGAATTCAGTTAATCTATTTTTCTGTTTCCTGTTCTAAGAAGGAAGAATAGCGGTACTGTGGTGACACTGACTTTATTAAGCATTCTACAGTCATCCTGAATATCTGAGTAGAATTTGTGAAGAAAGTGGATTTTTTTTTTTTTTGTGTTGAAGTAACTTAAGTTTAGGTAATTCGGAATAGATAATTAAAAGCCCTGGGTATCCTGGTTCTGCCTTACTTTCAACTATTTTGGTTATGACATTCTGGGTATGCACTTCTGGCAATAATTTAATGAATATTTTCTGACAGAGCCAGTTGCTGATAATCAAAAATTTAGTGTCAAACATTTCACCAAGAATTTTATCACAGTGCAAGCCATATGGTATATAGTTTTATTTCCATATATATATTTCTAAAATTTGGATTAAAATCACAGTTAATTTCACCCTGTGTTTAATTTAATTTCATGAGAAATAGTTTAGAATATCTCACCTAATGCTGTTTACCAATTGTACTTGCACCTGATCAATCTCCGTAAGATATGAATATATTAAACGCCACTACATGCTAAAAGTCAAAGAAGTATAGGGAGAAAAATTACATTTTAGCCAATAGCTATGATTGCTGTCATTTCATAAAACATAGATACAAAGCATTTTAGTTATTACATTGAAAATGTGTTTTCTAGAGAATTATTTCCAGTCTGAGTAACCATATGGAAGCAGAAAACCATTAAAAAAATGAAAATAAGATGGTTTATATCACCTGCATAACTTGTTTTGTTCTTTGCCTTCAGGCTTCAAAACCTGCTTCCCATATTTTTTCCTTTCTTTAAAAATAATGTACATCAGCTTAATTTATCCCAGGTCCCAACAGAAGGATCAAATTTTAAGCATTTAATGCTGTGGTTTCAAATCCAATTTTACAGTGTTCATCGTTTCAGAAGTGGCAGAATACAACATGCGCTTTTTTTTTTTTAAAAAAAAAAAGAAACAAAAACCCTCTAGCTGCTCGGTGTGCACACTCATTTTTTTTTAAGGTACAGCTTTAGTATAAAACTGTAATCTGATGAATATTTCTGAAGGTGTTAATTAGGAATAACTTATTTTAAGAATTGTTTCTTATTCAAAATAAGCAAAATTTTGAAGGATAGCCTTGTGTGTATATGCAAATACTTTTGTACTTCCTCTGACAAGTTCTACTAAAAGTAGTGCACAGGAAGACAGAATTTCAGATTACCACTTGAACACAGAGTGCAGAAGCATCCCTTTCTTGCCAAACGTAGTTGTGAAGAAGCTGGTATAATATGATCCATTCTTCTTTCTTATGTGATTGTTTGAGTAGTCTTGTCTATCTTTCAGACTTTACATCCATTTGCATGATACAGTATCACCTCTTTTATCTTGAAAGCACCATTAGCAGGACAAAAAAAAAAACTTTCAGACAAATTTAATAAATTAAATGCTAATTGTGGACCAAAAATTGGCCATGTGGATTTTTTTATTGCACAAAGTTGTCTGCTGGACAAAATTTGAGCACACTATCTTAGTTAAGTGTAAATCAGCAGCAGTGGTGCCACTGAGGTTGCAGGCACAGCACCTTCTTTGTGTTCACTAAAATTATTTGAATTGACTGTCAGCTTCTCAGAGGCTGTGACAGAGGACTGCATGGGTAACCTGGTTTTGATGTTGGAAAGAAGCCAAAGATTCAATGGAAATAGAAGGTGGACTACCTTCTTTACCATGAATGGGCTCCTACAGGTCAGGGTTCAGACACATTAGTGAGGTAATTTGACAAAGCTTGCTCTAATACTACTTTTTTCTGAGGATGCTTGGATGGTGTATGTCAGCTAGGTGTCATAAACAGTCCTAGATGGACTCTATTTTAAAGTGGTTGGAGAAACCTTACACTATCTATTCTGACACAGCAACACCTTCTAAAACATTTTAAAATCAGAGAAAGAAAAAGAATCTGTTTTGTTAACTGTGTTGTAGTTTATTTGTATGTACCTTTTCTGTACAGCCTTTTCTTTGCAAGGTATGTAGAATGCTAAAATTCACTCCCTCTTTAATGAAGTGTAGCCAAAAATAGCCTGGACACATGATACTGAAGCTGCTCTTGTGCTACCCATTAGTAGTTATGTATCAAGTCTAAATTTAATCAAGGCCACATTTTATTTATACATTTCATGCATTAAACTCATTTAACTTTTAGTCAGATTTCATTAGGGGAAATACTACCACACACATCATGCAGTAGTAAAGCTAATGTGCTTCAGGAATTTGAAAGGATTTAGAGATCAGAGGGTCTGATTTCCAAATTTCTTTTTCTTTTTCTGCTTAGTGCTTGGAGCAGGTCTGTACGCTGCACATAGTTTGTCTCCTAGGACACTAATATAGTCAGCATGGTCTGTACAAATGTGTAAACACAGACATTCTCTGTAATCAGTGCGTTTGGTGTCTTAAGGCAAGATTATGTTTTTTTAGGAAATGCAATTTATGTTGAAGATTAAATTTCTCCTCCAGACTGATAACGTCTTGAGGTTTGAATGAGATCATAAATATTGTGTCCTGACTTCTTGTTCTCCATCTTAGATCTTCATTGTCTTTTTTCAGTGTTTTAGGAAAAGAGGGACTGAAAGAAATCTATGTATAATGATATAGTCTGCAAGGCTTTATGATGCATAAGTAAATAAATAAATAAAAGCGTATGAAATTATGGAAAACTACAATAACATTCCAAATCAATATTGATCTTTCATTTTGTTTCCTTACAAGGTTAAATAAAAGCCCACAAACCAACAAACAGAAACCCCACGCATAAGAAAACAACAACATAACCCTAACTGAATATAAGGTTTTTTGTTTGTCAGGTCTTTGGTCAGGTTCTCCTTGATGCTTACTCATCCCACTGCTTACAATTTTGAGGAAACGTCATGTTTTGTCTTTCATTTTGGAAACTTCCTGTTGTATCTTTAATTTTAACTTAAATATATATATATTCCAAATTCACAAAACAGATTAATATATTGTTTTTACAAAAAAAAAAAAAAGGCAAATAAATCCGCCCCACCCTCTGCTTTTTCAGGCAAAGCAATAGGAATTTATTGTAGTGTGGGGCTTTTTTCCTACTGGTGCAATTTCACCATAGATCTCAAGAATGGAATTTTGTTATTCTCATACACATTGTGTCTTACAGTGCTGAAAACCCAGTACATGGCAAAGCTTTATTGACCCAAGGCATATTTGAACTTGTGATCTAGAGATGAAAGACTTCGCATTCAATTCCCAGTCCAATGACTCATTCAGTTCTCCAGCATAATTTTGGTTTTGGAAAGAAGTTTTTGAATTACGAGTGAGTAAAAAGCTTTCTGACAGAATTGCAGTTTGAAAACAGAATGACCTGATTTACAGACATGTTGAACCCTCAGGGTCCCACTGAATTAAGAGTATGCAGTCAAAGAAGCAGACCTCACTTAACACCTGTCTTCAAAAAATTGCATGAAAGGTAAACATATTGCTGGAGGACCTAGGGATCATGATCCCAGATGCAGATACGGGGCCAGGCTTGGAAAGGAATGTCTTCTACAACATCGTTCCTTCTCTCCTCAGCTTGTGAAGAAGCCACTACAAAAGAGCTTTTAAGGACTATGGGTACGTGGTGTGTCCTGAAGGGCTAACAAGACTAGGAGCTCTGCTTTCTGACAGCAAAGAGTATGATTATATCCCTGATCTCTGTTTGTTTCCCTTTTTTGCCTCCTTGTCTTTCAAGGAAAAGATGTTTTTCTCCCTCTTAACAGCAACTCTTACAGTATAAATCTGTTTTCCCCCAAGCTCAAAAACTTTGTTTCTCTGTCAGAAAGTTTCTTTGTAACATGGAGTCAGGGGACCAAAGGGTGCCTGGGGAAACCTAATGCTGCATAAGAAAAATCCTTTTCCCTGTTAAATATATTACATTGGTTCATATCTCAAGCCAAACACCTTAATGCTACCATGTCACATGAGTCAGCTTATCCTCAAAGGAAGCAGTCCCTCCAAGTAGATAGTTTCAGACACTCATGCTCAGGTATGCCTCATAGTATTTAACATACTCAAACCCTGGCTATCTTAGTAGTATGAACACAGCTTGTGGGAGCTAAGTGCTGTGGTTAATACAAAGCCTGTGCTCATGAGCAGCCAACTAAAGCAATGTAATTATTCTTGTAGGTCTTAAACAACCTCTTAGCAGTTGAAGTCCCTTGTGACTACATAGTCATACCAACGATTATTCCCCACAGAAGAATTTCTGGAATGTGGTAGCTAAGTTAAAAAGAATTTTAACAATGGTATTCAGGAGAGATCTTGCCAAGACAAAGAAATCATGAGATCAGAGAAGCAATGAAATAACTTGTTTGAGAGATCTCTGGTAACCAAAATCCTTATGAGGTCTGCTACTTTTTGCATCTTAAGCATCTTAAGCACAGATTATAGTTCTTCTGTGTACCAGAAGAGTCTTTCCTGCTGAAATGAAAAATTAATTACTCCTGGCTTGAGCTGGGTAAAATATGCCTCACCATAACACCGATTAATGAGTAAAGACTTTGTAACTGTTACAAGAAGCTGCAGTGGAAACTCTTTGCTGGTGTTACTGGGCCTATTTGGTGAAAATGGATGTGTAATTAAACTTTAATGTAGCCTAAGAAAGAGGAAAAATGCAATCAATGAAGAACACAAATAGAAAACACTGCTAGAGCTACCGCCACTTTATGCAGTTACAACTCTCTCTCACTGCCTTTGAATTGCACAAGACAATCATACTGATTCCACACGTATCATCTGTTATCACTAAACAAAAGACAGCATAATGTCCTGTAAGAAACTGGAAAATTATTTCATATGAACATGAAAATAGATTTTTTTTTTATTTTTTTTTTTCCCTCTAGAAGACATTAAAGAATCTTGGAAATAGAAGGCTTTGAAATAGAAAGATAGTTTTTGGCAAATACTGTGTCTAGCCTCAGCTGCAGAGGGATTATGTCTTTGGGCCAAATTACTAGTGAAGGTAAAAAGCACTACTTTTTGAACTCATTTGTGTGCTGGAGATTTAGATTTCTGCAGAGGTTTTGATCAGACATATTTTAAAACTCCTTAACTAAATTTGCTTCTTTTCAGGTAAAAACCGATTACAGTTGCTAGTTTTACCCCAGTTTTAGACAATACCATTATTCCTTTCAAGGGGCCTTGGAGAAGGAAGCACTTAATTTTCAGTTTGATCTGTGTTTGAACATTACTAATAATTAAAGTGCAAACCATAAAATACTCTGGGATGAAACCAGACTATGCTTCTGCTTTCAACCAAAATTCCAAGTGACATGAGTTTCTTGCTGATCTGTGTTTTAGATCAAGCAGTTTACACAACTTTCATGCGCTTCACATTTCAAAAAACCCAACATGCAGGCATCGCATTTTTAGAGCTGGAGTGCTTCTTTTCTCCACTGGGTGTCACCGTAAGGCAACAACACTGGGCTTGGAAATCTCAGTAAAAAGTTTATTACATTGGAGATTTTGCATTAATTCCAGAAAGCTGCAGTGTGATAACGGTACTTGCTAACCACTGAAGAAAACCCCATCTAGCTCTGAGCTTCACAGAAAGATGCTTGCATCCCAGTGAGTATCAGACCAGGCCTGAAGGTGCTCACCAAAAAAAAACCCCACACAAACCAAAAACCTGAAGAGATTGTTTCTATGAAAGACTGTAAACAGATTTTAAGATTCCTTAGCCAGTGTTAATGAAAAAATTAATGAAAGATCCCTCATTAAAGACTAAAGGTTTCATTGAAACGTTTAATTTGGTAATAGAGGGTGGGGTTCAACCAGTCCTAGAACAGTTGTGTAGGGAAGAGCATTTTACCTGACTTGGGAGAAAATTTATCACAGTTTCACCTTTCTATATCATTTCAACCTTTCCATTAAAAAACTTGGCTCCAAGCCATCAGTGATCTACCATGGAGCAACAACTTATGTGAGTCCCAGGTGACTCATAGACAAAAATCACAGCATTACTCTCTTTACCTGCAAGAGTTACAGATGGATTTGATTGCCACCTAAATGGCCTTGACTACATCCCAGAGAATATTTGAAAGGAATGCAGCCAATAACCATGTATCTTCTTTTTAAAAAAAAATATTTTCCCATAAACTGTATTTTAAGCAATCATTCCAAACAACATCCCCCACCCCCCGGATTTTACTTACTTTTATTTTTAATTCCTCTTCCTTGCTGCTTTTTTCACACAATAATATTTCATGTCACAATCAATAGCCTAGACACTAGCTGGTCCTTTTGCTTAATTTTTTTTTTTTTGTTATTCTGGATGCTTATCAACAATTCCTCCAGTGTACATTATGAAAAACATATTGAGAACTTTTGTGAAACTTTTCTTACATTTGAATTCTGGCCAGGCTACAATTACAAAAAGCAAAGACAGCTTTTGTGGTTTGATTCTTTACTGCAGAATTTTGGCCAAATTAAGAAATTCAGAAATATGGAAAAATAATGAAAGCATAAATTGTAAGGCTGTTCCATCCATCCCACATTGTCACAGCGCTTGCTTTTTTACACTGCTTATGTTGAAGGTGAATAAACTGTAAAAGATTAAGCCTACAAATTAAAATGAATTTGAGCACTCCAGATGTGTTCATGTAGACTGACAGTGAAGTAGACACTATTTCTTTGCTAGTCATCAACTTTTAAATGGAAATATAACACTTTCTGTGTAACTTTGTATTTTCTTCAATACAGCAATACTTTTTTTTTTTCTATGGAGACCAGGTAGTCGGGTTTATTTCTGGGAACAGGAGAAAATATTTTGTGACAACTGTTGAATTTTCATCCTAATGTGACCAAAAAATACTTGAAAAACAGAAGGAAAAGGAAAAAAAAAAAGAACAAAGAGCAAAGAAAAAAGAAAAAAGAAAAAGGTTAGATTGGAAATGTCAATAACACCCAGCAGGTGAGAATTCCTACCTGAAAAATTTGAGACTGAATATCTGTTCTGAAATTGGTCACCTTCTGCACCCCAAAGAAGCACACTTCCTCCTCTGTTGGAGTTTTATGTATACTGTGGGTCTACCTTCTGCAGCTTTCAGAAGCTGTTATGTATTTATGTCTTAGGAGATGGCCAAGCAGGACTGTTGTTTTTAAGCATCAGTAACACACTAAAGAGAAGATTTTACCTTTTCTGGTGAACTCTAAATCTTTGGGCTGAGACTTTGTTCATTAGACTAAACATAACTATATATTAGAATAAATATAATTTGTATTACTCTAATTAAATTTATGAATTCACTCTTTTTAACCCTGTACTGATGGAGAAACATGGCCAGCTTTAGAGATGAGATGATCACTCTTACAATCCCTTTGAAAGGATAGAAGGGTATCAGATTACTCTGCTAACAGACTTTTTTATAGTCAGGGTTGAGCAAGATCAAGGGAACCTTACAATCAGCACAAGCAATTCTTCCGGAAATATCAACTCAACTTGATTTTGGTTGGATTTGAGATTCAAATACTTTGGAAAAAAATGCACTGTCAGGAGTATAATCAACAAAACTTTCAGTTTAGAAGAAAGATTATTGCTGGAAATTTGTAAGCATTGGGATTTAGACAGCTAAGGGTCTGGTGTTTCAGTTATTAAAAAATCCAGTGACCTCAGAAATACCATGCAATCCATACTAATGACAGGGAAATGGGAGCACAAAGCTCTAAGTAACCCTGGACTATAAAGGGATTATGGGAATTTTCTTTAGGCTAACATGAAGTCTGAGCATAAATTTTATGTAAATTAAGCTAAGAGGCAGAAAAAGTAGAGAAAGTTTAGGCTGCAACAAAGGAATATAGTGCTGGTACTAGGTTATTAGTTCAAAGAATAAAATAACCATTTAATTTTTTAAGATCTTCTGGTGCTTTTCCCTTCTGGGGTAATATTATGACTAGTATTGCCTGAGAAGAAAGAAAAAGCAAGTACAGGGTGCAAGTTAGGTCTGAGTTTTTCTTAGACTCCAGGAAAAACTTACTTTCCAGATTAAGCAGACAGAAGTATCCATCAGTCGTCACCTTTAGATAGACACCAATTCTGCCAAGTACTCTATGTCAATTGCTTAGCATCAATTCAGGAAACACAGACTCGTTTTCATTTGATCTCTGTGCAGGTCTATGCCCTGCCCCTCAAAGACACTTTCTGAACACACTATTTGAGATGACTGGATACATTGCTGTTCTTGAAATTATTTTCAGTGCTTTGCTTTCAAAGCCAAAAATATAAGGCTTCTGGGATCTCTTAGTATTAATACCTCTGAGCAGATGATTAAAAATTATTTTTGCAAGACTATTCAGGGTTCTGTCTTGAAAGTTCATGACAATTCGTAAGACAAACAAAGGAGACTACTAACTGGTTTAGATATAACACAAAAATCTAGCTTCAGTAGTCAGATATTGAAGAATTTAGCTCACTTAATATATATCTATACAAATGCCTTTGAAAACAAAGATAAGAAGCTTTGCTACTAGAACTGAAATCTCTTAACTTTCATAGTAGACAGTAAAGCATGAGGTATATTATTATCTGCAATTTCCACGATGCCACCACCAGAAGGCAGAACTGGACATTGGAGTAATGTGTTCTTTTTGGTAGAACCAGGACCACATATCAGTTATTTTCTCTGATGCTAGAAGTTTTACAGAATTTACCGAATAATTAGAAATTGTCTACTAGTGAAGTCAATAGGAAGATTTACTGGTATTTCTGTGAAGTCATTTTATGATTAGAATCTGGCTTTTGTCCTAGTGTAGAAATGTTCCATAAGGGTAAGCAAAATGGGGTATGTATGGAGATAACACTGCCTTGGGAAGCAACAACATAATTACTTTGGTTGAGCTAGTTGCTACTTACAATAGGATTCAGAGAACGATTCTATTGGAAATTATCAGGAAAGGTAACATTCTTCTTGTAAGTCTGTCTCTTGTATAACAGCCTGTCTAATAATACTCTTTTCTTGGGACATTCTCTAAGGGCAGGCTAAAGCAATTCTAAGCCCATTTACAACATTCAGAGGTTCATATAAATTCCTTTTGCCTCTCTACTTTCATTCTGCAGAAGTTCTATGGAGAAAACAAAGGACACTAAGTAGGATGGATTTTGTGTTCTGCTCTGAACAAGGGGAACAGCTGCGCTTCTTCTCTCAGGGATGCATTTCTGAACAGGAAGGAGGTGCAATTCCTCCTTCCTCAGCTGGTTAATGAAAATTTTTTAACTTCAGGGTAGGACTTATGTCCCACTGCCCTTGGTAAGAGAAGTTTGGCTACAGCTGACTTCTGGTATTCTATCTGATGGTCATTTGATGCTACAAGGTCTGGCTGCCATGTAAACAGTGAAAGGGGCCAAGAAATCCCCTCTGAAGATGCAAGTTCAGTGTTGTTAAGCTGTTGTAACCCTAGCTTTCTGACTTCGGGTAATGATCTTTACTTGACCATATCTGGCGGTATGACTCAGTCACAGGAAGTTTTCTGCTTGCTGGTCAAGTAACAGTGCAAAGAGGGTGACCAGATACAAGGGAGCACGTGTGCCAGCTGTTTCAATACTGCCTTTCACTTCCTTGTAAGCAATGCTTTCTTGTGGTCACCCACAGCTATATGTTTTACAGTAACAGTGCTGAGGACTACTTACAGCATTTTTGGTTTTACCCTGAAAAATTTCCTCCTCTATCTCATAAAAGCAGCTGTTCTCACCCTGTCTTGAACATAAATGTCCTTTATCTTTTTCACCATAATATTTTACTGATCTTCGTGGCTAACCATACTGCACAGATAGTGAATATTCTGATCAATAATCTCTGGAGAAAAATGGCTGCAATGCTTCAGAGCCAAGCAAAACCCCAAGGCTTTGCCTTCAGTGTAAGAGCTGCCAAAATTTAGATGGTGTGGATAGCTAGGAAAATTAGTATCAGGTGTTTGGGGCCTTTTAAGAGAATAGCATGGATGTGGCCTTCATAGACCTGCCAAGCCACATATCTTACCAGCAATTTTGCTTCATGTGAATCATATAAAAAATACTTTCAGATAAAACACAATGAAAACAGTTGACCATGATATGAAAGGCTCTAAGAGAGGTCATATCCCAAATATTTGTACCATGCAGACTGGTACAAACAAAACTGAAAGAAAACTGAAAGAGTTTTCAGTCAGAAAATGAAAAAATTGTTTAGATATAAATTTCTTAGTAGCTGTTTGCCACATGCCTGGAAAAAGATAAAAGCACACTCAATGAGGGGCAACAGAACACCTTGTTCTGATGTTCAGTCACTCTTCTTTCTCTCTAATGTTTTTGATTTAGCAAGAAATTTAGCCCCATGGTTCAGTGTTTTGCTGAGCTGAAGCTTATATTTCTGATAATGGCAACACACTTCACAGATTCTCTGCAAAACAAAAAATTCTCTGCCTGGACTCTGGCGCTATGTGTAGCTCCACAGTTTCTCAGCAAGATTATTACTTAGCAATACATTCACAATCATTGTTATCATGAGACCAAGAGGAAAATAATAACTTTGTATGCACACAGCATAGGCTTTGTATAGGCTCTATATGCATTTGAGTAAGAGCAAAAACTTCAGACAGCTTCTATAGCTAAATGAAAACTGAGAGCTGCACTGACAAAACAGAAGAGCCCCTCATGCTTGAAAGTTTCAGGCTTGAGACTCGTGGCATGAGTTCTTAACCCCGAGTTACTGTCTCTAAAATGCAGAATCCAGATTCAGGCCACTGTTTTTAAAGTAGTTACCTAGATGCAGACTCCTAGATGATTTGATCACTTCGTAAGAGCAGAGCATGCCGATCACCTCTAGCTAGTAGCCCAGGTCTGCATGGGTGGTTGGTTTTGTTACATCGATGCTGAGCTGTGCTCCTGCATGTTGGAACACAGCACCATCTAGCGAGCCACAAAAAATTGATTCACACAGAATAGGGTCTAAAAACTCAATATAAATTATAAAAATTTAAAACAAATCTAAGAAAAGCCCCCCTTTCTATGCAAAATGAAAGCTCCCAATATCTTAGTTATTAAATGCAATAATCAATCAGCACTTAATTAAACTGTGACAAAAGCTTGGCAGACTGTTATTATTCATTTAGCCATGCACTATCAAAATCAGAAGTACTTTTCCAAAGAGTAATAATATCCTCCTGAAGAGTTTAGCATATTTTCACCTTTTGAAGAGAAGACTAAGGGTGGATATGACTGGCAGAAAAGTCACCACTTCTGTATCTGACCTGACCTGATTTATTTATATGACAGTAACAAGACAGATTAAAATCATGCCTTGTGCTCCCTCACTATGGCAACATAAGCTCAAATTTTCCTGTGCATTGTGCTGTGCTGTACTAAAAGGGAATCTGTAAAATGGTATCTAATTGCATCTCTGTACTTTTAGTCTCCTGACATTTCCCTCAGTAAGCCCTCTTTATCTTTCTCTTAGTCTTGTATGTATGCCTTCTTCCATGTCACCTTTGCCAGTCTTTGAAAATCTATCCAGGCTAAGCACTTCCTTTTGGCTTCAATAGCTTCTTAAAACATTGTCTCCTTGGGAACATTCTCAACAAGGAATCAATTATTTGAAACAAAACGATGCCAATCACCTTTGAGACTGCCCAGACTCAATTAGTCGTATATTTGGTATCATCTCTTGAAAATCATATAATACTTTCAAAAGTGAGTAATCTTAAAAAAAAAAATCAAAACAGGGAGATATGTAGCCTTAGATTTCAACACCTGTGGTTGGGTTTTATTGGGGGGGTTATTGTTTGGTTGTTTGGTTGGATGGATTGGTTTTGTTTGTTTTTTCATTACTTGAATGATAAATTGTTTGTGACAATCTCAAATCTTTCTAAATCACAGATTTGTGATAAACCTCTTTGTTGGCAGTACTGCAAAGCATTATAAATGAGGGTTTTAGAAACAACATTTAATGATCCAAACCTAGGAGTTTCTGAAAGACATAGGTAGATTGTCATAGATTCAGTACACACAGTTTTCTAATTTACATGACAGGATGTGGATTAAAAACTAACATGATAACTTACAGGTTCCTTCATTAGTGCAAAAGTTAAAACAAAGAAGGTTTTTTTAAGAGGAGGTTTTGATTTAAAACTAATAAACTTGAGGAAGCATCACATTTTAGTGATATTTTAGTCCCAAAATTAGCTAGGTTTTGTAGATACTCTTTCTACCAAAACTAGCCTTTGGTCCTCTCAGGGATCTAACTGTACCTTGGCAGACTCTCAGTCAGTCTCGGTGTACAGTCAGAGGATGGAATGAATGATTCTGGCAGCAGCTCAGTTCTTGCCATTCATGTTCTCGCTATTGGCAAAATCCAGAACATTTCTATAACTTTCTAAAAAAAGAAATTTTCCTGATGCAGGTGAGATGCATGAAACAATAGAGCCTTTTGCTAAGGATGGACATTATAGCGCTTTGCAAAACCTATAATCTTGATATAAAGATATCCCTAACTTCTATTTAGATATATCTACATCCAAACAACTCATATATGAACTTCATCATGGAATAGAATTTGTGCTTGGATTATAAAGGGTTATTATATGTCTGAATTTTCTGTAAATATATTCCTTTTCACCTGTAAAAAGGTTTGGCTATTTGTCTGTAATTTTTGAACATCTGGAGACATTGTTAGACTCCTGGATGTATCAGGTTTGCACCAGCTGTGTTGTTTGATGGATGGGCCTCTATTTTTATCAGATGTGTTTCAGTCACAGAAATGGAAACCCCAAATCAAAAATCCTTTGTAAAACAGAAAATTTACCAGCCTTTTGCATTATGAGTCAAACAAATGAGTAAAAATACTTATACATAACTTGTAAAAACTTATTTTGATTTCTTTTGTGTCTTTGAAAGTGGGCCAGTAAATGTAATGTTATCAAAGTTCTGTAGCAGTAACGGCTCCATAACACTAGACCATAAACAGTCAGAAAACTTCTGCACAAGACCCAGTGAACTTCTGGGCAAACAAAGCATAGTTTGGAAGAAAGCATATTTTAGCTGTATTTAATCCTATTTAGCAGCTCTGACTTTCACAGAATCATGCAGAATGAGCTAAGAAAAAGTACAGTTGTACTTCTAATGTACTTTCTCCAGATCTAAACTCATTCCCCAACTCAATCTTTTAATGTGGCTAGTCATCGAATTCACTGATTCATTGATAACTGTTGTCCTTTATGTACAATGCTTGTTTACAATTTTCCACTTTTTCCTTTTTTTTTTATGTCTTCTGGTCATATTTTACACCTACTGAGTAGGTCTCATCCCTATTGAAGGTTTCAGGGCTTCTAGATGTTAGTGTAACAATACAATGATGGCGTAATATCCTCCTATTAAATCCAGATACAAATGTAAGACTGATGAGAAAAGGCAGGTTAAAGTATATATTTAAAACTGTTTTCTAAGTTTTAAAGTTTGAAATTAGATTTTCGATACTGATGACTGAAACAGTTTACATACAAAACTGAAAACTGCGATAAACATTCATTACAATCTTCTGGGAAATTGTTGTGTAGCTTGATTCACTTTTCCCTCAGAATCTCCTGTACAAATGGACGGTGCCAATAAAATGAGGTGATACAATGTTTTGCCCCTTGATGAGATGTATGGATTTTCCCATTGCAAAGTCAACATTCACCCTCTCATATGACATTATACTGATGTGTATATATCATCCAAGCAATGGGGCACAGTAAGAGTATCTGCAGTGTATTTTTGGGGTATTTATTTCAGATTAGTTCTACTATAGCTCTAGACTAGTAGACTATAAACATGTTAATAATTGGAGCATATTAGATGTGATCCTGAAGAGTATCTAATTTAATATGGTGATTACTTTGAGAACCCTTCAGGATGTGGGTCCAAGGCACAGCAGACAGTAACACTCAGGAGATTCACTTTAAAAATGCACCAATCTGAACTAGAATGCTAATATCCTCAGAAATATCCTGAGGCATTCCAGTTAATTCCTATTCTAAGCATGCAAGGAAGGTACATTGATTTCATAACTACTTGCAATGTCAAATACTGATAAAACATTCCAAAACAGATTTTGTTGAGTGGATCTGAGCAGCAGAATACTAATCCAAATTAGGGAAGAAATAAAATTC
The DNA here is from genome assembly GCF_012275295.1 of Melopsittacus undulatus. NCBI lineage: Eukaryota > Metazoa > Chordata > Aves > Psittaciformes > Psittaculidae > Melopsittacus > Melopsittacus undulatus. The sequence goes on from NC_047531.1 coordinate 71,386,174, forward strand.
TTTAGCAAAGAGGGATTTCTGCAAATGCTACTGAAATAATAATTTTATTAATCCGTTTTGGGGTTTTCTTTTAGGTATATTATCGTTGTATAGTCTCCAAAAATACAGGACTTGGTTTCTAACTAAACTACATCCACTACAACTCTTTAACAAAATCTTGTCTCTCAACCAGGTGCAGTAAACACGAGCTAGCAAACATATTTCCAAGAACACATTTTGAATCTACTCAATTTTCAACTCAATAAAGTAAAAATATTTTAATTTATTTAAATTTGTACAGAACTTAAATAGTTAGAAAAACTAGATCTCAGTAAGATATATACCTTGATTTTACATGTTCAGTTCCCAGATGTCATGTTTTCTGAGGGGTGTGAATACCATTAGATCTGAATGGTACTTTTTCCCTTTTCACAGATATTTTGGTAATCTTTTCTTCAAATCCACACATATCAGTCGTACATTCCACATCACAGCACGTAAAACACAGCACTTTAAAGTATCCATATCAGACTATCCTTTTTTTTCAGAGCATTGAATTCTTTATAGGAAATGTAGAAACAATCTTTGAATTTCACATCATTTTTGCAATCAACAAAATGTATGAGAAAGCGTGTTCCACCTGCTTCCTTGAAAACAGGCTGCTTTCCCTGCGGTACACCCCAGCAATGAGTTAAGGAAATATGCTGACAGAGCTTGAGGGAAGAAGAAAATGAGCATTGTTCTTCAGCAGCTCTCAAATTCAGCTTTGGCAGCAGAGTAAGCAGCTACAATCTAATGGTGTCTTGTGTAAGTGATTTTACAAAACGTCATTTTTAGGGATCATTTTCCTGTTATAAAACACATATAATAAATAAGAATTTTATGAAGAAAAATTATGCTTAGCTTTATGCATAGTTCTTATGTTTTCTCTGACAAAATAATTTTCATTAGCTTTAACTTTTCTCCTTTAGGAAACATATTTAAAGCTCATAACTGTTACAAGTGGCCTTTGTGAAAGAAAAGGTATGAGACTAACTCCACCACAATTTTTAAGAAACTAGTCACTTCCAAAACCTGTCAAAAGGACAAATATCTTGTCTTTTTTTTTTTTTGTCCTCAGACAATGTTCATCATAATTAGTGCTGAAAATTATAAACCAGCTCGATACTAGAAACTGTGTTAGATCCTAGTCATAGAGCACCAAATAGTCTTTATCTGTGGGCCTCTTCTTTGTCATGGCAATTCAGGTAGAATGTGGACTGGTATGTGTGTGTACTTATTATGAGTTATTACCTTGTTAGTTTTCCAGCAGCAAAGTGGTGAAAATTAATTTAAAAGCTATTTTCAGTCATAAAAATTCTTATTTTAGATACTTCTAAAATATGGAAATTTGTACTAATGACATTGATGAATAGCTTTTCAGGATATGTGAGAGGATGTGGTAACAGTAATACATCATACATTTCTTTACCTTTTCTTTGTCTACAGCTGGGAATAGAAGTTACATTGATTAGCTAAAAAATTCTGGCAGTTTTCGCCTTCTTTTTGTTGCTAAGGAAACCATTTCCTTGGCATCAATGCATCCAGCAGGTCTGTCTTACACTCCTGTGAGATTAGCTTTAACAGAGGCAGCATTGTGGAATGGCACTGGGGGGCAAAAAACCCCAGAGATAAACAAGGAGGAAAAGATCGACAAAAGTAGCTGAAAGTTAATACAGGAATATTGCCTAGTTGAATTGAATTAAGTCTTTCAGGTTTCTGTGTGGATCAGCTAGGGAGCTCTGTGTATAGGTAAGGATTTAAGGCTTCAGGAAGACTACAGTTAAGAGCCAAAGAGGAACCATAGTCTCCACATCAGAAAGCCCCAGTCACAACCCCATGCCTTCTTCCACAACCCAACCCCCCCCCCCCCCAAAAAAAACCACAACAACAAAAAGCAAAATGAAGAGAGTAAACTGAGCCATGTGGTCTGGGTACAATATCTGAATGAAAAGATGTTGGGTTTCTGCTCTTCTACCAGTCTTAAAATGGTAACCTTATTTAAAACCGCATCTTTTCTTCTATAAGTGCTACCATTACTTAATTTACCTAACGCTATATCAGATGGGGCATTCCAAGAGAATATAGTTATTATGTACTTAATATCATAAATAAACTTTTCGATGCTGTTTCTGCAGCTGTAATTTAATTCTTACTTCAATTCTGTGCTGTATATCACAAAACCAAGAGTGGAAAATGAGAAGACAGTTAAGTGACTCCACTATCCACTCTTCCTGGCTGGCTATACAATGCCTCAGCTGTTTCCTTTTCCAGCACTGTTCCTTGCAAATAGCTTAAACTCTACTAAAAATGAAGTGAGCAGCAAGCAGGATACACCAAACACCACATTTGGCAGAACTCTGGGTGACACATGAAAAGCTGTCAAATAAGTTATACAAGTAAGACCAAAGGAAACCCCAAGTGGGAAAATGGTTGGCTTCAGGACATAGTACTGGTACACATTTTTTTTTTTTTTTTAAAAAAAGGTGGGGCAAGTGATCACTAAGACAGTGGTAAGAATCCAGGCAAGAGCAACAGTAAAAACATCACTGTCACCTTACAAATTTACAACAGCCTACCATGTCTGAAGTCTGTTAATAGTCTCCGTACCATTTCTTGTTCAAAAGTCAGACTCAAAACCCTGTCATCATAGCTAGGACTATTTACGTTCTTAAACTGAGAGTTTAAAAAAGTATTGTTAGTATGGAGGTATGAAGACGCAGAAGCTGGTGCCTTCAGTAAGTGAAGCAAGGAGAGACATTTCCAATTTATTCACTCAGTGCTTTACCTATTTCTGCACATAAAATAGGTGTATTTTTCTGTGTATTTCAAGGTTATTTTTGTGATTATGAACAGGTACTTGTATATATTATCAAGATACGGGCACAAACCTGGAGACTGTCAGAAGTTACAAGACTCAGACTGCTCCACAGAGAAGCAGAGCTGGGAGCTAAGGGTGGCCCCGGCATGGCTGGGCTGTTATCCTCCTGACCAGGGTGCAAAGCAGAGCAAAGCAGTGGAGGAAATGGGTCACATTAACAGGCCCGTTTCATCAGACAAAGACAAGGTAACCTCAAAGAATTCAAGGTCAGCTCAGGAAAGCCAAATGGAATTTGGGATCAGCAGATGACAGGACTAGAATCAGACCTGTGACAGAGCTCAGGCAAGCCCAGCTCTGAGTGTCAAAAGTCCTCCCGTACCAGCACCATGGGGTGCTGGGGTCAGTCCAGGGAGCTGAGCCTATGGGTGCTCTCAGGAACCCCATGGGGACTTACTGTAGAGTGATTTGTGAAGTTTCTGTTTATTCTGTTAGCATGGGTGGATAACCAGACAGTGTTTTGAATATTACTGGAAAATACATCAGAACTGACCATGATAACTGATCTCATTACAAGAGTTTAATTATGCTTTGTGATTTGTCCTCCCTGATGGAGAATACAAAGTAACTCTGGGGACATCTGTTCCATATGTGAACTTAAGAGCAGTAATGAAGATCTCACTGTGACTTGAAGAGAGCAAAAGTCACAGAGACATTAACATCGTCTTAAGAGCATTACACCATACAAGAGCGAGGTCCATCCCTTTGCAAGGTACAGATGGATGAGTGTCACAGAAACTTACAAATTTAGACAAATAATATACTCAAATGAAATTAATTTTTATAAACCAATCTAGGCTTCATCTACACTGGTTGTTTACAAGTTTGATGTGTCAAATGGAATTGCTACCACACAGATGAAAGAAATTCCCAGTCTTTAGGAGTGTATCCTAGAATGCGCAATCAGTCCACCTGTTAAGGTGAGGGCTCTAATATCAAGGAGTTTCTTTGGGAGATATCCTTACCTGGAGGGCGAGTCCCTCACTGCAGGCCTGCTGTTCTGAAGATGACAGACTCAGCTGGCCCTCTGATGGAGCTCCATTTATATCCTAGTTGAATCTTATCTGTGGCCAAATATGGTCAAGTTAGTCTTTGGCTGAGGGTCTTATGCAGTCAGCATTTGTTTTCAGTCTTTGCCAGGGTGGATGCATCTGCCATGATAAGTAAGGCTGGGGAAAAATAATAGCCCTTCAAAAGTTATGATTTTCATTACCTCGAAGTCTTTCCCCTGGTAATGTAAAAATGAGCAAATTCATTTTACAACAGTCCCTGCCATACAATACATTTAAAGAACTGGAAACTGTCAGAAAACAAAATATGTTTTTGTTATGATATTCTGATATGACAGAGGGCAACTGGCCTTTCAAAAGTAGTTTAAGGCTACTTTAGAATCAGTTATAATTTTTTTTTATAGGGAATACATTCATTCATTCATGGCTTGACTTTATGAACAAAGATTTGGGAAGGGTTTTACCCACGCTCACTACAAGCGCACTGATGACTAAAAAAGCCAATGTGGGATAGGCAAATCCGGTTGCAGAAAGCACAGCAAAAGGTCTCCTTGGGTGGTATAGGTGGGGTGTTATTCTTTCTACATTGTCTTTTCTTCTCAAAACTAGTTCTGTGTGTGTTCTCAAAGGAGACAATGGCATTATGTATAGTGAGTCTCCAAGTCTCCCAACTGGAGGCCAAGTTGGACCACTGATGGTAGTCAATTGGCCAAAGCTAAGGTATTGTTTCAGGGAGTCCTTTTATCTCTTCTCTGGGGCACTTCTTTTGCAGCAACTAGTGGCAAGTTCACCATAAAACACAATCTTAGGGAGGCAATGATCCTTCATCCTAGACATGTGCCCTGCCTAGCACAGCAGCAATTTCAGCAATATGGACTTGATACTGATGGCCCCTGCCTGTTCAAGGCAAGTAAAATTTGACACATAGTCAGTCTAATGGATGTTTAACATCTTGCTTTGTGGAGGCAGCTGAGCTTTTTGGACTGGAAGTCAGCTTGAAGAAGACAGTAGTTCTCTACCAACCTGCACCAAAAGCAGATTATCATCATCCTCACATTACCATTGGCAAGTCAGAGCTTCAGTCTGTTCAGCAGTTTAGCTATCTGGGAAGCATTATTCCCTCGGATGCCACAATTGACAAAGAGATAGACAACAGAATAGCAAAGGCTTATAGAGCCTTCAGAAAGCTCCATAAAAGAGTCTGGAGCAATAAACACCTGAAGAAAAGTACAAAAATTAGTGTCTATAGAGCCATTGTACGATCTACTCTTTTATATGGGTCTGAATCATGGGTTATCTACTGCCATCACCTGCGACTCCTCGAACGCTTTTATCAGCACTGCCTCTGTACAATTCTAAACATTCATTGGATAGGGAATACATACTACAGACAGATAAGCAGCTGATACCTAAACAGACTACACAAACACTGAAATATGTCCACTACAAGTTTGAATTCCCTGAAGAAGATAAATAATCATAGTGTCTTAGACTTAGACTTTGACCATCTCTGAATTCAGTAAGACAGCCCTTCCATAGCAAATAATCATTTTTTTTTAATTATTTATTTTTGTGATGCCTTTCTCTTGCAGTAACAAATAAAAGCTTTGTTCTGTATTCTGCTAGTATGTAATACTGGTTGATTGAATTTTCATACGATACATCCAGCATACACATGAAATGTATATAATTGAGCAGTTTTGCTTTTAAAGGAAGAATAAATTGAGAGAAACACCATCCAATATTGCATGAAATTGGCTTGATGATTTCAAAGCCTTAATTATGTCTGGATAGTAAGCTTACAAAGCGCATACAGTGCAGAAATATACTCCCAGCTTTTTGATAGAAGTAGCATTCTGTGAATGACTAATGTTTACTGCATAATTAGGGTACATTAAGTCATTACTGACCAGCAAACAAATGATCACTTTTGCCTCTTTTATATTGAGAAGAATTTGTGCTTATATAAAATGCCACCTGAATTAATGCATGTAAAGAAGCTGTTTGTCCTTGTATGCTTGTTGTCTGAATACAGGCTTTTTATTCTTAAATCTTAATCCTTGGACTCAGTTTTAAAAGAAAAATAGCCTCAGTTTTTCCACAGAGTCTGTTATTAGTTTTCTAGAAACAGAATTGTACATCTTGAAATTTTATTACTGTTTTAACTAGAATTTGGAGCACACAATAATTCAGTGAGTAAACCCATAAGATTATCCTAAAATAAATAAATACTGTTTCCATATAACATAGTTCCATGAAATACTGCTACAGTGAATAAACCAAGAATTTTCTCAATCACAAATACCAAAGCTGAATTAGCCTGTGTATGTAGTTTAGTTCCCAGTGAAGATGTAACTGAGAGAAGTCTCAGCTGATGACAGTGAAGCACTTGGTTCATCTTAAACACCTAGGTACCTACACTGGAATGCCCTAGCCAAAATTCCCAGTTCTCAAGTTAAGTAAGGTTAAAAGTGACTGGTTTATTTTCATCTTTACTTTGAGGCTTATTTCTTCATGTCTTTTGGCCTTTATTTGGATAGTTTTTTTTTTCAGCAAATGAGTAAGTAATTGACACAAAATATACTTTTAAACTTTCAACTGTAGGTAGATTTTACTAATTTTCCATTTTGGTTCTTTACCTACAGCAGTTGCCCATCTACAGCAACTACCCAAGGAATACAACTTTAAGAAATCAGAACCTATTTCTGTTCTCTCTTACCTGTGGGCTTTACCCAAAGCAAACTTACATCATCCCTTTTTATTTTGGATTTGTGTGAAGAAATAATAAAGAAAACCCTCACATCTTGCATACTTTCACATACAGAGCAAAATTCTGGAGCTGTAGGATTGCTATAGGCTGTACTGAAGCTATATAAGTGAGGTTTTCTAAGTAAAAAAAAAAGACCTTAACCTGAGAAAATCATCTTTATGAAAGATAGAAACTCCTTAGTAACAAAGATCTCTAATGCTCATTTGTTAGGGATTACAAAAACCTCAGAAAATGTATCTAAAGGAGGCACCATTTAGAAGGAAAATCCACTTTATTTCACATTTCTGCAATACTACAACAATTCAGATAAGTGTATTTCATTAAGTCTTCTGTTTATCAGCAATCAGCTTACATTTCTGGTGGCTGTTTAGTTATTAGTACCAGTATGTTTTGCATTTTTTATGTCATGTATAGACAATGTAGCACTTATCTTCAGACCAGAAGTTTTTAAATTAAAATTAAAAATGTGTAAGGTAGTAATTTCTTTACCTGTAACATGAGAATGGAATAAGCTTAGGGAGAAACAAACGGCTTCCTGTTGAAGACATTGCATGCTATTGCTTCCAACAAAAAAACCCCTGGTATCTCTTTCATGCCACCAACTCTCAGTAATCAAAGAACATTTCAAGGGGCACAGGACAGAGATCTTCCTTATAGGTGAATTTAGTTAGAAGATTTTTTGCTCTATATTCCAAAGCATTCCAATAATCTTGGAAAGTCTGCAAGGTTTAGCTGAGGGACTCAGTTAAAGAGGGTGAAGTTTCATTTAAAGAAATTAAAAAACCCCAATCAAATAACTAAGCATTTTGTCTTTATTTCACAGTTCTGCTCAGCTTCTTAAAAATTCACTGGAGTCCTAAGGAATAAAACTGGATTTCTGGAGTGAAAAATGTGAACATGTCATAATCGCTGATGTCCATTCCCATACATCCCTTGGTTCAAAATATAAGAGGATTTGTATTGGCAAATATACAGAGCCTACAAAAAAATAGAAGACTTTCTGTTGCATTTCTTCCATACATATACTCAAAATAATAATAAATATAATCTACCTAGTTTAAAGTGAGTAGTAAGGGATGTTTCTGAATTTTACAGAGAAAATCAGAGAGACATAACTAAACAAAAGGAAAATGCGACCACTGAACCACTTTCTAGGGTTTGAGTACTCTTATTTGTCTCTTTTTGCAATTGGTAGGAGGAAATCTGAGAACTCACTCTTTCTAGCTGAAATATGGGAGGCATGAATCTGTTTGAAGTTGATGTATACATCTGGAAATACCAAGACCTTAAGTATATCTGCAACGGAGCTTCAGGTCATTACATATTCCAAAATAAATCTTATAAAAAACAAAATACATAAAATCTCAAGTATCTTCTCATTCCTTCCTACTATTCTTGCAGTCCTGAGGTGAGAAGAGCAGAGAACTAGTCGTGATGGCCATTAAGTGAAGGAAAAGAAATCTATTTCTTTCCATTTGAGCTACCTTCCTGATTCTAACCAATGGAAAGAAATCTGTTACTTTCCATTTGAGTTACCTCTTGTGTTCTGCTTGAGGAAAAGTAGGAATATCAGCCTTAGAATAATGGAGAAATACAGTCATAATTCATAGGAATACTTATGGTACTTCTTAGAGCTGCTGTCCCTAAAGCTGGACTTTAGATTGAGAGACACCAGTAAGAATTATGAAGAATATAAAGAGTGCCTGCACTGGTCTGGTGAGGGAAAAGTACACAATAGGCAGGGCTGCACTTGGTGCTCCCTGGTGGATGTCCTCCTGCATCAGGTGGCCGAGCTGCGGGACGCTGTCAATAGGCTGCAAGATGTCAGGGAAGCTGAGAGGAAGCAGGACTGCTTGCTCCTGGCCCAAACTGTGCAGGGGCCACCAGCGTCCCCTGTAGCTCATGGAGGAAAAAAGGAGGCCGTTAACCCAGGGAGCTGGGAGATAGTAACAAAAAACAAAAACAACAAAAAAATGAGGAAGAGGACAATTAAAAGCAAGGGGCTTCCTCCTAAATCTGTTGTCCCCACCAGAACCGCTTGGCTGTCCTGCAGGGGGCAGATGAGGAAACACTCGCACCAGAAACAACCGGCTGGGGAAATGGCAAAGATCATTAGCGGTGCTGCCAGGAAAAAGCGGCAGCTCGTAGTGATAAGGGACCCTACCTTGAAAGGCACAGAGGCACGCATCTGTCGGCCTAACCCAGTCTCAAGGGAGGTGTGTTGCCTCCCAAGGGCGTGAATCAGGATGTTGCAGAGGGGCTGCCCGGTTTAGTAAGTCCCACTGACTATTACCCACTTGTAGTGATACATATTGGTGCTAGTGATATAGATAGCAGTAGCCTGGAGAACATAAAGAAGGACTACGAAGACCTGGGAGAGGTGGCTAGGGGATCTGAAGCTCAGATTGTCTTTTCCTCAGTTCTCCTAAGCTTAGTAAAATTTGGCTGTGTCAAAATCACAGTGTTTCTATGGTACTGCAGTTATGAGTAGAGCTGTGGAAGTCATTCATGTTGTAGATCGATATCGAAATTGAACAAAACATTTCTATCATCAGGGAAATATATCAATGCAAGAACCCACTCCAAATCAAGTGCAGACCCCAGTAATGGCAGAGATTCTCCCCTTTCCATTTTTCAAGCTTCTTACAAGGAAGAAACATTCCTACAGTTTAAATCAGAAGCAATCCTCTTACTCTTAGATAAAGGCAGTGTAAGGAGGTGCAATTGCCAGCAATTAGTGGGAGCTGTCTGCAGTCTCCTCTGTTACAATGAGCTGTCTGAGCTTAACCTGCATTCAAGGGACCTGTGCAGCACAACACAGGTCTGGAGGTCATGCTGTATATGCAATACTGCACACAGCATAGCCTGCACCTGCTTAGGTTAGCTGTGACATGGATCACTCACTCCTCCATGGTCAGGAACACTGCAGCAGCTCCCATGGCTCAGCATGGTGATATTCCTATTCACTTCATATCAGGCCCAGAAATCATGTAGGTTACTCAGCCCTGCAGAGCTTCAAAATGTGGATTTGTACCTTTATTCCTTCAAAGCAAATAAGATTTGAATTATCCACCTGTTATAGTCAGAAATCAATTTATCTATTTAATTCCTCTGAAGCTTTATAATGCCCTCTAGACTTTCCTGATTTAGAAGGTTGTGATGAAGAGTTAGGAAAAATACTGTTTACTGAAGAGATTCTGAAGATAAAATCCCCAAAAGTGAGCAAAGAAGACGTAAAAATTTTATGGGGATATTCACTTTATTACAATTATCATTCTTGTTATTCAGAAACCTTTCTCTTAAAAAACCCAATTTGACTAAGCTTCACTGAACAGTTTTTGTTAAAAAAAATAGTACAAGAACACAGCAGTTTTCCCTTTTTCTGAGAATGTTTATAGTTAAAATATTCACCCAGTATCCTAGAAACAAGATTCAGTTTGCTCTTCAGTTTATAGAAGAAAGCTGCATCTTATTTTTCTTGATAAAAATCCCTAGACCCCACAGAAGTGTTCTGGCCTCTACTGTAAGCTACAGTCCCATTTAATTTAAACACAGATCAAGGAATGGAATCTGTATGCTTCATTAAGCTTGGTAAATGGACAGTTTACTTGAAAATCACTAGACATTAGTACACTTTCCACTTTTGCCCACGGTTATTTATTTTTAATAAAGTGCAACCACTCTTATGACAAGTCTGAATTGTTCAATCTCTATAATTAGTATCTAGGAAAAAGGTCAATGTCATTATATGGTAAAACATACAGTACAAGATTTCATCAAGCAGTATAAGTACTATGTCTTCAACTGTTTTGTCTTATTTGTTTCCTCCTGCTTATTCTTCCTTTCCCTCTTCTCTTACATGCCATTACAGATGAAAACAAATTTTTGTTAAGCAGAAATATTGGGGTCAACAGCTGAAAGATGAAATCAGTTAATTGAAAAATCAGTTTACACATTTTAGACCTGTTTTTCAAATGAAGAAATCAAGATCAAAAATACGTATTATTGAACCCTAAACAAACACAGAAATAGATAGTTATAACTTTGCCAAATTATGCTGTTTGAAATTGTTCAGCTGTGAATGACAGAATATGTAAGCAAGAGATTTTCCTTACATATCACTTGTATAAAATGGAAAATTAAACTATGGTTGTGGTTAGTGTACACATATTAGATGCTGCACACCAGCATCTTTTTTCCACACTGTCTTGTTTGTGAAAAATACAGGACAAAAAGTAAAACCAGCACAGCTTTTCCAAGATCCCCATCCTCAAAGCACAGACTCTGAGATGCAACAGAACGGAGATCTCAAAACATCTTTGATATTCCTGTGCCTTTGAAGTTTTGGGCCACCTCTACTAGGTGGCCATTTGACATCAATGAATCATGGCCTTGGCCTAGTTTGAACTCCAGATGGGCATCTTTCTTCTTTGTCATAGTTTTCTGAAAATATACACTTTTCAGTGTTTGATGTATCATCTATGGTTAGAGATGTTGGAAGTCTGTCACAGAGCAAATTCATTTTGGATCTGAATACTTCCTCTACTGTAAATCATATAGTCAAAAAGACTTGTAATCCAAATTTCACATTTCCACTTTCAGTTGTATAGCATGTGCATTTATTACCTATTCTTCATATTTCTATTCACTATCAACCTGATTTAACGTCCTTGCTTAGTTAGGGTGCACTAATATTGGTATGTCTGAAGTTATGCCCTTGGTTAAATATTTCATAAAGTTGTACCTTCAAATGATAAATTCTGAGGACAATTCCTATTTTCTACTTTGATTCCTAACATAACACAACCAAAACTGTCAGATCTGAAATTACCTTTCTAAGTCTGGGCATGTTTGGGTTTTTTTGGTTTTTTTTTTTTTTTTTGGTTTGCTTTAGCCATTTCTTTCTTCATTTCCTAGCACTTAGTCTTATAAAAAGACTTTGCCAGTAACTCTAAGATTTTCTTTTTAATGAAGTACAATTATTTTGTTATTTTCTTTTTTTCTGAAATATCATTATAAATAAAGTATTGTTCAGGCACTCAGGTGGAAGAAAATAAAAAAATACCAAATATCTTTTTTAATGTCATAAAAATCACAAGCATTTTACTTAGATATTTTTGAATATACTATTTTTTAATATCCTACCCAGTTTTAAAGATATAGTTTATGGTCTTGTTTTTAGAGGATGTTTTCCAAACATTTGTCATCTTAGTGTATTTTATAAGTAGTTTGCCTTATCAGTAAAGAATTTCTATACAGAAATTTTGCAAATATAAATTGATCAGTTTTTAAAGTGAGAACATTTACTATAGGAAATGCTCCATGTAAAACAGAATGTTGTAATTCTATCAAATTATTTAGTTACACTTTTTAATTTTTATTACACCAAGGTAATTTCATAAATATAAAACTAATTTTTCTCACTCTCCTGTAGCAAACCAAGTCAGAGTTTTTCACAATATCCTTTTATGGCCCATTAAAGTTCATTTTCTTGTGGCAGTACCATCCGTAAGTAATTTAAAGGTAGACAGGCAGGGACCTGTTCTTAACATTTTACAGAAAACATTTTGACTAGATCATGACCCAAACAAGGACAATTAGATTTTGGTTTAGGACTACATGACCTATTACAAGTTACTGTAAATTTTCTCATAAGAGAAAGAAATAACAGATGTTTTCAGAGCCATCCCTAAGGACTCTGATGCAAAAGAAAGATTTATTTCCCAAATACATTAGCACACAGTTACCTTCACATAACACACATTGATTTAGTTGCTATTCAATATATTTTTTTATTTTCAATTAATTTTTGTGAGCATGACTGTGAGAAAAAAGTTTCTTACACTTTCAGTAAAAACCTGTGTTGTGGTTTAAAACCCAATCACAGTCTCCCTCTCACCACCATCACCCCCCCCCCTCCCCCCACCCCCCCCTTCCCGCTCCCAGAGGGATGGGGAGGAGAACGGAAGGAGTGTAACTCCCACGGGTTGCAACAAGAGCAGTCCAGTAACTAAGGTACAACACAAATCACTACTGCTACCACCAATAAAAACAATGATAGAGGAAATAAACAAGGGGAGAGAATATGATACCACCCACTGAAATGAGCCCGACCCAGAAGAGAGCAAGCCCGAGCCCTTCCAGCCAACTCCCAGTTACCTCCCCGGGCATGATGTGCTGTGGTATGGAATACCTCTTTGGCTAGTTTGGATCTAGTGTCCTGTCTCTGCTTCCTCCCGGCCTCCCCTCCTTCCCTAGCAGAGCATGAGACTCACAAAGTCCTTGATCAGAGTAAACATTTGAGTAGTAACTACAAACATAAGTGCTATCAACACCGTTCCCAGGCCAAAAGTCAAAACACAGCACTGCACCAGCTACCAAGAAGGAGAAAAAATGACTGCTACTGCTGAACCCAGGACACCCTGAAAAATGAGAAAGGAATGCTAAGATTCATTAAAGTGATTTGATGGTAAAGTAAAATCAAAACTATGATGAAAATAAAACAGAAAACTAAACCTCAGAGAGATAATGGACTAATTAGAGGAATCAATGTATTTAAATAGATTTATTTTATCAAAGAGAAAGTAGAGGTGACCTGATTGTTTTGGGTAATGTGGTCATCAGAAGAATATATGAAAAATAAATCTAGATGAGAAAAACCTCATAGTATTATTGTTTGGAACCAAGCAGGAGATAAATTAAATTTTGAAATATACATCTGTATGAACATGTATCATGAATGTGGTGATTACTGAATATGCCAGGAAAAGAAGAGGTGGATTCTATATTTCTTGGCATCTTTAACTTAAATTAATGTGATTCTCTGGAAGAAATTTAAACACTATACATTGACTTTGACTGGCTGAACTTCTGCTGCTACAAAAATGGCAATCAATATACATAGTTTTAAGTTCCTGATTGGCTGGTTTATGCTTTCTGTACACTTTCTTGAATTTCAGACTGTTTTTTCCTTTAGACTTCTTTAAATGCAGGTTTTGAAAGAACTGTTTTCAATTTTTTTGTTCATCTAACTCATGTCTATATGCCAATAAACTTCCAAGTATATATAGCTGTTTACCTAATTAAAACCTAGGACATAGAATCATAGAATAATTTAGGTTGGAAAAGACCCTTAAGATCTTTGGGTCCAACCATAAACCTAACACTGCCAAGTGCACCACTAAACTATGTCCCTAAGTGCCACATCTACACATCTTTTTAACACCTTCCGTGGTGAGGACTCAGCACTTCCTTGGGCAGTATGTTTCAATATTTGAAAACACTTTCAATGAAGATTTTTTATCTAGTATCCATCTAAACTTCCCCTAGTACAACTTGAGGCTATTTCCTCTTGTCCTATCACTTGTTCCTTTGGAGAAGAGACCAACACAAATATCATTACAGCCTTCTTCAGGTGGTTGTAGAGAGCAATAAGATGATGTGTATAAGAAAATTTACATTTACAAGGTGTGTGTAGGAACTACTCATATGCATCATCAATGCTTTTTTTTTTTAATGTTTATACAATGTTCTTTCCACAAAAATCAGTTCCAGGTTGCTTCTACTTTTTACTATTTTTTTCAATGCTACTATGTGAGTCTTCAAAAAATAGAAAAATTCTTGCCATGTAATTTCACAATTTTACAATTTATACATTAGAGAGAATGGCGAATATGGTGAACAAAGGTAATATAGTGAAGATACTGTTGGGATCTGGCAGTACACATTTAAAATTTCAGTATATAAACCTGTTGATTGTTGAAAAAGATTTTGAAAATATACTTGAGTCTGATTTTTCTTGATTCCAGTGGGTACATATGTGCCATTATTTGTGAAAATCCACCAGGATTATATACTCTATTCAGCTACCAACAACTTTCAGAAGCTGAATATTGACACTAGGAAGTTCTGTAGATTTTTTTTCTGTTCTTGAAAGATTTTCTGGATATTTCTCCTTTCTAGCATAAAATACCACTTGTAAATTCTACATGAAAACTTTTAGGCAAAGCTTCATGAGAATTGGTAATTCAGGCTACTCAATGCCTTACCTGCAAACATTTTAATAAATGTAGCCTAAACTATTACTGGGAGAAATTACTTAAAAATGAGGTCTGAGTAAAAAAAAAAAAAATAAAATTGTTGGTTTATGGCACTCTTCCAAAGCTGTGGAAAGAAATTTCAATCTCAGTGACTAAAATCTAAGAAATAAATTAATGACAACAGTGCTAGTTTTCAAGACAGAAAGCAGCGTTCTCCATGCTGAACAGCCCCAACTTTCTCAGCCTATCTTCATATGCAAGGTGCTTCAGTCCCCCGACCATCCTCATGGCCCTCCTTTGGACTTATTCCAACAGTACCATGTCCTTTTTATGTTGAGGACACCAGAACTGCACACAATACTCCAAGTGAGGTCTGACGAGAGCAGAATAGAGGGGCAGGATCACCTCCTTCAACCTGCTGGTCACGCTCCTTTTGATGCAGCCCAGGATATGGTTGGCTTTCTGGGCTGCAAGCGCACAATGAAGTTGGCTCATGTTCATTTCTCATCAACCAACACCCCCAAGTCCTTCTCTGCAGGGCTGCACTGAATCTCTTCTCTGCCCAACCTGTAGCTGTGCCTGGGATCACTCTGACAAGGGTGTAGGACCTTGCACTTGGCATGGTTAAACTGTCATACATGTTTTTTATTCAATGACTTTTGGGGATCACAGAAAATCTGATGTCACCCTTATTGGGGAAAGTAAAAATGAAATACTATAAACTGAGTGTGACATCCAAGCTAATCACTGCTTTGTAGGAGGAAGTAAGTCTATTACACATACATGATTTAGTACTTTGTGTATGGCTGAGACCTAACACAGAACTCTGTTCTCTTTTGCAAACTTGTCTGCAACTAATCTGACATTAGTACCATCAGTAAACCTGCCAGTAATTTTGTTTGCTAGGTATTTCCAGATTATACACTCACATTTAAATTATTTACTAGACATTTTGAATCTCATTTCATTACTTAGTCTCATATATTATGCTTTAATTTTGCAATTTTTGTCTTGTTCCCTCTTCATTTCCTGTTCCCTGTTCTGCTCCACCTTCTCTTTATTTTAACAGTTTGCAAACCTAATTAAAGTGATGTTCATCTCTTCCCCCAGACAATTAATGAGTATGTAAAACAATACAGGTGTTCTTGCAGCTTCCTTATGTACTTCATTGCAGATCTCAGGTCTAATAATGCACAATGCATATGTATTGAAGCTTTTCTGTTTGTTCCTGTTAGGGTGGTTTGCTTTTAGTGTATCTGTGCTTATTACTAGGCAAATATGATTATTTATAGTGATTAAGGTTTTTGACACACAATCAAATGACCTATCAAAATTGAGGGTGAGGCAAGAAAATTATTCTACTGTTAGTTAACTTGTATGTGGGTGAGAGAAACAAGTTATTCTACTATTAATTAATTTATAAGTAAGTATATCAAAATCAATGACTGCTTCAAAACAATAATCTTTAGATTGCCATTGCTTAATTATATTAGTATTTTATCCCCTTCTTTCCTAAGTCTATTTTCTTTTGCAGACTGTGTTACTACTGAGCAGAGTCCTTGTTGGACACATTACAGTGATTCCTTGCTCCACACATATTCAGAGTACTGAAGCATTCTTAAACTAAATAGGATATGATGGCTTAGGGAACTGATGATGAATGTTTTGCTCCATCAGATTATCTGATGCAACAGTTCTTAATAAGAGCATCTGGAGTCAGAGAATCCTATAAGTAATTAATTGCAGACCAAGTATACTATGATGCAAATTCAATTCCTTCAAAAAGAATGTACATGAAAAAATATATTTGATAAAGTTGCTTTTGTATAATATTTCAGATAGCACATTCACCTGTTTTTCAGGTTTTTATCTTTCCATTAAGAGGCAGTACTTTAAGGCTTAATTATTTGAGCTGTGAAAAATGCTTAGTTCTGCTCTGTGCAAAATGCAAATTTAAAATGTTGTCTGACTATGACACTAGATGGAGCTACCTGTTTGAAATGTGTCAACTCTTTTGGAAATTCAGTTTCTGTTCCACATGCATCAAACTACAAATTATCATATAAGCGAAAAGGAAAATTTAAAAGGGAAAAGAATATAGAGAAAAAAATCAAGAGAAATAACTGTACAAGGAATATAATTATTTAAATTATTATGAAATGGCATCCAGAATAATTTCTAATTAATATATATAGGATGTTTCTTTTAATACACAGAGAAATTTTCTCCAATGTGGTAATTATAACATGTCCTATTGAGAACTTAGGTCTGAAGAACCTTTGGTCGACTTTACGTAAAATGAAATTAATTAACATATAGTTGCTTTTTTACAAAAGGTGCAGTAGCAATATGTAAAGTTACTTTTCATAGAATCATAGAATAGCTAGGATTGGAAAGGACCTTGAGATCATCTAATTCCAACCTCCCTACCACAAGCAGGGATACCTCACACTAAACCATGTCAGCCAAGGCCCTGTCCCACCTGGCCTTGAACACTGACAGGAATGGAGCATTCACAACTTCCCTGGACAACACATTCCAATACCTCACCACCCTAACAGGAAAGAATTTCTTCCTTATATCAACTTGCCCTGTTTAAGTTTTAACCCGTTACTCTTTGTCCTGTCACTATAGTCCCTAATGAATAGTTCCTCACCAGCATCCTTGTAAAGCCCCTTCTGGTACTGGAAGGCTGCTATAAGGTCTCCACGCAGCCTTCTCTTCTCCAGGCTGAACAGCCCAAACTTACTCAGCCTATCTTCATACAGGAGGTGTTCCAGTCCCCTGACCATCCTCATAGCCCTCCTCTGGACTTGTTCCAGCAGATCCATGTCCTTTTTATGTTGAGGACACCAGAACTACAAACAATACTCCAAGTGAGGTCTCACGAGAGCAGAGCAGAGGGGCAAGATCACCTCCTTCAACCTGCTGGTCATACTCCTTTTGATGCAGCCCAGGATATGGTTGGCTTTCTGGGCTGTAAGCACACACTGCTGGCTCATGTTAAGTTTCTCATCAGCCAACACGCCCAAGTCCTTCTCCCCAGGGCTGCTCTGGATCTCTTCTCTGCCCACCCTGTATCTCTGCCTGGGATTGCTCTGACCCAGGTGTAGGACCTTGCACTTGTCATGGTTAAACTTCATGAGGTTGGCATCAGCCCACCTCACAAGCGTGTCAAGGTCCCTCTGGATGGCATTCCTTCCCTCCAGCGTATCAACTGAACCACACAGCTTGGTGTCATCAGCAAACTTGCTGAGGACACACTCAATCCCACTGTCCTTGTCACCAACAAAGATGTTGAACAAGACCAGTCCCAATACCAATCCCTGAGGGACACCACTCGTTACCGGTCTCCAGCTGGACATTGAGACATTGACCACAGCTCTTTGCATGCAGCCATGCAGCCATGCAGCCAGTTCTTTATCCACCAAATGGTCCACCTATCAAATTGATGTCTCTCCAATTTAGAGACAAGGATGTCATGTGGAACAGTGGTGAACGCTTTGCATAATTCCAGGTAGATGACATCAACTGCTCTATCCCTGTCCATCATTTCTGTAGTCCTGTCATAGAAGGCCACCAGATTGGTCAGGCAGGGTTTCCCCTTAGTGAAGCCATGCTGGCTGTCATCAAGCACCTTGTTATTTTTCACGTGCCTTAGCATGCCTTCCAGGAGAATCTGCTCCAAGATATTGCCAGGCACGGAGGTGAGACTGACTGGTCTGTAATTCCCTGGATCATCCATTTCCCCTTTCTTGAAAATGGGGGTTATATTTCCCTTTTTCCAGTCATCAGGAAGTTCACCTGAATGCCGTGATTTTTCAGATATGATGGGCAGTGGCTTAGCAACTTCATTTGCCAGCTCTCACAGGACCCGTGGCTGGACTTCATCAGGTCCCATGGACTTGTGTACATTCAGGTTCTTAAGATGGTCTTGAACCAGGTTCTCTCCTACAGCGGGCCTAGGGTCATCATTCTCACAATCCATGCATCTGCCTTCCCAGTCTTGGGTGACGCGCTCAGAGCATTTGCTAGTGAAGACCAAGGCAAAGAAGTCATTAAGAACCTCAGCCTTCTCCAAATCCAGGGTAGCCAGTTCTCCTGATAGCTTGTGGAGCAGGGCCAAGTCGTCCCTAGTCTCTTTTATTCTCTGTGTACCTATAAAATCCCTTCCTGTTATCCTTAACATCCCTAACCAAGTTTACTTCTCACTGGGTCTTATCTTTCCTAACCTGGTCCCTAGCTTCCCAGACAACATCCCTATATTCTTGCCAGGCCACCTGTCCTTGCTTCCACATTTTATAAGCCTCTTTTCTGATTTGAAGTTTCCTCAGCGGCTCCTTATCCATCCAAGGAGGTCTTCTGGCCCTCCTGCTGCACTTCCTTCTAGTTGGGATGCAACACTCCTTAGCTTGCGGTAGGTGATCCTTGAATACCAACCAAGAGCCTTGGGCTCCCCTGCCCTCTAGGGCTATATCCCATGGAACCTTACAAAGCAGGTTCCTGAAGAGGCCAAAGTCTGCCCAAAGTCTGCTGTCTTGAAGCCCAGGGCAGTGAGCTTGCTGCACGCTCTTCTCACTGTCCCGAGGATCTTAAATTGGACCATCTCATGATTGCTGCATCCAAGGCTGCCCTGCAGCCTCACGTTTACAACCAGTCCTTCCTTGATGGTGAGCACGAGGTCAAGCATGGCACCTCTCCTTGTCAGCTCCTCTATTACTTGCAGAAGGAAGTTGTCTTCCTCACAATCAAGGACCCTCCTGGATTGCTTGTGCTGTGTCATGCAGTCGCTCCAACAGATATCAGGGTTGTTGATGTCCCCCATGAGAAAAAGGGCCTGAAGGCGTGAGGCTGTTCCTATCTGTCTGTTGAGTGCTTCATCCACATATTCTTCTTGATCAGGTGGTTTGTAACAGACCCCCACAATAATGTCTTCCACTGCTGCTCTCCCTTTAACCCTGACCCACAAACTCTCTGTTGACTGCTCACCTGTCCCCAGACAGAGTTCCATACTCTCCAGCCTATCCCCAACATAAATAGCAGCTCCTCCTCCGTGCCTGCCAGCCGTGTCTTTTCTAAAGAGCCTGTAGCCTTCCATTCCAGCACTCCAGTCGTAGGAGTCATCCCACCATTTTTCTGTGATGTCATACCCTCAGAGACGTGCACACGTCTCTAATTTCTCTCATTTGGTGCCCGGGTCATTGACTGGAGTGGCTGGAATATCTCTACATTGCTTCAAGCATTTATCATAGGTGTTGACAACTGACTGGGTGTGTTGGAATGGAATGATGTCCCCCTCCTTCAACACATCTAGTTTAAAGCATCCTTGACCACTCTGGCAAGCCCTTCTTTATCAGAGCAGCTCCCTGAGCTCCCAGTAGACCTGGTCTACTAACTTGTGTTCTGTTTTCAAGACACCCAAACCCCTGACTATGGCACCACCCTTCTAACCATTTATCTAACCATTAGTTAACCATTAACTCTTCTAACATTATTCTGCTCATCACAGATATTTCAGCAAGTAATTTTGAACAGGGATGAAAAAAATAGATTTTTCATTGTGGTTAATTTGGTCCCATCAGTAATGTGTTTCTTTCTTTCAGCTCCTCCTTCTTAAAAGGTCACGACTCAATATCTAACTTCTCCAAGCACATGGTAGTATGCACTTGGTTTTCATAATACAAGATGATGTGGAAACACATCATCTAAAGGTAGTTCCAGTTAGAACCAAAAGCTGTATTTGTTGATAGAACTTTTCTTGCAAGAGGTTGCTAAAGCTTGCTAATTAAAAAGAATTAAGAATGATTCTTTGTATTAAGGTTCAAAACAAGTTGATTTATAGAGCCTTGGAAGGAATGACTTTTAGTGAGACATGTAAAATTTTCCTTGGGATTCTTGAGTTTTACAAGATCTTGTCAGAAGCATAAGAACAGAAATAGGAAATCTGGCTAAGAGACAAAAAGTAAGTACATACAGTTACATTAGCTTTCCCATGGATTACACAAACTTTGTTTTTTCTTTTTTGAGTTTCAAAAAAAAGGCTTTCCACAAGTTATGCCAGATGTCTTTCTCCAGAGCCACATCATCACCCTTTGAATCCACTGAATAGCTAGACAGCTCTTGGCTAGCACTGAGAGTTGCTATAGTTTTTTTTCAAAGAAACAGAAAAGATAAGGAAAGCTGAAATTCGTTTCTTGACATTCTAGCCAAAACCAGATTTACAATGTTACCAATATGTGGCTAGACTGTCAAGCCCTAAGCTGTACCATATAGTGAAATACACTGATTTTCATGTGGAATGTTTTCCCTTTCTCCTGTGCATGTTCCCATACTTTGCTATTTTCAAATAAGCAAAAATTCTGCATCTTATTAATCCGTTATGCATTGTAAACATGTTCTTTAACTATTTCATTGGCCATATTCCTGGTAACTACAGGTATGTAAGATGGTATAATTAAGAAGGAGTGAGACTGCTGGTAGACAAAAAATTGGACATGAACCAGCAATATAGAATCATAGAATCATAGAATAGTTAGGATTGGAAAGGACCTTAAGATCATCTAGTTCCAACCCCCCTGCCATGGGCAGGGACACCTCACACTAAATCATATCACCCAAGGCTTCATCCAACCTAGTCTTGAACACTGACAGGGATGGAGCATTCACTACCTCCCTGGGCAACCCATTCCAGTGCCTCACCACCCTAACAGTAAAGAATTTCTTCCTTAGATCCAGTCTAAACCTCTGCTGTTTAAGTTTCAACCCGTTACCCCTTGTCCTATCACTACAGTCGCTAATGAATAGTCACTCACCAGCATCCTTGTAGGCCCCCTTCAGATACTGGAAGGCTGCTATGAGGTCTCCATGCAGCCATCTCTTCTCCAGCCTGAACAGCCCCAACTTTCTCACCCTTTCTTCATATGGGAGGTGCTCCAGTCCCCTGATCATCCTCATGGCCCTCCTCTGGACTTGTTCTAACAGTTCCATGTCCTTTTTATGTTGAGGACACCAGAACTGCACACAATACTCCAAGTGAGATCTCACGAGAGCAGAGTAGAGGGGCAGGATCACCTCCTTCAACCTGCTGGTCACGAACCTTTTGATGCAGCCCAGGATACGGTTGGCTTTCTGGGCTGTGAGTGCACACTGCTGGCTCATGTTAAGTTTCTCATAGACTAACACCCCCAAGTCCTTCTCCGCAGGACTACCATGAATTCCCTTTTTGCCCACCCTGTATCTCTGCCTGGGATTGCTCTGACCCAGGTGTAGGACCTTGCACTTGTCATGGTTAAACTTCATGAGGTTGGCATCAGCCCACCTCACAAGCGTGTCAAGGTCCCTCTGGATGGCATTCCTTCCCTCCAGCGTATCAACTGAACCACACAGCTTGGTGTCATCAGCAAACTTGCTGAGGGCACACTCAATTCCACTGTCCATGTCACTGACAAAGATGTTGAACAAGATCAGTCCCAACACCAATACCTGAGGGACACCACTCGTTACTGATCTCCAGCTGGACATTGAACCATTGACCACAGCTCTTTGAGTGCGACCATGCAGCCAGTTCTTTATCCACCGAGTGGTCCACCTATCAAATTGATGTCTCTCCAATTTAGAGACAAGGATGTCACATGGAACAGTGGTGATCTCTTTGCATAATTCCAGGTAGATGACATCAACTGCTCTATCCCTGTCCATCAGTTCCGTAGCTCCACCATAAAAGGCCACCAAATTGGTCAGGCAGGATTTTCCCCTAGTAGGACTGCAGTTCAGAAGAAGGCCAGCAGGTTAAGGGAAGTGATCTCTTCTCTTCTCTTCTCTTCTCTTCTCTTCTCTTCTCTTCTCTTCTCTTCTCTTCTCTTCTCTTCTCGTTTCTCTTCTCTTGTGAGACTTAACTTGGAATACTGCATGCAGGTCTGGGAGCCTCAGTACAAGAAAGGTATGGACCTGCTGGAGTGGGTCCAGAGAAGGGCCACAAAGATGATCAGAGTGGTGGAACACCTCTCTTGTGAAGAAACAATGAGAGAGTTGAGATTGTTCAACTTGAAGAAGAGATGGTTCTGAAGACACCTTATTGCAGCCTTTGAAAATATGAAAGTGCTTATAAGAAAAATGAAGAGAAACTTTTTTACCAGGGCCTGTAGTGGCAGGACAAGAGGCAATGGTTTTAAATTGAAATGAAGCAGATTGATATTTTATATTGGGAAGAAATTCTTTATTGTGAACTTGGTGAGACACTGGAAGTAGTCCAGAAAATTTTGGATGACCCATCATTGGAAGTGCTCAAAGTCAGGTTGGATGGGAGTTTGAGGAACCTGGTTTAGCAAAAGATGTCCCTGCTGATGTCAGAGATGACAGAGATGGACTAGATGATCTTTAAAGGTCCCTTCCAACACAAACTATTCTTTTATTCTAAGTAACTAAGGTTTTAAATCAGTTGTGATGGCAATCCATCATGGGCACATGATAGTCTCGGCAACAGGATTATTAGATGACTAAGCCAGTGCTTTGAAGAGAGTTCTGCTGTGGAAAAAATGCTAGCTGAAGCTGAATTAGTGGGCTTGGTGAGCACACTTAAGAAGTCTATTTAATCCATCTTAGTATATTTACACAGTAAGTAATCTTCTGAAAACAGAACAAAACAAAACAAAACCAAATAAAAATTATCTGAAAAGCATAGATTTCAGGTGGAGTTGTCAAATAATAGACTAACAATAGATTTGGCATTCTTCTATTTACTGTACTAAGAAAATAAATTATTCATCTTTAATATATTTTTATGCAATTCTGACTTATACAGACAGAAAAACTGAACAACAATAGCAATAAGAGTAATACCAACAACAGCAGACATTAGTGCCCTGCGTAATAAATATGTAACAACTATTTATATGCTCTAAGTTTTTTAAAAAACAACAAGGTGATGGATGATAAAATTTACAGCAATGCCATTCATAACTCAATGTTCTAGCAAATGATTAAGGATTTTAATTTCCTGTGTTTCAGGGTAAAACAAAATATGTTAAAATATTTACGCAATAAAAACTCTAGAGTTAGATGGAGTCTGTTCTGAACACTCCAAGCCTTCATTGCTATGGAAATCATGAAGTTATTTCTAGAATGCAATATTGCTTTTTCTGGCATATGCTAGGTTGAAATACAGAGAAATGCTCTCCATCTTGCTTCTAAATGAATTATGGCTAGCCAAGTTATTTGGAAAAATAAGAACAAATTCTAAGTAAATGCTTAAGTTCATGAATAATGTGCAGGGAGAGGGAATTTTAAAACCCTGAAGAACAAATTTAAATTTCACAAATAACCATCACCCAAGTTTTATGTCTCATATAACCAGGTCTATTTAAATACTCATGAATAGAAATTATTAATCAACTTTTTAAACTTCAAATAACATTTAAATTGTTTCTATCTTTGAGAGTTGTATTAAAAGCATAATGCATTCTATTGACACAGTTTTGTATATATAAACTGCTTACATTAATTTGCATTAGCCTGTGTTGTTAAAGGTGAGTTGAAGTTACAGTACAGATGACTTTTAGGGACTGTTCTATCTGTTTCGGTTTCAGGAGGGATCTTGAGTTTGGTTAGTACTTGTTAACATGTTCTTGGAAAGTAACCTACTGAAAGTTGAATAGGAAAAAAAAAAGGGGGAGTAGGGAAATCTGAGCTGTACTGGAAAAACACAAATGAAAGCAGTCTTCCATTTTGCAAATACACTGTATTTTCTGAGGGCAATGAATAGCTCTCTGAGGAAAAAAACATTTGTAAGAGTGTAAAAAGTTTCTGGTTTTTTTATTACTATGACATTAACGTAACTTAACAAGCTTCAAGCAGTGGAAGTAGGTTAACAGGATTAATGTTTAGGTTAGGTGATTAAGAGACTACTTGCAGAGCAGTCTTACTTCTGGAATGTGAGAAAAAATGAAAGTATAATGAAGTCATGCATGAAGCTGAGTTTTTCCTTGAGGAATTGACTTTTCATTAACCATTTAAATAGTAAGTGGTGATTAAAATACAGAGCAATTCACTCAAAATTCCCACATATTTACTTCCATTAGATTTACACTCAGCAATTAAATTGGTTGCAGAGATCAGCACAGTTATCCCAGTGACTGGCACCAGATAAAAATCTAAGAATATTGGTTAGACTTTCTTTTTTTTCCAATTCAAAAATTGCATGAGTGGATGTTTCTTGCCAAAACTTCTGTTGCAAGTATCATAAATCAGTCTTGGAGCTAAAGTCTGTTCTGTGTTTTTGTGTAATCAGTACAGATTTACACATGTGTAATGTAAAGTCTTATGTGCAAGTAGAATACCAAAAGGGAACACTAGATGAAGTAGTGTAACTGGTATTAATTTAAATTGGGATAGAGAGGTACAACATACACTGAAGGTAGCAAAGGAGAAAACAGCATGAAAATAATTAGCACTATTTTAAAATAGGTGATTTCTTTCCCTTTCCACTTTTCTATGAATTTCCTTTCCTGCAGTGATTATATCACTTATTTCCTTATAGATCTCTTACAATGCATGCTGTAGCTGTATGAAAGAATTCTCAGTGGTGCATTGGAACTTTTAGGTTTGTGCTTTACTTACCAACTCAAATGAAACAGGATTTTCATTTTTCTTTCCTCATACCCTTCCTAAAATGCACATTTATAAAATGTCACTATAATTGTTTTTAGGTGGTCCATACCTCTTTTATTCTTTCTTTTTAATCTTTTCTCCTGTTTCTTTTAATTCTACTGTGAGATACCATCTACTTTATAAAAAAAGAATTAATCTACTAAGTAGGTCCCAAAAAATTATGTCCTCCTTTTTCCAAGAACTGCATTATAATTATCCCTCTGAATATCTGTGATTTTCTAGCTCTATAAATGAACAAAAGCCAGAGAGACCTTTCAGATATCCACTGTTCCAGCACTATGAATAATGTGTTAAATGAAATCCTCCTTTTGCTTTGCTTCCCAGGTTTTTTTTTTTTTAAATTTTTTTTAGCTCTATATCGGTACAAAGTGACCAGCAATGAATGGTCTTTTCATCCCAGATTTGAGGATATTGCTTAGTTTCCACACACAAAACTGTCTTTTCAAACAAGAAAATAGATGATTGAAGCTGATTGAAGTGACTGAAATATGATTCGTGATTGAAGCTTGTCAATCTTTTATTACATCCTTAAATTTATGCAAATCCATGGTAGAGCAGGAAACCAGCAAGCTAGGGACTTTAATAAATAGTGTGTTTTCAAATACTGATCCAGCTAAGTTCATTTTAGGCTAGTTAGGAGAGGGGCTGAAGCAAGTCTCAGAGCTGTCTTAGTTATTTCTAAGAACTTACAGAAAATGTGTGGAAGTCTAGAAGACTGGAAAAAGGAAAGAAAGGATGTGATGGCTAGGCTATCTTTTGGCAGCTTTCCTAGGCAGATGGATGTCATGCAAGAAATGCCTGCACTGAGTGTGAGAAAAGTCAATGTCACGTGTTTATCTTCTGTCACAAAAAAGAAAAATTTACAGAGTTTATGAAATGTTTAAGAATTCTAAACTTATCTTCCTGGTAGCAGTATAATACATAACTTTTTTTGATTTGTCCTCCTGGTTCTGGACAGCAGGTTGTTCCTTTTTTGCAGTATTACATCTGTATATAATCATGGAACATAGTGCATCTATCCTCTCTGTCTCTTCACATGTGTAAAGACATACCCCCTTAGCTGCCTACTGAGTAACTGCAAGAACCTAGTTCTTTTAAATTTTTCTCATCATATTTTCTTGACTTCGAATCATTCTCTTATCACTCTTATTCCCTGGCCTCTTACATGAGTACAGCCTTGTCAGTGAGCCATAACTTTCCTCAAGTGTTGTGGCCAAAACTTGCTGTACAGCTCTAGATGAGGCCTTTCTACTCCTAACTAGAAGAAAAGGATTATGCTGTGTGTCAAACTGATACCAATTCAATTTATGGATTGTTATCTGTATCCTTTGTCTTTTCCATCTCGGTATCCTGGAGTCATAGAATAGTTTGGGTTGGATGGGACCTTAAAGATTACCTGGTTCCAGCCCCTCTGCCATGAGCAGGGACACCTTCCGCTAGACCAGGTAGCTCAAAGCCCCATCCAACCAGGTCTGTATGATACAAGTTCAGAGCAGGTCTTGTGTAACCTCCACCTCTACCAGGGTCACAGCCCTTAATAAAAGAACTTAGTTTTGAATACTGTTTGTCCAGTGATGTCTCATTTTGTCACAGAGGCAAGAGTCTAAATCTTTACAGGAGTATGCATATTTGCAGCAATCCTCAAGGCTTACTACAATGTCACAGAAGGAAATCAGATTGTTTTGATATTATTTGGTCTTTAAAATCCATTTTGATCATCACATCATTAGACTCTAGATATTTGCCTATAGCATGTTTATTATTATGTTGTTATAGAAACTGAATTTAAATTTTTAATTCTATAGTTATTCACTCTTTACCTTTAAAAGGTAGGCATGATAGGATAGGTCACAGTCTGTTATACCTAAATTAAACACTGAAGTTTGTTGCCTACCTAGAGGGGTATCCAGCTCCTTACTACTATTTGGCTTGGAAGTTTTTGGTGTCTAAATTTAGGCACCTTTACATGCTCACAACTTCTTTGTATCACGTGAAACTTAAATTTCAGGTCAAAACCCTTCTAACTATTGTTGGGAGTGTCTGCAACATTTGTTGCTGGAAAGTGTATAACTACTTTTTGGATATTCACTACTCTGATGGAATCTGTCCTGAAGCTTCCACTCAGATCCTATGAAAGGACAGCATGGATCTTCATATCTAGCTCTTTCCACTGTAAATGCATATTTCATCCTATTTTGCAGATATTTAAAACTTGTCAGATGAAGGGTGCCTGAAAGTATTTGTCTCTTTTTAGTATCTATAAGAGTTTCCTATAATGACTCATCCATATTTAAACATCCATCCTGGAGATGCCTGAAGTCAAATGTGCTCAATATCCCTCTTGTTTGTTGGAGAGAAATGCAGTGATGGCCATGAACAAGGAGATAGCTGAATCCAAAAAGTGCAATTCCCCAGTTTTAGAACAGCACTCAGTTTCTCTACACAGTCAGACTTCCAGCTTCTCTGATAGAGAACACTAAGTCAGCACTAAGTTAACTTTTTCTTCCATATTATAATTTTGGGGGGATTTATATGACAATGGCAACGGGAAATGATAAAGAAAAAAGAGCAAAATAACATCTTTGCTTCTAGAACCTAATTTATTTTATGTTGAAGAAGATGAATAAAGACGAAAAAAATCTCTTTACTGATAGAAGTAGACAAAATAAAGAAAGATCAGTCATCTGCTAAAAGTCTCTGAGATATACAGTACTGTAAAGTAGCATGGCGAATGAAAATCAATGTGAAAGCTCAATCAATTATTCCTTACAGTGCAGTTCATAATTTATAAAAACTTCTATCAAAACATAGAAAATGCTCTGCTATGTAATCTTATATTTACATAATTATTTCATAAAAGGATTTTTTCTTTTTATTTATATTTTTTTTATATATTAAAAGCTTCAGAGTAGGTACTCCTATGCCTCTCAAAGTTTACTTAGAGTAGCAATGAATTACTCTGACCAATAAAAAAAAGATAGGAGAGCTAGGTAATACCAGAGAGTACCTGAAAAAAAAACAATTTCAGGAAATTGTCTTTTTTATTCATGATAAATATAAAATTTAAACAAACCCTTGAATGGCCTGTGATTTAGGTGGGACTTGCAAAAGCTTTGTAAAATCTTAAACCAAATGCAGCAGACAGATGTCTAGCTCTGTTTCAGCATTTTTGCGTGAGAAAGCAAACGGCATCCTAGGGTGCATTAGAAAGGGTGTGGTTAGTAGGGCAAGAGATGTTCTCCTCCCCCTCTACTCTGCATTCGTGAGGCCACATCTGGAACATTGCGTCCATTTCTGGGCCTCTCAGTTCAAGAAGGACAGGGAATTGCTTGAAAGAGTCCAGCGCAGAGCCACAAAGATGATGAAGGGAGTGGAGCACTTCCCTTATGAGGAGAGGCTGAGGGAGCTGGGTCTCTTTAGCTTGGAGGAGACTGAGGGGTGACCTCATCAGTGTTTACAACTATGTAAAGGGTGGGTGTCAGGATGATGGAGCTAGGCTTTTTTCAGTGATATCCAGTGATAGGACAAGGGTCAATGGGTGTAAACTGGAGCATAGGAGGTTCCACGTTAACATCAGGAAGAACTTCTTTACTGTAAGAGTGACAGAGCACTGGAACAGGTTGCCCAGGGGGGTTGTGGAGACTCCTACGTTGGAGATATTCAAGGCCCTCCTGGACAAGTTCCTGTGTGATGTACTCTAGGTTACCCTGCTCTTACAGGGGGTTTGGACTAGATGATCTTTTGAGATCCATTCCAACCCTTGGGATTCTGTAATTCTGTGAGTCTACTGGTGGATTTATTGAGGGTTTTATTTATATAATATCCAGTTTCTGGAAGACAGTGTGTTCTAGGACTTTAAAGAAAGATTATTCCAGTTCTCAGAAACAATAACAGCTGTGTCCCCTCTTTTCGTTGCTGTATTGGCAATTTAAAAAATGTTATATTTTCTCTTTTATATGCTTTGCTGAATGAAATGACTCAATAGTGATATGTTAAGCACCTATTTAGTTGTTCACCTAAGAGTGAGCAACTATTAACCTCCCTTGAATTCTGTCTTTGCTGTTGGCTTCATGAAAATCTGACTTTTTGTTTTGGTTAGACTTGTGTTATATAGTGAAGACTCTCTATTTACAATAGCTAATCCCCTTTTTTACTTTTTTTCATCTTTTTCAACTACAATTAGAAGTTCTACCTTTAATTCTTTCTTAGTTCAGAAACACCACTGAATTTAGCACGAAATTCGTTGTTTCTGTGCTCTTTTATATAGATATAATAGTTTGCATACATACCGCGCTAGGTACTGTTTTTCAAAAATACCATACCAGATTGTAATTTAAAAATACTAAACCATATTCATAAAATTTGGAGATTTCTATGTTTTTTACTTTAGTTTAGAAAGCCTAGAAGTCTTGCGGGTGCATAGATTGCCCTTCTCATGAATCATAGTCCCTGTAAGCCCACAGCAGGCAGGAAAATACATGAATGTTAATGGAAACAGAGGACATATGTTGAAAATGGTACACTCCCATGAAAATTTCAACACTTTGGTTTCTGCTTTTTTCAAAAAATACTCTCTTAAGCTCTTTTCAGATCTGGCTGACAACATGCATGTATTACACATAAGGAGTAAGTTAGAAAGATACTTTGTGGAGGTGCTTCAAAGAATTTATAAAGGAAGGATACACAAGTGCATATGCTATTCATTTCCTGTCCCTTGTAGGTATGCCAAATGGGTTTGCACAGAGATTAAATTACCTTCAATAATTACAGCAATTTAATTGAATTTGTACATACATGTAAAACTGTTCTGCCCTATCTGTTACAATTTGAAGCTATTTTATAGAGACAGAAACTTCTCAAAAGCTATTAAGCCTACATGTAAGATTTTGTAA
This sequence comes from Melopsittacus undulatus, assembly GCF_012275295.1. NCBI lineage: Eukaryota > Metazoa > Chordata > Aves > Psittaciformes > Psittaculidae > Melopsittacus > Melopsittacus undulatus. The sequence goes on from NC_047531.1 coordinate 71,416,446, forward strand.
TAAAAGTAAAAAATATTCGTCTATTTTTTTTAGTCAGGTTCCAGGTTAAATTGTCTGTGGGGAAATAATAATAAAAAAATAAACCTCAAAAGCTCTCTTTGTGCAAAGCACTGGATGATGAATAGCTCAAATTTCTACAACACAAACATTTGTTCAAATAAATTACTTTTCCCCACATAAGTTGGAAAGAGTCATAAGTACCAAGCTCTTGGGTAGAGAAAACAGTATTTATCTGCTGATTCTTCCAGAATGGATATGCTAATACACAGAGCATGTATCTTGGCAGGTAAGAGAAATTACCACTATTTAGGATGTAAATAAAGTAGGAGTATTCCAGGGATCCTGAGGAATTGGAAAGAAAATGTAGCAGTAAGAGCATCTATGCATTTGCTTAGGTGAGGCAGATGTTTTATATTTTTAAATTTTGTTGTTAGTGTTGAATTTTGGCTAGAAGTCTGTGCTGATGAAGACAGTCCTGCTGTTGCAAGTACTCATTTCTATTTCACATCTCTAAATAGAGAATGCTAATTTTGCTGTACTGGGCAATAATTCACTGAAGCCACAAAGTGAGAATAATATTTTTAAACACTGGGGAAACATGTGCTGCCCTCTTTAAAAACTACTCTGGATCTTATACATCCAAAACAATGCAGTTCTTGCACATTGTTTTGTTCTTTACTGAGGAGAAACCTCTCAGATTTAAATGGGAGTTCGTTCTTGAGGAATTCGAACAAAAATCTATCAATCTCCCTGACATATACTGATTTTATGCTAATATCTAATTGGAAGCTGTAGGTTCTCCTATAGTTTGTGTATTTATGCTGGAAAAACTGTTTGCAACTTTAAACTGGAGACTTGTGGGTTTTTCCTAATTTTATATTGAATGCACAAATGAGCAGTGTCAGAAATTATGCCAGCATTTCCTATTGTTCAATTTCTAATTCATGATTGTCTTTATACTGTTAAGTCTGGAGGGCGGAGCTAAACATATTTTCCTAAAATTTTCTGTCTTATAGGAAGCATATGGGTCTTTTATCTCATAAAAATGCTGGGCTCTGCTGATGTTTCTAGTAACGAATGGGAAGCCTGCTAGAATGGGAGGAAGACCAGCCAGCTGGAGGAAAGCTGATGGTGACACAGGTTTTGCCAGCTCCAGGATTCTCCTTGAATAACATGAGGTTAATTAATATTTTGTATATTCTGTCTGTTTCCTATCTTAACTTTGTTTGATGTAGAAAGTCACTGGTGTCATCCACATAGTCCTGTGAATCTTAATGACATGTTAACAGTATAATCCTGCATGTGTTAATGTGGATAGAAATTCGGGGGAAGCTTTTATCTCCTCTAAACATAACTGATGAGTCATAATTCTGGAATTCAAATGATACAGAAAATTTTCTTATGGAAGAATTAAGGTTCAGGCTTTAGATAAAAATCCCCTCCCCCCAAAAAAAACCAGCAAAACCAAACAATCCCCCCTACCCACAAAAAAGTCACCTCAAACCAAACAAAAAAGAAAATCCACCACAAAACAACAACAACAAGTTATTTTTTTTTCTGAAAGATCCCGATTCAATGATGCGTACTGTATATATATATATAGAGGTAAAATTGTGGTCTGGTCAAACTTCAATATCAAAAAGTTGTACTTTTCTTCCTTTTCAGGAGAAGGCTTGCAACTATTTAAAATGATAAGTCACGGCTTTTAATATTTTGAGAAGACAAGCATCCCAGCTAGTAAAAATGTAACTTGTTTTCTGAAGAATGAGAACTAAAGAACTTGAATCTTACAGTATGAATGACTTTTAGACAGAAATGGTGTCACTCATTTCGAATGTTATGTGCTTAGATCTACCAGTAACAAAAACCTATGTCCTTAAATTTAAACCTATTTCCAACAGCTTACCAGTCTGTTTTGGGGACCATGAAATAGATAAGTAAACAATTACCTTTTTTAAGAAAACCCACCAACAAAAAAAAAATTATTATGTTCTTAGAATACCTTCTTAGACAAATTTATATAATGTGTATGAAACATTACTTAAACTTTGAAAGTACTGGGTTTTATCTTTATTGTCTTTATTTTTGGAGGGAACAGAAAGAAAATAGATATGTATAGAACAAAATCACTCTGAGCAAAAGTATTAATTGAATTTATAGAACAGTAGGATAGCAATATTGGTTAGGCTCTCTTCATGTATTCTTTGTTTGGAAGTTTTGTATTTCTGCATAGGAATTTTATGTATAAACAGTCATACTGGAAATGTCTTTGTCACTTTTTTGTCATTAGCCTATTAGAGAAGGTACTGCAGTATAGATAGTGAACAGAAACATTGTAATCGAACACACATAATTCTTCATTTTTTGGAGGGGAAGACAGACCAAGAGCATAATAGTCCAAGGAAAAGGTGTGAGAATAATTTACTGTTTGAAAGTTCTTCAGTCAGGAATATTCTAGTCTAAAATTTACAAATACAATGCAACATACAATATGTGACAAAGAAAAATGCTTTATGCAAATGTATACTACATTAAAGTTGTTTGACAGCTAGGTAACATTTTTTTCCCTAGGTATTTTTCCCTTCCTAAAGTACTACATTGATTCTAACTTGTCTATAAGAGACAAAAATCAGTTTTGCAACTCTCATTCATCACACATTTCTAAAAATATGAGTTGTAAGAGAAGGATGGAATCAAGATCAATTTCTCTCTGACTTCCTAGGAGACACTTAAGCAATAAATTCTTGCATCAAAGATTACCAGAACTACCTCTAGCCAGGGATTTTAACAGATGTGATTCTAGACACAGGTTTTGTCACTCTCATGTTTGTCTAAGTTAGCTTTTGAACATGTGTTAAGAGATTTTTCCTGTGGGATGGAGAAATCTGTTTGGCTTGTGATTGAACTTGGGGCTTCACTTAAAGAATTCAGAATACATTTTCTTATAATTTATTTAATCTTAAGTTTAGCTGGAAAAGCAGTTCTTAGAACTGTTTATAAGGAAAGGATGAAATGTTTCTATTGGGTATTTTTGTGTGTCTATTTAATCTGTGGAATTTTCTGCATGTTATTTTTCTTTATTTCATACATATCCTAAAATTCCAATTTTACTGTCTATCAGCTTTCTATATCTTTCTGTAGATGTGATATGTATTCTTTTTTTTTTACCATTTTTTTTCAAATAACTTCATGAGGAAATTGAAGAGATGCAGACTAGATTAGAATAGTCTGTATGGAGGATAGATCTGAAAACAAAGAAATAGAAAGTATTTATATGTCTAAATTTGTCCAATGGCCAGTAACAACTTCAGACCACAAAATCAGAATCCTATTCTGAGCTGTCATATTTTCTTTCTCACCTAGAATGTCCTATTGTAGAAATTAATGAAAAATAAGTAAACGGAATGGAGGTAAAATGGAATTAGATTGACCTCTTTGTAGTTGTTGTATTCTTTTGTGGCACATCTCACCCTGGAGCCACAGGGCGGCTGAGGCTAAAGAAATCATTTGTCAACTGAATCCTCTGCTGGTACAGTTTAGTCAAATAGGGAAACAAGAAATGAACAAAGTAGGAAGAGTTAAAAAAAAAAAGGCTTAGTAGGACAAAGGATCAATGAAGTTAATATAATTTGTCTTCTGGGACCAGATAACTGATCTAGATAAATGCTTTGATGAATTCTCCAATATCATAATTCACAATTTTATTATTTTAGAGATCCATCTTTGAGATAATTTTTTTCTTACAGAAAACAGATTTTGAAATAGCAGTGCTAGAAGTGAATCAGTTTCACTATTTTTCCTTTTTCTTAACTGTCTGAAAATTTGTTTACTTACAACATCCACTGTTAGGGCATATAACATCTCACAAGAGCAAAGATCTTGTGTTCAGTTATCAGACATTTCAGTGTTAAGAAAGACCTATGTGTTTCTTGCTATGTCACTAAAATACAAGAATTTTCATAAAGTAGCCTTAGGAATTAGTTTCTACTATTATTATTACTAACATTATCAAGTAAGAAACTGTCATAATCTCAAGTCTACATTCAGCATTTACATTTTATAAATATAAAAAAATTATTACCAAGGCAGGCTATTTTATGCCTTTTTTTCCCTCAAATGTAAGCATTAGCTCCTGACTATGAATTGAAAGCAAAGAGAAAGGATAGAGAATTAAAAAAAACCAACAATCTCATGTCTTTTGTTTCACTCGTGTGCTCAGCTGCTGTGTATTGCATGGCATTTTATGCTTTCTGCAGAGAGGCTGTAAACCTGTATATGAATTCAGACACTGACCATGTAAATACTTGGTTAAATTACTTAGTTTAACCCATTATTTACTAGCTGATTCAATTACATGGACTAACACTGCTTCTCTTGGAAAGAATTCCTATGTTTAAGACAGTTTTCAAGGAAGCTGAATACTGCATCCATTTTCTTTGAGTAATAAAAACAAGCCTTTACATAAAAAGGCAGGTGCAGCCAGAAATAATCGAGGAATACTAACAAGAAAAAGTAAATCATGCTTAATATTTTAAAAAGAAAAAAGAAATTAACTTCCAGGAGACGGGCTTCCCGGAGACTGTCTTTGAAAAGGTTAAAGATACCTGAAAGCCCCAGTACCTTCAAAGGGAGGCAGAACAAATTCATGGAAGGAAAATTCACTGAGGACTACCGAATTCATAGAAAGCTGCAGATGACCAGGAGCTCTGAACTGATATGATCATAAGTCGCTGACAGAATTATCACTTAACCTGTGTTCAGTGCTGGTACTTAGACAACTCCTTTGCAGTTGAAGACAAACTGATTTGGCTAGCAACATGGCTAGTATTATTTGGCACAAACTGTAAACAAAGTGTCTGTAGGTAGTTCATAAAATTATATTTGCTTTCTGTGATTCTAGTGTGACTTTATATCATAGGCCTTGATCTTCAACAGGCACTTCTTTCTGATAAAAGTGATCAGTGCATCTTTATTCCCTCTAATAAGTCAGACCCCATCTTTCACACCTTTAAAATTTAATTAATTTTAACCACATACGCAAGTCATGCATACCTAGTGTTTGGCAAGCTCACACTTGTTCTCAAAGTGCAGTTATTTTTCATAGAATCATCAAATAATTTTGGTTGGAGGGGACCTTTAAATGTCATCTAGTCCAATCCCCCTACAATGAGCAGGGGCAGCTTCGAACAGATCAGATTCCTCAGAGCCCCATTCAACTTGCAGATGTCACATCCCTGGAAGCATTGAAGTCCAGACTGGATGGGGTTTTGAGCAACCTGGTCTTGTGGAAGGTGTCCCTCCCCATGGCAGGGGAGTTGGAAATAGATGACATTCAAGATCCTTTCCAAGCCAAACCTTTCTATGATTTTATGGTTCTATGGTCCTGTGATTCTGTGGTTCTATGATTGATTCTATGATATTAGACGGTACTGATCCCAGTACAGCCACCTGAGGGACAGCACTTATCACGGATTTCTATTTGGACACTGAGTTGTTAACCACTACCTTTTGGATGCAACCATCCAAGAAATGTGTTTTGGAGACATTATTCCTTTGTTATCATTCACATAGCACCTCATAACACCCTATAGCATAGAAGATCTTGCTAAGAAATGAGTGACCACAGGTGATATCTCTTTCTAGTTCATTTAGTGTCATGTAGTGATAAAAAATTAATGTCTCTATCTGAAAGCAATGGAGTTAGGTCCCTGTTGAGAAGATGGAACGGGCTGTGTGTGTTTCAATATCCTATAGAGGCATGTCCTTACCTATTGTTTAAAAAGTTCTTCCAAGCTCATTTAAGAGAATTGTGAATGGAAATGAGTGGGATGGAAACCATGATCACCCACTGTTCAGACATAAAATTTCTCACAGCACAATAAACCCAGTGTCCACTGACTTCTGCTCTGTAAAGTTTATACCCATGAATAATTATGTGAATGCCCTGAGTAGGGGCATTTTTCTGCTGCTGACTAAACAAGGCAGAGGAGATTGTTTTCTTTGACTCTTTCTGCAGACAATGATCATCCCTGTCCAATGTAACAAGTGAATTCTGGCATGATAGTACTGCTTGAGGTGTCTGCTGGTCTTGAATATGATATGCAAACCACTTTGTGATGGTCTGACTGGCACCAAAGATAAGCTTGTGAAAGAGGCCTAGGGGAATTCAGTAACCAGATGAATGGAAAGGAGAAATAAATGAAATATTTTTTTGCTGCTTAAAGTAGCAATAAATTCAGAGAAGACAGAATGATGTGGGGAGATGTAACATTAATAACACTCTTTTCTTACAGTCAGGATTAAAGTTTTATTTGAAAGGACTTGCCCTCTTCTAGAACAAAGTTGTTACCATTCTTGAATACTTGAAAGCAACACAATTAGAACTGCAAATCTGACATAATTTCATTCTTTGACTATTATCAGGAAAGTAATCATGCCCTCCTTAAATAACTTGTGCAAGCCTGAGCTCCTGCAAGACAAGTAATCATTTGCATACTTATTAATTCTGACATTTTTCTAAGGTTTTTTCTACCCTCTTCCCTTGGTTACCTATAATAGTGAAGTATGTAACTACTATTCAGATATCTGAAGCAAAGATCACTCTTGAAAAGAAAAAAAAAGATTATATTGTACTTCATAAATTCTACTTCATCTTTATCTTCTCTAGAATCTGAATTGAAAGTTTCAAAAAGGAAATAAGTGGATCTCATGGCAAATGAAAAACAAAGTTTTATTGAAGTAAACTTAAGAAAATCTTACAGGGCTTAAAACTTATTTTCCAGATGTACCTGAGACCTGTAACATGTTTTATTTAAAGAAAAAAATAATCACTAAAGTTTAGTAACATAATTCCCTCCTTGAGAACTGCCCCTTACTATTTCTATTACGTTTATCACAATTTGAGTCTTTTGATGTAACTAAGAAAGGAGACATATAAAGAGGAAACAGCATAAATGTGTTCAGCAGTTATTGGATCTTAAGCATTGATGAATACTTGACCCATGCAGGATGTTATATCCAGCTATTCAGCAATCCAAACTTATTTTTTAACTAGCAGATTAATTCAATTTTACTGCTTATTGGAGATAATAGGCAAATATCGAGGCTGCAATATTCTGTAAGAATTTTTAGAATCAGACAAAATCATAAAAGGGTTTACCTGTACATTGACTTGAAAAAACAACAATAAGCCAACTAAATCTAATATTTAGGAGTAATTTTGTGGTTGCTAAGTCAAATATATGGATGACTTACTGACATGGATAGGTTTATTTCAATTTTATATTTTCCGTTGTATTTTATATCTCAGTAGCTTGTTTCAGACAAGTATTATTTTCTATTGGAGGCCACTCATGACCATAGATTCCATATAACCTTATTGTCTCTATGCTAGCAATAGAAGGAAAAAACTGCATACACAAAAGAAAGCAAGCACAGTAATTGAGAGAATTCACTGGCATGAAGTTACGTGGCCCAAGAAGCTCACTCAATAATTTCTGCTGATGAAGCAGATGACAGGAGCATGGTACGGTAGGACCCCAGTCTTTATCTATGGTTAACTGTAATATAGGCTGCAGTAATAGCAAAAATATAGTAATCATTCAGGCAATACTTATTTGGCATGACCTTGTATTTGCTAATGTACATGTCTGAAGAATCACACATGGAAAAAAGGGAATTTAACTAACATTATTACCTTAACATGAAGTGGTAACATACTGTCAGTATGTGTCATTCCTGAAGCAAATTCAGTTCTAATTAGATTTTGTGTTGGAAATAATTAAAGTTAACAGATTTTAAGTAAGGATAGGAGCATTGTGTGAATCCAATCTGATCTCCTATAAAACATAGGTTATGGATTTTTTTCATCAACTCTTGTTCTGTATTAGGGCACATTTGAAGAACACTCCATTTCAAGTAAAATATTTATAACATTGGAGAACCTATCACAGACCATAATAAAGTGGTTTATTTACAGTATTCTCAGTATTCAAAATTAATTCGTTAGTTCATGTATGAATTTTTCTTGTTTCAGTTGTATGTCATTAGATGCTATATCATTGCTTTTTATGAAGAAAACACAATTTTTAAAAGAGTCTAGGTGAATAATGGAGAAAAATACAGTTTTATGAGTTCACTTGCAGGTCTATCTATGTGACATCATGATATACTTTTTTTCTGCATTTCTTTTACTCAAAACATGAGCTACATATACAAAGAAATATGACAGATCTTTCAGATAATATACAGACTCAAAACAAAAATTGTTTTGTAAACTTTTCTTACCTTGCAGTTAAAAAGTTTTCAGTTTGCATTTAGGGTAAGATATTATAAAGAAACAAAGCTTTACTTAGAACACATTGTCTTTTTGTAAGCATAATAAAGTGAGCCTTTATGTCAGGAATGGAAACTGCAGCATCCAAAATATTTAAAAATTTTTCTGTGAAACATCCGTATGCTGCGTTTTCCTGAGGTAGTCCCAGATGAAATCCTGATTCATGACAGTACTGGGTTTTGTGAGTTTGAATCAGATTGTAATATTGTGGCTCTGAGAATAACATTTATTTATTTTGTAACTAGCTTAGTTTTTACTAAAGGTTCCAAGAGATGCAATATGCCTCAAGAGTACTTTACTTTTAATTTATCTTGCTGAACAGATCCAGTAGTATTAATGGGGTTATATTTAGGCACAGAAAATTTAATTTAACTTTAATACTGCTTAACAGATCAAGTTTAGCACTGCTGTAGTTGCTTAAAGTCATTAAGTTTGTATTGCTTTTATTTGAATTATTAAGTATTGAATGATGGTTCTTTAACAAAAAAAATAAAGAAAAAAAGAAAATGTAAGAAAAGGTTCAGGTTTGAGGCTAGAAGTCACACAATTTTAATATCAATTATCATTAATGAATCACTACTTCCACTAATAATAAAAGCTTAAAATTTTTCACAATCTGTGTAACACATTTTAGAAAGATAGTTCTGTACTAGTAAGATCTCAGAATATCAGTTATTAACTCACATTCTTCACAGACATCACAAATGTTTATTTGTATACCAGAACAATTAAGTCAATTAGAATTTTGACAGCAATTTTAATAATATAAGAAAAGGCTCTTTATCTGTCACTTCATGACTCAACTCAAAAGATACCAGCACTGTATTATAAACTTAAAACTACTATTACTGAACAGGAGAAGCTACATGACCACACACTACCCAAGAAGTATATACTGCTGCATATTTCCAAAGATAGTAAAAGCAGAACAATAATTTCCAAATTGGATGAACAGAAAAAGTCCCTGTTGATTTGATATGGAGAAAATATTTTGTCGTAAACTCAAAACGAGTGGTTAGAGTGTATGAGCAAGACATAATAGCCAAGCAGCAGAGAGGTTTCTCAATGCCACCAAAAACACCAGCTTGCCTAATCCAGCATCACTTCTCCAGCAGTAGCATGTCTCAGTGGTTCAGAGGATGGTGGGAGCAACCAGTAGGCCCTGATGCATAGAATTAATTACCAACAGAATAAATCAAATTAAACAGTGAATAAGTTTCTTTCTCAGCCATCTGCTGCTTTCATTCCTAAACAGCAAATGTATTCACAAATTAAATACTTAGAGCAGAAAACCAGACTGTAGTAGCAGCAGTGAATATCACTGGTACACTCATGTAATTGTTGCAGGACAGGAAGTGTCATGCACTGGTTTATATCTTGCTTTATTTATGGCTTTCATTTTTACTTAAAAAGGAGTAAATAAGGAAAAGAGTAAACTGTAATTTTTCAAATATCAGATATATAACTTAAAAAAGATATAGTAACAAAGCATTCCAGTTGTTTCACATATTGTAAGACTAACAACACACATGCTCAGGACTGATGTTCAAAGCTGAAGGGCTCCAGATAACAGCATAATGAAATGTGCATGACAAACACTGTATCCCATTTCATAGTAATCACAGAAAATATTTTATTTCAGTGATTTTTTCTCTATAATTTTTGCAGCATTGTAGATGTTATGGAACCTTGAAGACAGTGAAATTGAAATGAATGTGGATTCAAAAGCTGAACAGCCGATCAGTACGTAAAAGTCATTTACTGTTATACATGGGCCTTTCTTACTATTTGATAACTAAAGAACTTTTTGTTAGCACAGGTTTGGCTTCTTTTGGGTTTGGACCATCTTCCACTACACAGGGGCAAGGTTCTGTTCATATCTTGTCCTATTCTGAAACTTTCCAACTATTCTTAAATCTATTATCCTGGTTTCTATGGAAACTTTATGAAATTACACAAATTTGCTGCAAGTCACTCTTCAAAGCACAATTAGAAACAAAGTGAAAAAGCCTCAAATTTGGTTATTCTTGGGAAAAAAATAGTTGAAGCTGAATATGATTCAAAAAACCCCAGTGAATATTATAGATCACTCTTTCAGATCACTGATTTTAAAAGATTATATAACTCTCCTACTTACCAATTACTCTTCCCCCCTTGTATCTGAAATTTGAAAATGAAAATACCTAATTCTCACCATGATATCAAATTCATCAAATTTTCTTTAAAATAATCACTCAAAACTTACTTTCTCTGCCACATTTCATGAACAACGGTATATTTATTAGTGTATCAGCGGCACCTAAATATGGAGTAAAAATACTGACAACAACATAGCTCTACATCCATATCATTATGTCAGAATTTTCCCAGTTCTAAGAAATATCTAAGAAAAGTCACAGATTTCTACAAGTGGCCCCTGAATTCGCCATCATAAGCATGGGAAACACTTTGGATAAAGTGTAAAGAAGCTTCTTTTCTTCTATTGTCTTCTTCAGTAGAAAGAGTATGTTATCATATCCTGTTTGTTTCTTAGACTGGCTCATATCTTCATTCCAGGACTGTGCTTTATCACATTATCATTACATTAATTATTTTTTCCCTTCATCATTTAAACCAAATAAAATACTACACTAATAATCTCAGTGTGATGATTATTCTATTGTGAAGAAATATTAACACAATTTAGTTCTTTGGCAAATATTAAAATTAACTTTTTAAGTAAGAACAATAAAAGAAAAAGGTTGCATTTCCAGCTTCATTGCCCAAATTTTAGTTTTGATGCAGTGGATGTCTGGATCTAATGGAGTAAAGAAAACAAGATGACATCAGAAAGCATAATATCAAAATACTATAATTCTAATGGCTGTAGCAACTTAAAGAATATGTATTAAATAATGAGGGGTTCAACACTGATTTTTTTTTTTAATTCTACAGCAGCGTAGTAATCATCTCCTGAATCATTTTTGTCATTGTAATGAAAACTATCTCACCACTATTTACTTTCTGAAGCTCTTGCAAAGATCTGAGCTAATATGAAGATATATAAACTAAAGAAAATCTTAAGAAATAGGGAAAAAAGTAAGTAAACTATTGTGGAGACTTTTATTTTTCCTGTTGTAGAAGTATGCATAAATAAGGTGTACAATTTGTATATAGGCCATGCTAACAGGTATGTGAGCATATATTGTCTCTGTTGCTTGGAAAGGTTTGCTATATATGAGGGAGAGTTTACAGCCATCAAAGTGGAACATTCTCATTAGGTTTTTATCAATATGCTTCAGCATAAAAATTTTTCCACTGAGTCTGAATATTTTAGGAAATTGGGCAAAGGCATAAAAGTTGATTAATTTTTTATGGGGCAATAAAGCTAACATTGAAGAACATGAGTTTAGGACCCCATTGCTCCTCCATTGCTCCTCCTCACCATTTCCTCACTGAGACATATAATCATTCTGACATTTAACATAATGTTTGGCTTAAAGGAATTTAACAGCATTGCAGAAGAAAACCAGTGTGAGTTTGAAAATTATCAGCTATGGATAAGCAAGTGTTTGGAATCAGTAACAAGGCTTGTTTAGAAATGTAATTTCCAGACATTCCATTGTTGCTAATGTTATTTTCATTCCCATGAGCTTTCACTGATATGAAAACCCATTGAAAATATGTAAATAGTTTTCATGGCCTCATCTGTTAGCTTAAGTTTGCTTTCTTAATAGTGAAATTTCTTTTACAAATATTAACCACATGTATGTGTGTTAAAATCAGTATAAATTAGCTTGTGACTTCAGTGGGAGTAAGATCTGGCCCTACCAGACAAAAAAGATTTTGATTCAAGAACAAAGTACATACTGTGCTTTTCAAGTAGCAGCTGTTTTTTTCCAGTATATCAGACAGTGAAGTCTTTTGATGTATATTTGCTTGCAATGACAGGTCAGACCAAGAATTTTGAGTGGAGAGTTTTATTATGAAGTTAGCTACTGAAGTGAGATTCCACTTGACCAAGTCTCAGTCATTCTGGGCCAACTTTGGAAATTTAGGTGGGTGGGGGTTTTATGTTTTAGAGTAAATCAAGCTCTGTAAGAAACAACGAAACCTAGTTGCACTGAGAAAAATGGCACTGGGATAAGACAGCATAGGTCATATTACAAAGTTAGATAGTGATTTATGCGTCATTTTTAAAGAGTGTTTTAGCCTGTTAGAGCTCATGATGGAGCAGTTTTGCTGGTAGGACTTATGAACCTGTGGGATGTCCAGGCTGGAGCAGTCAACAGAAGGGACCCATGCTGGAGGAGGGGAAGTACATGAGGAGGAAGGAACAGTAAAGACAACATGTGATGAACTGACCACAACCCATACTCTCTACCCTCCTGTGCCACTGCGTAGAGAAAACTGGGAGTAAAGTTAAGCCCAGGAACAAGAGAAGGGTTTAGGGAAGATGTTTTAAGACTTATGTTTTTTTTTATTATTATACTATTATGATTTGATTGGTAATTAATTAAATTAATTTTCCCAAGTTGAGTCTGACTTGCCCGTAATTGTAGAGGTCTGTGTTGATCCAGGAGCCTTTCATTGTATATTCTCCTCTCTGTGCAGCTGAGGAGGTGAGTGATAGAGTGGATTTGGTGAGCACTTGGTATCCAGCCGGGTCAACCTTGCATACAGATCAAGTGCAGGAGAGGCTGGAAGAAAAAATTATAAACACAAAGGAAGCTGCATATTACTTCATCCCACTAATCGAGTCAATGAACAAGATCAAAAATGTGTAATTTCATTATGCTACTGAGTATATATAGTTATTTTATAGCCATTCCTTTAGAACATTTGTTTCTGAGAAACATAAAAAATTAATTTTAGTTATTACCCTAAATATATATCTAGACATTAATAAATATACTCATTCTGTATTGATATATGCATAAGAAAACCATCTTCTGTCCCCTTTTAGTTATAGTTCTACCACTTCTGTAGCATAAATCTGTAGTGAATATATTTTCAAAAACCACAATTCAGTTTTCTTTACTGCTGATTATTTGAGGAATAGTTATGGGTAAAATATTTGCAATATCTGATTTGCTTTCTATTAAGAAATCATTGTATTTGAACTTGTTAATTCCCCCAGATAAAGCTGCTCAGAGTAACGACTGAAAAAGAGTTCTGTTCTTCAACAAATCTACAAAAATACATGCCTGTCAAAGTAGTTCTTTTCCCAAATATTAGTGTACTGTTCCCAGTGTACTTAGCAATTGTTATTTCACTCACCTACACCTCTAAAGAACTAGAAATATCTATATTGTTCACACTGTAACTGCCATCTAATTAATGAATAGATTTACCTTATTATTTGAACATTACAGAAACATAAAATCTATGCTCAAAATGTTTAGATAAAAGAGAATTAAAAATATAGGCAGACATACTAGTTTTTCTTTCCATGTACCTTTACATTCTCTGTTGATCCATGGCGCATGGATTTACTCCAGTAATCTAACCCCTTAGATTTCATGGCTTATATTTTATCTTTAACAGTTGTGTTTGTTCTTTTTACTTTTCAAAAATTATTTTATATACTAACATGTTTTCAAATCAATTATTTAAATATACTATAACAAGAAAATGCAGAAAAGAAAAAATATGAGCTAATTCACAAAATTGCATAGGAGACCTGGGGAAGAAGTAATATTCAAATAAACAAGTGGTAAATTTACTATATAGACAAGTAGCAAGGGACACAATCAGAAAGGGAGTAGCCTACAGTAAGGTGCTAACTTTGTTTACTGTAGACAAAAAAAATCTATTCCATGCTCCTCTCTGAGTGACTTGGAGCTAAAAGAGATCAAAAATTGGCATAGCTGTTGGAGAAGTGAACTCTCAGTAGAGGCTGCAAGCAAAATAAACTTCATTCCACTTAAAAGACCAATGCAACATGTTTTCCACGAGTTTTTTTTTTTACCTTACTGAAATACAATTGTGAAAAGACCATGGAAAATTATGCTTTTAGACTAAATGTTAACTCAGAAGCTATGCATTAACAAAGTCTACAGAAGATCCTAGTTACAAAAAGTAGGAGAAAAACTAGGCACAGCTAAATACTTATTCAGAATCTTAAATCTACTATCAACAAAAGTCTTTCAGGATTATCACTGGAAAAGTATTGTCACTGATTAAAAAAGAGAAAAAGTACACCTCAGAGTTCAGTAATGAGATATTTTTAGCAGCCACATCATATTTTTATAAAGACTTATCAAATACTTGCTTGCTATTAAGCTATATAACATTTCAGAACTGAATCAACAGCAGTGTTGTAACACACAGGCAGGCCTTTATTTTCAAGTTCCTTGTTTGTGATCCTCGGAATACAGGCTGCAGGGATCCTGACTGTGAGTACTGTGCCTGGAATGAGTGATCCACATCACAGCTAACCTGACCAGACTGTGCTGTGCTGCATGCAGGGTGTACTGTGCTGTGCCACAGGACAATCTCAGCCAGCTCATTGAAGTGGGAGAACCTGCAGTCAGCTCCTGCTCAGCACTGATTGTGCTTCCTCCATGACCTTGCCTTTAACCAGTGCAGTGAGAAGTTCTCATGAGAATATCTTTTATATTTGACTGTGGAAATGGTGAAGATACTTGTTTCCTCATGAGGAAATTCTATAATATCTTGAAAGACCAGAAGGGGATAATCTCTGCCATAGGGAGGATCTGAATGGTGTACTCCATGTGGATCAGAGTCTTGTTCCATGCTATACTACTCAGGACTCTCTGTTTCTAAGGGGACATAAAATTATCCATGCTATTCTTTTCTTCTAGTGTTAACTCTAATGAGCAGCCTTTTAAATGATACTTTAAAGAATATGTGTCTTTCTTATTTGAATCATAATGGACAGCATGTCCTGGGGCAAAACTGGCCTACCTAGACATTTTTTAATTTCAGTATTTCAAAAGGTGATTGCCCATAGGATGTCTTTTGTCTTTTCCTGCAAACATTTTGAAAGCCCTGGGTCAAGAGAAGTTGTTCTGATTCAGAGTCTAGTTGAACAATCCAGGGTTTGTTGGGTTTGTGTTGATGTCCTGGCAAAGTAAAGCTATTCTTCTGCCAGCTCTAAAGATGATCTCTTTCCATTAACATTTCCAACTAACTGTTTTTAATCTGTATAATACCTTATCAAAGCCAAAGCTGAGTTTGTGCTTGATCTAAACTATAAAATAAATCTCTTATTGGCATCATTTATACTCATTTCACAAAGCACAAAGCAGGATATTTTTATCTTATATACTTACACGAACCCTGTTCCAGGCCTGCTTGAAACATTCATAGCCAGCCGATATAAAATGCTGTGGCATCCCCCTTGTACAAATTAAGAAACAAATCACAGTGTCCAGATTTTATCTCACCGAACCTCTAGTATCCAAAAGACATGTTTCATTTAAAAGTTGTGCCAGTTTTGGCTCCCTCTATAGTCACTGGGAAGAGAAAACTGAGAAAAAAGATAACTGTTCAGAGGAAAAGACACAGCTTAGGGGAAGCAAGACTAAGCTAGCAAGATTGGGAGGATGTAGGCGCTGCAGCATTCCCACTGTATCATGCAGATAGCATCATTGTACTGAACAGTGTACAGAACTCTGCATGAGGACACAGAATCTCCATACCATGATTAATAGCTTGAGGTCCAAGAGTGGATTCTACATCAATCAGCTTATTCTTCCTTTAGGAAATAATGAATGCCTACAAAACTTCCTACCTCACTCATCTTTGGATTCATAACCATCATCAGTGTAAGATCTTTTGGGGTAAACAGCCAAAAATTTGCTGTTTTAAACAACTATAAGATTAAGTGAGAAAACCAGTGCTTAAAGAGCTCTGATGAAGTCAGGAGGTCAAAAATTCATATCCCTTTTATTGGTTAAAGATCCTAGTCTCACATTTTCACTCTCCTGGGCAGTGCCTTAATTATCAGCTTTCAGGTTTATAAGGATTTTTTATTCAATCTTTATTTGTAAAGTAATTCCATTATATATTATTTTGCATGTTTCATGTACCAAGGTGGAAGGGAAAGGAAGGAGAAAAGCATGGGAATGGGTGGATAGAATGTCCTGAGTAGGGAAAGAACTTCACTTCAGGACATATTCTAAAAAAATAATATATACAGAATGGATAGATTGGAGAGCATGAAATCCTTTCTGTCCTCATCGGTATTCTCTTGATAAATGAGAATTCAGGTGTTCCTAGACAGCATCAAGAACTGTTTCCATCGGCTTTGGTGATTAATCTAAATACCATTTAGCTTGTCTGAAGAAACCTACTCCTTGATGTGGATCAAAGCTGTTACTTAGAGATTTCTAAGAGGTTGAGTCACATAGGTTTACTTGATACAGGTTTTGGAAATGAAGGAAATTCTGAGTAAAACTGTTTGAAGTCAAATAAGGAATCCAAGCAAAACATGAAGTTAGTCCCATTTGGTCTCGATGTTATTAAACTACATATATTATCTTAAGAGTCTCTAGAATAGTTGATGTCAAGTAGCAAGATATAGAATCACAGTTACTATTTGGTGGAATCATCATGAAGTCTTTAGGTTACATGGGCTGCATTATTTTACACAGAAAAGACTCTTTGGATAGAGTTTCTTATTCCCAGAAGGATTTGAATGCTATTTTCTTCTCAGATGAGTGAAAACAGTACCTCAGCTGTTATATCTGCAGGGAACAACAGATGAATAACCATGTATCCTGAACATATTGTATTGCACACTGATTATTTTACTAATGTCTTTTCATTTACTGTTCTCTTTCCATATACCTAAATGATATTTAGCCTTTTCAGACTAAATATGTTTCAGATGAAGACTTTATTTATTTATCTGTGAATTTTCTTTTGTTGTAAATTATTATACAGTGAATTTTCACCAGGAATAAACTTATTCTGTTTTTTTTCTGCACCCATCCTCTCCCCCGGATTGTAATTATTAGGAAATTAGCACAATATACATGACAGCTTTCACTAACTCTTCTGTCCCTAAGATGAAATTCATTGGCATAACAGTGTGGGAAGTGTTCCTGAATTAGATACACATGCAAAAATCCGTGGTGTTCAAACCATTAATGAACAGGAAAGGGCTAATCATTTAACCAAAATATTCTTCCAGCTGCAGTTGTAATTTCATTTTTCAGGTTACTATTTAATTACTGTTAAAAGTAATTAAGAAAATTTGCCTGAAGGATGCCATATCAAAGTCTGTCATAGTTGATGATAAGCAATGATAAACAACATGGTGCTTGGTGACAGCCAGCACGGCTTCACTAAGGGGAAATCCTGCCTGACCAATTTGGTGGCCTTCTATGATGGAGCTACAGAAATTATGGATAAGGGTGGAGCAGCTGACGTCATTTACCTGGACTTGTGCAAAGCGTTCGACACTGTCCCACATGACATCTTTGTCTCTAAATTGGAGAGACATCAATTTGATAAGTGGACCACTCGGTGGATAAAGAACTGGCTGACTGGCCGCACGCAAAGAGTTGTGGTCAATGTCTCAATGTCCAGCTGGAGATCAGTAAGGAGTGATGTTAAATAAATAAATAAGTAAACTGAATAGACATTGATGAGCATGGCAAATGTCTGTATGTCATGCCAAATCTTGCAGGGCTTAACTCAAAGGTTTTTGTAGAAGTTCATATGAGTCTAGATTGAGTCTTGAAAATCAGACCGTTTGGAATGTGAATGCCTAAATCACTGTCAAAAAGTTAGTGTTCTATCATTTAAAAAGGAGTCAGCTTTACTGTGGGGAAAGATAACACACATCCTGGAATGACAGCTACAAAAATCCGCATCTTAAATAATACTGATCAAATTATAAACCAAACTAATTGTTTGTGAAGATAAGGAAAATTCAAATATCTGAAGAACAATCTTGTGACAGAAAAAAGATGTTGATAAGAAGCAGATTCACTTAGAATGCTCATTTAAGGAGAATAAAGAGAAAGAAAATATAAATAAAAATAAAAATGATGTTTCTATATTCTTCAATCAAAAAATAGTTGACATCCTCATAGAGGTAACTTGAATTTTTCAGATAAATTATTCTTATTCATACCCATTTTTACAAAGGAAATGAAAATAAAATATTAAATATTCTATTTCATTTTAATGGGGGCAAATAAAAAGAAAAAAACCCTCTAGAGCATCCAGATGTCCTTGTGGCATCTTAGCCGCTAGTAGGCTACTTTTACATGCTTTCTAGTATTTTACTAAGTTGTTAATGATTCAGCAGCTTGGTATGAATCCCTGGAAACATTCGGATATCTTTACATTAAAGAAAAATAGAAATTTCCATCAGGTCTGAGTACCGATCTCGTGGTCAAAAAAGGAGGAAAACCAACATTCTGGCTGGTCTCATCCTGTGCTGGTGCAGTGCTGCTGGGAGAGGGGACAGTAAGAAGACAGCCTGTCCTGGTGTTCTTTCGGGAAGACGGGTGGGAGTGAGCATGGATGAATGTTGGGCGCAGCAGGAGGCTGGGGTTTACTTGGACTGGATCTGATGCTTCAGTTCTTGGTGGACAGCATCCCACCAGCTTCACATCCTCACCTGGGGCTGTTTTTTCCAGGAATTACTTGGTGGAAGAGAGTTTCTGAGCCCCTCTCCATGGGGAAGGGATAGGCTTTACTTCCTTAGGGCCTGGATCATGGGAAGCTGACATGGAATTGGGTGAGTGTCCCTGCCCATGGAGGGGGGTTGGAACTAGATGATCTTAAGGTCCTTTCCAACCCTAACTATTCTATGATTCTATGATTCTAAATTGAAATAAGTAGAACAGTAGAAGCTTAGCTAATGTCCAGATATATAGCTTGACCAGATCAAAGAATAAGTAAATAAGATGGCTTAATTCCAGTGATTTGCTGTCAAACACCCAAGTCTAAACATTTATCAGCTTTAAAAAACAGTTCGAACACTTCAGCTCTAATCATGGCATGGGGGGTGGATGTCATCCTATTGAAGAGAAGAAACCAAATGCTTTTGCCTTATGTATTCTTAGCAACTTTACTGAGCCCCAAGGGAACAGGGAGATTGCCTATACAGGACTCATTTGACTGTGAATCAACTTCTTTCCAAAATTATCATCCTAAAGAAAGCTTGAACAGTTTTAAAACTGAAATTACAGAACAGAAAAGTTAGACATCTATCTCCTTGCTGCGTACCTTTTCTCTGGGCACAAGACTAAATGTCTGCTCAGAGTTTGCCTCTGAGAGAGAGTGTCCTGTTCCATTAAAGGCATTTTTGTGAAGCTGAGTCTGAAAGACGAACACTTGAGTGAAACTTAAAAGCTACAAATGGCTGTTTCAGACATTACTAACTACCTCTTAGTCTTACTCAGACCTACTAGTAGATAGAACAGCATTTATGTTTGCAAGGTGGCTTTGTCATCACGGAAGACCATTAAGAGTTGCTTTTTCTTCAGCTTTGGAAATGGTGTCTCAACAAATCATTTTTCTTTCTGTCTTAGTTCTTTAAAGACAGCAGAAGATGGTCCTGTTTTCCTTACAACCAAATGTGTCACAAAAGTGGTTAAAAGAAATAGCTAGTAAACAAGTTGTAGACTGCAAATTTCTACATGAGCAGCTTCAAAGCTTTTAAGTCTGGTATATAATGATACAAAGGTTGGAAACTATAGAATAAAAAGGATTTAGAAGATATCATTATTGGATTCCTTGTCTCTGTAAGTAAAAAACAAGCCTCAAATTAGCAATTTAAATTGCTCTTCAATCTATGTGTAGGAAATATTTTGTAGAATTAATAATGTAGAAAATTGTTCAGATCTGATAACTAATGATAAAAGGAAATTATTAGTCATAAATAGTCAGAACAGAGAATAACTGAAATTTAGTTTCAGGCAAGAGAAATCACTGCAGCTGAAGCTCTGCAGCTGAGAAACAGCATAAAGCAAAAATCTAAATTTTATTCAGTCTTATACAGTGCTTTAATCAAAAGTTTTACATTAAGATTTACATATTATGTAACTTCATTTGTCCAAAATTTGGGCATACTGAAGTCATTTATGCTATCTCACCAAATGAAATAATTTATCTCAGACTTAAAGAACATTTTTAAGATGTATTTGCTATTTTGCCTTGGTTAAATGATCTGGTTTATAGTATTATTACCCCATGGAACAATTGCAGAGATGCATGTTGCACTGCAGTTCACAACGAAGCAGGTATATAAACCAGTTTTGCCACTGGACAAAAAGTCTATAAAATTACAACCCTAGGTTCTGAAAGCTATGAAGTACCCCAACCTGTGTACCCACTAATCCCCATACTATCTACACACATTTCAGTTCTTCAGCAATGTACAGACATGAGCCTTGTCAGTTCAGAACAATGTGTTTTATAAAGCAATTTTAACTGGGACACTTCTCCAATTTTTTTCTGTGTTCACCTACAATTTATATTTTTTTCCTTTTGTGGTCTTGTTGGGTGCAGTAAGATTCTTCAGACAAATGCAGTGGTGTAGCTGTTGAAATGCTATATTTTTGCACAAAGTATCTCCTAAAGACAACATCACTTTAAATAATTGTTTTAACTAAAATATAACTTCAGAGCAACCTAGCCTTGAATCTTAAGCAAATATTATTACTTGAAAGCATCAAGGAGAGAAAACTAAAGGTTTTAAAATTACATATAAAACTAGAAAGTGTTAATGGTTTAAGATCAAATAAATCTTTAAGAGAACATGGTACAAAAGTAATTTGTGCAGTTTATTCATATTCTGCTGGTGCCTTTACAGAAGACTGTAATGAAAATGGTCCAATGCTGGTTTTGCAAATAATTGACTTTTTGTTGTTAAACTACAGGGATGCTGGAGAGGATCTATTCATTAGAGACTGTAGTGATAGGACAAGGGGTAATGGGTTGAAACTTAAACAGCAGAGGTTTAGATTGGATATAAGGAAGAAATACTTTATTCTTAGGGTGGTGAGGTACTGGAATGGGTTGCCCAGAGAGATTGTGAATGCTCCATCCCTGGTGGTGTTCAAGGCCAGGTTGGATGAAGCCTTGGGTGATATGGTTTAGTGTGAGGTGTCCCTGCCCATGGCAGGGGGGTTGGAACTAGATGATCTTAAGGTCCTTTCCAACCCTAACTATTTTATGATTTTATGATTCTAAGATATGCCTGCTCAAAATGTATCAAAGATTTTTCAGAGGATCTTCATATTCATGTAAAAGTTTGGCCACATCTCATTTATAGTACAGGTCAATCAGCTTCTAGGATGACCACAAAAATCATAAACCACAAAACACTTCTCAAGTACATGACTTTTTTTTTTTAATAATCATAGCAACATTTATTTTTTCCTCATTTTTTTTCCTAAGAAACAGCTAGCTGCTGAAAATTCTTACAAAATAAAAGGACAGATAATTGAAATTTAGCAAATCTTCAAAAAAAATTAAAATTGACAACTTATTCTTTTAGTATCCTTTCCAGTTTTACCTATGCAAAAGCAAAAATAAGGTCAGGTTAGCAAATCTTTATTTTACCCTATTTTTATTTTCTGATTCTTTTATAAACTTTCTTACCATCAAGTAGATAAACATTACAACTTATCAGGTTCCCAATTACTTTAAATTTGGAGACTGGCACGTTTATTCTACTTAAATAAGTATGTGGTTTTGACAAGGAGTTTAAAATGCATGTCAATCAAACAAGAAGATGGTATTTTTCTCAGTTACTTCCACTGTTGACATATGGCATGGGAAAAACAAATGTAGTACTTGTCATAAGGCTGCACATACTGGTGTTATCTGCTAAGTAACAGAGCCATAAACATAACTTTCAAAATACCGTGAATTTTCTTTGTTTCTCTTTTTGGACTGGATGATCACACAGCTGTCGTGCTGTATATTTTACTCAGATTAATTTATACACAAAATATGGCTAGTAATGTAGTAAAGAAAAAGTCCTGACTTCATTAAAAAGAAAGAAAAATTCCCTGTATGTTAATTGCGATCAGTAGTCTATCTATAAATTTTTGATTGACTTTTTGTACATATCAGTTTTGTCTGGGAATGCAATCATATGCTGTACCTCTGCTTAAAGAAAAATGATAAAAAAATCTCCTAAGAAGCTTATTATCTAAATACGTTCGTTAGAGAAGTCTTTTCATAACTAAGTCAGTTTTAACCAATAACAAATTTTCATCTAAGAAAACCTGTACGGTAAGAAACTTTCAGAGTGGATTAGCTTGTCTTGGCCGCACTTTTGTCCTGGACAGTGACCAATGGTGTACATTTAGAGAAAATGCAGAAAAATAAGCATGTGCAGAGTGATTACCCAGCTCTTTGTAATCAGCAATTCAGGCACTTTCAAAGTCAGAATTTAAATCCATCTATGCTCTACTAACTTCTACAGATCTATTTTGAATTCATATGTTTTTTTGTGTGTTCATTGCAATCTGTGGCTATACCCCATAAGTTTATTTGTTTCATAATTAACTCTTTTAGATTGCTATTTATTGTAATAAATCTATCACAACACCTGATTAAATGAGCAGCTTGCTGTTTTGAAATAGTTTATCCTTTTCAAGTCATCATTTGCATAGATTTAACGATTTTATAGATGTCTTCCATAACCTTCTCCATTATATGTTTTAGGAGTCCTAACCTATTTAATTTCTACATAGATGATAGCCATTCCTTATCTTTGAATATACTGCATACTCACCCTTCTGTACTTTGTCTTGTAATGAGGGGGAAAAAGTATTTCTGTACAACTATTCTTTCTATCAGGCAAATGGAAAGATAAGGTGGATGCAAACTATAGAGGTAAAAGAAATAATCACAGCAATACTGGCCAGCACCTTGCTGTGATTCTCCCCATTTTTTTTCACAATTTCCCTTCTGTCTCCAATAAAACTAATAACATTTATAATTGTTAGATACATTCTTGCTCTTGGAGTTAGAAGTTACTTACATGTGCTTTTGATATCTTGCTTACTCTTTTGAAGGACAAAGTATCTTCTCTTTTCCTGAAAAAAAAAAAAGGGAAAAGAAAGATGAATATAACAGTCCTAGGGAACTTATTTTTGTAGCTGCAGAACAGTTTTCAGGACTGGGAATACATAGAGGTAGACAAACCTCTATGGCTATTGTCAGATACATACTTTTTTTTCATGCATATAGATGTCAAAGGTGAGTGCAACTTGATCTAATTATAATACTGCTTTCATTTGTATTGGAAACTCAAGAAGACAAGGGACCACCTAGTACACGAAGAAAAAACTATTTTTTTCCTGAATTTTTTTCATTTTGATGCCAAATGTGGATAAACCAGAACAGATACTTTATCTAATTAGATATATTTAAAGAAATGCTTTTCTTTATTAAAGGCTTTAGAGCTAAGAACATAATTAGTGTATGCTGTAATTAAGCCTCCAGTGACTTATAGATCAGTTGGCCTATAGCTAAGAGTGTTAAAAGTAGACTTAAAAGCTAAGATTAAAAAAAAATAAATGTAGAGAGGCTGAAAAACTGAAGAACCTCTTTCTTGATTAATTTAATTGGATTTTAACCGTATTAGAGTTGTCCATAGTCAATTGAAAATCTGAGGGGCAAGATTCTCAGTTGACCAAATGAACATGTAATAAATGGATGTCCTTTGACATCAGATAACATACTGGGTCAGGTGCCTAGGACATTCATAATGTAAGCCAAGTTCTGTTTTGTGTTTCATGGGTTGTGAGCAAAATTATTTCCTGATTGAAGTAAAGGCACAAAAGTGAGGAACCTGCTACATGATCCTGAAGTATGCGAAGTTTTATGTTGCATAAAAAAAAAAGAATGTAAGATTTAAAGACAAAAATATTTAATATTAAAGACAAAAATAGTCCTGGAAGCTGAAGCCAGATTCAAGGTGTTCCAAAGTCATCTATACACGAGAATACAGTCACATTCACCCTCTAGTGCTTCCTCTCTGGTACAGTATACCCTGCAATTTTATCTGCCTGAGAACATCTTCACAAGACACATGCAGATTGTTTTCCCACACTTCAGGAGACTATTGTCTGGTGACTAGGACATGAGCTTTGAAAGATGCAGATCATTGTTTTCAGTGAAAGGATAGGATTGAATCTGGGAGCCCAACCTGCTCAGTGAGCGCACTAAGTAGTAAGTCAGTAAGCAATATGAAGCATAGGAAAAAAAGGGAGAGGTTTCTCTGTCTGTGGTCTAAATCTGACCTACTTTAGATTTGTAGTGTGTGAAGAGAGTGGTCCTGCCATGTTCTATGGCCTCTGGGAGTGTTTACTGGATTGAGTTTTTGGCATGATTCAGTCTTCACTCCTCCTAGTTTCTCAATCTAAACTGAGCTCAGACATGATCTAAGTGCTGAGCTGCTTAAGCCTGCCAACTATAGGACAGTTCTGGGCACGTGCAGTGACTTAATAGGCCCCTGAAGAGATTTAGCATCAAATGTTGAAGACTTTATAGAGATTAGGTGTCTCCAGCTCAGAAGGTGAGTCAGGACTTTGCAATTACAATTTCCCCTCAGTGGCTCAAACTTATTTTATTTTAGTATCTAAATCTTGTACTGGAACTTGCCTTGAATGCCCTCTACATCTAAAATAAAACGAATAAAGTCAATCACTATAAAGTAGTAGGGTTCCTTGTTTACAGTAGTTAACTGCAGAAACATCTTTCTTTAGTGAACAAACATTAGAAACACATTAAATGCTCAACAGTAGATGAAAACCTCATAAGCCAGGTTTCTGCACTTATGACCCCTCTGATCTAGGGAATAGCGATACTTAATCTTTTTAAGAGAAAATGTGCACAGAAACAAGAACACACGAAGCACATGACATTGAGAACAAATTTGTCTGGTAGTTTGAACAGCATTACTGACAAATCCAAGGTTCCTCATCTAAATGCCATTCTTTTCTGAAATAATTATGACATGTTATAATGTAGATCTTGTCTGAAATTAGGTGAAATGAGTGCTGATCATCATCACTGTGAATATATACAGGATTTAGCTGAAGGTATTTGAATTTTTAGGTCACCAAGATGTAGCCAGAGACAAGTTTTTGACTTGACTCAGGTTAGGCCACTCAATCCTTAAAACCTATTTAGAAAAATTTACTTTCTAAATCAACTCCAAGTTAGCTGGAATACCTTTGAATGTTAGTTCATATGATCCAGAGGACACAGGTAAAATGACCTTTATTATTACCACTGGTTAGGCACTTAAGATGAAACAAGCAAACAAACAAAAAACCAAAAATGTGTGTTCCTAATTTTTTTTTTGCTGGTTTTGAATGACTTTTCCTTCTAAACTCCCCCCCATACCCCCCAAAAAAAAAATCCTAAATGTGCAGTTCTCAGTTGTGCTGAGTTCTTGCCACTGCCACTGGTTTTACTTCTGTCCTGCAATCCACATATCTTAGTGGTTTATTCTGAGGTCATTCATGTTTGGAAATGGTCAAGCTCTCTTTTGTGAAAAATTTGCAAGTCATACATCAAAATTAAACTGTTTAAATGAGTCGTCAAGCCTTTACTAGTTGATTTTTAGGGATCCTACTTACTATCCTAGATATTATTGTACAAGAAGAGGAGTTTCCTCAAGCAGTGAAGTTACCAGACAAAGCAGAGTCCCAGACAAAATCAGTGTTTATGTGCTTTTGAGTATCTGGATTCTTGTCACTAAAACAAAGCTCAAATGGATGGCATATTTTTCTCATTGCACAGTTTCCTAAAGTGTCCTGGCTCAATAACATGTTGATTCAGTTAATTGCATCATATAGGGGGTGCACTTTGGATAGCATTCTATTTTTAAGCTACGCTTATCTGAGTCCAATAATACCTGTGATTCTCATAACTGATGGTATAAAATTTTAAAACTTGCTAACTCTTCTTTGACTCTTTTGTCACATTGTTAGTTACCTTGGGATTATTTGGGTATACTTTTTTCCATTCTTATTCAGGTTGAAGTCCACTGGAAAGGAAAAATGAAGAGCTGAGAAATCAAGAGGATTTGAATGTAGATAAAATAACATTTTCTTTTTAAGGTGTGCTTCTTTTTGTCTTCTTTTTTTTTTAAGATCTTTACCACAGACTGATGTTCTCCAGCCACAGGCTATTGAACTTTCTAGTACAAAGATCCACCTGATGCTGAAAAATCACACACAACTTTTGTGTTTGATCTGTTCAACATGAAGCTTTTAAGTCAGGCTGCTGAGACCATTTCCCATCCTGCTGACCAATACTGTGTCAGTTCCTTGTACTTCCCTGCCGGTATGCATTCATCTAGTGCCTCTTACCTTACCTTACATTCAATTACAAACTTTTTTTGAGGCAGTAACTGTGTTTCATGATTGTGCTATATATATATATATCTGAAGCCATCTCCTGAGTATTACCACAGTGCAAATATCGATCAATAGCTATGTAATTTATATTAATTTAATTTACTGCTCTCTTTTTTGCAAGAATAAAAAAATGTATATCATGCTCCTAGCAGGGCACTTCAAGACCATAGATCTGCATTTGAAGGTAATTTCAATTATGCATATTTTGAATATAAAAAAATAAGCTCTTTAAATATTCAGCTCAGTGAGAGCTGGAATCAAATGGGTTTATTTTGTATGTGAAACTCTCAAAGATCAGTGAGTTTAGAAATTCAAACACATAAATTCTTTCATTCTTAAGTGATTCTGAAAAGTGCCTACAAGTTAGGTGTCATGGGTTGAGCAGTAGCAGTCATTTTTTCTCCTTCTTGTAGCTGGTGCAGTGCTGTGTTTTGACTTCTGGGCTGGGAACAGTTGCTTGATAGCGAGCATGTTTTGAGGGTGTTTTTGTTCAAGGCTTTTTCTGAGCATGTGCTCTGCTGGGGAGAAGGGGAGGTCGGGAGGAAGGAGAGACAGGACACCTGACCCAGGCTAGCCAATGAGGTATTCCATACCATAGCACGTGATGCCCAGGATGCAACTGGAGGAGGGAGCACATGGTGCTCGGCCGGGCAGGGTGGAGTGAGTTATGGGTCGGTGGCTGGTGAGTTGTTGTATTCTTTTCACTTGTTGTTTGCTGTATCATTATTATTTGTAGTAGTAGTGGCAGTAGTGATCTATGTTATACCTTAGCAAATAAATCATTCTTATCTCAATCCGTGGGGGCTACATTCTTTGGATTCTCCTTCCTAACTCTCTGGGAGTCGGGGGAGCAAGGGGGGGGCGGATTTGGTTTAAACCACGACATTAGGAAGTAGTAATATTTGTTTCTTATCTAATAAGGTTCCATAGGACTACCTTTCCTCAACACATGCCTCATGCCCTTAGTTCTGACTCTTCCAGCAGCCAGGTAGTTGCTTACCCAAGTGCAACCTATATTTTGAAGAAATGCTTCTCCTTGTTTCTGAAAAAAAGCAGACATACGGTTAAGTTCTAAAAGCACTGCAAATGCATATAATTGCTAGTTGTGGTGGATCAGACTAGAACATATAAAGAGCTACATTCTTTATAAAATGAGCTTAGTCTGCTAGATAAAACAAAATTATTAATTGATGTGTGAAAAAAGACTGAGAAGAATCACTTCTTTTCAAGTCATCTGCCACTCCATCAAATACATCTGGAATTCAGTATCCCAAAGTTTAATTACACCTGCAGAAAAATTAACCATTTATATACAATCTGCAGAAATCCTAATTTTGTTCTTCCATGAACATGACTATAGAGCTGCATTAAATGAATTATGGTTTGAATTTCTTCTAAGCCACTTATTTTCAGTCAGAATAATTAGCAGCATTAGTTTTATTAATACACACACTCGAGATTCTACTGGCATATATAAAGAGATATATAAAGCAGATAGTCAATTTACTATAATTTTCTCTTTGACTTATTGCATATTCACTCTTTAAAAAGTCATGGGTTTACAATCTTCATGAAGACTCAAACCTGCAACCTGAACATGAGATGTAGACTCAAATGGAGGGTAAGACGAAGTTGGTTTGTGTTGATGGAAAATATTACAACATTAAAGAGAAGTTTTCTACAAAAGTTTTCACATATTCTACTTCTTATGTCTTCTCTCATATTCTTGCAATGCATAAAGGAATAAAGAAAATTATTCACTCAGTTTAACATACTTAACATTAGTAGTTAGATGTGCCTGAAACCTCAGATCACAAGCTGTGAACATTCACATAGGTACATTAAGCTTTTTACCTACTTAAATAAAAGGAAGTCCCAGAGCCGGTTTGTATCTTGAGATATGAAAGCAAGGAAGTCCACTGCCTCCTCAGATAAAGCTGCAACCTTAGAAATAAGAGTAGAAACAGCCCACCAAGAGACAGTGAAGAGACCTAGCAGAGAGCAAGAAGACCCCAGACACTGTTATTATTGGACTGAACTGCTGTGCGAAGGGCAGGAAACTTAGATTATTTGGGTATAATTGTCCAGCAGTTTTTTGTTCATGATCTGTCTCCAGAGGCACCTAATTCCTAGAGCTGTATCACCCAAATAAATTACATCATCAGATTTAAAGCCTGGGACTCTGCTATGGAATACCTGGGTTGGAGAAGCATTGTTAACAAATGTTCTCTAAAAAGAATGGCACTCAAGCATCAGAATGAGGGTGACCTTTCTATGTTCACAGATGTTCATATGCCTCTACTTCTATTAATTATGCCTGAAAACTAACTGTTGCAATCAGGAGCATCTATCTGTATGCAGAGAAGGCTGCAGAGGATGGTAATTGACAATGCATGTTATTAATATATGCTTGTTATGCAAATGCAAAATAACAAAAAATTAAGTAGCATGGCATTTCATCACACAATTGTACTAAAGAGACAACTCTACTTGTTTTCTCTTCCACGAAACATCCCCTGGACTCTAAGAACAGTTCAATAGTTGTAGAAGAATATCCCCGTAGAGTCATTAGTTACACTATTCCTTTTCTTTGCAGCTACATGGTCTGATCAAAAGGAAAGAGGATTAGCTACACTTTCTGTATTCTGGTTGTGTTAATAGTTGAAATTTGTTACTGGCAGTCAGAAAAATTGAACTAAACTGTACAATGGGTGGTAAAAGAGTAAGACAAAAAGAAGAGACGTTGATTGAAAGAAAACTTTGCTTTATTTTTATTAGTTTTTATTATATTTATTATACTTTTATTTAGACATTTTTCTCCTCACTGCTTCAGTCATTTAATCCTCTGTTTTTTCTTACTTTTTCTAATACGATTTAATTGCATATTATTTTAGCCACAGGCTTTCATTTCTGTCCTATAGTTCTTAAGCTATGGTATTAGTTATTTATTTGAAATTAAGTCAGTCATTTTGAGTCAGGTGGTTTCTAACTCCACAATGCAAAGTGGCTGTTGGATTTTGTACCATATAAATGTATCAATTATTTTGGTAAAGTGGATACTGTTTATACTGTTAGAAGCAAAGGAAACACATATTTAATACGACATTCACATTCTCTATCTTCAACCATTTAAAAGGGAGGTATTCTTTTACCTTCTAGGCTTTCTCTACAGTCTCTAGAGTGATACCTCTAGAATATTATTCCCTCTACTGTAAAGTTCACATCTAATGTAGGTGGGCATAAAGAATTGTGCTTATTCCTGTCCAATGAGAAAGCCTGTGTGATAAGTTGGTGTTTACATTTTAGATGACTAAAATAAGGAGTGATGATTTTCACCATTTTGATGTGAACCCAGCAAGTATATAAAGACAATCCTTAATATTGCTATCTCTTGTTTTTAAGTAGGTACATAAATGTAATTATCATATTGTTTTACTAAGATTGGCTTAAAATACTCAATTTGTTTTCCCTTTTGTTCTATCAGTCCCAATTTGTGTCAAATGACAAGATATGTGAAACATAGCTCACCTTTATTATTTCACCCCTGTGACCTCACTTAAAATAGTGGTTACAAAAAATACCTCATGAAGTTTAACCATGACAAGTGCAACTTGCTACACCTGAGTGGGAGCAATCCCAGGCACGGCTACAGGTTGGGCAAAAAGGAAATTCAGTGCAGCCCTGCGGAGAAGGACTTGGGGGTGTTGATTGATGAGCAAATGAATATGAGCCAGCTTCAGTGTGCTCTTACAGCCCAGAAAGCCAATCGTATTCTGGGCTGCATCAAAAGAAGCGTGACCAGCAAGTGGAAGGAGGTGATCCTGCCCCTCTACTCTGCTCTTGTGAGACCTCACTTGGAGTATTGTGTGCAGTTCTGGTGTCCTCAGCATAAAAAGGACATGGTACTGTTAGAACAAGTCCAGAGGAGGGCCATGAGGATGATCAGGGGACTGGAGCACCTCCCATATGAAGACAGGCTGAGAAAGTTGGGGCTGTTCATCCTGGAGAAGAGAAGGCTGTGTGGAGACCTCATAGCAGCCCTCCAGTATCTGAAGGGGGCCTATAGGGATGCTGGTGAGTGACTCTTCATTAGGGACTGTAGTGATAGGGCAAGGAGTAACTGGTTAAAATTTAAACAGGGCAAGTTTAGATTGGATATAAGGAAGAAATTCTTTATTCTTAGGGTGGTGAGGTACTGGAATGGGTTGCCCAGAGAGGTTGTGAATGCTCTATCCCTGTCAGTGTTCAAGGCCAGGTTGGATGAAGCCTTGGGTGACAGGGTTTAGTGTGAGGTGTCCCTGCCCATGGCAGGGCGGTTGGAACTAGATGACCTTAGGGTTCTTTCCAACCCTAACTATTCTATGATTCTATGATTATGATGCTCTACCTATTCATAACAATCTTATCTGAGTTTATCAAATAGTTCAGTTGTTTACCTTTTAGAGTCTTCAGTTTGTGAAAAACAAGCATAAAGTTGTTGAGTTAATGACACCAAATTTTAAACTAATTTGTGTGATTAAACTGTATAACTTGATGCCATATAACTTAAGGTAGACAAAGGCAAAGGGCTTTGGTTCAGTAGTTAGCAATTTAGCTGGGGAAGAAGAACCTGCATTGCCTGTTGCTGCTCAGAAATGGCATGTCTTGGTTGGTGGTAGTAGTATAAAGAATTCTCTCGCATTACTTCCAGCCCATGAATAAAGAACTCTTCAAACCAGCTAAATGGTTTTTTCATTGTTTATGGCTTACTCATTATTTTATATAGCACTGGTGTGCATAAAGGATCACCAGTTAATATATTTGATGACTAAATAGTACATTGCAGCCCTTACAGTTCATATCACTGTAAACCCATCACTTCAGTAATATGAAACAGCAAAATGGCATTTTAAAAGTAAGATGCAATAATAAATAGCACCCACCCTCCTTGTTTATACTGCAGCAGTCGGAGCTTATTATTGTTCTCTGTAAAATGCTAAGAAAACAATCATTTCCAGGCTGAATAAAAGCAATGTAAATATCAACTAGTGTATTAAGTGCTATTAACCTGGCTGTAAAGAGCTTATTTGCACAAAATGTTCAGGAAGAAACTCTTATTACTTGGCAATATTACTGGACCATAATCTTTAAACAAACTCGGAAACCACTAGCTAAAACCATAGACGTGTTGAAGTGGAAGCAAGTATCTATGTACAAGAGCATTTAAAAGCCTAGTAAAACAACCTGAACAGAAACAGGCACCTTTCTGTTGGTCAGTTATAATAAAAGTTAGAAACCTATGCTGTACAGAGTAGGTTGCTTTTGATGAAAGCTAGACTATGGAGTTTCTTAGAGACATGAAAATATAGAGGCCTCTGAATACAAATCTGTTTCACATCAAGGAACTTCATAAACTGAAGCATAGCTGGAAATTGAAGGAGTGAAATCAGATTCATCACATACCTATCGCTATCACTCTGAATTATTGATTGTCAAACTAATCTCTCTACTGTAATCAATAACAACTGGTTCACAAATAAAATTTCTCAGTCTGTATTTATACAGATGGAACTGGCCATAACTGAGTAACTCGTCCTGTATAATTCCACTGTTGCTGCATAAAAAGTTCAGAGAGAACCAGCAGAGAATACAGATAGAGAGCAACAGAGTTTTTTTCAAAGAACAGTGAACTGTAAAGCAATTATCTCTTTTTGTCTCTTTGTTTCCCTTGGGAATGATCAGCTCTGTTATTAGTGGCCTTAACTGAAAGAAAGAAACAAAAGAGGAAGTATTGACTAAATAAGGTTCAGATTCCAGAACTTCTGGGGAAAAAACCCAAACCAACAAACCCAACAAAAAAACATTTGAAGACATCACTGTGCTGAATAATGGAGAAATATATGTAACACTAATTATACCAACATGCATATTAGCCATAGCCAATAGGCAAACGACTCAACAACAGGATAAACGTGCAAGACACTGAGTACAAATCTTTCCTCACAGATAGCAGAAATAAATGTTCACTTGGTATAGGTAACTCATAATTTTCCATTTGGATTATTTTGATACAATTTTTTTTTTAAGATTAAAGATGTTTAAAAAACCCCTGAGTTTAGCACAAATCTTGAACCTGTTCATTTACATTTTAATAAGTAAGATGCTTGAACAAAGTACTCCTGAGTCCACCCTAAATCAAATATAAAGAATAACTGAAGTAGTAAATGTGGCTGAGTGATGAAATTTTACCTTCTGTTTAAATATATTAAAATAGCGTAAGGAATTACAACAGTCTTAATAGAGTGAAATTAAACTCTAGGTAGACATTTGGAACTGCAAATAGAATAAAAACAGATTAAGAAAAAGACATTTAAAATCAATTTATATTCAAACTGTGATCCATTTATATTGAATATTGAGGTGAAACCTAGAGTCAAAACTTCCATGTTGCTGAATACAAGAAAAAGGAAACCAAAAGCCAAGAAAAAAATGAATGAATGAATGAATGAACAAATGATGATGAGAAACCTGAGGTTTATATCTTGCTTCTGGAAAATAAAAAGGCAGCCAAAGGAAATACAAGTACTTCAAACTGAAATTTGACACACCATACTCCCTCTCAAAAAAAAAATAATTCAAAGTCAAAACAACCACAAACCTCCCTGAACTTGCAAACTGGAAACACATCTGTGAATGTGAGAGTTCATTCACTGTGTTTAGTATTTTTTTAATTAAAAAAAAAATAATTATTCCTATTAGACAGATGCTTGTTTACAAAGGGTAATTATAGCAAGTCAATGCCCACTTCCATCAACAGATTTCTTCACTGTTGCATTTTTTTTTAAGCTGTGTTGTCAGCTATAATTATATAAATTATCAGGCAGCTGTAAATAATTATAGAAAACTTGGAAAACTTCATAGAAAGACTCTTATAAGCAGGTCAAAGTTGCTCTTTACCTGCTGGCTTCAAGCATTTTAATCCACAAGATTTGACCAGAAATTTTATGAGAGCAAGTACTTTCACAATAGTTGAAACAATAAATTATTTAACAGAAATCATAATCAAGATCTTCAGTTTCTCTGAGTAATGCCTTTAAACTCCAACCTAAAACGTTGGAAATGGGTTTTTCTTTTCTATTTTTCCCCAAACTTGCAAGCAAGAAAAATGATATCTTGGGTTGAAGCACAAAAATTCATGCATTTAAATTATTAGACCCATTAGAAAAACCTTTTACCTAATAATGACATCTACTTCAAGGACAGGTAAACGTAAAGAGCACAGAACATAGGGCTATATTTGTCATCAGCAAACATAAGAGGAATCTGCAAAAGGCCAATTCCTTGTCTTTCTTTAGGAGTCAAATAGAACATATTAAGGTCAAAGGTTCTATAAAAGACATGGTTTAGATGTTGTTACATCTTGACCCTCAGTACACCCAATTCTTCAAAACACCAGGAGATAATTTTGACATGCAATTACCTACAAGAATTTGCTTAAGTAGTTAAATGTGGTTAGAAGCTATTTCCTACCATTAAAGCATCCACACTTCTGATTCCAGAATGAATTTGAAAAATAAAACCTCTGTGAAATGATAGAAGCTAAAAGGATGTTTCAGAATCTCAGTGAAACTTATTCTCTAATTTAGTTTAGCAAGGAGCTGACAGTGACCTGAACTGGTTTCATCCATCTTTAGGCTGCAAGAATATTTTTGTACAGTCTAATGTGCTTCTTTCACTGCTGCTTTTCCCTTTCACCGACAAAAAAAAAAAAAATCCACCAAACCATTAATTTTTAAATGCATTTACAGAGCTATTGAAAATAACATATGAATATAGAAAAGAAAAAAAAGAAGTGGGACATTTCTATATATTACTATATGTAAGCACATGATAGGACATTTCTACTAGAAGAGGGCTTAAGATGGAAGGATTAAACTTGATCTGATACATATGACGATAAGGAGTTTGGTGTTTTTTTTCCTAGACCAGGGCTTTTGTATGACAATCTTTCAGCTAAGTCTGGCTCATATCTACATTACCTTAGTGTTCAGAAAACAAGATAATAAAAAACAGATTGCAGGTAGGAAGGATACATATGGAGGAAAATTAGGGAAATAATATATTTATTTCCTCTATCTATAGTAAATAAACTTTTTTTCTGTTTAAAATCCCTGTGATATTCCTGTCTATATACAGAAATCTTCCAGTCAATCATATGTAGGAGATTCATTTATTGTGGTAAGATTTACTGATATTCTAAGAAAGAAATAAGAAAGGATTAGCTCACATTTAAGTATTTGTTCTAGTCAATTACACTTTGGCATATTTGGTATTATTATCGATGTTTTTACTAAATCAAGTCCATTATTGAGCTAGTAAAAAAACCAGGGTGGTGAGGCACTGGAATGGGTTGCCCAGGGAAGTTGCAAACGTTCCATCCCTGGTGGTATTCAAGACCAGGCTGGACAGAGCCTTGGGTGTCATGGTTTAGTGTGAGGTGTCCCTGCCCATGGCAGAGGGTTGGACCTAGATGATCTTAAGGTCCTTTCCAACCCTAACTATTCTATGATTCTGTAGTTCTATAATGTCAAGTTAAAAATAAGCAACAGTGGGAAATCTGGAAACAGTCTCATCTAGTGAAAGAACAAGAAAAAATTTAGAAAGGACCAAAAGAGGTAATACTAAAATGATCTGCACTGTGTCCAAAGGTACACCTAACTATGCTGTATCTTTGACTAGCTGATAAGAACTGGTTAGGAAAGTGTATATGCTGCAGAATAAGATGGGCTGACCCTCCCCCTGGTATATTCTCTGTGAATTTTATATTAAAACAATCTTACAGTGTGTAAAAGAGATTTATAAAATGAATGAATGTAATGTTCTGAGCATCAGTTATGGATTCAACCTTGAAATTTGTGGCATAAGTCTCAAAGAACAGATTTGGCGTAAATGCCCAAAAGAAACTTTTAATAGAGTTCAGGGAAGTTTTGAATGACAAACAGCAGATATTTCCGTAACAGTAGGTTAGACTAACATTTTTGAGTGATGACAGTTGATCCCGAAATAAGACAGAATGCATAAAATAAACCCTTGAGATCTCTTTCAGACATATTTTTTATTATTCCATATCTTCTCTGTCATCTTCTAATCATCCTCTAGGTGTTTTTTGTTTCATTGGCAGAAAATGTGTAATGTGTTTTATGACTAAACCATGTTCAATGTTTTGCTGAGGAAGATGAAGTGAAGAAGTCACAGCTTTTTTCAGGTACAATATGGTTAATAACTGCACAAAGCCAGAAACAGACTAAAAATTAAAAGGTCTTTTCAGAAAACTAGATGAACTTCAATATCATCCAATATTTAATTTGTAATTAAGAAAAAATAAAAAAAGTAAAACCCTAATAGGAATTAAATGCAAATTCAGACTTCACATGGGAACACATCATAGTGTCCCAGCACAATTGAAGAGAAATGTTGTTTTCATACAATAACTGCAAATTATCTTCTCTCTATTATTGAACATAGCTCCATGGTTTTTATTATCTTTTTTTCACTTATTATTTTAGTAAAATCTCTTTATTTTTTCCTATGCTGGCATTCCATACTCTCAGATGTAGGATCAGACATGGTATGTTACTTCTGCATCATATCTCTGCTTGCTAACAACTGAATGTTTATCTATTGAATTAGAAATCATCTGTGTACAGGAAGTCAGCTAAACATAATTGTATTCATCACATTTCAATTATATTATAGTTATTACCTCAGTCATCACTAAAAATATGTAACAATATATAACCTGAAACTACTAAATCTTCTTTTTTTTTTTTTTCCGAGCAATTGGCACCCAGCCAGCCAGGATACTTACAGGCTTCTCAATCTTCATGTCTTCTTGTACTGAACAGCATTTTAAAAAGAAAAAAGTAAATGAACACTTCATTTAGAGGAGATTAGTTCTCCTTTACAGTTTCATTTTAAGATGTTGTGGAACGGTAGCTTTCTGCCTTTCTCATTACTTCTATAAAAGTTTTTTCTCACTCCCATAAGTATGGAAAATCTTATGCCAGAAACAGTGAGCTAAACCCCACCTTGACATTTGTGCATTGATACTAATCAAGGCTAATCAGGGTTGTCCCTGTGGCACATAGCAACACAATAGTTTTTCTAAAAACAATTACACCCTACAGGTCTTAATTCATTCTTTTAGAGGCCGAAAACATTGAGTTCAACTATCTATGTGTTTCTCAGTTTGGTTTCTACAAATTGAAATTTTATAACTGACTGAATAAAACCCATGGTTACCTTAATTAATCTTGTCCTATTTCCCTTTGCTTTTCCGATGAAGATATGTATTTTGTTTGATCTCATAAAGAGCAGTCACTAGTGAAAACCACTTCTTGACATATTATTTTTCCCCCATGTCTATGATCTACTTTGTGTGTTCATCAGTCCTTAGACAACAAATAATACAGGATTAGCCCTTTCCCAGGCATCTTATGGAAGCAACTTGTTGCACAGAATGAATGTTTCTTGAGAATCTTTTCCAAGAGTCTCAGTATTGATTTTATGGTGATATGTTAGTGCAGCATTATGCTTACTTTTCTGAAGCATGGCTTCAAACGTGTTTGTGCTATTCTTTCTATGCAGCCAGTTTATATTACAAAGTAAGAAGAAATTCATGGTAGGGAGCACTACACATCTTCCATATTTACTATAAGCATTACAAACTCAAATTTGCTATCATATATAATCATCCTATGTGTTAGATAATGATGCTGAGCAATAGAAACATCTTAGCATTTTTAAGAGTGGTTTCATTACACAAAAGAAATTATAATTATTTTTTTCTTTTTAATAGCAAGTTCATACATTTACCTTGATTTTATACAGCAGTTTTGAACATTGTTTAACTTTATTCTATAAATATTGTTTCACTGAAATGACCACAGTGTAAGTCTAAGTTAGATGGCCTCTGTTATTTTCAGAGAAATCTGGAAAGGTGTACCCAGTGGTCTGTATAGAGAGCTCAGACGTCACTTTCCATGGAACTTATGACAAGGTGGCGGAAAATTTTAGCCATATTTTGGCTGTTAAATCAAGGAAAAAGATTATCTTTGCCAAAAACCATTAACTTTGTGATTCTTTACCTCAATATCTGCAGCATTCTGCCTGTTATCTGTTTTCTCTCCTCATTGTCCTGATTGGCAAGGGAAGTACAGGTCATCCTGCAGTGACACCTGAACACAGCTGCACAAGCTGCTCCTTGTAATGACAAGCTTATTGTACAATAGCAAGAAATCAAAATGCATGTTTCCTGGCAAGCTGAAAGC
Source organism: Melopsittacus undulatus (assembly GCF_012275295.1). NCBI lineage: Eukaryota > Metazoa > Chordata > Aves > Psittaciformes > Psittaculidae > Melopsittacus > Melopsittacus undulatus. Next base: position 71,454,446 of record NC_047531.1, read on the forward strand.
TATCACTTTCAACAGAAGGGTAACTAATGTAATAGGGAAAAAGAATCCTTTGCATTCATATCTCTTTGTAAAAGGAACTATTGCATAAGTTGTGTCTGTGGCAAAATATGCTGAGGTCTGATTAATAAGGAAGCTGAGACAATGGGAGGAAAAATATTTTATTAAATACAAAAAGTGTTCCAATCAAACAAAATACAAGCCCCATCAACAACGGCTTGAAAGAGACTATCTTACTGCCTGCACCAAATGTGTCTGCTTTTTGAAGGCTGCTTAGGTAAAAGTGAATTATACTGCTCATGCATTCAATACTATATTTTTTTATGCACCACTTGTTATAGATTACAATAGTTGACTGAAAACACAGATATAGCAGTGTTAGGGATATTTGTTATAATTTTCTGGCTAGATAATCTGAATTTGTTTCCCAAGCAGGTGGTTTCTATGGAATTAAAGAAGCAGAAAATTGTTTCTGCAAATTGGAATTGATGAAATGTCTTTTTCTAAGGCACAAATGGAAGTAATTGCTGATGAAATTATGTGTTAAAATAATTAAGGTGAATTATTTGCTCACTGCTTTTGTATGTTTTTTGTGGGTTTATTTATACTTTATAGACAAACTGAGTGACATGCTTCATTCCTGAGTATTTATAATCATACTGCTTAATTGAGCTGTCAATTCCGTGAAGAAATATACCACAAAAATCCCCTAAAAACCATCCAAAGGTTAGGATTTAACTGAAAGATCCCGTTTCAGAAACAAATGGAGAATTATATTCAGAGTTTTGTGAGGCAATTTTTTCAATTTTGTAAAATCAGATTGGTTAAAGTAGAAATAGTTTAGGTCTTGTGCAGTTATGGTGGTTTTCTTTTGAAATTCTTCAAATCAAATCTGACTTAATTTTGACTTTTCATAAGGTAAAGACCAGATTTTTCTGAGGTTCTTGCATCTTCTTAAATCTGTTACTTTTAAAGATATTTACTGCAACTCTAAAACTATTTGCTGATCTTTCCCAAATCTTCATATTTGAACCTGGTCTCCCAAGGAAACTTCCTTGAGATTTTGACTTGTCTAGACATTTCTTGCTGAACATTTTTCAACCTTTCTTGTTAACTCAGTCTTTCAATTTAAACAGGACCCAGAAGCTAGGGATGCTAAGAGAAAGCTTATTTCCTTCTAAGTCCAGAATGGATCATTACAGGAAACTCTTGAAAATTTCCAGATATAAAGGTGTCAAAAGTAATACAGAGAAAATAGTATCAAGAAAATCTCTTCTGCACTTAACTACTCCAATAACATAAGTGGGCAATTGGCTTGAAGATCCAGGTTCATCATGAAATGAATGGTTTCTCTATCAGAATCAAAATTGATGTGCTTATCTTGGTCATTACATCTGCTTATAAACGCAGGAGAGAGGGTAGACAGGCAAATGACACAAGCAGATTTTAAACATCAGAGTGAGAATGTTCTCATGAAACTATATTGCATTATGTTTTCAGAGGTTATATGAAAATCATTTAATCATTTAATCTGACTTTACTTTTTCTTTTTAACATTATCTTTTCAGATTTTGGTTGAGGTAAAAGAATCAGACCTTTCAGTGTTATATTTACTTTTATTTGCCTCACATGACCATTGTCTCTTCCTTTCTGTTGTGTGGCTTAAAAAACCCCCCTAAAGCTGAGCTTAAAAAAAATATATGTATTGTTTATGAGCAATAAATTTCCTTTCAGTTTTTAAAAATTACTTTCTGCTTCTCACATTTGCCCTTGCCTCACATATTCCTTTACATTCAGGAAGAAATAACAGAAAGTTCCTGGTTAACATAAGCATTTCAGCTTTTAAAGTATTGCATTGCATACTTCTCAATAGATTATTAAAAGTTTTCCAGTTTCATTGGATCAGAGTCTATCAGGCAAATGTTTCTTGTGAAAGACATGGCTAGGAATTTCATTTCAGTTTATATAACCTAAAATTAGGTGTCTTCAATGTGAACTGATGTCTAATTTCCCTCAAAGTTGAAACAACTCTAGGGCTTGATGCACATTTCTCAGCATAGGCATTCAATATAATCTGAAGTGCACCAGAGTTTGAAGTTCCAACTGTCAGCTGAAAGACACAACCCTTTAGGTCCTGTGACTTGCCAGTGCTGACCTCTGAGATGGCACGATGGATGGAAACTTCTGTTCAGACCACACAATCAACATCCTAAACAATACAACTAGTAAAATCTCAAAACTGTTTAGCTAACTAATCCCTGTATATTCACTTGAATCAAGTTCTGCAATTTTTGTTTGGCAGATCTCTAATAAAACTCAAACATATCAGTACACATGTAAATGTCTACATTTATATGTCTTCATTCCAACCTTATTTCCATTCAGGCTTTTTGCCATATACCAAATTTAAGACAGCTCTTGTTTTCCTTTTAAAAGCTGAAATTAAACCCTAGTTTAAGTTTTAACCCGAACCACACAGGTTGGTGTCATTGGTAAACTTGCTGAGGGCACACTCAATCCCACTGTCCATGTCACTGACACGGATGTTGAACAAGACCAGTCCCAACACCAATCCCTGAGGGACACCACTCATTACTGGCCTCCAGCTGGACACTGAGCCATTGACCATAACTCTTTGCGTGTGGCCATCCAGCCAGTTCTTTCTCCTCCAAGTGGTCCACCTATCAAATTGATGTCTCTCCAATTTAGAGACAAGCATGTCTTGTGGGACAATGTTGAACGCTTTGCATAAATCCAGGTAGATGACAACTGCTCTATCCCTGTCCATCATTTTTGTAGCCCCGTCATAGAAGGCCACCAAATTGGTCAGGCATGTTGGCTGTCACCGAGCACATTGTTTTTTTTTCATGTGCCTTAGCGATGCAGTTCCTCAATGCAGTTCTTCAATGTTTTTATCTTGTAATGAGAAGAGAAGAATCAGGTCATTGCATGAGACTTCAAGAAATTAGGAATAGAGAATTTGAAGTATCTATACCTGAAAATCTTCCAATCTGATTACATATCTAAAGGTACTAAGCTGGACTGAATTAACAAGCTTTCTAAAATAGCATACCATTGCAACAGGATTTTTTCACTAAGTATATTGAAAGTTTAAACTTCCTATAACTGCATCAAAATATTTTAAAAATTAGATTTAAAGCTTTTGTCTTTTAAGTTATGAACTTTTCCTCTTCACTTTCTTATGAGTTGTGTGTAGCTATCTGAAGTAAAATAGTGAAAAATATGAACAGAAAATAATATTAATCTTCTAGCAATAAGACAAAATTATTGGGTTCAGCTTTAAATTTGCAGAATTATACTTAAAAGGGTACAAAGGCTCATTGATCAGCAATGAAGCTAGATTAGGTGAACATTCAAATCAGCAAAATACCTAGGCAGACTGCCTAAATTCATAAAGTGCTTGCAATAATGTTTTATTTCAAGTCATATCTCAGACTCTTACTGTGATGTGTAATACACCAAGAGAAAAATTTAGCTCTACCATCTTGCAGAGATTGCTTCCACAAGGTTGAAATTGGAGGTAAAATAGATTTAAGCAGCATCCTGAACAGACACTAGCTGATCATTGACTTAATTGGAAGTGCTGAAACTATTTTATGTGGTAGAAAAACTAATCAAGATTTATTAACTTCAGGTAACAAACCCATTTGAGAGGGCTCTGGAGAAGCAGAATAATCAAATTTGATACTTTCTTGGACAGGAAAACCATCACTCACAACAAATGTTATGCTCACAGTTCTCATTTGTGTTCCACATTACATTTGTTGTTGATTTGTAGAAGTTCTGTGATGTTTCAGACTCCGCTCCTTCATCTGGACTATGTAATTCTCAAATAAACAAACTTACTATGATAAATTCTAATTCAACTCTGTCATTAGAGAACAGGCATATTAGGCTATCCATATTTATCAAACTTCTCATATCCTCTCATTACTGTTAATAACGTGTAACACTCTAAATGCTCAAACATACAAGATTAGTGAAAAGCCAATTACAGAAGGTGTTCCAGAGATACTCTCAAAACACTGCCACTCTCAAGGCCTTTTTCAAAAGGTGTTTCTAACATGTGACTCTCACCTATAAGTTCCTGTTCCTTCCATCTGTAGAGAAGTGTCTATACTTTTATCATAGCACACTGTTGCCCTTGATGTTTAAATATTACAAGGAGATAAAAAAATGTAGCCATCCTATTCTATTGTTGAGTGCCCATATCACTATGTTTTTTGTTGTTTTTTTTTTTTTTATATGGTTCTTCTGTTTAGTTGCATTAAATGACTTCTGGAAGTCCTTTAGACTTCAGTAGCTTTTTTGTTGCTGCTTTTGCAATTATGTTTTTTGTTTTTTTTTTTTTTTTTTTTTTTTTATATGGTTCTTCTGTTTAGTTGCATTAAATGACTTCTGGAAGTCCTTTAGACTTCAGTAGCTTTTTTGTTGCTGCTTTTGCAATAAGTGTATAACTTCCTACCAGCCTTCAGCTCTCCCATTAAAACAACAGATATTTGAATAAAACTATAGCCGCTACATCAGAAGGCACAGACAAAGAGCAAGAAATGGATTGAAGGATGAATAAGGTGGTTCTACTGAAGTCAGTGAAAAGTTTCTCATTGGCACCATAACACAGCTGCAGATAATATGGTTTTATATCTTCAATATTTCAATATCTAAACTATTTCAAATTAGGTGGAAGAAAAAATATCAAATGAAATTCAGGAAAGGAGAAAATTATGAGGGCTTTCACATTTCTTTATGGTTAACCCTGGTTATCATGATCTTCCACACAAATTTAGTGCTTTCCATAGTACTAAATCTACCATGAATATATGATTATGTGAACAACTAGTTATCAACAATATTAAGAAATTAACCTAGTTACTTCCAGAGTGCACTGACTGATTTTCAGAGAGAAAAGGCAGTCTTTTCAGTGAGATGATCAGGGTCTATAGACAGGCAATCTGCACATATTTTACATTGCAACAGGTAGAGTTAATTAGTTCTGCAGAGTTTTATGAAGATATAGGTGCACTTTCTAAATTTGGTTTAGATTTAAACGGTATTATTCTTGTTATTACTATGATTTCAATTATCAGTGCAATGACGTACTACACAGCTGAGCCTGAGGTGTGTTCACACAGGGTGATTGTGTTCTCAAGATATATTCTGAGTACACCCTAACTTTATTTATTTTTCCATGAGTTGTTTCCTGATGCTGTAAAATTTTAATTTTTTTCTGCCTTATCAGATCAACTTGTAAACTGTGAACATGGCTGCTAGGCTCTTGCATAAACTTTCTTGGCAGCTCCTAACAAAATCTCTTTGTGCAAATGTTTATCTTCTTGGAGATGGTATGCACAAACCATATATTGCAGGTTGATTTTTATTTTTTGCATAGCCACATGTGGGTTTTTTGGAGTTAAAAAAAACAAAAAAAATCTATGTCATTTATAATTTCCTCATAGAAAGGAACCTCTTTATGAGGTCAAGATATATGATGAAAAAATAGACAGATATAGCCAACCAAAAGGTTGGACTTAAAAAAATAGAAAGAGGACATAGACTAATTTATATTACACTGAATGCAGTGAGTCTTTGTACCATTTTACAGAATCCTCAAACTGAATTTTTAAGATGGGGGGCTAAAGCAATGCTTTTTTGAGCAATAGATACTGCAGCACACACATAAAGAGACATAAATACACAGAGGAGGTTTTTGACATATACTGGGTTAAAAAGATATTAAATATCTAGAAACTTTAAAAGCAAGACTTGAAATGTGACAAGTTCAGGAGAAAACACCAAAAACACATGCAATGGGATATGTGGGGGGCAAAGTGAAAATAGCAGATCGGTTTACCAAGAAAGAAACAGAAAGAGCTGCCAAAACACAAGTGAAAACAAGACTTGAAGAATCAGTCAAGGATGAAAGATATGGGGAGGGTCATAAGTCCCTGATTAGAATTTTTAATCAGGGATTTCTTCTGTGTTGTGAAACATACTGTAATTTGTCTAAATTTAAATTAGTCTGCTATTTTTTCTTTCAGGCAGAATTGTTTAAAATACCACCACAAAAAGCAGGATTGATGAATCCAGGGAGTGGCTTTTGTAAAGAAGCTATACATCTCATACTTGGGGCTTATCTTTAATTTACACTTACACAAACTGGAAAATATTCTTTCAAGTTCTGAAAAGATACTGGCTGACCTTTATTACTATGAAGCTTTCTTAATAAACATGTTTATCTCCTCTGGATTTTCAGATCATTCTAATACGTTATACATTTTTTGTTCAGCATTAAAAACTGTAATGGAATATCAATTTAGAGATAGACACATACATGAAATATTAAAGTATAAAGACATAATTAATACAATCTTTACTTATAATTTATTATAAGTGAATTTATGAGCAATTGTTTACACAAATTAAGTTCCTGTGCACTTGAATAAGATAAATTTACAGCTTCAAAATTACAGCTTTTCTTTCAAATATTAATTTTTAGAAATCTCCATCATTATAAAAATACATACATTTTGTGGGGATCTGTAGAATAACAACGTTTGGATCTCAGAGAATAAATGTATAACAATATTTTTTTAAAAGTGAGTTTCAGAACCTAATAAAAAAGAAATGTGGAAATAATCCACTTGATTATTTTAATAACTAAGAAGGCCCATTAATATCTGATTATGAGCTCATATAACTGTCCCAGTTGCCTCAGTATTAAATAAAGATTAAATTCTACATTATAAAGCTGGTAATTTCAGTTGCTGACAGTTGTGATTATAGCCATAGTAATGGCTACAGTTATTCCACTGTACAATTGTGGCCATAGCTATACCAAGAATTACTCAATACATTTTTTATACACTGAAAAAAATGTTTAGATTAACCTTGAGGCTTTAGCAAGGAATTTTTAAACATTTGTTTTACAAACAAAATTTATGAAAGCCTAATTTAAACTGCCTGAACTTCTTTAAACATGTTTTTTAAAAAATGTCAGTACAGAAAAGATAATGCTGTATTATAAGTTAATGTTAACCAAGTTAAATATGTGCTTAAACCTTAAGCATGTGAGTAGTCCTGGCATGTAATCATTAATTCCATAACAAATTAAGCTTAATACACCACAATTTCTACTATCTATGGTGAATTTCAAGTACTTTGCACTGGAAAAAAAAAAGGGAGAGGCTCTGTTGGACACAGCCATAGATTTCAGATGATCATCTTACCAGCTTGTACACTTCAGAGAAGACAATAAATCTGCAACAAAGATGATAATCACAAGATAAGTGGCTGAGAAATTATTCCAGGTGGCTTGAAAACACATCAGGTGAGACAATAAGCATCTGAATAAGAGCATTCATACTACTAGAAGTTCAAGCATTTGATTATTCAGTTTCTCAGCTGGTATAAATATTTGAGGCATAAAGGTGTAGGAGTTAAAATAGTGCCAGACAAGCCCTGGGTATATTTTTTTTCGGTTTTACTTCAAAATTAAAAGGCAAAAACATTCCCTAGTTCCAAAATTAAACTTTCATTTTTCATATTTTCCCATCTTAAAGTGCTGATAAATTAATTCTGGTCTCCTGAACTAATATTTTTTTAGTGAGCCTGAATTATGACCAAATTTATTCAGCCAGCCTTTACTTGAAAATGTCAAATAAAATGACTGATGAGTATCACAGAATCATAGGATGGTTTGGGTTGAGAGGGACTTTACAGATCATCTAGTTCCAAGCCCTCAGCCATCTAGAAGGGCAGGGACACCTTCCACTAGATCAGGTTGCTCAAAGCCCTATCCAGCCTGGCCTTGAACACTTCCAGGGATCATCCACAACTTCTCTGGGCAGTCTGTTCCAGTGTATAAAAAAAAACTTCTCCAAACCTCATAACTTTACTGCTTGGTTTCCACTTCGTTGTACCATATAGCCAGTCACCTCATGGCTGTATGAACATGAGGCCTGAAGTTATACACTGTCTCTGCTACACTGTGAACACAACAGGATGGCAGCCTGTTCTCTGAAGAAGTGCACTTCAAGGGAGAATATTGTGTGGAAAAGTAGCTTCAGAGCTACTAAACAACACAACACTGACCAGTCATGGTTACCTTTTCCCTTTTTGCACCTTAGCTAACAGCCTTAGCTATTTTGTAGAAAGATATTGCATTTGGTGTTTTTTTAAACTTAATTTCCTCTACGGTATATGAAGAGACATCTTTCCATGAAGTTACAGTGAACAGAAATAATTTTCATTAGAATTTCCCTCAATTTCTGAGGAAAAGTCAAAATATTAAAAGTTTATGTTTTCAGACTTACAAAATGGTGTAAGTCTGGACTATAGCAACCTACTATTTCTTATTTCCTCAAAGGCATAAAACTTCAAGTGCATTAACGTCAATGTGCACCATGTGCCAAGTGCTTCATTAGCTCGTGTAGTCAACCTTTGTGGGGTAAACTGTTCATGACTTCAGCCTCCTGTGCTTACTGTAGGAAGTAGGTGAACTTCCTTTTCCTGGTGTTTACTTGTAAAATTATAACATCAGAGTAGGCCAGTCAAGATGGCTTTCACAAATTGCAGGCATGAAACTCTGCTATTGTCTGACCTGTTTAGAATACAGCTATCCTAATGATCTGTGCCCATGAGCCTTATGAGGTTTCCAGTTAAACATTAGTGTCCCCAAACCTGTAAAATGGCACCATGGTGTATTTTGCAGACCAGATTTAGCCATACACATAGTATTTATAAGCCTAGCATGGCCTGGCAAGATCATATATTGAAATCCCGTTACTTTTTTATTCTGGTTTTATTAGGACAATAAATACTGTCTTCAAAAATTTCTGAAAGCTCTCTGGTTGACTTGAATGTATTACCCAATAGTGTGTACTCACTTGACTCCGTGACAGTGCGGACACATGAGCAGTCTCGTATCATTAATCAAGTTCTCCTTACTGTTTGTGGGAATGTGTAGGAATTTTCTGAACTTTCTGCTTATCATTGCAAAGGGACTTAACTGAGGACTGATTATCTGTCCAGAGATCAAAGTAATCTGGAACTAAGCATTAACAGTATTCACTTCTTCAAGTATATTACATCTCTGTTTCCCCTGCAGTTTATTTACAGAAAGATGACACTTCTTAGAATGGCAAGCATCCTTTTAGCTATACGTATTACCATCTTGATTAATTTTTTCTTGTGTTTTAAATGGGTTCTCTTAATATAATAATTTTAGATGATCCACACCAATTTTTCACACCAAGATGAAAACAAATAATCTGCACTGGGTGTCAAAATTTAGTTTGTCACTATTTACATTAGAAAGAACTTGTCTGAAAAATTGCCAGCTATGTCCATTGCAATTTCAAGTAGTCACATCCCACCTTTCTGCCTTCAGTAAAGGGTAGCACATGCTCTCAGAAAGGAAGCACCTGTTATGAAACACCTGTCCCTTTTTCAGTCCTTTGAGATCCCTAGTAAAAGACCATTGGGAAAGGCCATATATATCATTAGGTTTATCAAATTTAACCAGGAGTGACTTTTAAATAGCTGATAGATACTGTCAGTTGTTTAGAAATAGAAGGAAAAAAAAAATCGGAAGAATGCCATGCATACGATAACCTTCTTAAATTTAAAGCTTTGGTAATCATCATGTCTATTGTATTTAAAAATCAGTGAGCATACAAAATGTGCAGCTTCCACTTTACAGTCTTATTTAACTATTAGATTTCAGATCATTTTCTTCTTCCAGAAAACATTGTAGCTGTGCAGGCACAGAAAGAACTTATTTTCACATGCTTATTATAGAAAAGAAACTTTCCAGAAACATGAAGAGGTAATAATGATCTCAAATGACAATTGAATTCATACACAAAGACCAATAAATGCTGTTATTAAACAGAACAACTCATTTTAATGCCCCAAATCACCTAAAATTAAGCTTTTTATGTTTTCTGCACTATACTATACACTCCCATATACAAGATATTTCTTTAGGGGCGATGAAAGCTTTTTGACTAGATTAGTGAATTTTTTATAAGTTCAACTTTTGGACATTATTAAGAAAAGTTTCTGTGAATTCCATATGGAGACAGGCTGAGAAATTTGGGGCCGTTCATCCTGGAGAAGAGAAGGCTGTGTGGAGACCTCATAGCAGCCTTCCAATATCTGAAGGGGGCCTGAAGGGGGCCTAAAGGGTGCTAGAGAGAGACTCTTCATCAGGGACTGTAGTGATAAGACAAGGGGTAATTGATTCAAACTTCTACAAATTCAAAAGCACTCCAGATCCTTCTAACAAAACCAGCTGCAAGTAACTCACCCAGTTGTTTGTTAAAAGGCAAACTTATGAGAAAGGTGCTATGTTGGCAAGTAAGTCTAACTGACGTTATGTTCACAGTCACAGGATAACTGTATGTGGAGGAAACATCTCCTAAACTAAATTATTGTTAGAGTAAGGCTAAGACAAGAACCACCAAGAACCACCTGTAGTTACTGAGATCCCTTTAAATATTATTTGGGATAGAAAATTATTGCCATTAGCACATTTTTTTTTTCTTTTAACTGATGTTCCTAAAATTATATAAAATCTGCTTTAGATCACAGGAAAACATGTAAGCGCCAGAAGCACAGCAAGAATTGAGGTGTGCCGGGGTTGTAAGCGCTCATGATAAGAAGTTTTTCATTATTCATTATATGGCAACAATTTTGTCAGATTATAGATGAAGCACATGAGCTTTGCAACCTGGAGACATGACTTTTTATTTCCTAACATTGGAGTCCTGGGGTTTTCTTAGGCATGAAGTGACTGCATACAAGGCTTACAAGCCTGTGCATGTTGGTCTCCCTCTTTGACTACATTCCGTTTCACGAATTCTGTCACTACATGATTATCTCACAAGAAAACACAAGGAAAGATAAAGAGTAACGTCTCTTCAAAAAAGAAAGAAAAATTGCATCTAGAAGAAACCATCCACTAGATCCACTATGTTATACCAGGGTTACTTAGCATTAAGTATGAGACGGCTGACTAGTCAATATGTTTATTCACTGGTTGTTAAATACATGCAAATAAAGTTTTTGCCTCTTAATGTCAACTCCCAAGGCATTTATTAGCAATAGATAACCAGTATGTTATTATTGTTGCCTTTCTGATGTTAACTTTCTATTACCTAATGCTACCTAATTTTGATCAGCTTCTTACATTTCAGAAGTTGGTACAGAACAGAAACTTACCTTGAAAACAAAAAACAAAAGCTCCTGCTGAAACCTGCTTTTTTATTCCATAATATATTTTGGAAAAATATGTAATAAATTTCACGCATCTTGCTGGGGTTTTTCTTTCTGGGTACTTGAGAAGTCTGCTTCTGTTTATACTACAATGACTATTTACATTATTTATGCAGTCTTCCATGAAGAAGCCATTCATCAGCAAAACCACTATCAAGCAACTTTAAATGTACAAAATATCCTTTGGCTACTGGAGTGATTTATAACCTTCTACTATTAACACTACCCCCACCAACAGATACTCAAACACTATGTATTTCTGGGTTTAAATAAAAAATTCAGCTGAAATATAATGATGCAATATGTCAACGATCCTTCAAGAAACCCATATTTAAGAAAATAAGTTTTTTCCACAACAAATCCAGTCATGTAAGTCTAACTGCTCATCTTTCCCATTTCTTGTCCAACTTAAATGTCTTCATGATGAGATGAAGCAAATCTGAGGTATATTATAAAAGAAAATAATGTTCTTGTTTACAAATGCAAAATACGTTTTTTAATATAAAAAATGGCAAAGTCATTTCATGCTTCCTATTTTTATCAGATGAACAGAGCTAGTTTTCAATACTATCATGTCAGGTTGTTGTTGTGAAGAATGACCGTAACATTGATCTTTCAATAGGTGGCAGTCTTATTCATTATAAACTCCAGCAATATATATGGTAGGACAGAAGATGTATATGAAGATGGTTTTCATTTTTAAATCAAAGCCAGCAGCAACTCCAGAATATAAACATGCACTAATGAACAGTGTACTAAGCTGGCAATTGGGAGAACTGGGTCATAGCTTCAGCTCTGCCACTTCTGCTGGCCTATGGCTACTATTTTAGTCTTTCTGAATGGGATTCATTCAGATAATCTAATCTGAGACACAGTTTGAGTATCAGGAACAGTCAGAGACCTATGGTTAAACACGTAATCCTAGACTCCCTTTCTTATCAAGTGAATTAAACATTTCTGGAGTGCATCTGAATCAGATTGCAGCCTCTAGAAGTGACTAATTCCTTCCATTGGCTATAAAGCAGACTACAGAGACGTTTAACTTTTAATTAGGTAAACAAGATGAACATATTCCACCCTTTATTTCTCAGTGCCTATGTTATTTGTCCTGTCTCTAGACATTAGAGTAAATACTGTTCACTTACTATGTATACAATGCCTAGTTTAACAGGTTTTTGACTGTACCTATAGCCCATGAAGAGTGCTTTTTAGGGCATAGTTACATGCTTGAAGCATTTTTTCTGAATATAAATTTAGGTCAGTGACAACAATAAAACCTGGGGGCTGGTTCACAGTGTCCCTAGAACATTTCCGTTTCAGAAGCAAGCTAAGCAATTTTTTATGCACACAGGATATAGCTTTCAAGAAATGTAAATCTGTCCATAAGGACACGATGGGCAGGGGAAAGTTTTATTTTCTAGTAGTAACTTGAATTTTAGATTTTCAAGAATACCAGTAATCTAGTTTCTATGCTAATAAAAATCTATTTTCCTTGAGTTTGGAAGATCCCAAATGTGGTGTGAAGGGTACACTACATGGGAAAGATGATAACAGCTAACAGCTTCACCTTCAAGTTCTGGCCAACACATTCGTGTCTAATTACGTTACTTTAGAGAAAGTCATTAGTACATAATTTAAAGTAAATACTAAAAATCAACAAATAAAAAAGACTGGAAGATATGAGAATGAAGCTTCTAAATTATACTATTCCTTTAGTTTCCTGAACTTTTCATTCCACTGCTCTGGGGTAAGCATAGCTGAACTGTTTTTGTCCAAATATTAGCCTTCATTTCGTGTGAAGCTTAATACGGAAAATGTACATGAAATGTAGATCATATAGAATCATAGAATAGTTAGGGTTGGAAAGGACCTTAAGATCATCTAGTTCCAACCCCCCTGCCATGGGCAGGGACACCTCACACTAAACCATATCACCCAAGGCTTCATCCAACCTAGTCTTGAACACTGCCAGGGACGGAGCATTCACTACCTCCCTGGGCAACCCATTCCAGTATCTCACCACCCTAACAGGAAAGAATTTCTTCCTTATACCCAGTCTAAACCTCTGCTGTTTAAGTTTCAACCCATTACCCCTTGTCCTATCACTACAGTCCCTAATGAATAGCCCCTCACCAGCATCCCTGTAGGTACCCTTCTGATACTGGAAGACTGCTATGAGGTCTCCACACAGCCTTCTCTTCTCCAGGCTGAACAGCCCCAACTTTCTCAGCCTGTCTTCATATGGGAGGTGCTCCAGTCCCCTGATCATCCTTGTGGCCCTCTTCTGGACTTATTCTAACAGTTCCATGCCCTTTTTATATCTTGGACTTAACTTTGGTGTATCTTTGTGCTGTGAAAACAAGCATCTGAAGTCATCTTGATATCAAGTTTTTTCATTTTAAATTCCCTGGCATCTCATAAATGCAGTGCAGTCAAGAAAAAAATTATTGAAAATATAACTGAATTATACTAGTTAGCCATATAGAGCATCTTCAGGCAGATTTGATTACAGTTTCTATTTGCACACGATTGGTGTCATTGTATGGTACTGCACACAGCAAATATTTCAGTACTGGGTCAAAGACATGTCATACTTTAGAAAGAACAATTATAATTATTAACAGGATATAAAATTGAAAAGTAAATATCAATAAAACATTAAATAGTGTTTAAATGTGAGAACATATTTCTCTTTTTATGTAACTGTCAAACTTAAGTGAATATAGATTTACCAGTCACTGACCACACAGTTCATTTCATTAAATTTCACTCTTTCTAATCTGAAATACCTATTAAACAGTCATTGATTTAAACAAACAAACAAGAAAACAAGCAAAACTTCAATTAGGAACATGATGCCAATTTCATATGAGTTTTAGAAAACACATGCTGTTTTACTTGGCTTATTTTAGCTACTCTGTCACTTAATATTGCAATGAGTCAGAAGAAATTACATGGTAACTGCTTCAAAGCCTCCCTGGTTCCAGAAGGTGGGGTTTTGGGGGGTGTTTCTTTGTTTTGGAGTTGTTTTTTATTTTATTTAGAGTTACGATTTGGGTAATGAAGTAGCATTTTTTCTTAGGAAAATGTGATGCCAGGCACTAAAGTGTCATGGTTAACTTTACCTCTGTCTGCTTTTTTATAAAGAAAACAGTTTAAACCAGAAATGCCTTAAGGATATAAAGCCAACAAAAAGGATTAAAATATTAATCTGTTACCTTGCTAAGATGAAGGAGATGGACAAGATCAACATTGGAAGAGAATACTGAAATAACCTTTTATTTATAGCATCCAGATAATGTTGTTTCTTAATCCTTTTAGACATTTATCCTTAAATTAAGCTTGCATCTTATAATTGTACAGAATTTGCCATAGAGAACTTTCCTTGGTACAAATCCTTGCAGGCAGTATACGTGCAAAAGTATAATGAATATCTGATGCTGAATTAGAACAAGTGAATCAGAACACTTTGAAAAGGCAAAATGGCAGTTTTCTGACAGGACTTTAGAAGTGCTACAGTAATTCAAAAATACATTAAATTACCCATAAGAAAATACAATTACAGTCAAATGTTCCATCAGTGAAGTAAAAATTTTATTATTTGTTTGTCTCGGTAAGAATGAAGAGATAAGAAAGAGGTTATAATTTCATCATTTTCAAAAACAAGATACTGGTTCTGCCTTCATTACTTTTGACTCCTCTAATAGCTTTTTATTTTCCTAAATGTGCCTTTGGCTTAAAACTTCCCTCCAAATAAAAATCAGTTTCATTCCTACATACTCAGACTTTTCAACTTTCATTGACAGTACTTACTTCTTATGAGACTAATAATACTCAAGTAAGATGAAATACTACTTAAAAATAGCCTTAGAATCTACATGATTGTGGTTGTCTTCTATCAGTGGTATAGCCTGCCTTAGGTCAAGTACCAGCTTGCTTAATCCCCAATCCAATACCCGTTTCAGCAGTTTTTTGACAGAACTTACTAACTTAAGAGAACCTCATATCTAACTGAACCTTTCATTCAGCCTCCAAGAACATTATAGATATGCCTCTACTGCATCATGCAAACGTTATCTTACTCACTTGGCTCCCCTTTTGCTCTACCTCAAATCAGATTACTTCTTTTCTCTTAAAGGAGAAGTATTTTCCCAGTGCTGTTTTTGCAAGTCAACTTACCATCACTATCTTCTTACTTTTGGTTCTGTCCAAGACAGTCACTGAGAAGTGACTACAGCTTATTTTGTTTGTTGTATCTATACATTGCAGCAAAGTGAATATAAATATAGTCTAAAAGTTTCAGTTTTGTAAGTAATGTGATAATTGAAAGTAAACAAAGCATCAACCGTTTCTATATGCAGTTTAGAAAAGAGTGAAAGCAATGAAATGAAAAGCTTTGGAGAAGCTATATAGACTCAAAGCCTTGTAATTGAGTAAAACAATTTGCCACAAGAACATTAGTTCAGACTGGTATTAACTTTTAGTTTAGGAAAAGACTTTTTAATCATACTCAATGTAATTTAAAAGTATTATAGGAAGAAAGATGATGATATGGCTCATTGAGATATGCCACAGAGTGATTTCAATAAGATTTTAAAGCTAGTTAAAACCAGTCACATTACAAAATTATTGTTTACAGGGCCAAAAATATACTTTAATATCCAAAGTGCCTAAAGCCAAAACCAAAATAAGATCTAGATTTTACAGATTATGCAATCATTGAAAATCTTTCAAAGCAAAAGCCCAGCACAAACCAACAAATCAAATCATATCCTGACTTTTGTCACTTGCTTTGTGATGTGGATTTGTATATAACATTTGTATACAACAAGAAATTGCTATGTTTTCATTACCAGTTCCCTGTCCCAGAGGTAATGTCTTTCCTGTGCAGCTTTATTTCAGTTTAAGAAACCCTGCTAACAATAATTTCAAATTAAGACAAAAGAGTCAATTGCCTTTGAAACTTGGACATTAATGTCAAATTCACAATGACATTTGTCAACAAAATGCTCAGAATATTTATACAATCCCTGTTTTCTGATTTCCTCTGTGCATACAGAGGTAAACAAGGGATAGGTATTTTACTTTTAATAGAGTTTGGAGTTCAGATCAAAATACAATTACCTTTATGGCCTAACTTGTAGATAAAGTCTGATTTCAAGCTGACAGTTGGAAAAATTTCCCACATCTAGTTTAATGGCTTTGGTATCAGGCATAAATCACTAATAAGAAATGGTTACTGTATATCTGATGAGAGTCATTACTTCTGTAACTGACAAAAGGCTGGGTTTTTTTGAATGTGTTGTTTAACTTTGTCACCTAAATTTTTCATCAAGCATTAGCTGTGTCAGCTGAAAAAACATCATATTTTGTAAAGTGTGCGTGCAACTGTAATTACATGTTCATGATATGCAGCTTTAAAACAATAAGAATTAAGGAATTAATAGGTGTTAATATAACCTTAGATTTAAATGAAATCTGAGCTTTTAACTAATGTAATTAGTTTTTTAAATTCAGAATTTGTTGAGCCAGTGGTACAGGGTCTTACTATTTTGCACCCCTCACTCTGAATTCTCACTGACTATATTTGCATAAACGTGATGCAATTATTACAGGGGTAGCTTGTGAAGCATAACATATGTGGCTGAGGACCTGATGCTATACTGTTATCTGGGGGTTTAATCTTGTTATAGTTACTAAATGTCCATGTCCACTGGTAAATCATGGCATTAGGAATTTGTCAGTATTAAATTCATAGTGAGTTTCCAAAGCCAAGTTTGTCAAACACTAATTTGTAATAAATATGCAACTTCACTGCTACCACTTGCATTCACTAGCATCAGTTGATGTTACCATCAAAACCAAAGATTATCTAGTCCATTAGTAAAGTAGCAGGGAAGAACTAAAGATTCATGGGTTTTATCAAAACCAAATGAACATTCAGATTAAATATACAAAGTACTCTTGGGTTGATAAAAATAGTTGCTTATATATCGCTTAGACCGAAGAGCACATATCTGACAGTTCAAGGCTTCTCAGAAGCATTCTTAATATTTTTCCACCCAACATTGAAAAAATTGCTTCATTACAATTTAAAGCAGGAAAATTACATTTCTGCAGGTTCAATTTGAAGCAGGGTTCTTTGATATTTTCATGTCAAGTTGAGAAGAGAGTTTTCTATCTGAATTTGGAAGATGTCATATAAAAATTATTGCCCTAGCGAGTTAATAAACATTGAGTAAAGAAAGCATTCAACTTCAAAAAATCCAAGATTTTCAACTTCAGAAAAACATTAAATTTATGAAATGCTGACATGTTTCAGCCTCTCTCTTCCCTTTACCACAAAGAATTCGAATCGATTCAGAAGATTTTGGCGTCAGCATCTGAAAATAGATAAATACATGTATAGACTTTCTTTTTTCTGAATATCTTTATTGCTACAGTAGATAACATTAAATTCTGTTACTTGTTAATGCATCATTTCTTAATAAGGAATAATCATTGATTTACTTTTAAAATTTTTGTAAGATATCTGGAAATAACTATGACAATAAAATGCCACTATTAATACTGTGGTAGTAAATAACTGACTTTTTAATTCAAGGTTCTTAGTTATTTTACTTGCCAAATTAAGATCCACTAAGACCATTGATGGTTGAGATAATCCTTGTGTATTTCTTCACTACCACAAGCCCAAACTTGATGAAAAGTTTTTGCTTGCACCCACAGTCACTTTTTTGTAGGAGTTGTGTGCCATCGCTATTAGAAGTCTGTGGAGGTCTTTACCTAACCAGGGGTTTTAATATTTTTTCTCTTTCTCCCCTTTCAATACCTGGTAGGTGTTTGGAGTGTTTTTGTCCCATGTTTTTTCAATTGTTCCTCTGAATATTTCGGTTTGCCAGACATTCATTCATGAGTTACTTTAGCTGGTAGCCATGTTCCTAATGCCATGAAACTATTCTGTGCATTGCCTCTAGGATTTCTGTTTTTTCTACCTGTGAAAAACTGGACTCTGGACAAATGGAGATAGGTGTCAAGTGGGTTTCAAGTATCTCCAGTAGGTATTTTAGGTAGCTATCTTCCCTTTAATATTTCTGACAATGATTATTCTTTCAGCACCTTTGCAATATGATACAGTTAACATCCAATTAGCTTTTCATCTCCTAGTTTCAGTCTGCAACTGGTTTCAGTCTTAGAGACTTATCAAAGATTGCTTCCTAATTCGACATTTTAATGAAGCGTTTGTAAAAAAAAAAACCAATATTCCTTAGCTTAAAGGCCAAGTAGTCTGGTTTACCTCCATATTGTTTTACCACAATACTGCTCCACAGCACTTCCTTATTTGTATGAAAGTCATGTGATCCAAGCTATATAAAAGAATTTATTTAGGAAACCCCAATATTTACCTTATTTAACATTATAAATGACACAAGCTTCCTATTTCCATGAATCTGCTATTTCTCTTTATGTCAAATTTGGTGGGGTTTTTTTCCTTTGTCTTTTCCAGAGAGAGCTTAAAAATTCAAAACAGTATCTAATTTTACAATTACAGAATCACAGAATCCCAAGGGTTGGAAGGGACCTTGAAAGATCATCTAGTCCAACCCCCTGCAAGAGCAGGGTAACCTAGTGTACATCACACAGGAACTTGTCCAGGCGGGCCTTGAATATCTCCAACTTAGGAGACTCCACAACCCTCCTGGGCAACCTGTTCCAGTGCTCTGTCACTCTTACAGTAAAGTTCTTCCTGATGTTAACGTAGAACCTCCTATGCTCCAGTTTACACCCATTGACCCTTGTCCTACCACTGGATATCACTGAAAAAGCCTAGCTCCATCATCCTGACACCCACCCTTTACATATTTGTAAACACTGATGAGGTCACCCCTCAGTCTCCTCTTCTCCAAGCTAAAGAGACCCAGCTCCCTCAGCCTCTCCCCATAAGGGAGATGTTCCACTCCCTTCGTCATCTTTGTGGCTCTGCGCTGGACTCTTTCAAGCAATTCCCTGTCCTTCTTGCACTGAGGGGCCCAGAACTGGACGCAATATTCCAGATGCGGCCTCACCAAGGCAGAGTAGAGGGGGAGGAGAACCTCGCTTATACTCCACTGTGATGGTTTGACCTTGGATGGATGCCAGGTGCCCAACAAGCTGCTCTATCATTTTTCTCCTCAGGGTGTGTGCGTGTGGCGGGGAGGTAGAAAGAAACTTCATAGGTCAAGATAAAGGCAGTTTAACAAAGCAAAAGCAAAGGCCATGCACAGAAGCAAAGGAAAATTAAATATTTATTCTTTATTTGCCATCAGCTCATAATGTTCGGCCCCACCCCAGAGAGCAGGACTTCAGTACTCATAGCAGTTGCTTCAAAAGAAGAATGTCATAATAACAAATGCCCCCTCTTCATCTCTCTTAGCTTTTATAGCTAAGCAAAAGTCATATGGTTTGGAATATCCC
Source organism: Melopsittacus undulatus (assembly GCF_012275295.1). Lineage (NCBI taxonomy): Eukaryota > Metazoa > Chordata > Aves > Psittaciformes > Psittaculidae > Melopsittacus > Melopsittacus undulatus. The sequence continues at coordinate 71,474,195 of NC_047531.1, forward strand.
TTTGGTCAGTTAGGGTCAGCTGTCCCGGCTGTGTCCTCTCCCAGGACCTTGCCTTCCCCCGGTCTACTGCTTGGGGAAATTTTGGAGATACAGCTTTGATGCCCTGTGAGTATTACTCAGCAGTAGGCAAAGTGTATCATTAACACCTCTGCAGCTACCAATACAAAGCACAGCACTATGAGGGCTGCTATGAGGAAAGTTAACTCCAGCTCAGCCAGACGTCATACACCCACAAAGAGACCCATAAAGCCTCTGATGGCAAACAGTATCTCATAATCTTTCATCACACTTAGAGGCTGACGAGGGAAACTTGCTGCTTCATGCCTGCAAAATATTGCTAAAGCAGTTGCTGGAGTCAAAACATGTTCCCCAAAATATATGCATCAGCAGTGACCTCAGAGAATGAAACATGAGGAAAGATCTAAGGTGCATTACCAGTATAAATCCAAAAGGATACATTTATGTATCTGTCTTCAAAAAGTTCTCATAACTGGTTGCATGAAGCAGTCCAGAGAAAGCGGACAGCATGTAATAAATTTGGGAATCTTTATTCTGCTTCTTAGAAGATAATTTTTTGGTTGCCAGAGGCTTACTATAAGCCTGTATACATGAGCTAAGCATACAAGTGTTCTCAGCATTAAAGTCACCTGCTGCATAGATGAGTTTAATGTTCAGTATTATGTTAAATACTCCTGATGAATGAGACAGATTTAATGGCACTAATAATATTTAGTTAATAAAGCTTCATAATATTTGAAATTCTATGTAACTTGTTTGAAAACAAAAAAAATTTGCAATATGCAATTTTATTCACTTTATGGCAAAACAATCATTTAAAAAAAGGACAATATCTGAAATAGTTTCTATTAATTTCTGTAGTTTCTTTTAGATCACATGTGAAGAAAACATGCACTCACATGTAAGACATACAGTTATGAATTATAGGGGAAAAATTCCCAGTATTAAACTTGTGATCTAAATTATTTATCTAGTGTAATGCAAACTAGAGCTTACATTTAAATAAAACAGTATTAGATCACAGTTGGAATGTAAAGTGCTAATAATTTGTTTCTATTATTTTGAGAGACTAAGAATTTTAACATTAAAACATCTTACAAAACTTTCTTCTAAATGAAAAAAATAACTTCTATATTAAAATAGTTATTGTGATTTCTTATTTGAAATAAGGACTTTGTTTTGGGAATATGATTCAATGTCTGCTTGGTATTTCATGGTGTAAAAGAGTGATAAGATTTTTCATTAAAGGGAAATCCTGCCTGACCAATTTGGTGGCCTTCTATGAGCTACAGAAATTATGGACAAGGGTGGAGCAGCTGACGTCATTTACCTGGACTTGTGCAAAAATTTTGACACTCCCATCCTTGTCTCTAAATTGGAGAGACACCAATTTGATAGGTGGACCACTCAGTGGGTAAAGAACAGGCTGGATGGCAGCATGCAAAGAGTTATGGTCAACAGCTCAATGTCCAGCTGGTGACCAGTAACGAGTAGTGTCCCTCAGGGATCAGTGTTGGAACCGGTCTTGTTCAACATCTTTGTCACTAACATGGACAGTGGGATTGAGTGCTCCTTCAGCAAGTTTGTTGATGACACCAGGCTGTGTGTTTCGGTTCATACGCTGGAGGGAAGGAATGCCATCCAGAGGGACCTTGAGATGCTTGTGAGGTGGGATGATGCCAACCTCATGAAGTTTAACCATGACAAGTGCAAGGTCCTACATCTGGGTGGGAGCAATCCCAGGCACAGTTACAGGGTGGGCAGAGAAGAGATTCAGAGCAGCCCTGTGGAGAAGACCTTGGGGATGTTGGTAGATGAGAAAATGAACATGATCTGGCTTCAGTGTGTGCTCCCAACCCAGAAAGCCAACTGTATTCTGGGTTGCATAAGAAGCGTGACCAGCAGGTGGAAGGAGGTGATCCTGCCCCTCTTCTCTGCTTTTGTGAGACCTCACCTGGAGTACTGTGTGCAGTTCTGGTGTCCTCAACATAAAAAGGACATGGAACTGTTGGTACAAGTCCAGAGGAGGGCCATGAGGGTGATCAGGGGACTGGAGCACCTCCCATATGAAGACAGGCTGAGAAAGTTGGGGCTGTTCAGCCTGGAAAAGAGAAGGCTGCATGGATACTTCATAGCAGCCTTCCAGTATCTGAAGTGGGGCTATAGGGATGCTGAGGATGGACTCTTCATCAGGGACTATAGTGATAGGACAGTGGTTAATGGATTAAATCTTAAACAGGGGAAGTTTAGATTGGATCTAAGGAAGAAGTTCTTTACTGTTAGGGTGATGAGGCACTGGAATAAGTTGCCCAGGGAGGCTGTGAATGCTTCATCCCTGGCAGTGCTCAAGGCTAGGTGGGACAGAGCCTTGGGTGACAGGGTTTAGTGTGAGGTGTCCTTGCCCATGGCAGGGGTGTTGGACCTAGATGATCTAAAGATCCTTTCCAACCCTAACTATTCTGTGATTCTGTGATTCTATATATAATGTCTTCCATAATATATTAATGTATTTTATATTAGCACATCTTAATTCTTTGAAGTGTTATAAGACCAGCCTCAAAAACAAATGCATTCAGTCTTCAGTAGGTAGAAAGGTGGTAACCGTAAAAGCAAAACCAGATATAATTTGACCTAGGAGCTATTGTAAAAGAAAATCAGCATGATTTCCCATCTTATATGTCTTGGGGGAGTGGTAGGAGGTGAGGGAGAGAAGGAGTATTAGAATTGTTCTTTGAAATTATAGGTGTGGATTGAGTGTTTAATAAACATATACATTGCAATTAGACAGTGATTTCCCACATAAATCAATTGTTAGAGTGAGCTCAGCTCTGTAGTGTCTGTAGAGGCTTTGATGACAATATGTAGGTAGCAATGTGCTACCTATTTGAGGAAAATTAAGAATAGGTTTTTTACTGCCAAGGTTTTTTGATACATTGATAAAACATTGCATTTGTTACACCTAGGGCCATGTCTTTTAAATAGAAAAACATTCAGCCTAGTATAGAGTGTAGAATCTGAACTCAAAATGGAACAATTTTGGAAATATTAAAGTTGAGAGTAGGCATGAAAAATATTTTTATATTTCTTACAGTCATTAAAATAAGAATGGTTCCCTGTAGAGTCTACATCTTTTTCATTGCAATAAATATTTTGGGGATTGCTCTCTGACACAGAGGTCACCTTGAATACTTTGACCCACACATACTTTTCAATTTGCTCACTCCGCAAATTGAGTTGTCCTAGCTCCCAATTCATTCCACGGGGAAATCATTAACTGATCAGGGGCAAAAGCGAGCAGAAGGTGCTTGACCAATTTTATGTGATGAAAAAATGCGATCAGAGGTAATGTAAGAAGTTAGCATGAATAATGGAAGGGGAAAAAGTAATAATCTAATTACATTAATTTTCTGTACCAAGATCCCATCAACTGAAAATTTCAAAAGTCAACTTGCTGACAGATTTACCATGACCTATCTTCCTTCTTTTGCCACCCTGTTGGAAAGTACGTCATTTGGGAAGTGGGTACTTCTGGAGTTTTGTTAATCTAGAGAGAGCAGTGAAACAGATTAACAAAAAAGGCTTCATCCTTGTGACAGATAATGTCAGAACACTTCCTTTTTTGCACTAAGTATTTAGCCAGTGGAAATTTTATAGCTCTGAGTTAGCACAGTGCTGTTGAAAGCACAAAGTTCCTTATATTATCACTAATAATTGTTTCCTTTACAATTGATTTATTGCTTCCAAACATGTGTATCAGTCCAATTTTACTCTAATTCATCCAAAAGAAAATAACTGTTATTCAGAAAAAAAATCTGAACTGGAAATTCCATCATGGAATATTTCAGTAGATATATGATTTATTTTTTTTAGCAAATACCTTTAGACAGTAAAAACACATGTGCAACATAACAACAGAAAATCCATCAGTTTTGCTACAATCTTTATACCATCAAACATTTGAGATAAATATTCTGTCTCTGTATAGAACTACTGAGCTGAGTAATATTTTTAATAGTACTGTTGTATAATAGTTTCCAGCTGTAGAACAGGGGCCTTTTAAAGAGGAACACCAGCTCCATTTTACTAAATTAATCAAGTACAAGGAAGTAAGTGGAAGAGGTGGAAGATTACCACTGATTAAATGACTCTTCTCTGACAGGATCCTTTCTATGATAAATTCACAAGTATGCTCACTGTCCAGACCCGCTTATGGAATCAATTCAGAAAAAAAATAAAAGATGATATGAGGAATGAAATAAAGCAAAATTACAAAAGCCAAGTATGAAAACTGACACTCATTTTCATGTCAGAAAATAAACAGCAAATATTTAACTTTTCCAGAAGATATTTAAGAATTTTCTAGTTTAACTTCACTCTTTTTTTTAAAGAAAATATAATTTGGGAGAAAATAATGGAAAAAAAAGTGTTCATAGTTCTACAGGGTTGCAAATTCTGTAATTATTAAAATCCCACATAATTTTATAAGCATAATTAAAAAAAGGGAGCCAGAGGTGGAAATGTGAAAACTCGATAATGGAAGCCAAAATAGGCAACCTTCATTAGGAGTTTCAATTATAAAAGCAGGCCAATTAAACTAATCCCAATGCCAATGAAGTTTTTCAAATTTTCAGCAACAAAAGTAATTTAATCAATTCTACCGAGTAAAATAAGTGGCATTTCTTCAGTAGGTGTTGTCCATGTAATTAGAAAAGGTTAATCAATTTTTCTACATAGTTAAGACACATGAAACAAGATATTTGCAGGAAAGCATGACTTTACGACTTCAGAAAGACCTTTCATTACAAGCAGTAACTTTCCAAATAATTTTGTATAGAGTATGTACCCCTTCTTTTTTCCATTTTGTTTTGCTAATGAGTTGTTGTCATTCTTTTGCTGAACCATATTTCAGCAATTCTGTTTCTGTTGACTACTCAATTTTAGTAAACCACACTCAAAGATACAAAGAATCCTCTTTATACCATGCATGACAAAAGAAATAGGGTTAGCTTTAGCAGTGTGGGCCCTGTGTGAATTCATTATACATATGAGAAATTAGTATTCTTTTAGAACTTAAAATCTTATTTTAGAACAAAATATATATATTGTAGCCTGCCAAGTGGTCCCTAAATGTTTATTTCGAAATCAGAGGGCCACATATGAAAAATATGAAGCACATGAAGTGTAAAAGTCAGTTTACTTAAGAAACTTTCCAATTATGTTTATTTCAAAAGATTTGGGTTTTAAAACATGTTAACAGAAAACAGGATCATAAAAATGTTTTTATTGGTAAAATCCACATGAATTGCTGTGCTTTGTCATTTGTGCATTAAAAATTTTACGGTAGGCTGCAGAGACTTTTTTATTTTTTTTTAAATAACCTGCATGTGCCTGGATTATCATGGATCCCAAGCCACAGTAAACTTTCTTGAGAAGACCAATAGTTTATTTCTTGAAAAAACTTCTGCCTTTATAAATGTTTTATTTCATACAGTATTGTGCTTTTGCTCAGATTAGAAAATCAGTATAGTGAACAAGTTATTATAACTTAGAATCATAGAATCACAGAATAGTTAGGGTTGGAAAGGACTTTAAGATCGTCTAGGTACAACCCACCTGCCATGGGCAGGGACACCTCACACTAAACCATGTCACCCAAGGCTCTGTCCAACCTGGCCTTGAATACTGCCAGGGACGGAGCATTCACTACCTCCCTGGGCAACCCATTCCAGTGCCTCACCACCCTTACAGTAAAGAACTTCTTCCTTATATCCTTATATCTAAACTTCCCCTGTTTAAGTTTTAACCCATTACTGCTCATCCTATCACTACAGTCCCTAATGAGGAGACCCTTGCCAGTATCCTTATAGCCCCCTTCTGATACTGGAAGGTTGCTATATGAGGTCTCCCTACAGCCTTCTCTTCTCCAGTCTGAACAGCCCCAACTTTCTAGGACTATGTTCATATGGGAGGTGCTCCAGTCCCCTGATCATCCTCATGGCCCTCCTCTGCACTTGTACCAACAGTTCCATGTCCTTTTATGTTGAGGACACCAGAACTGTACACAATACTCCAAGTAAATTCACAGCAATACATATAATTTTTTTTTTTCTGGAGAAAGGCAAAGTATACATGATCATAGTGTTCTAAGCTGGACCAAATGAAAGATGCAGAAGCCTAAAGTAGGTCTTAGGCAAAGATTGTAAGTTTAAGTTTTTGTGTCTGTATTTAATATGTCGTAAACACAAACGGTACAACAGTTTTCACCCATTATCTTGTTTCATTCTAAGCTTGAGGAACTTTGAGTTCTCTCATCCCTCATTTCAAAAACTTTGTCTTTTTCTGAAGGGGATCCTAGCATTACAAATTGCAGAGAATACATTGTCATCAAGACCATCACAAAATGTTCTTGTCATTGCTGTATTTTGACTAAGACACAGCCATCAAAGGATGGTTGTGGTCACTTTTACATCAATACAGATGATCCTGGGTCATCTCCATCCTTCTTAATACAGCTGTGTCACTTCACACACACACAAAGGACAAGATTTTTAAGGCTAGTAGCTCATCTAAGAGGCTAAGCAATGCTGCTTTTCCTTATGTGGTGACAAGATAGTTTCTCTTCCTTTCACCCTAACCTCTGCAAGTGTGAGGGAGCAATAAGATCCAGTGAGTCCCTCAAGGAGGGGAAAATGGAAACAATCCCTGTCAGATGAATATACACATCAGTGTCTGAGCACGGTTAGCAAAGAGTAAACTAGCAACTGAGTTCTCAACAGCCCCTGACATAGCAAGTGACAAACTAGATCCATCCAGAGAGTCCAGTCAGAAGCAAAAGGACACAGGGACATGGACAAGCTGTAAAATAAAACTAAAGCATCCATATAAAATCCACATAAACCCAAAAAAGCAAACAAAAAGCTGAAGACCAGTGCTCTTACACTTCAGGTAAGGCAGGCCTAAGCTTTCAAGGGGTCCTAGGCTGAAGAATAGATGGTGTAGGTCTAGGAGAGATGGAGGTCTAGATGAGGCTAGACATGGTCATTAAGGGCTTTTTGGTGCCCTCAGGAACATGACTGGAATTATTTCCTCTAATTCCTCTTAGATTATTTGTGATAGAAATGGCTTATCAAGCTGTTATGCTGCAATTGAAAGTTCTCATTTGTCATCCTATAATTACCTTAGGCATAGGGCTATAAAAATACTCTAAATGAGTAATTTGTTTAGGTAGGTCATTGATCTTGAATTAGAAATTCTGGATGCAGCTTTGTACTCCAAGGGTTTTTTTTTTTTTCCTCTCTGATTTAAATGCACTTGGCACTAAATTGACTGTTCTAGATCTCATTTCAGTGGCCACACCTAAAGGTTTCTTTTTGTGCAGAAAGGAAGACAAACCTTAAAGTTTCTATCCTGCTGTTTAGGATACCCTCCTGGCAGCTGGACTAGGGATTCCTACTTGTTCAGGCTCAGGCGGTTAAGCTTTCTAAGCAGAATATTGAATAAAATACAGATGGCATCATCCTCCAGTATCCAAGGTACAGAAAAAGCAAGATCTACTCAGTTTTTGTTTGGTTTTATTAGTTGTTTTTTTTTGTTGTTACTTTTGCCTTTTGAATATTTGTTTGTTTCTTTGTTTTGTGTGAGGGGTTCTGTTTTGGTTTGTTGGTTGACTTGGTTTTCGCTTTGGTTTGGGTTTTGGTTGGTTGGTTGGTTGGGATTTTCTAAGTAATAATAGGCAAACACGCTATTACTGGGAGGGCATTTTGGACTCAGGAACTGGTTTGCATGGAACTCAGCAGTATGGAGCGAAGTTAAGCTCCTGAAGTCCAGACAGAGAATTAATCAATTTATGCATGAAATTTTCTCCTTAAGCACAGCATGGTTTTTGATCCTCCTCTCACTCCCTTTTCCCTCCTAGTTCTCCTTGTGCACTCTATCAGGACTTAATACTGAACCTTGGATTCTGCTCAGAGTATCAACTGAGTGCAAACCTTGAGGTAACTCTATTTGCAGTGTCCAAGTACTTTTATGGACTCCATCACCTTGTTGGTGTGTGCATGTCCATCTCAGTGTAATTGCATGCTTTTTTCATAATCTGTAAACTCTGTATCCCTTACAATTACATTTACAGGATCTCACCTGATTATTAGTACCCTGATCAATAAATCTTTATCTATCAAACCAAGGGCTAGTGCAAAATTGACTTGAGTGTAATTTGTGTTTCATGGTAGAATCTATGTATAGTACAATTTTCTTAGCATGACTAAGTTACTGTAGTGATACCTCTGCAATAAGAAACCGAAGTGGGTATAAGGAACAGTTAATTAAAAATATAGCTTTCTTTTGTTTTTTGTTTACGTGGAGAAAGTAAAAGTATCAGCTGTCCACAACAGCTGAGAGTGCTCTAATTTTTGGATAGATGTATTTTCCATCTAATTTTAAGTTCACAAAGACCAGATGCTTCCAATAGTTGCTCTAACCAGTTTCTCCATGTTCAGTACTCTGTGATTTGCTTTGAACTAAGGCTTTTGCTTTCTCCCAAATCTTCCATTATTTGTATTTCCTAAGTTGTCAGGCAAAGCAAGAGATATTAAGGTCAAAACGTGATTATTTTTGGCAACAAATCACTGCTCTCAGAGTATTTTCTTTTTAGACTCAAAGGTTAAATTATTATACATGGCAGAATATATACCGCTATATAATATTTGTGCATATTTTTCAGAAAGAAATTAAAGCTACAAAATTCAATGCTTCTTGTAAATTCTTGCTAAAAAAAAATAAAATTAATTTCCTTTATAAAGATCCATGTTCCCAGTTACATTCATATTGAAGGAAATTTGAGTATAGCCAATTGCTTGCATGAAGGTTGGACTAATTCCTAGAATTGTTCCGGAAAACTGGAAAAGAAAACAAACTTCAAGATTGAGTTCTAAATTTTTCCGGATCAAATCTCAATATTACAAAATGCTGAGCATGCTATCACTAATCCCATGAATAATTAGGCCCAGCAATTACAACTGTTTAGCCTCAAGGATGAGGGGCTCTCTCAATGGATTCATCTGGGCAGTTGCAGTATTTACTCCTCAGTCCACAAGTAGTTGCTCTGCTGGAGTGTGTCCAGAGCATTTAGCATATTGTTAGATAAGCACTTAAATGAGCCACATATTGATCTTGTCCTCATGCTTAGGGCTGTGCAACTCATAATTTTTCAGCACAGGCTGAAGTGATGACAGACAATTAAAGAAAGATAATTGCAATGAACTCTGTGTATTTCATATGTGATGGGACGTAAGGAGGAGCTGAGTTCCCAAAGTTTATTACCAGAGCCCTGGCATAGAGGTAGTTAAGAAAGAAAATGTCAAACCACACCCTCTCAGTGAGAACAGCACATCCATACACAATTATTCTGGCTGTGCTGAAAGAAGAATTAAACACAATCTTTCGCCTACATAGAAAAGGAAGTGAAGATTAAACAATTTATTATTTTATGTGTACATTTTATTCAATTATTCATTCTGTCCAAGAAATACAAGGCATGTACATCCTCAACTGTTAATAATATTTATCTATCTGGTCAGGGTACATAATAAGAATGAATAGAAATAATTAAAATACCTCAGATTTTAAATGCTTAATGGTCATACTTGATGAAGAATACCTGCTTCACACTGTTTGCAAAGAAATATATTTGTACTGCTAAAATAACAAAGGCATTTGATTACTTAAGCCTTGTATACATATACATATACATCATATATATATATATACATATACAAAGGTCTTAACTTGTCCTCAAACCATTTTTGCTTCTACTAGTTTCAGGTGTATCCTCAATTATTAAATGGATTTTAGTGCATACACTGAACCTGTGTCCCTGTGACCTATGTATTTTATCTTGAGATTTTTAATTTGTTGTTATCTCCTGGAGGTGACTGCTTATGTATTTGATATCCTTCACTGTCTTCTCAGCTTGGAGGAATGGGGTGTCCTATAATTTTAGTCAATTCTGTGTATCTTTGTATCTCAGGAATTTTGTTGTTAAAGTAAAATCATAGATAATCCCTCATACTTTGTAAGAACTAGTTAGAAAGCATTTTAGTTTCTTTTTGTACAAAGTGTCATCTTTTCATAAAAATGCATAAGTTACAAAAAAAAATTGAAAGGCTGTTTCTTAAATCATTAATATAAGAACAAATTTTTAAAGACAACCTAGTATCAGGAACTCAGCCTTTCTATGTGTTTTAACAATACCACAACTCTTTTCCCCCCACTTTTTTCCTGGTTGAGCTACACTGAATATTGTGACAGATTTAATCTCTCTGAGAAACTAGTTCACAGAAAAGAATGGAATGATGCGATATCCACATATGTGAAACAACATGTCAATACCAAGTTTAAATACATTTGCATTTGTTTCTTTTTAATACACCCTTTTAATTTGTTTGTATTAATTGCATTTTTCTATTACATATATTATGGCTTTATGTGTCTAAGAGTAGAAGTATAGAGAAAACAATTAAATAAAATGACACTTTGATGGAAACAGAGAAAAAAAATTTTTTTAGGGATTCATCATCCAATTTTGAGAAACTAGAATTTAACTGTAAAATAGTTAGCTAAGGCAAGCTAACTATTTTATTCATATCTGGCTAAGAACAGTATTTAACACTGGAGGACTGGGAATTCTAAGGACCATGATCATAGCCAGATACAGCTATCCAAATGAAGTCAATCTTTATTTTTATTAGAACATTCTGTAGTTTTAATGTTTTTCTAAAATTGAAAAGGGACCTTTATTATTTATAAATTGGCTCTGCTTTTATGCTTTCATCTTTTGTAAACTGAACCAGCAGGAGAAAATGGAGAAATTTGTACACTTTTTAAAGGAATCAAGGAGTTACAAATAATATCACTAATACTTCTAGCTGTAAGTAGGAGCAGTAGTAACAAGGAAACTGGAAGCATCTATGAAATGTTAAGGGGGCTATAGACATCAACTTCACTCAGTGTTGTCTCCGTGTTACAAATCAAGTGACATTACCTTGAATATCTAACTGCTTCCATCATTCAAGTTTTTCTTTTCACTTCTCATAGAATAGCAAAATATCTTTCTGTGCTTGCCTTTTCTTTCTTCCTTCCTATCTTTTTTAGTATATTAACTTAGTCCATTAGACAAAAATAACTAAGTACATTTTGACTTAATATACCTAATTGTTCTATGTATTTAAATTGTAATATGAACAGCATGTTCTTATGGCCCATACTGTAGACTTTTACAAGCACTAAAGAGTATTGAACCACTAGGTCAATGTTCCACAGATGTAGAACATTAGGTTACTATTTCAAAAAGCATTACCAACATTACCCACCATTTGGTATGCTCAGACAGCTGTGTGTGCACTGGTAACTAGTGTTTGGCTCAGTTTACAAATGTAATCAAAATTTCCTCATTCAATCCATTTCCTGGCAACTACAGTGATTCACTAGTAAATTGTCTGCCTATAAGCAATCTGCAAGCATCGCCTCTTCCCCAAATTGTTTGCATTATCTGTATTACCTTCAAACTTTAATAGGTATTTTGTGAGATATCAAGAAATGGATTAGTCAGAGATATTAGGTTTATCATATGATAGCAATTTTTATGGCTGCATATTCCAAGTAATCAAATGTATGACCCAATTTATGCAACTTCAGAGAAAAAGAGGAATCATAAGATGTTCTTCCATGAATCTAGAAAACTCTTTCTCTGGATAGAAGATTCCCTACTGACACCTCCAGTTGAAGAGGGCAGGCTTATAAACTCATAGACATTCATTAGCACAGGGGTCTCCAGTAGGCTAAAAACTCTGTAAGTCTTCATGGTTTTAGGACACGTTGCTCCTAACTACTGTGATAATAAGTATTTCAGTGTCCTTTGCTCAGCATCACTTCTAATGGGTCCTCATGATTAAGCTTCAATAGATCACAAATAGGAGTGCTTATGAACCATTCTTCAAAAATCTGCTTTCAAACACATCCTTGATACAATGAAAAATTCGGTGGTATGCAGTTACAGAAGAAAATCAAGACATTGAGAAGAACTTAAAGGCAAAGGAAACCATCAAGTAGATAACGTCTATGTGTAAAAGACACTATCCAAAGACTTGAGGTTTGTATGATCTAGATTTAACCATGATACATGAACAGGAGTGACAGAAAGACAGGCCACATGGGGTGACCTGGCTTGAACATTCTCCTTATTTCTATTCCCAACAAAAAAATTTGGCAACAGAGCTGGGGTTTGTGTTTTTGTTGTTGTTGTTTTTTGTTGTTGTTTGTTGGTTTGTTGTTTTTTTTTTTTGTAGTTTGGTTTTGGGTGGGGTTTTTTGGGGTATTTTTGGTTTGGGGTTTTGGTTTTTTTTTTTCAGTTAAATTGTAGACTTCTTGGAACTTTCCTTACAGTTGTGATGTCTTTATGTAAATGAGGCACAGACACTAAACTTGTCATATCTGAGGAAAGTTAAGCTGAAAATATACTTTCGTCCCTGTGTAGAAATGTCCTCTGAAATTCAGAGTGCCTTGCCCAAATGTTTATGTTTGTTTTAGTCAATAAAACAGTCCAGTATCCGTTCTCTGGTCCTGAAGACAAATGCAATGGCCAAACCCTGCATTCAGATAAGAGAACTCTCCAAAACAGGGTGTTTTCTTCTGGAAAGGGCTGTCCTGCTCTTCCATGGGCTCAATATCATGTACAGGCATTGCCTAAGAGAGCATTTGTGGCCCTGGGCCAGATAATGCCAGGAACTGTGCAATCAAACACTAGGCTGTTTGCAGTATGTTAACAGTTTACTGTATGTCACTGCTGCTAATACATACAGCTACTTACATGCAAGTGTTCAAGACTGTTCCCTTGCCCATATAATTTATTAGGGCACATATAACAAATGCAGTGAGGATTTGGGGTGTGTTGGATTGCTTGTTTGTTTGTATGTTTTGCTTTTAGATACCAGCAGAGCAATAAATTCTGAAATATTTTAAACTATCTTTAAACTGAAGATGGTGGATTTAATTTGGATGCCTATGTTTTGGCTTAGAAGGCATATAATAATTTCCCAGTCTATCAGACTTTCTGTAAGAGCACCAAATTACTTGGCCTCTCTGTGTTTCAGTCCCACACCTGCAAAGTTGTACTTCCCATTCTTCCCAGGAGTCCTGTGAAAATTATAAGGTTGGCTGACTTTCTGGCAATTGTAAGTTTGTCACAGTGCACACACAAATAGAGAATGATTGCTTCTAGCTGATTGATAGAACAAATTTAGTCTATAACTGCCTTGAGTATTTTGGAGTTCAACAGCTATTACCATAGCAACTTGTTTTAATAACATCCAAAGTGCACAAAATACACTAGAATTAGGTTAATTCTGTGGTTAGACACTGTACGTAATATGCAACTATCTGGATCCCCATGGAGACTAAAAGGAATGCACATTCCAAACAGAAGCTTAACCAACATATCAAAGCACCATACCTGCCAATGAAAGAAGATTCCCCCCCCTTTTAAACAAAATGCCTTTATTATCTGCAACATTTGTTTAAAGGGGAACTTTTCCTTTTAAACTACATGATCTTAGTGGAAACAATACTGTGTATAGAAACTCTTAGCATTAACTAACCTGCCTCTGGAGAATACTATGCTTTAGAATTAAGGAGGAGGTTATCCTTTTTCAACACATTTATGTGCCACCATATACCAAATCATTGTGAGAATATGCTCTTTCTGATAACTCTTTAAAAAGTTTGCTCATGTACAAAAGAATAAATTCTTCAATTTCAGTTCATCTTCCATTCAGCTCAAGTAAGCTTTTAGATAATTGTTTTCTTTTAAAACCCATTATCTTTTCATTTGGATCATTAATATTTAAGATCATGAGTGATTATTACAGATAAGTAATATACTTTGGAAGAATTACTTTAATGATTATGCACCATGAGAAAAGTCCAAGAAGAATCCCATTTACTTTCAATTCATCTCTTTTGAAAATAAGACAATAAAACATTCATAATGTAACATCAGCCTTCTGTATGCAACTCTCTTGGCAGCCTTTGGATATCATACAAAGAAAACACACTCAGAATGCTGAGGACAGATGAAATAAAATTTCATAGAAGTAGATTTAAAGGCTTTCTCCCCCTCCATTTACACAAATTCACATAAAATACATATTTCTATACTTTGCCTTCTCTTTCTATTTCTGTAGAATTCAGTTTCATGTCCCCTTTCTAGCCATTTAGGTGTTTGGGTTCTTTTCTTGCACAAGTTAAAACTGTCTCCTATAGTATCAGACAGGAGCAAGAAATTTAAAATTTAATTCATGTAATTAATGTAATTCTGCCAATCCATATAAGTAATCCCATGTTTAGCTTCAGGTTAAAAAACAGCTACATGTATTTCCAAACAAAATGATGGAAGAAATATAACCAATGGGTTGTTTCACCACAGAACGTGACATGGAACTGTTGGAACAAGTCCAGAGGAGGGCCACAAGGATGATCAGGGGACTGGAGCACCTCCCATATGAAGACAGGCTGAGAAAGTCAGGGCTGTTCAGCCTGGAGAAGAGAAGGCTGCGTGGAGACCTCATAGCAGTCTTCCAGTATCTGAAGGAGGCCTGTAAGGATGCCAGAGAGGGACTATTCATTAGGAACTGTAGTGATAGGACGAGCAGTAATGGGTTAAAACTTAAACAGGGCAAGTTTAGATTGGATATAAGGAAGAAATTCTTTCCTGTTAGGGTGGTGAGGTACTGGAATGTGTTGCCCAGGGAAGCTGTGAATGCTCCATCCCTGGCAGTGCTCAAGCCAGGTTGAATGAAGCCTTGGGTGACACGGTTTAGTGTGAGGTGTCCCTGCCCATGGCAGGGGGGTTGGACCTAGATTATCTCAAGGTCCTTTCAAACCCTAACTATTCTATTCTGTGATTCTATGATTCTAATGTGTGCAGACACTCTTGTTCAAAATTGCTAGTTTGTAATTACTGTCTAAATATTTATATTTTCTTAACAGCTTCACCTTGTAGTATGGCACGTTACTTCTTTCCTTAAAAATGGTCAAAAATTTGTCGAAATGATCCTCCCATTTAACTGTTTCAACTGCCTCATGCTATCTAGACTCTATGAAGAAAGGCTTAAGGACTTGCCTCACCAGTTCTTCTGCTATGCCAAAGAGCAGTCACATGGATTTTTGTGCCAGTTGCAGCTAAATAAATGCAAGGTGATATTACAAGGAAGAAAACATTGCCATGAACACTGCTTGAGAACTACAGTTTTCAACCAAAAAGTCAGTGGACTCTGAATATTCTTAATTTTTATTTTGAACTTAAATGGGGGGTGAGGGAATCTGGATGGTTGGGAGAAAAACCAGAACTCAGAATATTAAGTACTGCATTGTATCATGTATAAAGAAAGTATAAATATTGAATTATTTTTCAATAATAACACCTATCTACTTAAATGTTAACATTGACATGTTAGAAAAATACATTTTGAGTACAAATATATATTGTGGTCGCTGGTATTATATGAATTTCTTTACAAATAAATAAAAACTTCCAAGAACAGCCCAGCTGCTGAGAAGGATTCAAATGTGCAGCTGGCCAATGTTGTGCCACACGACAGTGTCTAAGTGATACAATTATGAAAGGAAAAAAATTTCTTTTAATGAATTTGATCAAGATTTCCATGCAAATACAAGCTTGACAAGCCATAACAGCACAAAAATTTCCTAAGCTAGTGCACCTCCCACTAAGAATATTGCTCTATATCTGAATCAGACATAAGTCAACATGTAACAATTATTTAGATGTAACAATTATATAGAACTGGATAAGGTGGCATAATGTAAAACAAAGGTCTTTTTTCCCCATTGACTACAGAACTAAAAATAATATTTTAGATCATTGCTATTTTCTTTTCACTTTGTTGCGACCTCAAGAACTAGAGGATATGGTGCACAATTATTTTTGTTTATTTGTAATCATCAAGGTTTGATTAGCTAGCACAGTTCCTCAGCAATGACCCTGAGGTTTTGTTGCCTCACCCAAGCAGGTGTAGACTAGAATATTTGTTCTTACCTTTGAAAACACTTCAGAAGATGATATTAGGCAATTACTGAGACTCTGGCCTGTAGAAGTCCACTGAACTTGTAATCTGCCACCCATCATTCTGTAGCTTTCAGGTGGCTGAACTCAGGCTATAAAGAAGAAATATTTCTGTTTCTTCTTTTATTCAACTCTAATAGTGCAGCCTTTGTTCTTTCATAAATATTTTTTGAAAATGCAGCTTGGGTTACAGTTTGATCCGGAAGAACTCCTGACAGAAAAAGGAACAGGAAATTAAAGAGTTGGTGTGTATTCATAGGATTCCAAGGTTTTTAAATCCTTTTTTTCCTTTTCTTGCTTTCTTTCTAGCAATAACAGTAACATCTGTGCTTCAAACTTCCTTCTCCTCTAAAGGTGATAAAAATTTTAAATTCATGCTGAGTTGTACCAGTAGGTATTACAGTGTGAGCTGAATTTTATCTTCTTTTTCCCCACTGATTTGGGAACATCCCCGTATGCCTCCAATACTAATAAACTTTTATTTTCATTGTGTTGGTATGATGTTCAAGATAAAAATTAAATATTAAAAATGTTGGGTTTGCATGTATATATAATTTAAACCTATATACACTCAAAATAATTTTTATACAGCTTGCTTGATACAGCTGGTTTTTACTTATTTTCTCAGATCCACCTGTAGAGAGCTCTGGACTTTCAGAGTGGTTATATAAAAATATATTCTATCCTTCTTCTTTTTAAAATCATTATTCTGCCACATTAGTGATATTTAAGATTATTGCTTTGCAGAATTTTTTTTTGGGGGGGGAGGGGAAAGAAATGGATAGATTAATTTGTGTATTAATATACTTGAAACCTAAGAAAAATGGATGAACTTCATCAGTGTAGTACATCAAGTTATATAAAGACACACTAACAAGACACTTTAAAATTAGGTTAACTTTCAGTTTGAAGAGATAAACGAAAGGAGAGGTTAAATTTCTCAGATGAATAGGGGGTAGAAACAGAGAAGTGTACATTTTAAAAGTCATGGATAAGTGTTGATTTGTCATACCATACACTTCAGGAAATATGAAGGTGTAATTAAACTAGTAGAGGAAAAAGGCACTAAACTGGTCAAAGCAAAAAAGGATATTTTTGTAGGGGGCAACTAAGTCAGCTTGTTTTACTGAGCTTATCAACACTGAAAGGACTGGAAAGTATAATATATACATATAATCTATATGTGAATATGAAATATATGTGCAACATATATAAATATGTATGTTCTATATATAAATATGCAAGACGTATAAAAGCTGAAACGTAACATGAGATAAAAAAGGTAACGTTAATATATTTAGTCTCAAAATGAATAAAGGAAAGAGATTTTTGGAATAAGTGTCTTAGAATGAAAGACAGGGAGGAAACAATTGATTCTTAAGAGGCTTGGTGTGTTTATGGTACAATTATGAGACATGGTTTCCTGACAGAGTGTTAGGCACAATGACCTCCACATTTGCAGCTGCCTGAGTTGCTGACCTCTTAATGCTGCCAAGCAACATCTTTCACCATGTTTATGGTTTGTGATCACTCTGAATTTGAATTGCCCATTGCTAGAAAAAGCCTAAAGATTTGGTAAACATGTTTGGCATGAATGTCACCCATTTAAATATATATAACTTTAGGAAAACTGCCAGAAGGAAATAACAATGAAAGTCCATATTTTTCATTCAGTCAACAAATCACTCTTGCTCCAGGAGATCAAATTGAAGTACGTTTGTAAAGTTATTTCTCTCCCAACCCTGTTGAGACACAACAACTAACCATATGTAAGAGCTTAGTTACAATAAGCTGTAAAAGGGCTAACTTTACTGTCTGCAACTAAAATGTCCATTAATGGAGCATGTAGTGAAACATTACTATTAAACATTAATTTCTTTCAAGCCTATGGTAATTTAGGAAAGAAGTAAGATTTTTTTTTCATAAATAACAGGTAGTGAAAAAAGTATTTTTTATTCCTACGCGATACTGACTTGCATCATCATACTGTGATATCCAAGGGGGAAAAAAGACAAAGCAGCTTTCCTTTGCATCTATAAAGTAGAACAGAAAGGTCTTAATGTATAGTAATAGCCTCTGTAAATGCTTACTCTGTAGAATAAGACTAAGATAATGTTAACATGCAAAACAGACATTTTTTAAATCCTAGGTACCTGTCATATACACTTCTATTATAGCCAAAACATATCAAAGGATCATATAGTCACATACAAGAATATGTTCTTAACAGTTCTGGTCATCGCAAAGACAATTTGGCTCAAACAAGGTCATGTCCGCAGGTGAAGATAACACAATTTTCTGGCATTAGAGAGAGCTGAAAAAAAAAACCACCAAACCAGAATTTTCTTCCCAAGAGTAAATGTTATTTTTAATTGGTGAAAAATAGAGCATACTAATTCTATCTAATCCGTGAGTGAACTACATATGTGACTAAGTTCACTTGATTAAGGTAATGCTTATGAAGACAGTTTTGGAAATGAAAATGTATAACTAAACATCTAAGGAAATTTTGTCAATAGAGCCCTATTTGAAGAGTGGACTCTAAGAACTATACTCTCCTACCTTTGGAAAGTTTCTCATACCAGTTTTCTACAGCTTTTAAACAGCTTAAATAGTTGAAGAATTTCCCCATATTTTATTAAAAATGTAAAATGCTAATGATTAAGAAATGGCCTGTGCTCCTATTTGCAATCAAATTAAATTCCGTAGACCCTGTTTTAAGACTTTTTGGTAGAGAAAGATAGATAAACTTTTTTTTAATAGGAAAAAACAATGGACATGCGTTAAAAAGCAAAGAAAAAAAATAAACCAAAAACCAAACAACAAGATAAAAAATTCTGCCTGGTCACAGTAAACCACTTTTTTACTATGAGGATGACCAACACTGACAGAGGTTCCCCAGAGAGTTTGTAGAATCTTCCTCCTCAGAGATACTCAGAAGCGATTCAGACACTGTCATGGGCAGCCTGCTCTAGGTGGCCTTTCTTGAGCAGGAGGATTGGACAAGACAATCTCAAGAAATCCCTGCCAACCTCAACAATTCTGTGATTTTTGTAATTCTGTGATAATTCTGAATATTTTTCTCAGACAGTCTTAATGCCTATGTATTTGCTTATCTAAACCTGTTATTGTTTAAAAAGTCATGTTGCAGCAAAGATTCAACTTTTCGGCATAATATTTTCAGTAGCATTCTGAATTAGTCTTATTCTTCACTTACTATAACCATGCAAGAGTCTTAATGCGGGCAAAATATGGTATTAAAAACCAAACCAAAACAAAACAAAGCAAAAGCAAAAACAAACCCAAGAGATTAACATTATCAATTAAAAATACTTCTAGAAGTATAGTAGAAGTATAATACAAAAGTATACAACAAATCATAATGTCACCTTGATTCTGCTTTGAACTAATTCTAGGTGCTACAGTCTACGGTTTCTGAGCAACTCTAAACTGCCTGTTTAAGTTAATGTGCAAATGGCTATTCATGCTTCGGTGCTTCTATATCAGCTTTTACTGATGGTTGTTTTCCAAGCTATTTTTATTATGTTTGCTGATTGATTAATATTTCACTTCTTAGCAGCAATTGAAAGAAAAATTGGGATGATAAAACAAATTAAATGGTAAGCCTTCACCATATTTGAATTTCTGCCCAAGATAAAAATTGAACCAATCACCAGCATATGATATGGACAGATTTTAATGTGTGTGTTGTGGAAAGAATTTCATTTTACATGAATGCCAAGATTTTTATTTATAAGCACAAAAAACCAACAGTAATTTAATAATATGTTCAAAAGTAACATCTGTAACATCAAACACAAAATCAGAAGAAATCTTGTATTTGCGAAAGTGTACATGCTTGTTCTGTTTAACAAAACAAGAACTTTATAGAAATATGTCTGAGAAGTACTACATTCTACACTGACCTTCACAATAGTGGACCCCTGAATTTCCAAGCATTGGGCTTCTGGATCCAAGTTTAAAGGCAATGTTTGCTTTAGTGAATAATAGGCAAACCATATCAAACACCAACAGGCAATTCTGCTTCCATTCACAAGGTGCTGGGCGGTTCACTTCATTATAATATGCCATTATGATACACCATTTAAAATGCAGAGCAGGACATAGCTCTAATTTGAATAGGATAAGGAGACGTTACGTGTATATGGTGCATTGTGTGATTAGGAGTGTTTACCCAATCTGGGATGTTGCCCTGAGAAAGAAGGAAACCCACTGTCTGCTTAAACATTTTGTCCCCAGTAAATCACACCGTAAAGATCAGTTGTTACAGAAAGGTTCAATTGAAAAAATAGTAGCTAGATAAACAGAAAGCAGATGTGCTATTAAATATTATATACGCATACATACACAGATAAGATTACTTGACTATATTGACAGAGAATCTTAGAATCATAGAATGGTTTGGGTTGGAAGGAAACTTAAAGATCATCTAGTTCCAAACCCCCTGCCATGGGCGGGGGACACTTTCCACTAGACCAGGTTGCTTAAAGCCCCATCCAGCCTGGCCTTGAAGACTGCCAAGGATGGAGCATTCACAGCTTCTCTGGGCAACTTGTTCCAGTGGCTCACCACCCTCATAGTGAAGAATTTTTCCTTAATATCCAGTCTAGATCTCAACTCTACCAGCTTAAAGGCATTCCCCTTGTCCTGTCCCTATATGCCCTTGTAAAATGTCCCTCTGCAGATTTCTTGTAAGCCCATACATTATGTCCATACATGATATATACATGTATAGATTTAGAATAACACATATAAGAGATCACAGATGAAGATAAAATGTGTGATTTTGAGCTATTATTTCTCTTATACCTGCATTAACAGAAGACTCTTTAATGGAAGAAAATGTATCTTTTACTCAAATGTTTCTTCAATAAAAATCATGAAATGTCCATAGAACTCACTCAAATCCTTCATAAGACTATTGACTATCATGCATCAGCTTATCCATACTGAATGCATTATTGCTGGTATTTTGGGCCTTATTGGTGTCTGAGATAGTGCAGTATAAAGTTTTGTATGAGGGTGAGTGTATCAAAGTAATAAGTATTATGCAAACCATTCTGGAATTATACTTCAGTTGAGAAAGACATTAATGTAATAAAATGTTTTAGAGAGATGCTTTACTTCTCTATGTCAGAGGAAGAAGAGAAGAATTAATACCAAAATAAACTCTGTGGAATGGGTCTTCTGCTCTGTGGAGGAAGTGATTCAACCTTTTTTATAAAGTCAAATTAAAGTGTAAGGTTTGGACAGAATATAAATACTCAAAACTGAAACTGTCGTTCTGAAAATTCTTATTCTTCTGCCACTGAGCCTTGGAGGAACTCTATGGAAGATGCAGATTTCTATCTGAAAATTCCTCAGGATCCTGAAGTTCCGCTCCTGTACATGCCCAGAAATGTCTGGGGTCTGTACAGTTCGACAGACTGTGCAAATTTCACATCAAAGCCTGACCAGTATCCCAGTGTGAACTACTTTTTACCTTCTGAGCTCTGTTTCTTATGAAACCTTGCCACTCTAAGGAAACATGGAAGAAACATTAAGCTAGGAACACAAAGAGAGACAGAGAGTGGGGGCAGTTTTGCCTTGAATTACATGAGAAACTGATAACTTGTTCTAGTAGGAACTTATTTGAAGAGGCATTTCTATATAAGGGAAGTCAAAGAAGGAGCCAGGAATTGATATCTGATTGTCTTAAGTGCTGCAATCACTGCTTTACAGAATCACACTTTTGGACTTTTTTTCCTGGGACAAGGCTGATGGCCCATTTCTACCCCCAGCATTTCATACTAGCTTGCTTAGCTGAAGACTTTGGACACCATTTCTAGGTGCTTGGCTTTCCCTGAGCCCACTATAAAGCCCTGCTGCAAGGTTCCTGGCTTGCTTCTGGAGACCAGCACCAGCAAGTGGGAATTTTGATATTCCAGAGATAGATTTTTACAGGGATTGAGACATTTTGGATCCCATTGAAAGGGAAAAGCACCATTTATTTATATATTCATTGTGTTTCATTGAACAAACAGAATATGAAGCACAAATCAAATGCCCAAATTTATGCAAGTGATCTGCAGCACATCTTGACATTTTATCCAAACTGTCCTGACTCTTTTTGTGATTATGTTAAGAGTCTTAAAATAAAAACTAAGACAGAATAAGCTATCTGTGCCCATTCTTCTAATGATTTATTATCATTTAAATTTACAAGAAATGTATTACAAGAGTAATATATTTAAAACACATTGTTGCACATTTAGCTCATGACAGAAACTGACTTTATAACATTTTCATGTTAGCATACACTTTCTTGGTAAGTTTTTGTTGTTGCTTTTGCTCCTCCCCCCCAAAAGCTGACAAAATATCATATGAAGATACTGTATTTATAATGTTTTGAACAAGGCATTAAAATGGAATATCAACCAAAGGATAAATGTTATAATCCTTTAGACTTTCAATTAGTCACAAGTTAATTACATCTTTACATAGGTAGAGATTTGACACACTGAATTAAACTGGTGGTGATTTCATGCTCTGCAGATGTATGCTATGAGCTGTAGCTATTTGAATTCAGTTTTCTGTTATCTTTTTTCATTTTATTACATGAAGTTTCAATATAAGGGCCACTCCTGCATACGTTATTCAAAGGGCAGGAATTATGGTTTTATACAGTACTATGAAATGTAATTTGTTTTGATCTTCATTTCTTCCCTAATCATGCCTAAATTTCTGCTTTCCATTAGATTTACCAATGAACATCAAGTATTTCAGACAGCTATCTGCAATATCCTATTTTCAATATCATCCTGATAAAAACAAATCAAATCCTAGTGTAGTGTGTTTCTATTACTTACCTTGAAATATTCTAATCTAATATCTAAACAGAACAGAGATATTTCTGACTCTTTATAGCAATCTTTCTCCTAAAATGAAGTTCAGTCTATGATTTTCTGACTCAAAAAACCTGAACTACACAGTTATACATACAGTTAAAAAATTTTAATGCATTTTAACAGTAGAAAAACTATAAATAGTTTAACTCATTATGGACTTTGCTATTTTAACTAATCCATTTTTTTGCAATAGCTATTGGAATATTCTATGCACATCTGGGACAGCACTGCTCCAGACAACTTGAAATGGAATCTGCAAAACTAATGCTGCTGCTGCAGTATTAAGGGTTGAGTGGTGTTTGTATCATAAAGACTGGAATTAGGGTTTCTAATGATCCACAATTAAGGGTGAAAAATAACACGTCCAGGTCCTGGAGTAGAAACACGTCTTAAATGGGCACAGTTTAAGTGAAGTGCAATATTTCTAGAAACAGAATAACCCCACAGGAAGTGGAGTAAATTCATTGTAATGATTGGCATTAGCAGGTTCCATCTTTGGTGAGCATTTACCCCAGAGAGAATGTTCAGCATAATTGAATAAGAATATGGGATAAGTAGGTCTGGAGAAAGCCATTTAATTTAAAATATCTGTTTTAATAAAGGCAAGCTGTAAAATTAATGGTGTTAAAGAGAATAAACAAATCCCCTAATAACTATTTGAAACATTCTAGTACCCCTTCCTGGAAGGGGTTTTGGTTTTTTTTATACTTATTAAGTAAACTAAATCAGAAAAAATAAATAAGCTTTTTAAATGGGAGCTCTGCCTGAGGGAAGGCTACATAAACAGGTTCTAAATAAGCACGGAAGAGGATCTCAGCTGACATAACCCAGCACAGTGTTATGGATTCAGAAGAGCTACTCCAATTAACTGTTGCTGAAGTTCTGGCAGAGGGAGTTTATTTCACAGAATGGGGTCTCAACTTTGCATTTTAGAAGTCAAATATGCTCTCTAGCTAGATATGTTTAATACAAGACTGGAATAAGAATCTCTTTAGGGTGATTTATTCTGTAGTATGAAGAAGACTGAATGACCCCTATTCTAGGATAAGTAATAACCTGTGATTTCATAAGCTCATAGAATAAGAGGAATGTATAAAGGCCATTATGAATCATGCTGCTTGACCTCTTGCTTAGCACATGCCAGAGAAATATGTCAATTGAAATACAGTGATGAGCAACCTCCATTGTTTTCTGTTTAAATGCTTGTGACGCTTGTGTTGCTGAAGACTGCAGATGCCAAGCCATAAGAGCAGATAGACTGAGGATGCAAGACGCAATTACTCAGTATCTTTTCCCTCTCCCACTGTAGCAGAACAGAATAGCAAATGTTCTGCTGTAAGCCTCTTTCTCTTGGGCAAAAAAAAAAAAGGAGCATAATTTCTTTTGTTTACCTCCCCAGGGTCTTTATTAACACACGTACTTGGAAGACATTATGTTATTAGCTGATTAGTAATGCAGAAATAGTTTCCCACATGAACTTGAATTACACATATGCCAATGATGAGCTTTCATTATTCATTCCTTATGGTCTTGTTTTGTCTTTCTACACAGTTACTTGACAACAGTAATGCTTTCCTTTTGAGAAATTCTGACAATTTGATTTGAAGAACTTTCCTGTAAGAAGATATTGTACAGGGAATTAGCACAATGGTGCGTTACAGAAATAGGAATCATCCCACTGACTCTGGGGCTCTGCACGGGTGTGCATATATTGTTGCCTTCCCGCAGACAACCCAACTGAGCTTCCAGCATAACTAAATTCTCTAATGAGGGAGCTAATCTTCATATTAAGCTTTTTACTGCCAAGGTAAAAGGGGTGACCAATGCAAGGAGAATACAGACAGCATTGCCCAACACAAAACTAGTGCCAGCTGTTGTTTCAACCCTGAAAGACATATGTGGCTGGAGTAATTTAGAGCAGCCTTTTTGTTTTAAACAGGCCTGAACAACTCGGACATAGTTTTGAGAGCACAACACTTGCAAAGATGAGCTTTCCTCATTCTCTGTACCTATGACTGTCTAAATATTCCTTAACCATAATTAAGGACTCAGCTGTTTAATTATAAATAATTTCTGCCCAACAGAGCAAGCAATCATGGAGTCAAACCATATAAGAAACCAGCTCCTGCTTCTGAAGCATATATCTTGAGAAACATGGGTAAAAGTCATATGTTTAAAAACGTATAATCAGACAAGCAATATCACATTATTATATCCCAGAATGAGGAATGCTCAGTGTTCTCTGTCTTTAACAAACCCCTTATTCTACAGTGTGATAATTTGTATCAGACTGTTTTATCATTTCTTGATTCAATGAAATAATTCCTGATTCCTGTAGAGAAAGTGCTGTCTCTGTGGTATAGGTTTTCACCAGAGGTTCTTTGTAAAACATCTCTCATTTCTAAAGTAACATTCTATTATTCTGAGTAATTTTTTATTCTATTTATTATATTTCATTATTTCATCATATTAACTGTGAATTTTTCAATTATTTGCAAAGATCTGTCAGTACATTCATTAAGTTTCTGACAATTAATTATTTGTAAAAATAGAGATATTTATCTCTCCTAAAAACATATAGTAGTGTATAAAAACAGCCTTTTGAGACAAGTGTTAACATATACCATGTAAATGAGCTTTCCCTTTAAATGACAGGCAGCTCTGCTAAAATGACTGCAGTAGTTCTTAATTCTCCTGTTGCAGTCCAATAGCCCCCACTCTAGTAGGAATTAAGGTGGAGACTAGACCAGTGAGAAATGTAGAACTATCCATGCTGAGGAGCCAATGGATATCTAATTCTATATCTCTTTTTCAAGCATGTTGACATACACACATAGAAGCATAAATAATTGCTCCTAACACGTATATAGTAATCTGCATTAATTACAAATAAGGACTAAAATGTCTCAGATATTTTTCTTGAATAAAGATGGAAGGGATTTTATTGTTTATATTATTTTTAAAATTCTTCACTAGAAAAAAATATGGCAAAAAACAACAACAAAACCTCAAAGTCTGATCACAAAGGATTTTTATAAAGAACTGCTCCAGAAAAGATATTCCCCTCATTCATAAAAATAAAACTAAATATACCCAAAAATTTAGGAATAATAACTTCAATAACTGATGTCCACTGAAGTCATGCCAGGTTTGATTTCATATAATGGATTTGATCTCCATCAGCATGGATAGCTCCATTAGTGCTAAAAGGTTAATCTGACAAAGTAACTGTGAAACCTATAACTCTTCTTCCAAGTTAAAATACAATCCTTAATTTTGTTCATGGTTTGGGTCTACTATTTGTAATACCTTCACTTCTGGGGAATAATATGACTTGAGATGGGTCTTAAAATTGCTTTTTTTTGGTTTAGATATTAGATTTCCTATTTTTTTTCTTACTGGATTTTTATGAGGTTGTAATTAATATACACTGTTTAGCAATTTTTTTATTAATAATATTTCAGTGACCAGCCTGTGTGAGCAGGAGATATGATGGGATGTGTTTCTTAGACAGATAAATACATAAACTGTTCCTCCCATCTGTCATTTACCATTCAAAATTTGCCTTTCTATGCTCTGTTCATTGCTTAGCATATGATGATTTGATCACAGATTAGTGAGGTGCCCAGGAGATAACTTGTTAATTCAGAGTTTTGAAAAGTGAATTGAGTGTCTAGATTTCTCGATTTTCAGGTATTCCAAGTCCAGTGAGAGGTCCAGATTCTCAAAGTGAATCTTTCAAGAAATAATCCTTAAGAGTCTGTAAATTCCTGAAACTCTCCAGAGGACTACTGCTGTCCAGAAACATTGGATAAGTTGCATTTCTTTACATTTGTAAAATATAAACTTTGAAGACAGAGATGCAACTGTTAATTAATTAAAATCACAGGATCAACTAGGTTGATTATCAAGTTCAACCTATATCCCAGGCCTGCCAAGTCCACCACTAAACCAAAGTCACTAAAGCCCTCATTTACACAATTTTTTGAACACTTTCTGGGCAGCCTGTTCCAACACCTGATCACACTCTGTGAAGAAATTTTTCTTAATAGCCAATCTAAACTTTCCATGGGGCAGCTTGAGGCCATTACCTCTTGCCCAATAGTTTGTTACTTGGGAAGAGAGACCAACCTGCACCTCACTACAACCTCCTTTCAGGTTGTTGTAGAGAGCTATAAGGTCCTCCCTGAGCTTTCTCCAGACTAAACAACCCCAATTCCCTTGGCTGTTCCTCACAAAACTTCTGCTCCAGTCCCTTCAGCTTTGTTGCCCTTCTCTGGACCCAGTCCTGCGACTCAGTCTCTCTTGTGGACCAGAACTGAATGCGTATTGAAGGTGCAGCCTCACTAGTGCCAAATATGTAGCCAAGAGTCATATAAATTCATTATTATAATCCAAAACAACTTGATCATGATTTTCCAACCATTTTGCCTACTACATTCTTTTTTCGTTTTTTTTTTTTTTTTGGCTTTTGTTTTTGCAGATTTTTTATGTACCTGGGTCATTTAACACAAATAAAACCTGTCTTTCTACTTAATGGGACTACCCAAATTCATAAGTCTACATCTGCATCTGCAGGTACTAGTAAAGCAGATGGCAGTACTTCTTTCATCAAAATTATAATATATACATTGTGGACACACAAAAAGGTTCTCACTGCCTTCATGTTTATGGGTTTTGGACATAGAATTATTAATGTTATCTGCCTCACAGCCATGTTTATAGAGATATCTGATGGAGTTGATAAATTCCACCGAATTCCAGATGAAGATGGTGATGATTTAATGTTTTTGGTTGTTTTTTTTTTAATGTTATTTATTCTCAAGTTTGTTGAAAGCTAGGCCGTTTTTCTTACTACTAGCTGTTGTTCATCTGCTGACATTTTTATTAAAGCTGTGGCTTGTGGAATAATTTTTCATGAGAAAGTTAATAAAAAACAGGCAAAATTATCAGCCTCTGAAGTTCCCTTTCTGTATTTCCTTTATTTTGCAAATAAAACTTTCCATTAATCTATTGACTCCTTGAGTAGTTATGTGGAATGTAACTTGTAGTATTGCATCCCTCCCAGCTAGTACCAAACTACATCAGAGCCCCATTTCATGCATAACACCTAGGGACAGCATAGGATATTCTGACTCAGAAATGTCTTTCGAGCCCTAGAGCTTCTGCTCCTCTGGAGAAGAGAATAGAATCATACAAAGGATGCTGGGAAGGACTTCAAGAGATCACTTAGACATTCTCCTTTTTTTCTCTCAACCAATTATGTCTAGGGCTAGCTTGAAAGATGTTTGTGTAAGATTTAAAATTTCCAGTGTGTAATGCAACTCTCTCTTCCTGCAATTTAAGCTCTTTATTTGTTTATATTGATTGTGAACATGAGAAAGGGATTATTCACATTCTTTTTGAAGCAGTTCTTATGTACTTGAATTCCATTAACATATTTCTCTTCTGCCTTTGTCTGTAGCTAGAAAACAAACCAATTAATCCAGTCTTTTCTAATAATTCATGTTTTTTAAACCTTCAATTATTCTTGTGTATGTTTTCATCCACTTTTTCCAAATGGTTCACATTATGCTTGAAATGCAAAGATTGAAGCTCAGATATTACAAATGACATACTATATATGGCAGCAAATGTATTATTTTGTTGCCTTATGTATAAGCATGAAATTGGTCATTCACAAGTAGCATGTAAATTCAAACCACAAACTTGTTCTGATGGTCTAGTAGTATCCTCCCCAAACTGTACTTCTGCTCTGAAATACCAACTACATGTAGATTCTTATATATGCTTTATCACGTGTAGCTTGGTCTCATTGTGTTTGTATGTAAATTTACTCCCAATTCTATACATAAATAATAAAAGCAGTTATTATTAATTAAAATATTAGGCAGTATTTCTCCTGGACTGATTTCTGTTAGAGGCTGATTCACTTCAGATATTATGGGAGACATTATTGCTCTCTACAACTACCTGATAGGAGGATGGAGAGAGGATATGTCTGGTCTCTTTTTTCCAAGTAAGAAGTGATAGGACAAGAGGCAACAGCCTCAAGCTGCACCAGGGGAGGTTTAGACTTGATATTAGGAAAAATTTCTTCATTGAAAAGGTAATGAGGCATTAGAATAGGCTGCCCAGGGATGGAGCATTTAACACTTCTTTGGGCAACCTGTTCCAGTGCCTCACTACACTCACAGTAAAGAACTTCTCATTTATATCTCCTGTTCAATTCCTCATAGTCTCCTGTTTAACTTTGAAAACATTAACCCTTCTCCTACTGCTACAGTTTCTGAAGAAGAATCTCTCACTGGTATCCTTTTATTCTCCTTTCAGGTACAGGAAGGCTACTATGAAATCTCCATGCAACCTTCTCTTCTCCAGGCTGAACAGCCCCATCTTTCTCAGGCTTTCTTCATTCGGGAGGTGCTCCAGTCCCCTGATCATAGAATCATAGAATCATAGAATAGTTAGGGTTGGAAAGGACCTTAAGATCATCTAGGTCCAACCCCCCTGCCATGGGCAGGGACACCTCACACTAAATCATATCACCCAAGGCTTCATCCAACCTAGTCTTGAACACTGACAGGGATGGAGCAATCACAACCTC
Organism: Melopsittacus undulatus; assembly: GCF_012275295.1. Classification (NCBI taxonomy): domain Eukaryota; kingdom Metazoa; phylum Chordata; class Aves; order Psittaciformes; family Psittaculidae; genus Melopsittacus; species Melopsittacus undulatus. The sequence continues at coordinate 71,503,860 of NC_047531.1, forward strand.
CCTGGGCAACCCATTCCAGTACCTCACCACCCTTACAGTAAAGGATTTCTTCCTTAGATCCAATCTAAACCTCTGCTGTTTAAGATTCAACCCATTACCCCTTGTCCTGTCACTACAGTCCCTAATGAATAGTCCCTCACCAGCATCCCTGCAGGCCCCTTCAGATACTGGAAGGCTGCTATGAGGTCTCCACTCAGCCTTCTCTTCTCCAGGCTGAACAGCCCCAACTTTCTCAGCCTGTCTTCATATGGGAGGTGCTCCAGTCCCCTGATCATCCTTGTGGCCCTCCTCTGGACTTGTTCCAACAGTTCCATGTCCTTTTTATGTTGAGGACACCAGAACTACACACAATACTCCAAGTGAGGTCTCAAGAGAGCAGAGTAGAGGAGCAGGATCACCTCCTTTGACCTTCTGGTCATGCTTCTTTTGATGCAGCCCAGAATACAGTTGGCTCAACCTGTAGCTGTGCCTGGGATTGCTCCCACTTAGGTGTAGGACATTGCACTTGGCCTGGTTAAACTTCATAAGGTTGCCATCAGCCCACCTCACAAGCATGTCAAGGTCCCTCTGGATGGCATTCCTTCCCTCCAGCTTATCTTATGTTGAGGCCATCAGATCTGCACACAGTACTCCAAGTGAGGTCTCACAAGAGCAGAGTAGAAGAGCAGAATCATGTCCTTCAACCTGATGGTCACACTGCTTTTGGTGCAGCCCTGGATATGGTTCGTTTCTGGGCTGTGACAGCACACTGCTGTCTCATGTTTATTTTCTTGTCAACCAACACCCCCAAGTCCTCTGCAGGGCTACTCTGAATCACATCTCTGCCCAACCTGTAGCTTACATTTGTCTAGAAACTCGAAAATGCTTTGATAGTTTTCCAGTATTTTTTTTCTGCTCGTCTTACAGTTTTTTGCTCTCCCCTTACCCCACTTTCTAAAGAAGGGAATGTATTTCACTTTTCCAGCTTTCAAAACACATTGTTGATCACTTTGTTCCTAAGAAATAATCACTATTATTATGACATTGTTCCAGGCAGATTTTTGTGATCTTGAGATGAATTTTACCTAGATTCTGGTCTGTAAAACATTGTTTGCTAGTTTGTTGTGGGTTTTTTGTTTGTTTGTTTGTGTTTAGGGTTTTTTTTTGTTTTGTTTGTTTTTTTGGTGAGGGGGGTTGGTTGGTTGTTTTTTGCTTTGTTACTATGTTGGGTTTTTTTTGTTCTTAACTGCATTAGTCACTTCTCTATAATCAAACTAGTTTTAGTGATGATTGACTCAAAAGAGGTATAAAACTTTTTAACCTCTTCAGTGTTATCTACTCCCCAGCGCATCCTTCCTGATTTTTAATTCCTGTTTGTATTACTCTTTTATGTTTGTCCTCACTGTTTGAGATTGTGGTCAATGAAAAGCTTGTGACTCAGTATTTCACTACTAAATTGATGTCATGTTAAACTCCTATATTCTCCTTGTACTTAAATATCAGTTGTCAGGTAGAAATTTTCATCAATATTTTATGAATCTTTGTTGAAGTCAATTCAGTTCTGTTTTAAAACTCAAATGTTTTGAATTGGACACTAAAAAATCTTTAGAAGTTAGTTTTCTTAGCTGAAAATCGAAGTTATCAAACAGATTTCTGATTGAAGCCTAAATGTGGCTTCATCCCAAGTAACAAATCTCTTTTAATGAGCTTTCTTGAATTTTATTTTTTTTAATGCTTAGCAAATTGAGACAATGCTCATCAAAATTTATTGCATTTCTTAATTTTTATATAGTTGTTATTTACTTTATCATTTATGTGAATTAGATGCTTCACAAAGCTCTATATGTCCTAATTAATTTCAGACAACAGAGAAAAAAAAATCTGTATGTTTAATATGTTGTCTGAAACTCAAGAATGCCTTGATAATCCTCAGATGCAGACATTACAATTTAAGTGGGTTAAATGTGGACAAATTTTAATTGAAAATGTCAGAGGAACACACATTATTGTATTCAATAGGCTATGTACATCCACTTTTCGCTAGTTTTAGCTTATGAATTTTCATGTATATTTAATTTTCTCATGCTCTATCAGTCATTCAAATATTGCAGTCAATTAATTGTATGATAAAGCTGATATCACCATTTAGTTTCTAATCTTGACAGCAATGAAGTAATCAAGAAAGGTATTAAAGACTGCATTAATAATGGAATAGCTCTATAAAACAAACAGCACTGTGACAGTTCAAAAATGCTGATAAAGTCCCATCAGGAACATCATGCACAGTGCTGATAAAAATCCCACAGGAAGGAAGTTATCTCAGAGAAGGCAAGGCATAGGGAAACACATTGCTATATTCCAGAAGCCTGATTTGACTTTCCTAAAGTTGAAGCTGAGTTTTCAGAAAGCAGAATTTTTCTTTATAATGGTATAAAAGAAAAAAAAAAGTGTGAATGGCTTGTACATCTTTTTGCTTATTCATTCAGTCTAGTAAGAACAAAAGTACATGTCATATTAGTAAAGTGCATGATGGGAGTGAGGTTCCCAATGATCCTATTAGCAAAATTCAGGATTGTCATATGAGCCAGGAAGAAAATCAGTAGAAAACTGAAAAGATAAGTAACAAACTTAAAGAGCACTCTGCAACTTAGTAGGGATAATTACCCTAAAGTAGATATGCTAATTTAAAACAAATTTTGTTCACAAATATGGTTTAATGCATCAAGTGGGTAAACTCTTTTGTGAGGTTTCAATTCAGTATTGTCAGCCACAGGCACTCAAAACTTATTTCAGTACTGCACCTTGTGCCCACACCATCCAAACAATGAGATTAGAGGTTGAGCACACGTAGGATCAGTGAATGTACTTAGTTTTGTACCTCACTGGGAATGTTTATCCTCCAACAGGCTGGAGGGCTAGAAACTTTTTAGTTTTAAAAGAAGGTGGAGAAACTTTTTGTTTTAAAAAGAAGGTGGAGATTTCAAGTGACAAAAGAAGTAAAGCAGACAAACTCTGTAAAGAAAACCCCACCTATTATATAATTGATAAGAAAAACTCCTTATAACACAAAATTTGCCGATGCTACTAGTGCCTTCCATATAGGCATCAAATAGTGAAAACATGTAGAACTTGCAGACTTTACTAAGTCCATGCAGCAAAGACAGTGCTTGGACTCTTCCCTAAAAGCATGAGGCATAGCACAATAAGCAAACCAAAAAATTCTTCAAAAATTCAGGGAGAGAATGGGTATCTAGGTAAGGATTTTTGTTCCTGAGCTTCTCAATGACTTCTTTGCCTTGATCTTCACTGGCAAGGGCTCTGAAAGCACCACCCAAGTCTCGGAAGGCAGACGCAGGGACTACAAGGATGAAGAACTTGGGCCCACTGTACGAGAGGATCTGTTTCAAAACAGTCTTAAGAACCTGAAAGCACACAAGTCCATGGCACCTGATAAAATCCATCTATGAGTCCTGAAGGAGCTGGCAAATGAAGTTGTAAGCCTCTGTTCATCGTATTTGAAAAATCATGGCAGCCAGGTGAAGCTCCCGATGACTGGAAAAAGGGAAATATAACCCCCAATATCAAGAAGGGAAAAAATGGATGATCCAGGGAATTACAGACCAGTCAGTCTCACCTCTGTGCCTGGCAAAATCTGGGAGCAGATTCTCTTGGAAGGCATGCTAAGGCACATGAAAAACAACGAGGTGCTTGGTGACAGCCAGCATGGCTTCACTAAGGCAAAATCCTGCCTGACCAGTTTGGTGGCTTTCTATGACAGGGCTACAGAAATGATGGACAGGCGCAGAGCAGTTGATGTCATCTACCTGAACTTATGCAAAGCATTCACCACTGTTCCACATGACATCCTTGTCTCTAAATTGGAGAGGCATCAACTTTGATAGGTGGACCACTTGGTGGATAAAGAACTGGCTGGATGGCTGCATGCAAAGAGCTGTGGTCAATGGCTCAATGTCCAGCTGGAGACCGGTAATGAGTGGTGTCCCTCAGGGACTGGTGTTGGGACCGGTCTTGTTCAACATCCGTGTCAGTGACATGGGCAGTGGGATTGAGAGTGTCCTCAGCAAGTTTGCCAACCTTATGAAGTTTAACCATGCCAAGTGCAAGGTCCTACACTTGGGTCAGAGCAATCCCAGGCACAGCTACAGGTTGGTCAGAGAAGAGATTCAGAGCGGCCCTGCAGAGAAGGACTTGGGGGTGTTGATTGATGAGAAAATGAACATGAGCCAGCAGTGTGTTCTTGCAGCCCAGGAAGCCAACCATATCCTGGGCTGCATCAAAAGAAGTGAGACCATGAGGTCAAAGAACGTGATCCTGCTCCTCTACTCTGCTCTCGTGAGACCTCACTTGGAGTACTGTGTGTAGTCTGATGGCCCCAATATATGATGGACATGGAGATGTTGGATCAAGTCCAGAGGAGAGAGCCACGAGGATGGTCAGGGGACTGGAGCACCTTGTGTATGAAGATAGGCTGAATAAGTTTGGGCTGTTCAGCCTGAAGAAGAGAAGGCTGAGTGGAGACCTCATAGCAGCCTTCCACTATCTGAAGGGGGCCTACAGGGATGCTGGTGATGGACTATTCATTAGGGACTTTAGTGATAGGACAAGGGGTAATGGGTTAAAACTTAAACAGGGGAAGTTTAGATTGGATGTAAGGAGGAAGTTTTCTACTGTAAGGATGTTGAGGCACTGGAACGGGTTGCCTAGGGAAGTTGTGAATGTTCCATCCCTGGCGGTGTGCAAGGCCAGGTTGGACAGAATCTTGGGTGGCATGGTTTAGTGTGAGGTTTTGGTTGTGTGGTTGGAACTAGCTAATCTTAAGGTCCTTTCCAACCGTAACTGTTCTATGATTCTATGATTCTGTGATTCCAGAAAGAGGAATCAATAGTATTTAGAATAACCCCGTTTTCCCTGTTGTCTTTTGGGAATCCCATTCTGAAGCTCTTAACTTGGGTGCAAATTATTTATAAGTTGGCTTCCCATCCACAAGTTATAACTTTATAACCTGTACTTTTTGGGGCTTGGATAGAGTTAATTATTTGGTGTCACTCTTGATGCCTGTTTAAAAGTGATTAATATTCAGTGGAGACTGAGAATCTAAGCCTCTGTGAAAATTTCAAATTTATGAAAAAACTTATAATTAAGTATAACAACATGTGTTGCATTGATGCAGTTAGTTATTATTTGGTGATTAGGTGAGAAATCTATATTTTGTTCCTTTCTAAATCAGATGTATCTTTTGTTATTTGTTCTTTATTAACTTCAATATGACTTTAAAAAAGTAGGACTGCCTTGGTCTTTCAGAATTGCTGCTAAAGTAAGACAGTTTTGCAAAACATTTTAGAGTGTTCTGTCTTTTCAAACAAACCCTGTATATATCACTCACAAAGTGTGTCAGCTTTCTTGGATTCAAAAAATATTCTTCCATCTTAAATTTGAACAGTAAATTTCTCTCTTCAAATATATAATACAATTGTCCAAGTCTCATTTTAGTTATACTAGGATAATGTTATTATATTAACAACATGGAACTGTATAATTGGTGAAATGTGTTTTCATGCAACATTGCAAATTAATATAGAAAATTTAGCTTGGCTAATATGAAATCTGGGATTCCACCAAGAATTCCACTCAAACTCAAATCATATGTACAGTAGAAAAGAGTGCAAGAGAAATTAATCACTCTTTATAATGTAAATATCAGGTCTTGCTATGGTGCAGAGATATTTAAAAGAAAAAATAAAATACATTAGACACAATAAACTGCAAGTCACATTCCATGTTTTCTCAAGACCAGGCAGCAAATGAGTGGTAAACTGGTTTAGTTTTTATTTCTAGCCTCTCATAGCCCCAAGTATATTCTGAATTGAGCAAACTTTCAATAGCTGTTCATGCATTTCTATGCCAACAATATTTCTGGCATATTTTTTATTATGACTACATCTCTTACAATGGATAAGAGGCAAAGTAGACAGAGTGTGTCACACACACACTAAAATCATAGCAACTAAAATAACACTTCACCATCTTAGGTCGGAGATCTTAAGAAGCCATTTTCATTCCCTCTGACTTCTCTATACTGCTTAAGAACCACGAAGAGACAGTAGTCAATATTCACATTTATTTTCACCAAAAGTGCTTAGATAAATATGAACAAGGGAGGACCAGGATTTCATATTTCATGTTCTACTAAGAAGAAAATAACAGCTGTTTTGGTTAATTCTGTTCTTATGAACAGTTCATTTATATTTTATTACTGGCAAAATTTTTATAATAAAATTATAATATATAATATAGTTATGCATTTCTGTAAGTTCTTTGAGGGCAATTGCCAGGTAATAAGGATACTTGTGTTTCTGAAAATATACAGAGGTCTTTATGGACGTGTATATGCGGGGTAAAGCTGAAGACAGCTATCTTGCTGCCAAGTGATTTAATGTATTTAAGAAGAGAGTTTCAGGGCTCTTCTCTAGGGCAATACTGTGAAGTTTTGAAGCTTGGAATTTTTAGCACAAGCATATAAAAGAAGTTTATTCTTCTACTCTTCCTTTTAAACAAATCTTGGAAATGTTTCATAAAGTTCTATTTTATAAGCACTGTCAGAATAAGTGAGAATAATGGTATGAAACTAGGAAAAAGTAAATTTAAGCTGAGCATCAGAACAAATGAGTGGTGAGGAAATAACCGGAACTCCCAGTCGGAAAGGATAAAGCACTTTCATTTAAGTAATTTAGAACTTGGAATTTCACTTCAGAGAAAAATCCAGCACTTGGCAAAGAATGACCCAGATGAGTATTGGTTGCTTAAAGTCTTTTCTAAGCTGATTGTGTGATTCGTATGATAGACTATAATTCTATCTATTTGCTTCTTATTGCTCCTTTATGATAATGTAGTTGGTATCATACAGTATTACAGATTCATCTCCTCAGCATTTCTATAGAGCTGCTCAGGCATGCAGTTTTTAATAGGACCACAATCCCAGCTGAAGAGAAACCTAATATGACCATTACTCAAAGGGTAAAAGGAAGCTGTGCACTATTTATAAAAGTTTCAGTGATCTCCTGGTATTTATTTGAATCTTGTAGCTGAGAATAATTATACTAAACTATATCATTGTAATTAGAATAGGGTTAAAATTAAAGTTGTATTATGCATTTCTCTACCTTTCAATTTGATATGGTGATATCGCGCATGACAGACTATGATATTGCACACGGTTGATTTTTCTTAAAATAATCTGTAATGAAATATAACATCCTACACATCTTTATGTGTGCCAAGTAAGTGCTCAGATTTATACTTTTTTATTATTATACATGCATTCCCAATTCACACTGAGGATCAAATACTTTGAAATTATTCAGAGCTTCTAAGATACTGCTTTGACTATAAATTTTGGAGGATAACACAGACACACACATATACTTTGTCCGAAAATTTTCTAAATATATTTTTATTTGTCAAAAGAAGGTACACAAATCAAAAGGAGAAGTGAAAGTTTATAAAGAGCTAAATTCTCTTCCAGAGTAGCTGAGTTATGACTGCAAAAAGGTAGCACTCAGCAGGCAGGGCTCTGAGAGAGTTTTCTGTATCACGGGTTCATTTGATATCTCAGTAATTCCACTGCCCCCAATGGGATCTTGGTGTTTACCACAACCATTTCAAATTCCTAAATAAGAGCTTCATCTTGCCCTCACTCTTTGGACACCTGTAGTTGACTCTAGCCAACTGGAACCGTCAGGTAAATCTACATAACCAAGAAAAGAGCCACGGTATGATACAGCTGTCTTTCCAAATTAAAACCAAAACAAACAAGTAAATAAAAAATGAGAACTTTCAACCAGAAGATGAAAAGCATGTGAGCTGACTTGTAGTTTTGTTGTGATATTCAAGTATTATTTCCTTCTTCCAAGAAACTATGTCAGATTGATAACCACAGCCATAATGAGTAATGTTAATTTTTTCATATTTTTCCAGCATTTTGCCCTTGGATAAATTAGTACATATTACATGGTTTTCAAAAAAATATTATCCAACAACAGAGAAGCAGAATATCTTCAGAACCCGAACAATCAAAGTTTAAGCATGTGATGATCTTTCCAAATATATAGATTTGGCTTGAACTTTGAAAGAAAGGAAATATAAAAAAAAATGAATTAATTTTCAAAAGTAATTATCTTTACAAGACAAGAACAAAGATGAAAGAAATATGACTGTGACTTTGGAAGCTTTTGGACCCACTGACAATCAGGAATACCAAATGTTCTCTCAGTTAAAATAGATTTGATAAGTCATTTCTTCAAGCACCAGTAACAGATGCTTGAGTGTATGTTGGGAGTGAAATAAATTGCATTCTAATTTACATACTTCTGTGGAATTTAAAATTTGGAATCGATAGATGATATCTGGGTGCTTTCTGATGTGTTTTTCCACACCTTTGCTATGGGTTGATAAAAGTACTTAACACTGATGAAGAAATAGTTGATTTAAAGGCTAAGTATTGTTCACTTTAAAGCATTTGACTCATCTTTCTCAGAACATCTCCTGAATTAGAGAATTACTAATGCAAAGCCATGTTTGCCACAGTTTTTCATCTCTTACTGATCTCTTTCATACTACTTCAATTTCACAGTTGTTATTCTCCAATTATTTTAGCTTTACTGATAAATCCTTAAGATGTGGATATTGATATTTGTACACCAATTTTCCAGTATCACATTGCAGCTGGACTTAGCAAAGTATGACCATCACAAAAAAATACCTGAAATATATTCATCTTTATTTTAATTTAGCTGAATAATTGCAGTGATAAGCGCTGCTTGGACTGACAGACTATTAATTTTTTTCACTAAACTGTTTTTTATCAAAGTGAATTCATAAGATATTAATAAACAAACATGTAGAGGTGAAAATGGATTAGTAATGAAATGTAGTAGTAGAACTCTTTTTATTAACTTTATTTCAATAAAGTAATATTTGAGTAAAAAAAGGCTAAAAGTTAATAGTCTTTCTAGTCACATTCATCTTTTGACTCTATTTGGAAATTAAAAGTAACATTTTGTCCTTTTGAACCATTAATTAGATAAATAATGCAAAACTGAACAGGAAGTAAACAATTAGAATCAGTGGAGTGTAACCATATCTGTATTCTTTTAAATAATGTCATGCTTGAGTTTTCTTATTAACCAGTAAGTGTGCATTAGCTACATTTTTAATACATTGGAGCACCAACTAGGTTCCTATACCCCAATAAAATATATTTTGCATGGTGGTAAACTATTTCCATGTTGAGTCTTTAGCACTGAAAATGGTGAAAACAACAAGATAAGAATAGATGACGTATTTCACACTTACCATTGTGTCACGCCTTTTTATAGGCTTATTCTAGGAGAAAAATATCTAACTGCCAGTGAGATTCTCTAAAAAACCCTAAAAACTGATTAGGCAAAGAATTAACAACATTTCTCTCAGAATGCTTATGTCTCATTCCAAGGTAGATAAAGCATTCACTGAGCCAGGAAGACCAGTGAGAAACAAATTAAAACCCATCAGAGATCACTTCAGGTAGCTGCTCATGCATTTTCATGTTTGTCCTTCAGACTCCATGGGTTGTTCTGTATTTTCTAGAACTTTATTGCTGCTTTCTGAAAGCTGCAAATTATGAGAAGGTCAGATGTCCTCCTTAGGATTTGTTTGACCTCTTGCTGTTCAATTTTGGAAATGAGCATGTTATAAAGGTCTGATTATACAGTATGCAGCCTACCAACAAGCAAACGGAGTGTCTACTCCAGAGGCAGCCATTGCTTTAAGATTAAATTTTCTTTTCACCTGAGTTTCCTTGAAGTGACCAGCCAAACAACATCAAGTTTTCCTGCCTGTATGACTATTTTTTTTCTGTAGAAAACACACCCACAAATTTAGCTACATCATATATAAAAAAAAATTAATCAGATCTGCTGAGTGGGACAAGATTGATTACTTGAAAGAATTAATCCCCTGCTACTTCCCTCTGTCCCTCTCTCTGCAGCTATACTGTCTCTGTATGTTTTGCAGTTAATCTTCCTCTAATTACTCCTAAAATTTGTTGTATCTCCTTTTTGCAGACTCCTCTCATATCAGAGGATGCTTCCTTGCTATGTCTCTTAGTTTTTATCTGCACTGTAGAAAATTTTCCCAGCTAAGTATACCCACTTTTCTCAGAGACAGACTAATTTTTTCCTGTCTCCAGGAGACTCTGCATTGCCCACCCACAGCCAGAACACATAACCTGGCAGCCCTCCTCTCTGCTGCCCAACCACACCTTAAAGAAAGCATACAGGAAATGACATATATGCACTGGACAAAGAACAAACAGATTTAAATTTTCTGACATGTTTCACTCAGTTCACACCCTCCTTATACTTTAATTGCTGGATCTGGGATTGTGCCAAGGGCTAACCGATGAATTGTCTCCTAGGTTCTGGAATGGATTTTAAACATGAAATAAATAACATTAAATTGGAAGATTCCTTGTTTACTTGTTTCCATACCACCCTGGTGATTTAAGTAGCAGATTAAAAAATCTGGCAGATTACAGCATGACTGGTTGAATTACTAGAGTGAAATGAATAGTTTAGGAGTTACAGCTACCTGTGTTTTGTGTCCTTTTAGTTCCAAGTCTATACCAGGGAAAGTAGACCAACATTGAGCCCTTTAAAACTGTTTAATGGACATATTTTTTTCTGTTGAATATTATAATTTAATTCCAACTGAAATGTAAAGAAGATTATACTCAGAAATACTTGATTGCTCTCCAGAATATTTTAAGATCATTGTTTTGCTTCAGACTTTGCTTTGGCGGCTTTTAATATCGTATTTCAGAAGTTCTGAATATTTAAATAAAAAATGGCATTTTCCCAAATATAAGAGCTACATTTGTGCTTCCGATTAGGACAGATTTTTGGCAACTGCTCATACCTGTTACACTTGTTAACGACAGGTGATATGATATCTTGTATCATTGAGCTGACATTTTCAGGTCAATTAATATTACCTGACAGAAGAAAAAAAAAAGATTGCCTAAAGGAAGCCAAATGTAATGCCTGATTAAAACCATTTGGAACATTTTGTAGAAGAAAAATTTTGTGAAACACAGGATTTCATCAAAGCACAAAAAAAAATTTACATGCATACATCTGTTCCAACTAAATTTTTAATGAGAAATCTCTGGTTTGAAACACATCCAGAAAGTGAAGAAGTGATGCTTGCTTTCTCAGTATCCCTGCATACTAGCTAAATTCCTATCCAGCAGCATATAGACTGTGACTGACACATGTATCCTCTGGCTGATATCTAGTTTTACATAGGCAAGAAAAGCAAACAGGAAAACAATATTTTTTATCATTGTTCTATGACAGTGAAAAAGAAAGTAAACATTGAAAGGTTCTCACAAACTAAATCATTTGTTAGTGCCAATTATTTTTTGTATGGATGGGCTAAACTTCCCATCGATAAAAGAAATTATGCAAGGAAAGTAATTACAGTTTTAGAAAAGTTTTAATTATATTAATATTTAGATTTCAATTATATCCAAACATGTTCTCACGTTTCCATCAGAAAAAAACATTTTACCTTCTCTAGTTTGTATTTGTGTCCCCAAGTAGCCTGGACATTTCCATAAATACTCAGTTAATAACAAATAAAAAGGATAAACTTGCTTGACCTAAAGTTGAAAGGCTTTTTTCTTTTAAATGCAATTCTCATTTTCAGTTTAGTTTAAGTCATGTTAGCAGGTATTTTTTAATTATGCTGAAAGGAGCTTCTTCCAAAACTAGTGCCCTCATAGAAAGCTATGCTCTTTTAGCTTGAGCAGCTGAACAGTGTGGAATAATTCTAGTGCTCTAACTTTCTTGGAACACTGCAGATTCTGAAGATTAAGTGTGGTTTCTTAATATTCCAGTCCTTTCACTGTGTACAAGAAATTCAATTTCTCTTTACAGTTTGCCCCATCTAAAGCATCTAAAAGTGTATTAGACTTTCTCATCTTGTCTAGTTGTCTTGGAAACTATCTCAGGAGGAAACTAGCTCTGATTTTCTACATTTATTTTGTTTTTTTTTTAGAATTCTCCACCTTAGATTGCAAGTGAATTACAACAATATGCAAGTGAACATTACAACAATATTAAAATTAAATTCTTACTGGCAAACAAAAACTGAGGGTCTTTTTGCAACTTGGTTTTTAATGAGAAAAAGCTGCAGCCCAAAGAAAGAATTAAAGAATTAAAAGAAAACTTGAATGCATTGAGTCATGAAGATGAGTACAATATTTTGTCAATAGGCATGAATTTGAATGTCCAATTTTAAAATTTTGGGGCAGATTTAATTAGCAACATTAATTAGTTAAATTAATTGAAATTCTCCTGGATCAAAATAGGGAAGCTTCACAATCAAATTTTCATTAAAATGTAAGATTCTAAAAAGTTTGGTTACAGTCTGGTATTTTTGTTTAATGTATGTGTTTTTTAATTTAAAATGCACAAATGTTCACTTTCTTAAACAAAATCTCAAATATGGTCAAAATCCAGTTCAACTACTGAATTGTTTATTTCTACATTCTATGTTTATGATTGCTAAGTGGGGTAGCAAAATGATGCAAAATTTGTCATTTTGCTCTCCACTCTAGTGCCCCTCTCTCTCCACTGTCAGCACTAATGTTAGCAATCTTACTAGCCCAGAAGAATAAATAATTATCCATAACCAGTGTCTTTAATTTAATTTTGCTAGATGCTACATTTAAAAGTAACTTAAAGTTTCTTCAGAACATATTGCAAGGTAAAAATCATCATCTATCCCCTTTTTATTTAATTTTTAAGTAAGTGTCAGACTAGTAAGGACAAAAAAGAAAATGAGGGCTGGAGATGGAGCTGAGTGATACCAGCAAATGTGTTTGCAGTATCCTCCCATCCTAGACATTTTGGTAAAAGTGACAGATGTACATATTGTCTCCTCTATGAAGAGACAGTGGCAGGAATAAGTCTTGAATACTGTCATGGCTCCTGTCAGCAGGACTTCAAACTCATATCACAGTGACACAGCACTTGTTTTAAGTGGTCACAGCTTCTACCTTAAAGTCCACAATTAACTACTGGACCTGTTAAGTTCCAGTATTAGCTTGAGACCCAATGTGCTCAGTGGGTTACCTCAGTTAAACACTCCAGCTTTTTGTTCTGTAATGAACTTTGACAGGTAACAATCTAGTAGAGTTACCAATGCATACATACGGAGTTTGAAAGATGACTGCAGTTTTTAATTTATGATTGAGAAAGCTCAACATGTTTTAATTAAAATGATAATATTTCACACATGTACATTAGTGAAAATGAATTCAATTATTAACACTGAACACATTTCATGTCATAGAATCACAGAATCATAGAATAGTTAGGGTTGGGAAGGACCTTAAGATCATCTAGTTCCAACACCCTGCCATGGGCAGGGACAGCTCACACTAAATCATGTCACACAGGGCTCTGTCCAGCCTTGACTTGTCTGTCTGACTCTTTCCTTATATGAAACATATTGCCACAATTTCCAATATTGTCCATATTCATGGGGAATATTTAATCAAACACAAACATTTCTAGACAAATGTGTTTGTGTTTCCCCTTCTCAAATGAAGAAGCATGCTTTTCTGAAACGCACAGATATTTTTTTTGGAAAGGGCATATAATCAAACCCCTGCAGAATCCCCTTTGTGGCTGCAGTACGAGTAACCCTGTTCAAGACACAGAAGACCAAAGCATGGAAGGATTATGAGAGCAGGTCCTTCAGAGGACTGGACATGGAACAAAGAACAAACAAGAGATCAGAAGCAGCAGTCTCATATTCCAAGGCAAAACATCTAGGTACATAGAAATACATGTACTATTTATATTTGCAAATTGACTGTCCATGAAAGGAAGACACTCAGTAACTCTGCTCAGTGCCAAATATTACATCTATAGGCAGTGAGAACTTTTCCCACCTCACAGTTTTATTACACTTTGATTATTAGAGGGATTATTATTTTTGTCACTTTTCTTCTAAGGAAAATAATTCATAGTTTTATTCTGGGACACAATGACTGTGATACAGGACAGGCAATGATATCCTGCCTAATGAAATTTTTACACTAGCTTTTAGTTGCTATAGTAACTAGTAAAAACACTGATTAGTCATTAACCCAGGCAGTCCTCAAACAGGCAGTCTTGGCTTGAAAACCTAATATAGCAAAGAAGTGGGAAAAGAAACATGGATATTTTAGTTGCCTTCCTGAGATAGATTCAATAGGCTAGTTGAAAAATCTAATAGTAAAAGTTTATGGTACTCCTGAACCGCAGGTCAAAATCCCATATCTATCAGACCAGAATCACACAATCACAGAATGACTGAGGTTGAAAGCAGCTTGTGGAGGTCACCTGGTCCAACCACCCTGCTTAAGCAGGGACACTGGCTCTAGGCAGTTACCCAGGCATTTGACTATCTCCAGCGAGAGATATTCACAAGGGCTTTGGGCATCCTGTGCCAGTGCTCAGTCACCCTCACAGAAAAGTATTTACTGATGTTCAGACCGAACCTCCTGTTTTTCAGTTTGTGACCACTGCCTCTTGTTCTGTCACTGGGCACCAGTGAAGAAAGTTTAGCTCTCTCTCCTTTACACCTCCCACCTGTCAGGTATTTGTACACATTGATGAGATACCCCTGAGCTTTCTCTTCTTCAGGTTGGACAGTCTCAGCTCTCAGCCTTTCCTCATAGGAGGGATGATCCATTTCCCTAATCATCCTAGTGTCTTGTCACAAGACTCTTTCTAGTATGTCCCTTTTTTACTGGAGAGCCCAGAACTGGACACAGTACTGCATTTGTGGACTCATCCGTACTGAATAAGGTAGGATCACCTCAACCTGGTGTCCACCATGACCCCTAGGTCCTTTTCTGCTTTCCAGCTCGGTGGCCCTCAGCATCTGCTGATGCATGGTGCTGTTCCTTCCCACGTACAGGACTTTGTACTTCTGCTTGTTGAACTTCATGAGGTTCCTGTCAGCCTATTTCTCCAGCCTGTCAAGGTCACTCTGAATGACAGAATAACTTTCTGGTGTATCAACCATTCTTATTCTGTGGACTTGCTGACAGTATACTCTGGCCAATTATCCAGACCACTAAAGAACTGAGCAGGACTGGATCCAGATTGACCCGTGGGGTACCCACTAGCTACTGGCCTCCAGCAAGAGTTTGTATTACTGATCACCACTCTTTGGACCTGATCATTCAGACAGTTTTCAGACCACCTCACTGTCTCCTCATCCAGCACAAACTTTATGAGCTCTCTATGAGGATCTTACGGAAGATAGTGTTGAAAGCCTTACTGAAGTCAAGGTAGATGATATCCATTGCTCTTCCACTATTTATCAAGCCAGCCATTTCTAATAGGAGGTCACCAAGTTGGTCAAAAGATATAGAATATTTCTTTATAGGTAAATTCATCATAATTCTCTTCCAATCTATAGTGTTTAGTTCACATCTCAGAAGCTAAAAAAGTTTAAATAACAATCAAAGAGAGAATACCATGTAAGTTCTAAGGATAAAAATTAAGCACCACTGCAATATAAAACAAACAAACAAAAAAAAGACAAAACCTTTTTTTTCCTCATTAGGTACTAAAAATGAGAGAAAGGGCTTCATGAAGAAAACACCATGACTGGAACCTGATTCTGATGTATGTGAAACAGAGTTTTGAGATTTATGATTTTCACCAGCAACCTCAAGCTATAATATCTCAAGTATTCCTAATACTGGATTTATTTTGTTGTTTTTTTAATTCCCCACAAATGATTCACTAATTGGTCCCCCGTGTTCAAGAACCATATACTTAAGTTTGGGTGATACTCCCTGACACAAATGTTCATTGTTTTTCTTGGTTCTTGGTGTTTTTACAACTACACTTAAAACAAACCCTTTTTTTTTTTTAAGTCTACACTTAAAGCAACTCCCTTTTTTTGGTTGTTTTTTTTATATCATTTCAGGCTTGAGCAATCCTTAGATCAATAGTATTGCCATCTGCAGCACTATAAGTTCAAAGTATAAATTCAGTGATGGAGAAATGAAGTATAGTTTTTCTGGTAAGATTACAGACAATGAGAGAAATGGAGAAAAACAGGTGCAAACAAAATGAAAACCTTGATGCTGTACTTAATGTTTATGTCCTATATTGTTATTTTCCCTTTGTTACTGATAAAATATGGCAGGACATCAATCTAGGAATCAATTGTTGGATTTAACTTTTGATGGAGAAATATACATTAATATCTGGGTTTTGTTACCTGAAAAGTTTTACATATGGAGCAGTGAAAGGTAGTAGCATTTTGTTTACAGTCATTCTAATTTATCTAATAGGCTTTATTACTTGCCAGGCACATAGTTTTGGAATATGAGTCAGTCCTTGAAATTGGCCAAAATTCACTCTTTCTTTCATACTGTTCCTTCTTGTGGACTCTATGTTATAGTAGAACCTTTGTTTTTTCAGTGTACTTTATATTCCCTTCATCATAATCAAATCTGGGAAGTAAGATGACTCTTACCTAGGAGCGTCGCTCTCATTTCTCAAAAACTTATAAAAGTGGTAACTGTAGATGGAATCATAGAATGTTTAGGGTTGGAAAGGACCTTAAGACTATCTAGTTTCAACCCCCTGCCATGGGCAGGGACACCTCACACTAAATCATCTCACCCAAGGCTTCATCCAACCTGGCCTTGAACACTGCCAGGGATGCAGCATTTACCATTTCTTAGGGCAAACTGTTCCAGTGCCTCACCATCCTCACAGTAAAGAACTTCTTTATATCTAACCTGAACTTCCCCTGGCTTAGTTTGAACCCATTACCCTTGTCCTATCTATACAGTCCCTGATGAAAAGTGCTTCCTTGAAGGCACCCTTCAGATATTGAATGTCAGATGTCAGATACAGTTATTAACACTTATTCTACATTTTTATATTTATATTCTAAGTAATGTTTTTTTTCTATAATTTCGAGGCATGTGTTCTACTTTTCTTCATTGCTGTACTTTGCAACTGTTTTATATATAGAGAAGACACATGGGGAAAATGCTTTTACTGAGACCTTCCAAGAAAGCAGAAAATCAAGCCTGTGTCTCCTAAGATCCTAGATCTTAAAGGTCTTTTTTAAAATAAAGATTCTATGGTTCTATAATTCATATTTGTCATTTCCAGTTATTAAAAAAAATATCTAAAGGTTTTGTATTTATGGTGGGATTGTTATGTTATCCATTCCCAAATAGTGTTATGACAAACACATGCTTAGTGATACTATGTACTGGTGTTCCTATTACGTCATCAAAGCAATACTATTCATGTAACTTTAAAAGGTGAAGTACACGTGGTACAGCCCTCCCCACACTGAGATACCCTTCAGTTAAAAGTAAGCGTTCTTTGCTTGAGACTTATATCCATAAGTAAATCTTTCCAGGGTGTAATGCATTGTAATGTTTATAATTTCTAACATATTTCAGCTCACCTTGTAATTTAGAGGGTTCATTTCATCTCCTTTAGCCACCACTGAAACCTTTCATTACATGTCTGAGGTTTTGAGGTCAACAGTGTTCCTTTAATTTGCACAGCAGCTTTGCTATTAATAGTGATCAATAAACTCAACAGCAGTAAAAATGTTTTGCACCATTTTGTCAACTCTTAATTTAATTTTCCTTTTTCTACTCCAGAAGGTTTTAAAACAACCACATCTTATAGGAGACATATGTTTCTGCTTATCTGCAAATAATGAAAACCTCCTCCAGCGACATCTAGCAAAGGACTTTACAGTGTGCTAGGGATTTTGTATTTTGACCAATTAAGTTACCTCAAACTGCTTTCTTTACCTGAAGTATTCCCACCAGGTATTTTTAATGTTGATAACCTTTAAAGAAAGTCTGAAGGAAAATCAAAACTAGATTGGTAGCAACTGCACAGGAGGGTAAAATCAGCTCCAAATGATATCAAAAAGTTTGGAGTTATAAGGTTTGGAGGAAAAAAAAGAGAAATTCTTTACTAACAAGTTAAGGCCTACATATCAGGAGGGGATATTACAAAACCAAAAAAACCCAAACAAACAAACAGAAACTACACTCCTCCCAAAACAAAAAACCAACAAAACCACAAAATCAAACCAAACACCCCTCCCCCCCCAAAAAAAACCCCAACACCAAATCTAAAGCATAAACAACCAGCTGCAGCTGTTAGGTCATAAAGTTTGGGGGGCTGGGTTGGTTTTTTTTCATCATTTCATCATTTCATCTCTTTGATACTGAACTCAGAATTATGATCTTGTTTTCCTAAAACAAGATTTCCCTTTTCTTATCTGTTAGAACTATTATGGAAGCCTTTCTCTTGAGTTTAAATTGGTCAGAGCTGTAGTTCACCAACTTTCATGGACTCAGATTTGCAATCAGTTTATGGCTGACTTGCTCTATCTGTCTTCATAGATGTTCTTAAGACATAAAATAAGAGAAAATTGAACCAAATTGTATCATCTTGTGTTTGCCACAGGCTAAAAGGGTACCCACAATAGATACTGTGACTCAGTTGATGTGTCATAACTTGTGCATTATTCCCACTGAGTTAGTAAAAATAAAGTTTCACTTGATGGGTCTGCAAACTCCTTTAGATATTTTGACTCCATTTAAGCAATTTGTTTACAATACCAGCTGAGCTCTTTGACTCTGGTACTTTTAATATTCAAAAGCTGAAGGAAAACTGTGAATTTTAAGTTTTCCTACAGTAAGTGGAAAATCATGTAGTTTATAATGAAATATGAAATACTCAGAATGCAAAGCATGAGTATGTGAGCATTTTGTTTTCAAATGAAATCACTAAAAACTTTGTATGCATTAAATTTAGGACTGTGTACAAGAGTGGTTGAGGTGTTTGAGATGTCTTCTTATTCTCGGGAATCTTAGGCTGGAAGTTTGTCTTTAGTCCTTTATACTTTATTTCAAAATCAGCACTAGTCATCCCAACTTTTTTCAAGGCACCTTAGCATGGTGTTTCAAGGCATGGTGTACTGAAGTAGTAGGAGATGAAGATTCAGCAGGAATTTTTCTTGTAAATGTTTCTTGCAGAAAGAAAATAGTGTTACATAGAATAGTCATAGCCTTCTCAGGTGAATATCCTTAGCAGAGAAACATACAGACTGGTATCTTCTCTACTCTTAAAAAAGGGAGAGGTGTAGATTTAAAACACCTCAGGCCAAGGAATCCATTGAATTTAGCTGGTGGATACCTTCAGCACCAGTCCTTATCCTCCAGTCCTCTACAGATACTACTACGTTACCACATAAAATATCCTCCAGCTAATGCAGATAATCTAACTAGACCAGCCTTTTAACTTGTGTGGTCTAAAACCATACTGAATAAAGCACAACAGAATCCATGTATAGGTAAAATACAGGCACCCTGAGGCCAGTAATTGGACACTGAGATGGCGGAGCACAAATCTCCTTGTGCTTTGCACAGTCCTCTCTCCTAGCATCCACCAAACAACCTTTTTAAATAGAGAAAAGAACATTAGTGTGATACAGCATTTAGTATGATAATCACAAAGGCATTTCATTAACATAGAAGAGTCACCACCCAGTACTACCCACCTCATGACTAGTTTACAAGCATCTTATTTCAGAAATACAAGCGACACTTCCTGTTTCAAATGTCAGTCAAACGATGTTAACATATGGTCTTTCATGCTTAGATAATTCTGCCAACAGTATTGTGGATATCAAAAACCATTATTTTGGAGAAAATTCCCCCTTTGATTTTCCTATCCAATTCAAATATCTTCCACAGTACAGTAATCTATCCGGTTTTGGCATTAGTTTAATTGCATGCATAGCAATCATACAAAACTGTACCAGTTTTTCAGCATAACTAATTATCTCAAGCAGGCAGAGAGAGACAGCCACACCAACAACACTCCCACCATCTTTTTGCATAATGTGTACTTTACACTCACCAATCTGTTCACATATAAGGATTTTTTTTTCTTCAGCCATTGTACCCAAGAATTTTAAAGAAATAATATGTAGAGAAAAAGACTGGCAGTAAAAAAAAAAAAAAAACAAGCCGGACAAAACTTCCTTCAGCAAATACAATGAGTCCAAACTATATCTGTTCAGAGCTATTGAAACATTAATCCAGAAAGGATACAGACACTTTTCATGTTCACACAACTGTGCATTTCCTGACTGCATCTATTTTAAGAGACATCAACCTACATACCATAAAGCAATATATTCCAACCATCGAGTAAAAGATAAACTGGAATTTTTCTGAAATAATTTGTACAATATATAATACATTATATAAAATAGATAATGTATACTATACATTATAGAGTATATACTATATACTGTGTGTACTTTTTTAAAAGAATGAATAAGCACTTGGACTTCATGAAACTCATTAGAACACATTTCCTGCCCTCTTCTTATAATTCAGCACTAAATCATAAAAATAGCATTCACCAGTAATACACATCCTTCTCTGGAGTAAGAGCTGCGTTACAGGCTCACAGAGGAGCTCTGTAGTGCAATTTGTCAAAGGGGAGGCCAGAATGAACTGATTCCAACTACTCATGACCCCTAAAGGACAGTGCTTCTCTGCTGAGTTACAGCATATCGCTCTGCAAAGAGAAGTCAGTCACGAGCGGTTTCTGAGAATCTCAGAAGTTCTTTGAACTTTCCTCTTTAGCTTAAACTACTTTTATTTCCTTATTAAAGGAGAGAATCAGAGGGAACTCATTCAGTGGTATAATTAAATGTAGATGGAGGTGTTGAATTTGGGAAGCATTTTCTCTTCTCATTGTTTTTCCTGGAATAGCAGGGAGATAACTTTACCCACTCACCTTATTTTACACACTGCTATTGTGCCCCTTCCTTCATGTTTAGGAAATTCAACCACAGAATCACAAAGTATTTTTTAATTTATCTCAAGCTGGGGAATTTGAAATTTGATTTGAAACATTTCCTTACTTCAACAAGACAGCACTGCAGTACGTACATAAGAAATCATTGATTAAGGTGTAAAAATAAATAAATACTGCAAATATCTACTGTAGTTGTCTGTCTCTGATTCTTAGAAGGGAGCAAACAGTGCGCAGAATGCTAGTAGGAGTCATTATAACTCAAGCCCAAGGCAGGTCCACTTGTGGGAGTACAAAAATATATGTTTCAGACAGGTAAGTTCAGCCTTCATTTACTGTCCAGTCTGCCCTGATGGCAACTGAGGTCACCTTTCTGGATGTGCAGATTGCATGTGACTGGAAAGCTGTAAGAGACATATTGTTTGAAAATCAGAGCATGAAACTTACTGAGAGGGGTGACAGGTCTCTCTATTTAAGCACCTATTCCCTTCTGAGCTTTTGCACTGAACAGAAATAACCATCTGTGCTCAATTGCTAGTTACAGTTTTGTAACATCAGCATCTGCTGATAAAGAAAATAAGGGAATGTGTGCCTGCAACAGATGAAGCCTCATTTACCACATCAGAATTCACTTCCTAATTAATCAGTTTTATTTTAGTCAGAGTACAGATGTTGTCACTCCTTCTGCTGTTGGAAATTATTTAGTGAAAGATTCATCCTTAGAATGCTGTAATTGCTAAGGGTTTGTGCTTGTTTTTTTGTTGTGGCTTAGTTTTTTTAAATTTTACTCTGGATTTTTATACACAGATAAAAAGTATAAATTTTGTTCTGCATGCCTCAAATAAATTAAAAGAAAAAATGAAAAAAAAAAAGATTTCTAAAGGTTGTTTTTCTGTGTAACCACATGCTGTCAATCTAAAATGATAGTTTTTAGATGTAGAAGAGATGAAAGTAAAATCTTCTGGAAGATCACAGACCATATGTCCCTCCTGTACCAGCTGTAATATATTAGTCCAGAATGTCTGCCTGTCTGCTACTGAGAATTCTTGACAAATTTTAATGTTGCAGCACATTAAATATTGTCATAAAAAATCAGTCTCACTCAAGATTGGCACATAGCCCCACACCTGCACTAAAAACAGTCTGCATGCATGCCATTTTGATATGATGTACCAATTTGATATGAAATGATGTATTTCAAACAGTCAAAATTTCTGTTAGGTTTGCAGACAGCAGTGTAAATGCAGTGAATGACTAAACAGCGGATGGTGGGATATATTCTCAGTGCCTGAAGTACTGTGAACTTTAGTATCCTTCTATCAGCGAAACTTCTAAGCCACTGAAAACTGGATGGTTGGAGTAAGTCAGCCTAGGTCTTGTGGGCTTAAGAGACGGGGCTCATACCCAGACATGCCAGACCAGCAATGGTTACAAAAAGAGTGATCCAGTCATCTATGTATTGGGTTTCCAGGAGCCATAATAATTGAAACACTCTTTGAAAAGAGCTAAACTGTCTTACGTCAGACTTATTAGCTAGAGATCCACATGGTAGGAGAGCATCTGTGTTTCCTTAAGGTCCAAGCAGTCATCAAAATGTTGTACCCATACTTGTGCAATGCTGCCTATAAGCACCTGTACCCCAGTGGGCAGTGTACACAGCAAATCTGAAGCTGGATAAACCATCACTGGGTAATTGAGTTTGTTTAATGAACATTCTAAAAGGAAATAGGGATAAATTTTACATCAACAAGAAGCTGAAATTCAAGAAGGAGCTGGAATCATGATTAGACTGTCTCTACAGCAGTCACTTCCCATCATTTGTATTTGACAAAACAAACATAAACTAGCTTGCAGGCAGTGTTCTGGGATGTCTGAGTTTTATAGATTGGCTCCTCCAGTCATGAGGTAGGGACCTGGCTTCCCCTTCCAAGAACTGCAAAGGAGTACCACTCCTACTTTTGCCTCAGCAAGTAAGCCCTTATGAAGGTGTTGATTCATTTTGGTCATGGTCCTTTCCTCAGAAGATGGGAGTCTAAGCTGATATATATTGTGACAACCAGCACCCTAAAGGGTCCCAAACCTGTTCTTCCTCAAGTCATACTAGGTTTGAGCCATGTGCAAAAACTTTTCCTTGGAAGTCTACAAAGAAAGTAATTGAACCATAAAATAAATTGTGTTTTTACTATTGGAAGCAATGGGATGGTTTATCTCTACCTGAAGCAAAGAACTGATCGTGTTTTACATCCTTTGGCAGTACATATCTCCATTGGCTTGTTTACAGAAAACTTACAACATTCCTATAAATTTTTTAACCAAAAAAACTAAAATCTGTATGTTGTTAAAGTGGTAAATGAGTACTGCAGGCATTATGCAAATTGTTAAAGGCAAACGTCACCAACAATTTTATTGCTAAAGTATGAAAATATGACAATTGTAAAAATAATCCTTTAATATGACCTATAATCTAATGTACTATTTTACAGCTTGATCACCTAATAAATTTTTAGCTTCAGACATCAATTTGACTATCTGGCGAGGCTCAGGGGTGACACCACGTAGTGACACCTGCCAATACAGTCACTAAATTACACAATGACACAGACCTAAATTATGACTGTCTGAAAAAATTACATTTTAATTTTACATATGTTATTACTCTATATTTGCCTCCCCAAAAAATCATAGCATTTTGGTATAAACTAACAATTTCCAGTAGACAAAACAATAAACACTAGTCGACTTACCTGGAAAAGCAAGAATAAACCTTAATTATATATTACAGTCATTAAGGTACATGTCGGGTCAGATTCTAAGCTTAATTTAAAGTTGTGGGTTTTTTAATATATTTTAGAGAAAATAACTTTACAATGAATTAAATACTTAAAGGTTTTGTGGGGGTTAATTTCCCAAATGTTTGAAGATGAGACAAAACATACATAGTAATAATGAAGAAAAAGATAAATTGCATTGTTAAGTCATCAGCAAAGGGAGCAACTGGTTTCTAGGAAGTTAAGTACTAATCTAAAATATAATTTCATGAGAAGGAAGATTAATGGAAACATGAAAGAGACAGGATAATTTAGAACATAACAAGAAAATTTGAGTTTTATATGATGGCATGAATAGAGTCATGTGAAACTCCCTGATAAAAAAAAAATAACTTGGTCAGTGTTACAATGCAAATCTATGAGCACTTCGAGATTTATGTCCCTAAACACGAGTTGAAAGAGAAGATCTGAAGTGAAAGAGCTGAATAGATTAAGTAATTGCAGCAGACTTTTCGCCTTCAGATCTCTGTTTCAAGTTACAACCAAAAAAAGTTATTACAATGTGAAGGCTGTAATAAATTTACTTTTCTTAGACCACTTGTTCCAAGTGAACATTTGTCCACATCACACTTATTTTGAACAGAAAGGATCAAACTGGCTTTGTTCCTGGATTACTTTATAATTGCAAGAAAATGTTTCCTCTAAGATGGGATGTGCTTTACCTCTATGAATAGAACTTTTCACTTAAAAAATGTAATTAAACACAATCTTACAAAAAAATAATTAAGAGAATTGAAGGTTGAAATCAAAGTTCAAAAAGAAAAGGACTCAATGCAGTTCAATTTAACACAAGATAAAGATAAAACTTATACACAGGTATATAATTGGTTTCAGGAGCATCTCTACAAAGAGTAGGATTTTGATAGCTGAACATAAGGACAAGAAGGTCATAAACATTTTGAGGAAATTTACTTCTTACAGAAATGACACAGAAACAAGGAACTGCCCATGCAATAATAGACAGAATTGCAGTAGTTTGGAACATGATAGTAGTTTTCATCTCTTCTTATTCTCAGTTTGGTTTTAGCTGCAGGTTAGTAATATTTTAAGTGGACACAGCTCTTCTCCCACTCCTCCACCCCACCCCCCCCTCCCCCCAGTTTAAGATCCAAAAATAAGTGAAATAAGTGCACCAAAAGAGTACAAAAAATAAATTAAACTAAAATAAAGTATGGCATTGTTGACTGCATATTCATAGCCAGTCAAAAACTTTGTTAAAGTGAAATGCTTCACTTATTAATGCACAGATGAAAACAGTGTGCAAACTTTAACTTCTTTTTGCCAGTATTTGTATTTTTACTCCACATATTCTTGCTAAAGTTTCAAGTTATGAAACCCAGAAGAATAAAAATGAATCTGAAAAGGTAGTCCTGACACATAAATAGAAATCAGAATAGGAGTTAATCAAAGAAAATGGTAAGTATAAGTGACTTCCTAATGACACCAGAAGGTCATTAACAATAGAACAATAGAAGAACAACAGAAGGTCTGACTGCCATATACAGATCCAGAATACATAAATTAAATACAAATACTTCAGAATATAATTTACAATAATTCTTTCCCACATGCACATTGTGTTTCGTGGTAAATCTCTCCTACCTTCTATATCTTTGACAAATGTTTTCACAGTACCTCTGCTGGCTGGCTTAGATCAAATGATCTGCTTATCTCCCATTGTAAACAAATGCTTTCAAGACCTTTCAACTGTGCCTCTGGTGAAAACATGCTACTCTTTACATTTCAGGATACACATATTCTTTTACCAGCATCGAACTGTCTTTCCTTACCAGGTCTGAATCTCTACACAACAGGCAACTGCAGCGCTTACTCTGAGACTGACCTTACAAGACTCCCCACTATGCCTCCTCTCTGAAGTGCAAATGCAACCATTGCTTCATCACTAAGTGGCTGACTGTGATGAACACAGCTGAGAACAACCATAAGTAGACAATTGAGCAATTTTGACTTACTGTGCAGAAGAAACAATACTAAGAATTGAATGCTAATCTTTTGTCTGACAAGACGTTCAGCTGCAACCTAAGAATAATCAGTTTATATCCCTACATCTGCAGGAATTCAAGTTACTAAAAAGAATAATCTATATGCCTTAAAGCTGGGAATAGCAAGAATTAGAAACATGTACCCAGCCGCAGGAACGTTACAAGCTCAGTCTTTTGTCTAAGGGATACCAGTGCTGCAGTTACTCAACTCAGCCACATCTAAAGGACTTGTAACACCACCCACAAACACACATAATGTTAGAAAGGCATGTTGAGAAAATGAAGAAGGGATTCTTAGTATGGAGAAGAGATTCAAATGTACACCGCAAATGCTTCAAAATCAAAGAAACAAGCTTTGTAATAAGTGTGGTTTAGGTAAATCCTGAGATGAAGACCTCTTGTCTCAGAGGAGGGATAGAAAAGTTAAAACCTGACAAGAGAAAAAAAAAAAAAAAAAGAAAGAAATGCATGTGGGATTGTGGTTCAATTTTGAAAATTAGGATCTTAATGAGAATGCAGAATTGCTAATAGCAACTGCTGCTCCCCACTCTAATAGGGATACCCATTTGTTCTGATCAGCTGCACAAAACAGTCTGTAAATAAGAGGTTCTGAGTTATGAGAGTGTTGTGGAGTTGCAAATTTGGCCACAGGCTGTAGAATATGTGTCAGTATATGAACATGTACACTTGGCTAAAAACTGTAACTATTCCAGAATATGTTTTTTGGGATATTTTGGGTAGCTGAAAATCATCTGAGGATTGAGTGTAGTGCTTTACCGTATCTTTTATCATAACCTAAATTCTTAAATCCACCTTAGTTTGGTCTTATGTGCCATTTCAAATTGCCCATCAGTCCCTGTAAAGGTTGAGACTATTGTTCTACCTGTTCCCTACTATGCTGGACATAGACAGTTAAGATCACTTCCAGCTCCATGAATGATGAATTCTACATATTGCAAATTGCTTGAGGTGTTGCATGTGAGATTTTCTGGTAGGTATGGCAATCAGTGATATGACTTAACCACTGTTCATGGGTAAGCATCCCAAATTAAAGAAAGTGATAATTATTTCCTAAAGTTTGTCTGTATGTCAGATAGGAACATATGTTCCCATGGAAGAAAAACTAAAAATATAGAATTACACAATTGAATGAGACAATTAGTCCCAGCCTTTAATGGAACATCTTCTGGAAGCTTTGTTTATGGATTAACAGGCTCATAAGAAGTTCCTTTATGCATTAGAAATTTCAAAATACCACATCAAGAGTTAGCATCTATCTTCACCCACCTAAAAAGAACCTTTAAATGAAATGCACAGTTGTCCTCAGATAAATTTTCCCTGTTTCTATCTCTCAGGAAACTTAAGAAATTATTTTTTTCTGAATAGATGTTGAGGATTGCTGATTATTTGAACTTTGGATCTTATTTTCTAAGAATATGAACTATGATCCTCATTTCAACCCAACAGAAATACTGCTTTGCTTACAAAATGTTACATTTTATGTGAATTTTCTGGAAAGAGACACTGTTAAGAACTGTTAGCATTTAGACCAGTTCCATACAATGTATTTTTCTCATGTATTTTTTTTCCAATAAAATTACCATGCTTTCCCAGCAATCCTAAAAACTCCTGCTTATTCCATTGACCTTTTTTACCCCTTTTTAATTACATTTGTAGAAGGTTTGATTTTGGTCCAAGAAACAGGAGGTTGAGTCCTGACCAAAAGAGCAAATAAATCATTATGAGTTATAGCTATTCTGACAGTCTTTCTTATACAGTAATTTCATAATTAATTTTAGTTCACTACATTTAAGAAATTATTCTCAAATATTTTTTATAAACCCTTGCTTTTCAGAAATTGATTGGCTCAAATATTTGCATGTGAATTTACATAATAGCTTATTTTCATCATTGATTATTGTTAGTCTTCCTAAATTAGTGCTTGTAATGGTTTTAATATAAAAATGCTTAATAACAAAATTAGCATAATGATTTATATTTAAATTACTTAAACTTTCAGACTTCAGTAAAACTTGCATGGCAACAACTAGTCATGAGTGATGAGATTAAAATCTGTAGGCAAAAAAAAGGATCCTTACCACTCCTTATAAATAAAGTTGCATGCTTTTACCAAAAAGGTAAAATGTTTTTTGGGGGAATTCTGAATTAAGCTTGTTTTTTTATTATTGCAGTTAAAGGAACAAAACCAGCTTTGGGATTGGTGGAGTTTCCTTAAGAATATACAAACTTGACATTTATAATAGGACTGGGATTGAAAAAATGGGGAAACTAATAGTTCCTGGTTCAATGTAATTTTCTTTGCAAATGTTTAAAGTTTGTTTGATGAAAAGCCAGTACAATAGGGCTTTTGCCAAAGTGTTACGTTCTGTTTGAAACACTTTGTTAAAATTATTTTAGCCAGCAGTAGTAGTACAAATTTGTCTAAGGTGAAGGAATGTATGTAGTCTCTATATTGCTATAGTACTATCTTACTACTATAGCTAGTAAAAGATGTGTATTTTAGACATTTGATCAGAAAGGTTTAGGCTGTGGGTAATGACATTGTTCAAACATATTTCAGCACAGTCAGATCTGAGAATTAAGCATGTGCTTACAAGATATATTAAGTGGGGCCTCAGTTTTTATATCATGCCCGTCCCAGTTTTCTCCATCTTTTTAATTTCCTCAGAAGTATGGAATGCCCACAAACTGTTCTTGTAGAGCACTGATACATATCATCAGCAACCACAATATAAAATATACTTGCAAATGAAAATGATGAAAGTAAAATCTGGCTTCTCTATATAGTTTGCCTTGGGACATGCTTACAGAGTTTTGGAGCTCAGACTTCATCACAAAACTTTTCAGTGAGGCTGAGGAACAGGCATTAATATTAAAAGTGGTATTTTCAAGTAATGTTAATTTACCTCTGCTGTTTTCAGTAATAGACATACACCCAGATAAAGAATGACTTTTACACCCTGAGTACACATATGTGTGGACGCTATCATATTGGATGCCTCAGTAGCTAATAGTTTGACAGACGTATAAAGGAGTGAGATCATAAATATCAAGATCTTTAGGTAGGCTGCATGCACAGTGTGAGGGTTTTTTAAGTGAAAGCTTGGGGCTTTTAGGCTGTTACAGTGCAACTTCTATGATCAATGTGTAACAGATTTTTTATTTTTTTGACAGTGTGGAACAGTGAACAATTATATATTTGTATCAGAGTTATAGTTAAAATGAGACATGGAGCTATGCCCACCACAGAATGCTTAAAACACTATAGATTAAGCAGTATTTGACTTCTGAACAGAGGTTTCACTCCTAGACTGGGTGATGTATTTGAAAATGTATCAGCTGAGATGTTTAGACTGCTTAGGATGCAAGGCTTACTTCAACAAAAACGCTTTGAAACAGCTTGGAGATTGAATGAAATGTAAAGGAGAATACAAAATTAGTAGAACAAACATGTAATTTATGGGATATATAGAGAAAAAAACCAGGAAGCAGCATATAGAAGTGATATATCCAACAGAAAAAGACATCAGGGAATGATGAAGTTTCCAAAGTTTTGTCAAATATGGTAGCAGGTAAAGTTTGTGATTTTTAAATAGTTGGCTCATATATATGCTGAAAAAAGAGTAATATACACACCTGAGCTTTTAGTTTAGTAGTTCTCAACAACAGACTTAGCCTATGTTAATTTTATTTTGTTAAATGCCTTAGGCTTTCACTTAGTCAAAAATTCCAATTAATCTAAAACACCATGAGATAGCATCAGGGTGGGAAGATCTTGGCAGGAATCTACCTTAGCATGATATGAGCTGCACACATTAATGAGTCAGTGGGAAACTTACCAGCTAGATAAAACATGCAATACTGACAGGTAAACAAATGGAAAATGAGTTGTGAATGTCCTCTTTGGTACATTATTACAAATTACTGATTCATCTCAGAAAAAGGCCAAAACACTTTGCCAAAAAGGGCAAAATAGAAGCTTTCCTGAAAGTCTTATAGACAAAGAGAGGTAATGGAAAAGAAGAGCCAAACAAAACAAACAACAACAAGAACAAAAAATACCCCAGTTGTTTATGCAGGTATGGGATAGAGTGTAATTATTGGAAAGAAAATAAAGGTAAGAAAGGATTCAGAACAGTTGCCTAGAGATGTAAAGGCTGAAGAAAGATGGAGTGGATGTAGACTGTGATATATACAGGTTCCATGGTGAAGGAATATGTGAAAAAGAGTGTGAGAGAAGAGGAATAGTGAAGCAATACATTTTGCAGAACATCCTCGACAGTAAAAATAAAATCATAGAATCAACTAGGCTGAAAAAACCTTCTAAGATCACAAAGTCCAATCGTTATCCCAGGGCTGCCAGGTCCACCACTAAACCAGTTACTAAGGTCTTGATCTGCATGATTTTTTAACACTTTCAGGATTGGTTACTGCACCATTTTTCTGGGCAGCCTGTTCCAGCACCTGATCACACTCTCTTTGAAGAAATTTTTCCTGATATCTAATATACCTCCCCCAGTGCAGTTAAGGCCAATACCTCTTGAACTATTGCTTCTTACCTGGGAGAAGAGACCAACCCTCACATCACTACAACCTCCTTTCAGATAGTTGTAGAGACCTATAAGGTCCTCCCTGAGCCTTCTCTTCTCCAGAGTAAACAACCCCAGTTCCCTCAGCCATTCCTCATAAGACGTGCTCCAGACTCTTCACCAGCTTTGTCACCCTTCTCTGGCCCTGCTCCTGCACCTCAATGTCTTTCTTGTAGTGAGGGGCCAAAACGGAGCACAGTATTTGAGGTGCAGCCTCGCCAGTGCTGAGTACAGGGGGACAATCACTGCCCTAACCATGCTGGTCACACTAGTTCTGATACAAGCCAGGATGCTGTTGGCTTTCCTGGCTGTCTGGGCACAAGCAGGCTTACGTTCAGTCAGCCACTAATCAGCACCCATTAATCAGCCACTCTTCCTCAAGGCTGTAGCACTGTGTGGAGTTGTTGTGACCTAAGTGCAGGACCTGGAACTTTGCTTTGTTGAACTTCATGCAACTCGTCACAGCCCATGAATCCATCCTGTCCAGATCCCTTTGCAGAGCTTTCCTACCCTCAAGCAGATCCACACTCCTGCCCAACTCGGTGTCCCCAAAATTTACTAAAGGTAAAACTTATAGAATCATAGAATACTTAGGGTTAGAAAAGACCTTAAGATCATCTAGGTCCAACCCCCTGCCATGGGCAGGAACATCTCACACTAAATCATCTCACCCAAGGCTTCATCCCACCTGGCCTTGAACACTGCAAGGGATGGAACATTCACAACTTCCTTGGGCAACCTGTTCCAGTGCCTCACCACCCTCACAGTAAAGAACTTCTTCCTTATATCCAATCTAAACCTCCCCTGTTTAAGTTTCAACCCATTACCCCTTGTCCTGTCACTACAGTCCCTAATGAATACTCCCTCACCAGGATCCTTATAAAGCCCCTTCAGAGAGTGGAAGGCTGCTATGAGGTCTCCATTCAGCTTTCTCTTCTCCAGGCTGAATGGCCCCAACTTTCTCAGCCTGTCTTCATATGGGAGGTGCTCCAGTCCCCTGATCATCCTCATGGCCCTCCTCTGGACTTGTTCTAACAGTACCATGTCCTTTTTATGTTGAGGACACCAGAACTACACACAGTACTCCAAGTGAGGTCTCACAAGAGCAGAGTAGAGGAGCAGGATCACCTCCTTCGACCTGCTGGTCACCCTCCTTTTGATATAGCCCAGGATATGGTTGGCTTTCTGGGCTGCAAGTGCACACTGCTGACTCATGTTCATTTTCTCATCAATCAGCATCCCCAAGTCCGTCTCCACAGGGCAGTTCTGAATCTCTCCTCTGCCCAACCTGTAGCTGTGCCTGGGATTGCTCTGACCCAGGTGTAGGACCTTGCACTTGTCATGGTTAAACTTCATGAGGTTGGCATCAGCCCACCTCACAAGCGTCTCAAGGTCCCTCTGGATGGCATTCCTTCTCTCCAGTGTATCAACTGAACCACACAGCTTGGTGTCATTGGCAAACTTGCTGAGGGCGCACTCAATCCCACTGTCCTTGTCATCGACAAAGATGTTGAACAAGACCAGTCCCAATACCAATCCCTGAAGGACACCACTCGTTACTGGTCTCCAGCAGGACATTGAGACATTGACTACAACTTTTTGCATGTGGCCATCCAGCCAGTTCTTTACCCAGCAAGTTGTCCATCTATCAAATTGATGTCTCTCCAGTTTAGAGACAAGGATGTTGTGTGGGACAGTGTCGAACACTTTCCACACGTCCAGGTAGATGACATCAGCTGCTCTACCCCAGTTCTGTAGCCCTGTCATAGAAGGCCACCAAACTGGTCAGGCAGGATTTCTCCTCAGTGAAACCATGCTGTCTGTCACCAAGCACCTCGTTGCTTTTCATGTGCCCTAGCATGCTTTCCAGGAGAATCTGCTCCCAGATTTTGCCAGGCACAGAGGTGAGACTGATTGGTCTGTAATTCCCTGGGTCATCAATTTTTTCCCTTCTTGAAAATGGGGGTTATATTACCATTTTTCCAGTCATTGGGAACTTCACCTGACTGCCATGATTTTTCAAATATGATGGCCAGTGGCTTACGTCTTCATTTGCCAGCTCCTTCAGAACCCGTGGGTGGATTTTATCAGGTCCCAGTGACTTGTGTACACTCAGGTTTTTAAGATGGTCTCGAACCAGATCCTCTTGTACAGTGGGCCCAAGGTCTTCATCCTTGTAGTCCCTGTGTCTGCCTTCCAAGACTTGAATGGTGTTTTCAGAGCCTTTGCCAGTGAAGACTGAGGCAAAGAAGTCATTCAGAACCTCAGCCTTCTTCAAATCCTGTGTAGCCAGTTCTCCCGAAAGCTTCTGGAGGGGGCCTACGTTGTCCCTAGTCTGTTTTTTAGCCACTACATACCTCTCCCCTCATACATTAACTCCTATTGCAACGTAACAGGAACATACCAAAGTCAAAACTTCAGTATAATCATCTCTCTCTTTCTTATAACCCACCTCTTGAAACTGTTGTACTTTATTTGAATGGATAATTTTGGACCATAGAAACACCTGCGCATTCACAGTTTTCTAAAGTGTGATTACACACTATGTACTATGTAAACTGTGAATGCACAATATGTTTACTTCATGGAGCAAAATCTGTGAGTGTGTTCTTTTTTCATTTCCTCTATGCCTTTCCTTGCTGCACTTCCTAAGCTGATGTGGAGCTGGAGGTCATGGTGAGACTGAGTGGATCTCTTCAGAGTCAGGAAGCCAGACCCAGCAGCTTGCAGCTGTGGGCATCTGAAACAAAAGACAAGAAATGAAAGCCTTCTCCTGTGCTTCTGGTTTGATTAAAGCAACCACAGTATCTTCTGAAAAGGTCAAAAGCCTGCTTCCCATACTTGTCAGTCCTGCTTTTGTCTCTACAATCTTTGCCCTCTGGACTGCAGTACAGGTTTATATCCATTTTCACAGTTTCATACTGCTCCTAAAGACATTTCAGCTGGAGATGTGCCAGCTCCTCAGACTTGTGGGTTTGCTTATGCTGTCTTCAGAACCACTTCTACTGCAGTTGAAGCTGATTCTCCAGCAGTGTCATGTAAAGTAGATCTGGGACAGGATGCTTTCTAGCAATTCCTATTTGTTCACTGTTCTGTGGTCCAATTTGATGTGCAGGGAAAATGGTAGGTTGCAAGGAGGGCCAGAAGTTCTCCATCCAGTCAGTCTCTGGAGTCAATGACAGAAAACAGTGTTCCCTCAAGAGGTTTGGCCAGAAGGACTGAAGAGAACTGCCGTGGTTTAAGCCCAGCTGGTAACTCAGAACCACGCAGCCACTCTCTCATTCCCCTCTCAGTTCCTCCCCCTGCTCCTGGAAGTGTAAGGAGGAGTATCGAAAGAATGTAACTCCCACTGGTTGAGATAAGAACAGTCCAGTAATTAAGGTATAACATAAACCACTGCTGATACCACCAATAATGATAAGGGAAATAACAAGGGGAGAGAATACAACCTCTCACCACCTGCCAACCAATACCCAGCCAGACCTGAGCAGCAACCTAGCCCTTCCGGGAAACTGCCCCCAGTTTGCATACTGGGCATGGCGTGCTGTGGTATGGAATACCCCTCTAGCTAGACTGGGTCAGGTGTCCTGTCTCTGCTTTCTCCCAGCCTTCCCTCCTCCCTGGCAGAGCACTAGACTGAAAAGTCCTTGGTCAGAGTAAACATTACTTAGCAACAACTAAAAAAATCAGTGTTATCAGTGCTGTTCCCAGGCCAAAAGTCAAAAACACAGCACTGCACCAGCTACTAATAAGGAGAAAAATAACTGCTACTGCTGAACCAAGGAGAGTATCATGTCTGTAGCCATCCTCACTCTGAAATAAATGACCCACATTTTCCACTGCAAAATAACATGCCTAGGCTAGGAGAACTCTTTCACAGATTTTGTCAAAGTAGGACAGTTTCATAGAAAGTGTCCCACCTGTAACCTGGAAGTCTACTTAAACCTTCAAGGAAAGATGGGTTCTTGAGGTTAGCTCCAGTGACCTGTAACTTTACAACAATCTGTGCTCAACATTTCAGCAAAATCTGTTTGGCGAGTACAGAAAAACACGTGAAGGACAGACACAGAGTGATCCTTTCTGGATCTTTGCAACCTCCTCTGAGTGGTGATTAGGAATGTTACAGTGCTTAAAGTGCCTTTGTAAAGAAGATGAGATGTGTGAGAGCTGCTTCACTGTGTTCTAGTATGTAACTAGAAATGCTTTGATGAGTGAGAAACATGCAAGAGGAGTCTGGAGACAGTTTTCTACTAACAAAATGCCTGACAAATATAACTCGTTCTTATTATAGCTGTTCTGGTTAGAGCATTTACAGTGCTGCTTTTGCAGCCTTATCATGTAATCTGTTTTCTGCAGGCATAATGGCAGGAGTTTGCTAGGCCCCATTTTCCTTGGCATCCATGGCTGCAGCAAAAGTGCATCACAACTATGTTTATTAGTCTTGGTTGGAGGAAAGTCAAGCAGTGACATAATTGTCACTGTGTGGGAGCATTGCTTGGCTGGAGCTGAGCTATCAGGGAATAAAGCTTGGAGAGCTGCCAGTTAAAAAGCCTTCTCTTGATGACTGCAGATCACACTGGCAGGGACAAGCATGGCAGGATGACTCAAGAACACGGAGCTGAATCACACAGCTTTATTCCTAAAATACAGTTGTTTTTTTTCCTTTCCAGAAAATCTGTCCTCTGGTGGTGAAACAGGAATCATCACTACAAGATGCCCAACAGACCTCCAGCTGGGTCAAAGAGTCTAGGATTTAGTAAAAGCTGTGGCCAGGGAGAAGCACTGGAAGATAGCCTGTCAAGTATTTTATCAAACTGAAACTCAGAAAATTATGTTGAAACGACAGCCCTAATGTTTATCCTTTTCTGCCAAGATTCACATATTACAACAGGATATGAGCACATGCTTACATCATATTAGCAGCTATTCACTCAATATTAACAGGTATTTTCCTGGCAAAACCATGGATTCAGTTAGATATTGTGTTAACACAATGGGTAGGCTGGCTGGTTTGGAGTTATCATGCAGATGGACTTCATCTTAAACTCAGGTTTCCTCAGGTCTTGTTTTGCCTGGAAGTGACATGCAACCTCTTGACCCTGCTGATGGGAGATTTTTAAAGGAGCAAAATACTGTTTTCTCTTCTATTGTAGTTGGTTGAATAGTACTCAGCATAATGTTCCAGATACTTGTCAATGCCACAACCTTGGGAACTGAGCACGCATTCCTCAGCAGTTCTGGATCTCTTGTCTGACTACAAAACACTGAATGAATTTAAGTGACGTGTTATGATTTTTTTTTCATATAGTATGCTTCACCAACTGCAGTAAAATCATCCATTATTTTTTCTCCTGTGTACAATGCCACAGGAATGCTCTCCTGCCTAGCTAAATGTTGCATTTGCATAACTGCAGTTTGTAAATGAGGCCTCTTGAGGTTTTAACAAGGATATGAACTGAAAGTAGATATCATTGCATTTTATCGGTAAAAACATATTTTGGGTAATAATTTCAGAAGGATTAATTTCTTATAATAATTGGTACTTAGGTTAGAATCCTCATTTTTATCCTTTTTTTTTATTTCTTAGAAATCAACATGCTTATAAATAATACTGCAGCCCTAGTGAATCTTCTGTGTAAAGTATACTGTCTGATTTATTTAATTGATCTAAGATGATCTTCTGCTCTTTGTAAATTAAACACAAATTTGAAATAACTTTTATCACATCCCAGAGAGGAATTCAAACTGCTATTAAACTAATTGACTAAGCCGGAAAATCAGGCTTTTATACAAAAGCTTCCTTTATTTTCACTGAAGCTGATAAAAAAATAATTAAGATTTTAAGAATTATTTAATACTTTTATATCATCTTTGCTTTAGGATAATGTACTGATAATTAAAACCACATTATATTAGATTATAAAATATAATAGAAATTAACAAGACAAGAAAAATGTAAATAGTATAATATTTCAAATGTTTGTAAAGAAGTACTCCTTTGAAATGGATTATCTTTGCTAGAATTTGGTTACTTTGACAATGCTTTATTTTAACTGCAAAGGTAAAATGAATGTTTCCATTCTCCTCACTGAAATAAAGAACTTAAGTGATTTTCAGGATGCACATTTACGTTTGCATTTATCTATGCAGGAAACCACTAGCACTATTACAGAGTTGTATTTGTCCCTTAGCAGAGACATGCAAGTCCACTGTGGTCTGCAAGGCTTCATGGATTTGACACTTGTATCTTAAAATATCTGACACCTTACTAAGCAAATGCTTCTAAAAGCTGGTGCCTAAAGGAATAGAGAGGTGGCAGGTCTGTTCTTCCCAGACTCAAAGATGGTTTTGGATCATTGCTGTTAATATCTCAGGCACACCCATCTCTGCATATGTAGAGAAAAAGCTTGGATCCTCTAGAGACTTGCTTTATGAGTCTGATTTGTATATGGAATAGGTGTGCTTATTGATTAAAGGCTAATCTCTGTGAAAACCTAAGAGCTAGAGGAATACGAGCAGGCAGAAGAACCACAGAAATGTCACCCTGACAAAATGTCACCCCCAAAAAATGTCACCCGTGCAAAATTTACAGCAGAGGGTTGCATAAAATCAGTTTGAGAAAAAGAACCATTTTGTAACTGTTCAGCAAGAGCGTACTTTAACATAATTATCAACGCAGTTTCTGTGACACAACCAATCTCCCTCATGCCTCAGCAGATGAAACTAAACCATGATCTTTAAACATCTGGCAGGCTCTAAGTTGCATTAACGATCATAAGACACTACTAACGTGTGCTTTTCACATGCAAAGGAAAACTATTTAGATGTTTTGAAACAAAGTGAGGTGTATTAACCTGACTTACCATGCCCTACATAGCTAAATACAGTAATTTTGCACAGGTTGGTATCAATAAACTGCTGACTGCAAGCCTTGTCTGTCTGAACAAAAACTGCTGTAATAAAAGCAAATGTCTCAGGGAGAGGACAGTTATA
The DNA here is from genome assembly GCF_012275295.1 of Melopsittacus undulatus. Classification (NCBI taxonomy): domain Eukaryota; kingdom Metazoa; phylum Chordata; class Aves; order Psittaciformes; family Psittaculidae; genus Melopsittacus; species Melopsittacus undulatus. The sequence continues at coordinate 71,541,230 of NC_047531.1, forward strand.
AATACTTTTTTTTTTAACAAGAAGCTTTGCAGAAACGCAGTTACGGTAAAAACACCTACAAATATTGTTAGGTGTTGTTTCAACATTATTTCAGTCAAGGCAAGTCCTAAAGTACTAATCTACTTGCAGTGTTAAGAAAAGGAAATTTTTTGTCTTCCAGGATATGAAGAAGATGCACCAAGTAGTGTGAAAAGGTGGTTAGATTAGGACTAAAGGAAGATGAATCATGTCAAAAGAGGATTTCTTCTGTGTTTACATTCTTGCCTCACAGTGACTTGGCTGAGGAACAAGGGCAAATCAGGCTGGGAAAGGGAAATGTAACATGTTCGACTGTGGCATGAACGTCTTTCAATGGTAGCAACCACTGTGAGCTACCTTTACTGAGGAACCTCCTGAGCAACCACACTGCCCTGTTCTGAGAATGGCCCCTCCTGCCAGGAAAGAGTGGTGGCCAGAACATGGTGGTTCTGGACCAGTGGAAATCACACTGAAGGTCCATCTGGAAAGAAGTGTAGCTAGCAACACCTTTGCTGCCTCTGCAGATTCTGTGATGAGGGATGGAGTTCCCAGTTCAAGATTGTTCTTTACGACTTGAAAACAGAAAGTGAGAAAGTTGTGTTAGGGTAAACACATACCTAGATGTCCATTTGAGTTTGGTGTGCAAATAGGTTTGGGATACAGTCAATACAGACAGAAAATCTGTAAGAACAAGATCTGTCAGCATTCCCTTTCAATACTCTTTTTGGGCTCAGAGCTGACACTGTAACCCCTATGTCCTCACAGTCAGAATGCTAAATGAAGGGACTGGAGTTTGAAAAAACAAAGCAATTTAAAAAATATTACTAGAGAATTCTGGTTAAAATCTCATTTTACCAGGAGTTCCCAAATTGGACTATCTCTAAATTCAAGGCTAGCTCAGTCTTCTGTTTCCCTTTCACATTGAGAAAGCGCCTTGTTTTAATTGTGCTCTGGAGATGACTAATGGGCCTTTCTAAATTGCAGACAAAGCTACACCTCCTTCCACAAGGATTAAAAGTAAAGTTTTTGTCCTAAATTCAGTGATGTGAGGTTGAAAATCTAGTAAGGCTTGCAAACAAATGGCAAGTCCTAGGGGCTTCAAACTGTATTTTTAGAAGAAACATATGCTAATCAAGATATGCCAACACATAGTTGAAACAGCATGATTCACAAGGGGATTTCATTAGCCCCAGAACTGAGTAGTATTACAACTCATGGGAGATCCAATAAAATAGGTGATTTAAAAAAATAAAATAAAATTGCATTTTCCTAGTTAATACCCATGGGCTTCTAATATTTTTTTTTATTCTGTTTTTTTCCATTGCTACTTTGCTGTCACACGAACCATAGGTTGCCATCTAGGAAAAGAACAGCAGTACTCTCCATTCTGTCTAGAATAGACAAGAAGATCATTAACGCTGTGCAACAGCAGACTGAATAGGTTCAGTAAAACAAACAGGCAAGTAGCTCATTATCCAAAGGGAGCTAGACAGGTAGGGTCATAAAATGTATCTAAACCCAGCAGATTTAATGGAATAAACTTAGTTGTCAGTTTGTAGGTAATTTTCAATATCATGCATTGATAAAATAAGTCCTGCCATATCTGAACAATGATTAATGTAAAATATTAACATAAATTTTGTTCAGACTCCATTTTTAAAAGAGCAATGATTGATAATTTGTGAACTGCAATAGCTATTGTATTCCTGTTGACACATGATGACAGCTATGACTGACACTTTAAAATAAAATTTTTGCTTTTTTTTTCTATATAAAAGTGTATTTTTAGAAAATGAAATTGCAATAGAAAGGAATAACAGCCAGAAAAATATTAGCATTGTGCCAGGCTATGTACAACCTGTGAGTATGGTCTTGAACAGAGAAGCCAAGGAGCAAAGGGGCTGCTGTCAAATTACAGGCTTTATTTAAATCCTAAATCAACCTCTATGACAGGAACAAATTCTGAGATACCAGAGCAAATTCACTCCTGGCAAAGTTTCAGAGAACAGCCTCGGGGCACCAGTGGTGATTCATTCCTGCACCTGAACTGTGAGTAAGGACACATGAAAGCTGCTGAAAAATGGGTGGAAGTAGGGCAAAGCTGCTGTAGCTTCACTGTCAGTTCTGAAGTCTGACTGACTGACTGCCCATAATCCATTTACCTCCCAGAGCTCATTAAGGCCAAGATGGAAAATATTTTCAATTCCCATCTTTCTCAAGAGCACCTATGTGCTGAGGAAGAGAGGATTTGATCTGAAGGCTCTTGGTGTGAGATGTTGGCTGGGCTTTGGGTCAGAATCACCCAGCACAGGAATGATACATCTGAAGCCAGCCTGACTTCTGGCAGTAAGAAATTATCATGTGCCCATGGACTGATAGTTTCATTAATCCAGTCTTCCTTAGCACTAACTGAAGAATTCCTCTGTTTTCAGGCATTGAAGTAGCTTTTCTGTATGTCTATTAGGGAATTAGCAAGGCCTTTCCCTTTAAAATAATTAGAAAGACCTACTGGAAATATTTGAAGTTTCCACATGGCTGTTTCATCAAATGTATGTTAAAATAATTGTAAAACAGGACAGAAATAACCAACTTTGATGATTTCTTTTTGTTAAACTTTTTTTTTTTTCCCCTAGCTGTATTATTTGCCTTATTGTTGTGTGATTGAAGATTTGTTTGGAAGATTTTGGATTACAATACTCTTGAAAAGTTAGCCCCATTAGCTGCAGATAACAGCAACTGCTGCTATGTTTACATGTACATTGAAATAAAGGATGGGGTTTCCTGTTGTAGATTATGTACCCAGCCTTTGTTAAACAAAGGAAGCTCCTTTCCCTGGTATCTTAGTTAAGATCTGATCAAAATATTTCAGGCAGTCTCTAAGATTGGACACAGCCTTACTGATAGTCATTTTTGGCAGATTTCTTCAAGGGCTCCTAGGAATGTCAGTCTTCAAGTAGTAACTGCAAAGGCTGCAATGCTAAGGGCTCATGCAGATCCTTTCAGCTTTATGACTTTGTGCAGCTTCTCTGACCCACATCAGCTTACAGCTCACATGGCCAGAAAGGAAAGCCAGAGTACACCAGGGTATCTGCACCTACGTCACTCTGTCCTGTAAAAATGGCCATATATGCCAATTCTCCATTGATATTTCTTTTATATATATATATATGTGTGTGTGTGTGTACATGTGCTATATTTATACTACCTTTTCTAGAAGATGAAGTGTTGACTGTTTTTCTGCATATTAGAATCATAGAATCGTTAGGGTTGGAAAGGACCTTAAGATCATTTAGGTCCAACCCCCCTGCCATGGGCAGGGACACCTCACACTAAACCATATCACCCAGGGCTTCATCCAACCTGGCCTTGAACACTGCCAGGGATAGAGCATTCACAGCTTCCCTGGGCAACCCATTCCAGTGCCTCGCCACCCTCACAGTGAACAGCTTCCTCCTTGTATCCAATCCAAACCTCCTCTGTTTAAGTTTTAACCTGCTATCCTTTGTCCTATCACTACAGTCCCTAATGAAAAGTCCCTCACCAGCATCCTTATAGGCCCCCGATTATTGTACAGACAATAAACAGCTTGCAACCTAGCATTAGGAAAATGCATCTGCTACTTTCACTTTTTTATACAAGAACGTCAGAGGAAGGAAAACGTAACTAGAGTGCTTTGAATATGATCTACTGACTTTCCAGGAATTCTTCCATCTAACACAGCTGGAAACACTATTCTTAAAAAGGATATTTTTTTCTATTGTTACTGCTGTCAGAACTTGATACTGTGTACTTAGGGTACCACAAAACTTCTATGACTCTCAAATAAGAAATACTGTATACAAACAGCATAATTATTTATACCAAACATCCCTGTTAAACAATTATACTTAACATCATTTTAATCCCACTGTTAAATAATGACATGTAAGGGGAATTTTAAAATACATATCAAGAAAAATAACTGTTAGACTGTAGATGCATTTGGTCAGTGATTGAAACAGATATTGACCAATTTAAATCCATACTGCTATTTTCAGTTTTATTTTAAATAGTTAGAATTCACTTCATCTGGAAGTCCATTTTCATCCTGTCCATTTTCAGTCCTGATTTCTATATCAGATTTTTCTTTGAGCTTTTTTTTTCCAGTTCTTTCTTTTCTGTTATTATATTTACATTCATGACATTTTAATTTAATATATTCCATTCCTTTTCAACTCTTTCAACTCCTTCAACTCCAGACATTGCACTGTCACAGCAGAATATGACACTGGCAAAATGCTAAGTATTTTGACATGCAACAAATAACTTCATTCAAACTAGCAGAGGTTTATTGTAAACATTGTTTTTAGCAATTTTGAGGGCTTTTTTTCATTTGTTTGGGGGTTTTTGTTTGGTTTTTTTTGTTTGTTTTTTTAATCTGACATAAAATTATAGAATAGTTAGGGTTGTGTCATGGTTTGAGCATGTTTTTGAGGGTGTTTTTGTTCAAGGTTTTTTCCGGCCAGGGGGAGGCCGGGAGGAAAGAGAGACAGGACACCTGACCCAGGCTAGCCAATGAGGTATTCCATACCATAGCACGTGATGCCCAGGAGGCATACTGGGAAAGAGAAGGCTGGAGGGGGGAGCTCTGGAGAAAAATGGAGGAGGGAGCACATGGTGCTCGGCCGGGCAGGGTGGAGTGAGTTATGGGTCGGTGGCTGGTGGGGTGTTGTATTCTTTTCACTTGCTGTTTGCTGTATCATTATTATTTGTAGTAGTAAATGGCAGTAGGGGTTTTGTGTTATGCCTTAGCAATTAAACTGTTCTTATCTCAATCCGTGGGGGCTACATTCTTTGGATTCTCCTTCCTAACTCTCAGGGAGTTGGGAGACTTGGTTTAAACCACGACAGGTTGGAAAGGACCTTAAGGTCATCTAGGTCCAACCGCCCTGCCATAGGCAGGGACATCTCACCCTAAACCGTGTCGCACAAGGATCTGTCCAACTTCCATCACTTTAAAGCCTTAATTATTTTTCAGGATCAGGGCTACGAATACTTGCAAATTATTTTGTTTCACTGCTGTCTTAAAAAGTCTCAGTTGCATGACTTTACTGTAAGATCACGTGACTTGTCTTGCAAGCAATAAATACTCTGGTTTTAATAAGCTTTACTGAGCATAGTAATTTACTAGAGAATTTATGAGAGTTTTTCCTTTTTAAAAATTCAAACATTAAGTATGGTCTATGAGTTATCTATATGTGCCATCCTGGGCCTTTTTTTGCTTCTGGAGAAGTGAATTTCAGAACCCTGGTAAGCTTCATTGTATGCTAGAGCAGTCCTATAGTAACATTTCAGGCCAAAGGGAAGATGTCTTTTCAATATCTATGACAGAATGTGTATTCTCTGCTTAATGGCACCATAATAAATGTTCTATATTCTCTGCTTAAAGGCACTGTAATAAATGTCCTGCAAATTAACAAGACACCAGCATGTGAGATACATTCCTATATTTTTGCATGTATTTGTGTTGCCATGTTTCAAACTTAGTGATATTTCCTCGTTGTATAACTACATAACATTTTATAATATGATATAATTAAGTATGTTCAATTTACAATTGCCATAAGAATGAGTTGTTCAGCTTTATCTGTTACTTGGACAGGCGCATGTTTCATAAAAGGTGCAATATTTTCCCTATATGCTATACTACCATGAAGAGCACTGTCTCTTTCCACTATGAATCACACAATCAGAAGGCAGTGTTAGCCCTGCAACATCAAAGCATAAGAGAGACGGTCCTTTTCCTATGGAGGAAAAGATACATGCAGAATCACGGCAATTCGAGAAGATCACGGTCACTGGGAAAAAGCTTCAGGGCAAAAGAAATGAGTGGAAAGAAGAGAGAAGATAAGCTTATAGAAATGAACTGGCATGGTTTGAGGGTTTTTTTTTAGCCATTCCATTTAATTCTATTACAGAAGCAAATCATGACTGAAAAATCTTCCCCAAGCTACTGTTGTCTAAACAGTGGTGGCACTGTTGGGAACAATATTGAAAGTGAGCACTTTTGAATTTCAATAAGGCCTTTACAAAGAGCAGAATAACAGCCCTGTACATTGTGTAACTTTGGACCAGACACCATATGAGGGGAGCTACTACACAGCTAGGAAAATAATCTGAAGCCTGTTACAGAACAAGAGAGCAACTGTTTGTGGGAATATGAAAGTACTGGCAATGAAAAATGGAACAGAGAAAACAGTCCTTTAGAGAAGCAAAAAAGGAAATTTACATATATTAAAAAAATATGTGCAAAGGTCAGAAATTAGCTGGTCAGTTTATAGAAGGTGGGTAATAATTTGATTTGTACCCTGATATCTGAGAAACTGGAAAAAGAAAATTAATTAACAATTTTTCTAATATAATTAGGTCAACTTAACCTGGAAAAAATTTCATTTGGCAGAAAGAAGTAAACCAATATTGTATTGAGGAGAGGTTTAGAGAGGATTGTGTTTTGATTAATGAGAAACTGAGACATTACAACAAGCAGCAAAAGCTTTGGACCCAGTTCTGGTTTTAATTACATCAATATGAAGAAGACAAACCTTGCTGACGGGTTTTCCAGTGTAAAAGTCAAATCACAAACAAGTCATTCAAACGTCAAGGCCTACCTGGTACTCAGAAGTGAGTAGTAGAGCAAATTACTTATAATTTAGGCTACTCAGGAGAGACACTAATGTAGAATAAAAAATAAAGGCATCACAGAAACTGAATTTCCTACCAGGAAAAAAAAAAAAAAAGTTAGATACTGTTGATACTGTTTTCATGCCCACATAATTTATTTCTCATGGTGACCTCGATTATGGCATGTTAACTTGCATATATCAAAATATTGTTTGGGTTTTCTTTAATTGGAAAGTTCAAAAAAAGCCTAAAGTGATGTTACTCACAGAATTATCTTCTAGGTGATACAGCACAAACTCTGTAGATAGTACTGCTGGAGATCACTGCATTAAAAAGGGGAAATTTTGACTGCTACTGCCCATGGCCTCTGAGTTACAGTTTGGGAAATAGGAGGTGTACAGAGGATTGTAGGGTTCAGGGATTGCTCTTCAGAAGAAGACTCTGCATCTACATAATCCATGAGACCCACACAGGTCTGCCTGTTTTTTGAAGTATGAATAGCCCATGTGTCACAACCTTACAACATTGCCACTCACCTTTTTTTATTTTTTTTTCCATATCATCAATTATTTTCTTTAATTTTTTTTTTTTTTCTGTGAGGCCTTGCACCCTGGACATATTGCCAAAGATTACAAGACTCTAACCTACTCTGTATGAGAATTTCAAAAGCATGTACTCCATACAAAACCATGAAAGAATCCTTCATGTTATTTCGAATAACAAATGAAAACAAAGGCAAAAGATCACATTCCTCTCTCCCATGCTCCTTTGAATACATGCTTAAAATGCTTACAAACTGAAATGCTGCTACCCAATACAGCCACAACAAAGAACAGTACATTTTAAAGTGTAGTGGAAAGCCATTTAGAGTGTTATATGCAGAAACATCAGTATAAAAGTTTTCTTTATTTTCTATGAGTTTGGAAGTACAGCACATGTAACTACATTATTCAGTGAGAAATTTCAAAGAGAAATTTCACACATTTCATTGGATATTTTCATAAAACGGAAGTGAAAGTAGTAAATGCAAATAATACATTCACGTGTATATTAACTAAAGGTACACTCTCATTTTTAATTGCTTACATTCCACAAAAGCACTTTAAGCAGGTACTTACTTGCTTTACTGTATTACACAGTTTTAACATTAATGGCTCCATTGGGACTTTTACCATCGACTTCAAAGGGAGCCAGATTAGGATTCATACAGATTTGGCTAGCAGCACTGCTTATTATTAAAAACCTGCTTTTATGCTGTATAAAACTTTGCCAGACTTTAACCATTTAGACTGGAATTCCACATGTTTCATGGCTGCCTCAGGCTGAATTCTTCTGGAAAACTCCAAACAATACAATTCAGGTCTTTTCAAGAGCTGGGACTGACTGAGCAAGAAGACTGGAACAGGGAAACAAAGGAATGTGAATAGAGTTGAGAATGTGTGGAAGAGGAAACTTGAGCTGCAGGAGGCAAAAGTAACCTAGGACTACAAAGAAAAGTTAAAAGACAGAATCAAGAAATATACATTAAAAAAGACAAGCCTGAGGAACTGGGAATAAAATATTATGGATAGAGCAATGTGACTGGCATAAGAACACATGAGCAGGAAAGATGCAGAACTGGGAAACGGGTATTAGGTTAGAAAAGCTGGAACATGAGAATGGGCTACAATGCTGAAGCAGCTTGTGCTGTTGCAGCAGCACCACCTTCTCTAGAGCTTGGAGCAGAGCCCTGAGCTCTATAATCTCATTGTTCGTTCTTTCTGTGGGCAAATAACCATAAAAGCCACTAGTAAAATTGCTCATTCTCCTCTATGGCTTGTCCATGCAGAGGATAAAAATTTGTTAATTATTCCTTTGACTTCATTAGCTTTGATAAGCTTAAATCCTACCTTTTATTTCATTGGTTTAAATGAGGCATGGAAATATTACAACTTCAATCATCCATACAGGTGTCAATATGAAACCACATCACAGAAATTCATTTTTCCCCTTTTTCAAAAAATTTTCACCTGCCTCCTGACTTACCTAATAAAACAGCATTATTTCACCTGTGAATTATAAGATTTAGAGACAGAGCTAGGAAATTGAAATTGTCCGCTTGATCAAACAATTCATGCTGCTAACTAAGCTTTTTCTGGTGAGGAATAAGAATGATATATTAAAGAGAGACCAACAACAAAACAACAAAAAGACTGTTTGCAAACCAAATAGGAAACCTCAGGAAAATAATAGAGAACTGAATTTTTGGATCATAACCCAGATCATTTCTTGAAGTTCTTACCTGACTCTGAAGAAAAATGTGTGTCTGATTCATTTGCTTCCAACTTTCATGTTATCTTCTCTATAATAGTGTTAGAGGGTCAGTTCAACACCTCAGGAATATAAGAGGTTGCTCCTTAAATCATGGACAAGGAAAAAGTTTCCCAGAGACTGCAGAAAAGAGCAGACTAGAAAAAAATGGAGCAACAGCAAGAAACTGAGAGCATGTACCACTATGAAGATCAAGGAATGGACATACATGCCTTTAAGACAGTGGAGAGAGAAAATACCTAGGGACCAGCAGGGACTGTGTCAAGCCAGGACCTTTCTTTAGGGACACAGTGGATAAAGCAAATGTGGGTTTTTTATTTCTATTCTGTTTCTATTTCTTTTTTCCTTTTCTTTTTTTTTTTAATATACATTGTAGTATCTAATCCTAAAGTAGCTAAATATTTGATGGGGTTGCTTTGATGTTTTTTATGTGGTTAGGTTTGGGGTTTTTTTCTTTAGAAACCTTGGGGAGCCCACCATAAGCAAAAGATCTAAGCAGTTGGTTGACTGATCAAATTCTGACATAATGATGAAACAGGCATTTCAAGGACAGCTACTGATTTTGCATTCCTTAACTCCTAACCAGATGCAGATTCCATAGGAAGATTGATAGGTCTTGTTGACAAACAGTACCATCCTGTTATCATTGATCCCTGTGCTATTCATTGCATGAGGTTGCAGTGCTGCAGCTGCATTGCTTTTCTGCTGCTCAAGTTGAACCACTCTTTCTAATGAGAATCTAATGTCTAATTAAGGGGCAAACTGAAGACTCATTGAAATCTAAATGAAATCAATAGAAGCTAGGACTGAACTTGTACTTGTCATCAAGGCTGTACATTAATGCCATGAGTCAAGTGCTAAAGAATTCTTATTAAATATGCAATACTCATGGAAATGTTTGACCTTACACTCCTTCTGCTTCAGCTTACCCTCTTTGGGGAAATTTGTAAGTCTTTGTGGATCTTTTGTGCCTTTGAGTCCATGGATGCTTCCCACAATGAAATCCAGACAGGAATTAATGTTTTCTTGATGTCAGAATAGTGTTCAATGCAGAGAGCAGAAGAACACAAAGGGAACAAGAGACAATAATACCTGAAACAGCAGTCCATTATGCGATAAGAACTTTTTCTGCACTGCAGAAAGGATGACCTTCCTGAAAAACAGCATATGTTAATGTGATTGGTATCTGCATATTATAATACATGAAGTCAAAAGAAGCGAATTCTTCTTGTGAAAGAAAACTTGTGCTGCCATTTGACTGCTTAAAATCACAGATAAATTATACAATTTTAAAGTATTCTTGGATAGTATATTTTAAAATTAAAGCTATGCTTCTGCAATCTCCATGAAGAAATAATAAAAAAATGAAAAAATAATAGGAAGCTATTTCAGTACCCCAAATGCTAATAATTGAAAAATTATTTCCATTATATGAAGGGCAATGTCACATTAAAAGTTACAGATCTTTTTCCATATACAGTAGTTGCACAACAGCAAAGGGAAAAGGCAACTCCGTATTTATTTTGGTTTTGAGATTAATACTATAAATTGTTAAAAATACACAAAATTATTTTACTGTAAAAAAAACCCAATACAAAAAAACCCAAACAAACACACAAACAAAAAAAAAACCCAAAAAGCTTTCATGTTTGAAATCCTGAAATCCTGGGTTTCCTTACAGACAAGTCTTGATTATTTTTAATAATCCCAAAAATAAAAAAAAAGGAAAAGAGATATTATTCTGTTTGCCATTAACCATGTTTCTGGATTAGAAGACAAAATTCTTTCAGAAAGAAGGCAGAGTTAAAACCCTGTAGTCCCAACAATAACCGTTACCATGAATATTTTCATTCACCTAAATGGGAACTGTTAGACAATAATGGACAGAACATTATTCTAGGACTCAGTGATCTCATTAAAAAAATTGACTCTACCAATGACTGGCTAAGTGATCTTGGCCAATTTCATTTTCTTCTTCTTCTGTGTTTTACCTTGGAAATAATAACACTAAAACATTTCATAAGATGTTGTAAGATCCCAGGATTAAAATTATTAGAAGAGCTTTTCTAAAAGCTGTTACTGAAATGGTCATACGTAATTAAATTTGCTGCTGCATGTTATGTTAAAACTCAGTCATTCTCCTTTTACTTTTTTTTTTCTCATTCCTCCTCCCTAATGTACACCTACACATAATTTTTGCATGTCTGCTAACATGTTTATGAATACATCCCACACTTCTGTTGGTCAAATGGCTCCCTAGTACATATCTACAAAAGAAAACTCTTAGCAGGCACTCGAACAATGGGTTTTTTCTGTTCAGCTAGTATATGAGAAAAAGCTTTCAGAGCATGTCCCCTGGAGTCACTGCTTAATAGACCAGTCATAGTCACAGGTGGCAATGACTCTAGTAAATTTGTCTCTTGCTTTTGCTTTGAAAATGTTTCTAGATGTGATTCTGTGGTGATAACAAAAGCCATGAGATCCTTTTATATTTAGAAGCAGTGACAGACCAAATGTCATTTGTTGCCACAGCAGGAAACTCCTAACCATGCCCCAGATGATGCATAAGACAGAAAATTCTAAGTGAACCCTACATGCTATTCCTAACTCATACATGCAGCACGTCATTTACAGTGTGAAACTAAGCAGTTCTACAAATATCATAAAGAAGCTGTTGCATAACTTCTGCACACTTGGTAAAAACCCTGTCATTGTTTTTGGAAAATGACTGTTGGTAAACATTGAAAATTTTTGTGCAATGGGACCTTCGTCATGAGGAAGATATGATCTGCTGTAAAGCTAAGAGTTGTTTTATACCATACTTAAACAGTAGTTAATGCACAGCTTTCCTGGGGCCCATGATCAGTTGTGGTGCAGGTATTAGATTCCATGCATACAGAAATGCCAGCTCAAACTATAGAAAGAAACTAGACAACAGAGTGGTTCTTCCTCCTCTGAACCAGAGGCACTGCCAGCCACATTGCACAGAAGTCTCACAGTTTCCCAGGCTTTTGTGAGCTGAGGGAGTCTATTTTTAAAGAAATAAACCTATGTGCACCTTATTTATTCTCCCTTCATCTCCAATATTCTAGTGTTAGCAGGAGAGTATGGTGAGAATTTCACTAATTTCACTACTGGTGCATCTTCCCTCATCTCTCCTTGTAATTTCTTCTTTGTGGTTCAAAATCCATTCCCAGCAGAGGCATACTCTGCTTAATGTCTGGGTTATAACTGATGCAGACTTTGTTAAAGAAACCTTTGCACAGTTCCTTGTTGTTAAACAATTTCCTTATATGAGTATGTCTAAAGGAAGTAGCAACAGAAAAGGTTAGGCAGACTTTAAAGAGTATTTTTCAGTATCTTGACATTTTTACTTATTTCAGTTGTGAAAGGTTTTTTTCTTAGAAATCTGCATTTCCATAATTAGTTTTGAATTGTTATTCAGGGACCACTTTTCTCTCTAGCACCTCCTCCTTTTGATGTATTTATAAAATACCTTATGCTCCTTAATTCTTTTGCCTGGCAGCAATAGTTTGCTATGAATGACTTCTCTATCAATGTTTCTGGAAATTTTACACTTCTAAGCCACATACAAATTTTCTGACGTATAAAAAAAAAAAATCTATGCAAATAAAAATAACTCATTATTGAAGAAAAATAAAAGGAAAAAAGTTACCAGAGTTTTCCATTTGTAGTAAAAAAGTCCATAGGACAGGTCTGTAAATGACACAAATTTTTGGATGTGAGAGGCTGCTCAAATCCTAAACTGGAAGAGAGTTGTGTTGCATCCTGCACAAACATGTGATGCTTTCACACAGATTAACAGAGAAATTGCTTCTTGATGCTAGTAGCATTATATAGCATTCATCATGACTGCATTTGCTGCATCAGCCTTGAAAGTGCTTTAAGATGCAGCATAATGTTTGCTGAAGATTCAGCCCTGTCTATCTGAGAACTAAGTGTACCAAGTTTCCTGCCAGCTATGTGACGTCAGATCACTATTTCCATCTTGACAACCCTTGAGCAATTCTTCCTTTTTTTCAATGCCTCCTGGCTTTCGCAGGCCTCATGGTATGTTTTCCAAGTACATCAAGGCTTTGAGAGACTATCAGAGCAGCAACTCCAGTTCTTGTTTTGGTCTCTACTTGTCTGATCCCAAGAATATTGTATCATTTGCCAAGTTAGGTGAGGAAAAGAGTGTTTAACTTACTAGAGAGGAAAGTCATGCAATTCCATGTGAAATAGCTATTCATTTAAGGGATAAATTGAGCTTGAATTGCAGATGTTATGCTTTCACATGTAATATGCTTCTCAGCATGGATGTGTATATTCAGAGATCCACACATTTTTGTGAGGGAGCAGTCTGTTTTCAAATAGATCTATTTAATAAAAAGATATTACTTTCTGGAGGCCACTATCAAAAAAGCATATTTGCACCAATAGTTTATCAACTTTGTTATACAGTAAATTATCCAATTCCCTTTACAACATATGGAGTGCAGCAATCAGATGATGTCTCATATGGGACCATATGAATTTTATTAGCTGATGCCTTTTCTGAAACTAAAGCTGAAGAATGCACAGGAGCATTTCTACTTAGTGTGATCTTACACCTTAAATGAGATCCTTCATCTTACTTTTGTCGATCAGGATAAAATGCAATTGTACTGAAAATCTCTTCTCCTGAACTGGCATTGTATTGAATCTCTTGTGTGCTAGAACCTGAACAATACATGAAGAATTGTGATTCAGTGTGCTGGTATAAAAAAAATTGCATATCAGTGTTTACTAAAACCTGTTGTCTCAGTGAAGTTCTGATAACTTAAAGATAGGTAGATTCTGCTAACACCTGCTTCTTGATTTCAAGGAAGTGATACACTGATGGAAAAGATTTTACTTTGCTTTGCTTCACTTTGCCTCTTAAATACAGGCTTTTTGCTTTCAGTGCAGATATTAGAAATATCAGTAGAGAAGACCAAGAAAGTGAGATCAGGTGCTGATGCTAAATGAGCTCCAGTTAAATCACTAGTGGTAAAATAATTTTCATAAAATGCTTTTCAAGCCATAAATGAGGAACACCGTGTAGGACAAAATATTTTTGTTTAAAATATTGGGTGATTGATCCTTCTCAATCCTAACTTGTATTACCCATAGTCCCATCAGTTATCTCAAAGCACGATTTTTGGAGGTGTTCTAATTTCACGTTTTTGTGAATGGAGGTTATCAAACATCCCAGATTTCTCTTTTTATAACTTTTGAAAGTTTTAACAGTTTTTCTGCCATTTTCATTAGTAGAGATCAGTTTTCAGTTGCTGTTCTTCTGAAATGCACCTAAGATGCCTTTCCAGCCATGATAATTTGTGATGTTGAGACAGCTGGAAGGAAAAGGAAAAGGGATGGAAGAATGCTTTTCCTACAGTTTTCTGAGGTGGGGTGATATGAAGGGCCCATTGTGTATAAACTTCTGGAAACATTCTGAAAAATATGGGAAAACTTCTTTTTCCCTTGCTGGCTTCTTTTTTCTATGAGAGCTCAAGTGAGCAGATCCATAGTTTGTGATTTAAAAGGGTATATGTCAAAGCCAAGATCTGTGACACTGTGTTCTCATGTTTCTGACATTTTTTCCAAGTACATGTAATGTACTTCTTATTTCTTAATCTTGCAAACAGGTTCTGAGAATTTACTAAACTATGCAACTAGCAGCACAAGTCTAACATAATTACAGCACTTCTGTTTGTGTGCTTTGTGATTTACAAAGAACATATAAAGAAAAAAATGCAGAAGTCATCTTTGCAGCTATAGTTTTATAGGAATAGGTTCAAAAGTTTTGACTGCAATTATGATAGAAAGTAGCCTAAACCAGCTCAGATTTTAACTCTAAGAAAAAGACCAATAATAATTTTTAGAATTTTACTTCATATACGCACATGCAGCAGAACTGTCCAAACCTAAACTGAATTAATCAATGGAAAATTAAGAATAAAAGTTGAATTAATTTGGAAATTTAAAATTCATCCTAAAAGGGATGTGGCATATAACTAAAAGCTGAAGCAGAAAATAGAATTAATACCTCTGGGATATGGTATTTCCCTTCATGTTTTGCACTGATCAGAAATTGCTTTCACTCTTTTGTATGTCTGATTAGCCTCCCTTTGCATTCACCCATTCTCCCCATCTTTTTTCCTGTTGTCAAGTGTTGCACACAGAGTACTCCCACTCTTTGAGCACTGTGTAGTATCACAGTTTCTGAAGGAAGAAGTAGGAAAGATTTGCTGTGTGCCGGGGCTTTGTCAGTCTAGTTCCTTAGAGCATTTGTTTCTTTTCTTTTTCGGTAAAGTGCTCCATGATGTGAGACTGGGTGGTAGAAAATAGAAGGGAAAGTCCCAGCATTAGTAACATGATAGACCCATGCCTGTTTATTCCCTGGCTCTGACAGAATCTTCACAACTTTGAGTTACTCAGTCGTTTTGAGCCTTGTTTCTCACACTAAGAACACACTGTATCTTTGTTAGCTTAAACAGTTACTGCACAGGCAGGTAAACTTGTACACTGTGAAGGTGTGGGCAACACTTCTTTAAACTGTCAGAAGAGAAATCATTAGAGAACTCAAAGTTTGTTTTTTTTGTTGTTGTTGGTTTTTTTTGTTGGTTTTTTTTTTTTTTTTTTCTGTGTATGAAACATTCAGTTACACTATGATTACAAACAAATCTGGGAACATAATAATTCCAGAACAAGCTTTGCCCTTTCTGGTAACACTGGTGCTCATTATAAAGAGAACATTTTAGATTAGTGTTTCAGCTCTTCCCTTCACCATTTTCTGACAAGGTTTTGTTTATGAGCAACTGTAAATTTTAAGGGTAGATTTTAAGACCTAAGGGTGATCTTGTTTGATCTTTTCCTAACACAGTCCATAAAATTTCACCAGTAATTCTTGTAGTGGAGCATATCATCTTCCTCCAAAATGTAAGTGAATACTGTCAAAACCAATAACTTGCGGTTTACCAGAGCAAAAAAACATCCTGTATCAATTTAAGGAATCCTGGAGATGATGAATTTCCTTCTTCCTTGGCAAAGGATGATTACCATCACTGCAGAACAGCTGTTTCTTATTTTCATTTTGAACCAGAAACAAATACAGGGCTGCCATACGATACAGGTCAGTATGGCCCAAGAGTTTGTCACACCCACAAGGGACAAAATATTTTACTATATATCTGCGCATATGTCCTTGCTCTGATAGACTTTTATAACTGTGTTTTAAGGGAGATAGATTATGGTTGGCTCCAGTTCAATCCTTACTTTTATCCTATTTCATGCTAAATCACACTTAAATTCATTCCTCTCTCAGGCCTCACAAAGGTTGTCCCAGGACACAAAGAAACAAAGACATGAATTATCCGGTATGTCATAGGATGTAACAGACAGTGGATTATGTGATGATGGTGCTTTTACCTGTATAAAATTATGTGTTAGGAGAAAAACTATGGTAGCACAATTCAGTTGCAACACTCAGAATTATCTGCCTTGTGATCCAAGCATCTGCCAAGCATAAACTTACCGACTTCTGCATAAATCACGCTGGGATCTCAAGTACCAAATGCAACTGGTCATACCTAAGCCTGCCTGACTGCATCAGGCACATGAGATTGTGGAGTAGGAGAGAGTCAGCATGGTGAATACCAGAAATACCAGTGTTTCAACAGGGAAACTTTAAATTGGAGGAAAATACATATAAATGCACAAGTAATAACAAATCCATTCCCAGCATATTTCCATACTCTTTTGTTAAAAAAAATAAAAAATAAAACAACCAAAAACACAACAAAAAACCCAAAAACTCAAAAAAAGGAACAAACCCTCAACTTTTCCCACAATGAAATCCTACAGTTTCCTTATGCTCTTTATGTTTGTGATTTTCCATTGTCAGTATCAACCTACAGTGTAATTGGCAAAATCGCGTATTTGCTTTATAAATATATTTTTCAAAGTATTGATGCCAAGTCTATCTCAATAGTATAGTCGCTGCACTAACAAACTGATGCATCTAAAGTTGTGTGCACTGATCATGGGCCAAAATGCTATTTTGTGAGAGTCATAGACTAAAAAGAAGGAAAAGCAAATGTTAATTAACAAAGTATAGATACAAACTGTAAGATTATTACTCAGTAACATAAAAGATTAGTTAATCCAGTGGTGTATAAAAATTGCAGTATGTATAAAATAGAAAAAGGAAGTAATATATACTATATATGGCATATATAGGAAGTCATATATAAAGGAAGGAATATATATATTTCTTATA
The DNA here is from genome assembly GCF_012275295.1 of Melopsittacus undulatus. Lineage (NCBI taxonomy): Eukaryota > Metazoa > Chordata > Aves > Psittaciformes > Psittaculidae > Melopsittacus > Melopsittacus undulatus. The sequence goes on from NC_047531.1 coordinate 71,558,520, forward strand.
TATTCCTTATTATATATATATTTATATATATAACCAATATTAATTTTATTATTAATATATATTATATATTAATATATTAATTATGTATTAATATATTAATTATATATGATATATAATTAACATATATTAATTAATATATTAATCAATATATATAATTATAGATAATTTTATATTAATATATTAATATATTGGTATTGGTTTTATTAATATTAATATAAATTATATATTATATATATGTCATTTATAGGAAGTCATATATAAAGTTATAAAGGAAGTCATATATACTATATATGACTAGAATACTATAAACCAGTGTAAAATTAACTTCAAATCACATCAAACTGATCTGCTTTTTAAAAGAAATATTAATCTACTTTTAGAAAACAGGTAAGAGTATTCTTTTCTTGATTTATTCCAGTGAATTTATTTATAGCATAAATTTGAATTACTGTATCAGTCATTCAATATAAGCAGTGTAACATACTCTTGAGGAAAATTTTATGGTGTTTGTTTACAATTTAGAGGAGATTCTTTTCTGAATCTTATGCTATTTCACAGCAATGAAACAGTTACACAAGCACAGGATGTGGCCTTTCTTTAAATGCCTATGTTGCATAGCTCAAATATTGACTTAACTACAAACACTCTCGGCCTGTAATTTTAGAAATCCAAATCAAATATATGAAATATGACTTGGAAAAGAACACTGAAAGCAGAAAGAGTACTCAAGTGGGCAATCTGTACAGAAGGGAATAATACAATTTTATTCTTTGTTCAACAGAGCTGAACTAAAATTTGTTTATAATATTCCACTTTTGCAAGAAAAAGAAATGAAACATGACTAAATATCTGCTTAATACAATGCCCTTCCCAAAGACAGGGAGGGTTCAAATTTACAGAACAAAAGTGTTTGCATAGTAAAATAATCATCCAGATGGCAAAAATATGCAATCCTGAAAATGGTAAATGTTAAGAGGAAGACTATGCCTCTTGGGGTCATCATCAGTAACAGTTTAAAAAACAGCTGTTCCAAGCTCTCAGCTTTAAACACACCGAAACAGTTTAGTGAACATTAGCTAATCCGTGTATTGCTAATCTATTATTTAAAAAATGTGACTGTGCAGTATAGTCTTGGGTTTATGATTGAGCTGGCCCTGTTTGACATGAAAATACCAGAAAAGAAATACCAGTTCAGATTTTCTTTTTTCAGTAACTCCTCTCTTGTTAGAATTCAGTGCAAATCTAAGTAATGTAGGAAATATTTTAATCAAGACAATCCTATTACATAAAAGCATCTTCTTACCCACTTAAATTTTTTCATATGTAAAGAAGAGCAAAAATGAGGGCAATTTACTATATGGAAATTCTTAAGAGGATATTAAACTTTGTGAACTGAGATTTTAGTAGTAAACTCCTACCCCATTAAAGTGTGTATATCTGTTTTATAGATACTTAAGCAAAGTAAAATATAAGTGGCACCTACAAAATCTGCAGTTTTAAACAAATACATGTACTCAGAAATAAGAACTTCAAATGCAGCTGATCTGAGCAAAAAGGAATGATCTTTAAAGAGTGTGATATTTGATGCTGGAAAAAACTAAAATTAAATAAAAATCTGAACTAACCAGTGAATAACTCAAAAAAGTGCAGATAGGAACATAATGAAAGTTGTGTGGTGTTGCAAATACAGAAGGTAAATTATGGAGCTGAGTCAAATCAGAAATGGAAAAAATAGTCAAATAAGTTTTATGTTCACACAGTTTGTGGCAACCTGCAGAAGAATTAAAATTACATGAACACTGTTTATTTTTCTGTTGCTATAATCTAATACAAAAGGAGTCCACGCTACTTCTAGGTCAAGAACAACAAAAAATCTTTACATCAAAAGGTACCTCTCTATGCCTAGCAAAAACTATGAATACAAATAGTCAGGAATTAACAGCTACTTCCTCATTCAAATAATTCTCTTTTCTCCCTATAATCTGTAATAGAGTTTCTCACGTAGTATTCTCTGGAATGCACTTGCAAAGTGCTCAGTTACTTTTCTATCTTGTATAGTCCTCTAATGTTTTGCATTGTGAATCCACACACATTTTTTCATGACAGCAAATAATTGCATGACTTTCTCCAAAATTAACGTGTGATCTATCCAACCTTAATACTTTGTAGGGTTAGACTGAACTTGTAGCTGACAGTGAACTTTTCTGTATCAGCTGGGCTTTTTAATTTATCTTAACTGGGCCCTAGCAAGAAGACCTCTGCATTATTCTTTACAAAATTATTCCTCTTTCCCCAGAAATATTTATTATTTCCTGAAAAATGGATGTCAGTGAATGGATTAAATATAACAAGTTAAGTTTTCAAATATTCAGGTGAATTAAAATCTCAGCAAACAGGCTAGTCAAGCTAAATCTGCATATAGTCATTGCATAAGCAAAAACCTGCATTTGCATGCACAAAGATGACATTTTCACACCCATATATGGCATTCCACTGACAAAGGTAGCTTAGTCAAAAATTCTTAATGCAAATATTTTTTTAAATGGAACAATCATTCAGGTTTTGAATGAATTGTTGATGGAAAACCCCTCAAATTTCACCTGAATAAGACAGAAAATGAATATAAATTCTAGTCATATTTGAACTTTGAGATAATTTTGATTTTTTTTTTACACATAAAAAATTAATGTAGCATGAAATGTAAGCACTTAATTAATAATTCATGAAAAGTGGAATACTGCCAAAACAGTAACTATAGGTTCTGGTTTGGGAATGTTTCCTGAATTAAACCTGAAGTTTTGTAAAACATTATTAACAGCTTCCACTGAAATTAGTAACTAGATTCCAGTTAGACCTGATCTGTTGGAGATGCAAGGCAGCTACAAACCTGATTCCAGAAAATCAGTCTGTGAGTATCTGTCTGAAAAGCAGTGTTTGATGTAAGGCATATTAACTAAATATTACAGTCTGTTAAGTATTAGGAATAAAAACTTGATGACTGTATTTTATATGCCAGCAGTCTGCTCTTTGGAAGATAATAATTTCAGTCATGGACAGTTTTGTTTAAGGATTATGAGATTTTGACATAACATAATATATTCTGAGTTGCTTGCTAAAATAAAAACAAAACAAAAAAAAAAACCAACCAAAATCCAAAAAACTTTGGAATGAGAGTATTGTGTTTCACAAAATACTGTATCAAAAAGACAATATAATATTAAAAATAACTATACTATTTGAAATACATTTCAGGAAGAAAATAACAGTTTTAATATAGAGAAAAAATATTATATTGTGGACACTAAAAATGTAAGGTTTGTTTTTTTTTTAAAGTGAGTTTATGTTGTCAGATGGAGCCCTGTGAAAGACAGCAAACATATTTATTTTCGGAAATTGATTTTCAGAAATTACAAAATTCCAAATAATCTAGTTGTCTTTTAAAAGATGTAGTAAAATACCCAGAAAGATAAACTCTATGGCTTTAGAAAAAGAAAAATATTATATGTGTAATCATTATGAGCATGATACTGTTGGAAGAAAAGAGTCCTTTATATTCAGTTCAAGCTAACTAAACTGGTGAGACAGGAAGAGATTGTCTAAGGCAGGTTTAGAAAAATGTCCTTTGAGTTAGTGTCTTCCGTTCTTAAGTGCATATTCCACTTGCACTGTTAATGAAAATATTTATCATTACCAAACACAGTTTTTTTGCAAAACCAGTGCTTCATGAAATAAAAATGGAAAATAATACATGATTATTGTTTTAGGCTTGGGTTTTTATTTTTTAACAGAATCAACAGTCACCAGAATTTATCAAGGAATGCTTGCACATTACTAAATATAATATGCATCACTGTAATGGGTTGACCATGCCTGGACACCAGGTGCTCACCAAAGCTGCTCTATCACTGCCCTCCTCAGCTGCATGTGGAGAGAATATATGAAAGGTACTGGCTTGCACAAGCACATGGACAGAGATCACTAACCCATTACCATTATGGGCAAAACAGACTCAACTCAGGGAAATTAATGTAATATATTACCAATCAAACCAGGGCAGGGTAATAAGAAATAAAACAAAACCCTAAAACAACCTTTCCCCACCTCTCTCTTCTTCCTGGGTTCAACCTCACTCCCTATTTCTCTACCTCTTTCATGCAAGTGATACAGCATGATGGGGAATAAGGGCTATGTTCAGTTCATTACACATTGTCTCTGCTGCTCCTTCCTCCTCAGGAGAGGACTTTCACACTCTTCCCCTGCTCCAGCATGGGGTCCCTCCCACAGCAGATAGTTCTCCACGAATTTCTCCAACCCGAGTCCTTTTGATGGGCTGAAGCTCTTCTTGTGGTCCCTTCCATAAGGTCACAAATCCTGCAGCAAACCTGCTTCAGCATTGGCTCCTCTCTCCATGGGGCCACAGGTCCTGTGAAAAGCCTGCTCCAGCACAGGCTGCCCACAGGGTCACAGCCTCCTTCAGGCATCCACCTGCTCCAGCATAGGGTCCTCCACAGGCTGCAGGTAGAGATCTGCTCCACCATGGACCAACATGTTCTGCAAGGGCACAGCCTGCCTTCACCATGAGCTGCACCACAGGCTGTGGGGGAATCTCTACTTCAGCATCTGGAGCACCTTCTCCTCATTCTTCACTGACCTTGGTAACTGCAGAGCACTTACATCTCACTCTTCTCTCTGGGTTCAATTGCTCCCATGCAGCAGCTTTACCCCCTTCTTAACTATGTAATCTCCAAGGCTCTAACACTGTTGCTGATGGGCTCAGCCTCGGCCAGCAGCAGGTCTCCTCTTGCAGCCAGCTGGCATTGGCTCTATTGGACATGGGGGAAGCTTCCATCAGCTTCTCACAGAAGCCACCCCTGTAGCCCCTCCATTACCAACACCTAGCCATGCAAACCCAATACAATCACACAAAGTCATTCAAATTACTATTTGCTTGAAGTCAGAGATATCAGTACTTTGCTGAATTAGATGCATGGATCTAAATCTTTGACAAAACATTAACAACATTAGGCAATTAGAAATACAAATTAAAATGATTTTGTAATATTTTTTATATCTATTTATGGCTTTAGACAGTTGTAAATAGACAGAAACTAACAAATTATGATTCTGGGCATGTAGAGGAAAGTAAAGCCTATCAATCTTAGCAGTCTAAAGCTGCAAGTTGAAGCTCTGTGTGTATTTCTGTTAATATGATATAATCAAATAACCTGTGTTAGCAATATGCATATGCATACATATGGAGCACAAGTCAGCTGGTGCAGCAATCCCTGAATGCACACTCTGAAGACAACTATACAATCCATAAGTCTGAAGTAAAAAAAGTTCTTGGGGATTGTTAAGTTTTGAAAGGAAAAAAAAAAGAAAAAAAAATCTGTAATTACATTGTAATTTTTAAGAATATAAATGGATGATAAATACTGTAAATTTATATATAACCAAATAATAATTATGGTTTATATTTGAAAGAGTCATCAAGGAACTGAAGCAGGTAATTAAACTGACTCATCAGCTTTCATCAAATTTGTAAAAGTATATAATAAAGTCAGGCAGAAACATGAGATTGAGGTATACACAGTCTTCCCCGGAAATTGTTAAGAGTTATATTGTTTATAAATATATATGTGAGACTATATCAGTATGCAGGACCCAAAGAACTCTTTATAAAGAAAGTATATTCATTTCAGCACTGTAAACCTGGGTGACAGTCACTCATGATCTCTGCCTAGATTCGTATTAGGGACTAACCTATCCCACCCAAGACTGTCATTATGCAGGCTGTCTGCCCCTACTTGCCATGATATTCCTTTCATAGAATCATTTGGGTTGGAAAGAACCTTAAGAGTATCAAGTACTAACTCCCCTGCCATGGGCAGGGACACCTCACACTAAACCATGTCACCTAAGTCTCTGTCAAACCTGGCCTTGAACACTGCAAGGGATGGAACATTCACAACTTCCCTGGGCAACCCATTCCAGTGCCTCACCACCCTAACAGGAAAGAATTTCTTCCTTATATCCAATTTGAACTTTCCCTGTTTAAATTTGAGCCCATTACCCCTTGTCCTGTCACTAGAGTCCCTAGAATTCCTACAGGCCTTCTTCAGATACTGGAAGGCTGCTATGAGGTCTCCACGCAGCCTTTTCTTCTCCAGGCTGAACAGCTCCAACTTTCTCAGCCTGTCTTTATATGGGAGGTGCTCCAGTCCCCTGATCATCTTCATGGTCCTCTTCTGGACTTGTTCTAACAGTTTCATGTCCTTTTTATGTTGAGGACACCAGAACTGCACACAATACCCCAAGTGAGGTCTCACGAGAGCAGAGTAGAGGGGCAGGATCACCTCCTTTGACCTCCTGGTCATGCTCCTTTTGATGCAGTCCAGAATACAGTTGGCTTTCTGGGCTGCAAGCACACACTGAAGCTGGCTCATTTGCATTTTCTCATTGACCAACACCCCCAAGTTCTTCTCCCTAGGGCTGCTCTGGATTTCTCTGCCCATGCACTTGGCATGTTTAAACTTCGTGTGGTTGGCATCACCCCACCTCACAAGTGTGTCAAGGTCCCTCTGGATGGTATTCCTTCCCTCCAGTGTATCAACTGAACCACACAGCTTGGTGTCATTGGCAAACTTGCTGAGGGCACACTCAATCCCACTGTCCATGTCACCAAAAAGATGTTGAACAAGACCAGACCCTACACCAGTCCCTAGGGACACCACTCGTTACTGGTCTCCAGCTGGACACTGAGCCATGGACCACAACTGTCTATATGCAGCCATCCAGCGAGTTCTTTATCCACTGAGCAGTCCCCCTATCAAATTGATGTCTCTCCAATGTAGAGACAAGGAAGGATACCATGTGGGACAGTGTCAAACGCTTTGCACAAGTCCAGGTAGATGACGTCAACTCTGCCCCTGTCCATCAGTTCCGTAGCTCCATCATAAAAGGCCACCAAATTGCTCAGGCAGGATTTCCCCCTAGTGAAGCCATGCTGGCTGTCACCAAGCACCTTGTTGTTTTTCATGTGCCCTAGCATGCCTTCCAGGAGAATCTGCTCCCAGATTTTGCCAGGCACAGAGGTGAGACTGACTGGTCTGTAATTTCCTGGGTCATCCATTTTTTCTGTCTTCAGAAACTTTCATTCTGATGAACAAAGCAGGAGCACTGCCACCAGAGTGGGCAAACCGGGCTTGATGCATCAGTCACAGCTGGTGCAGCAGTTCATGTGGTGCCTCTTTGCAGGAGGGATACTCCACTGGCTGAGTGGAGAGTCCATGTAATCCAGTAACCAGGTACCATTCTGTGACCATCTGCACAGGTCAAAGGCACTCACCGCACCTGACCCTCAAGACAGAACCTTGGGCACTTGTCTGAGAGCAAAGGCTGCAGCTCCAGCTGGGGGTCTGCAGGATCTACACCAGCAATGGCCAATGCCTCCACCCAGAAGAAGCTGCTGAAGGGAGGGGCTGCAGTGCAGACCTTAGGGTGAAAGAAGTGCCCAGACCTTTCTCCTGGGGCAGGGACAGGCAACAGATCTGCTGTGGACTTTTACTTTATCTTAACTGGGTCCTCCCTGTGGAGGACCTCCTGCATGTGGAGGACCACCTGCAGCAAACGGGCTGAGCTGCAGCAGGTGGTGAGAAGGCTGAGTAACATTAGGGAACCTGAGAGTTAGATACATGGTTCCAAGCACAGTGGTGCAGTGGACCCACAGCCCACGAGCAGTCAAAAACTTCCCCAGCAGCAAATACAGAAGGGACGGGGAGCAGTAATGCAGAAGAATGGAATCTTTCAACAGCAAGGACCTGTAGTTTAAGAGACTTCCCCCAAAGCTTGAGGTGCCCTTGCAGAATCTCCTTGCCAGTCTACAGACTGAAGAGGAAAGATCCACCATATCAGGAGATACACTGGAGCTGAGTAAGGCAACCTGATCTGCTCTCCATGTAACAACCAACACAACTAAGAAAAGGCAATTTGCAGTAGTAGTAGGTGACTCTCTTCTGAGAGGTACAGAGGTGCCCATTTGTAACCTGACATGCTTCTTCGAGAGCTGTGTTGCTTACCTTGAACTTGCATCAGGGATATCACCAAGAGATTACCAAGCCTTGTACAGTCGGCTATTATTTGCTGCTGCTGTTTCATGTGGGCACCAGTGACACAGCCAGGAGCAGTCTAAGGAGTATCAACAAGAATTACAGAACCCTGGGAGCAGCCATAATGGACTCTGGAGTGGGGGGGTTTTTTTCACCAATCCTTTCAGTCAAAGGGAAGTGGTTTGAAAGGGCCAGTTGGATCGGGCAATTCAACAAATGGTTACAGGACTGGTACTACAGCCATACCTTCATCTACTTAGACCATGGGATTCATGCTGAGAAACCTGATCTACTCTTCTACCGGGAGGCCTGTGTGGAATGAGCTCCTGGACAACCCCCAACATAAAACTGAAACCTACAGAAGGTGGAAGCAAGGATGGAAGAAATAAGGAGACATTGTCTGAGCATTCAGGGATCAGGTTAGGAAAGCAGGTGGAGAAGGTGATTCTCCCTCTATACTCAGAGCGAGACCCCACCTGGAATACTTCATTCAGCTCTGGGGCCTTCAACATACAAAGGACAAGGACCTGCTGGAGTCCTGAGGAGGGCCATGAAGATGATCAGAGGACTGGAGCACGTCTCCTGTTAAGACAGGCTTAGAAAGTTGGGGTTGTTTAGCCTGGGGAAGAGAAGGTGCTGAGCGGACATTATAGCAGCTTCCACTACCTAAAGGGGTACAAGAAATATGTAGAGGGACTTGTTATAAGGAGATGTAATGACAGGAGAAGGGGTAATGGCTTTAAGCTGAAAGAAGGTAGATTTCAATTAGATATAAGGAAGAAGTGAGTCACTATACTAAGAATAGAGTCACTGTAAGTGAACTATTCTGTGACTATATGAAATGTGTCTTTCTATAAAAAAAAAAAAAACAAAACAAAAACCAAAACTTCTACAGATGAGCGTAATGGATTGAATTTCCTTTCATTTTACTTTGACATTTCACATTTCCTTTCCCTGAGCTGAATTTTCATTTGCTCTTATGAAGGACTCTTCTGATCTTCCTCTTTGTCAGTAAGTATAACATAATCCATAGAAAAATATATAAAATAAGACAAAAATGTGAAGATGGAAAAGGAACTGGGTTAAGGGATGACAGGAAATGAGGAAATGCATTTTCACAGAGGAAATAAATAAAAAAAAAACTGAACAAAACCCCCAAACCAAAAAAACCCACAGATATTTAAGGCAAAAGAAGAATAGTTAAATAAGGAGCATAAATGTCTGTAAAGTATACTTTTAGCATCCTAAAAGCAGGTCAAACATGTATATGAAAAGTCTAGAGGCAGACAACAAAGAGTGCACACAGTCTTCAATCATTTTGCACATTCCTCTAAATTCTAAAAAAAAAAAAAAAAATCAAGTTCATTAAGATATTGAAGTATAAGCTTCAAACATACGCTCCAAAACTCTGGATTTTTGTAATATTATTTTATTTTTTAAGAAATACTCTTTTTAAGAAATACTCTCTAGTTTTCCTATTTTCTTCTTAAAACACAGTAACACTCTTAAGATCTACATGTTGCAGGGGATGTACAATCAGCCACATAGTGTGGATAAAGATCAGTTATGAGAACCAGTACAAGTTCCTATGTGAAATAAATTTGATAGAGTATGAGTAAAGTTTCCCCACGTGTCCTGTACTAACCTGTACAGCTGTGAATATTATTGTTTGAATCTTCTAAGTATTTATACAAAAAAAAGACTTATTAGAAGTAACTGTTAACTAAATTCAAAAGAACTCAGAATACATTAGTCTGCTCTCAACATATGAAGCTCTGTGCTTACCGCTTGTCAGAGTGATACCACAAAGTTCAAGAGATGCCGAGCTGTGTTAATAAATTATTACGAAGGTAAGATAATATATTTGATACATGTGTCTCCATCAGGAGCTGGTAAGTCTAAATATGACATATTATTATTGAAGTATTCAAATAGCATTGTATGACAAAAACAAACCACAAAATATATTAAGGCAACTAACACATTTTCCTGGAACAAAAACTATTAATAATAAACAGGATTAAAAAAAAAATCCACAAAAATTGCCTTTTTAGGAAAGGCTTTTTTTTTCCTTTGCATCAAATATGTGCTAATCAGCAGTCCTAGCACTTTGATCATTTTAGAAAACAAATTATTGACAGACATTTAAGAGAAAAGTAAGACAGAAAGGGAAAGCAGTGTATTTTGCATGTATACTTTCTAGGTATTGTCGATTTATTTACTTTGTAGGCTTTTAATGACATATTCTGTTTGAATTTTAATATAAGCTAAACCTTATTTAGAAACATTGAAAATATTCCTCCATTCAATTAACTTACAAAAAAGTACTAAACACATTGATATGCAAAATATAAACATGGCCACCCAGAAATTACTTGTACTGTTAGCATAGTCTCTATCTCAGAGTTAGAAATCCTGCTCACAAACTGAGAACACCTTCACTTTGGATGAACAGCAACATGCTGGAGAAAGATTTGAGATCAACTACTACATCCTAAGTGAACTACATAGTTGTAAAATTCTCATGTTTTGCATTCCTTCCTTATTCTCCTGGGCTGAGAGGGGTGGAAAGGGGACTACACACCAATATTTAATTAGCTATATAAAGTGGATCAGCTTTAGCTGATCCTGAAGTCCTCACCAAGGAAGTAGGATTTACAGGTCCATATTCCTGTTCCAAAAAGCAGGATTTGATCTGTAGGCAGGATCTGACAACCTACCTGTTATGTGAAAATGGTGACTACCTGGCTATTGGGAAACAGTGTCTAGCCAGAGCCAAAAATGTCTGGTTGCTACCTGTCCCTTCTGTTGTGCTTTATCTGGTAGTCATGATCTGAGGAGGCCTAAGACACTGAATCCAACTGGTGAGATAGGCAAGAGAAAGCCTTGCTGAAAATGCCCCTGGGGTTAGGTGTGAGGTTGGGTTTTGAGTGTCTTGCACAAGCAGGACGTAGGCAGTTCTGACATGCCCGCTGGCAGGAACTATGCGGACTTAAGCATCACTGGGGCAACTACAGGGTAACAGCAGATAAGTAGGAGTTTTAAGTATCTTAGAAGCAGTTAAATGCTGCTGAAAGAGAACGGAAATTAAAAACTGTGTATATTTTTTAAAATGGGACTTAAATGTTACTGAAAATATCATCCTGATAACTCAAAACTGAATTTAAATATATAGCATAAATGCATTGCATTCTTTTTGTCCTACAATATCCTAATAATTATTTTTCAACAGATTACATGTTCAATTATGTATTCCTTTACAGCAGCTTCATAGCAGGAAACTTCAGCTGAATAAAGCTAATGGAACAGAGCAGAAAATCAAGCTCTTTGTCTAGTTTGATCTCTAATTCACATTCCTAAAAAGTTAGAGAGATGCATAAGTGGACACAAAGATTAAGGATATCAAATGTCCAGAATTTTGGTCCAATCCAGTCAGAATGCTGCTGTTTCATTGAGTATTGACATTACAAGATCTGAACAGTCTGTCCTGATTTAGCAAAGCCAACAGTTTTGCACCTATTAGCAGTCAACCCAAGAGACTGCCTACGCATTTTAGCACAAGTATACTATTAAGCACATAAATAGACACTGTATACTTTGCTAAAGCAGTGCATTAACATTTTGAAGGAGAGAATTTTCAAGACAATAAGGTTTATTAATTCTTATAAATATCCTCCAAAATATGACTTTACATAAATGTGTGACTGTTTTCAACTATGTTGACAACAGTACCATGTCCCCTGAAGTTATTTCAGAGTCCTGACTGTGTGTAGAGCTGATTCCAGTGTCAGAGTCTGTATCGTTTATGTCCAGATTAGTCACTCTATGAACAACGTCAGGAACAGCAATTCTGTTACTGGACATGACACTACCCTTGGATGGTTCTTCATTTGATGGAAGCCTAGTTTCAATGTTGTCTTTAACATGTAGTAAATTAAATTCTTCTGTAAGAAGTTCATATTCTTTTTCCTTCTTCTGAAGTAGCGAGTCCCTGTATGTAAGCTCTTTCTGAATGCAGCTCAGGTATGAGTTGATTCTTAGACCATCTTTCATACTTTTTTCCAGCTCACATTTTACACTTTCCAAATTTGTGTTTTCCAGTTCACCATTAGCAGCTCCTTCTGTGCGGACATCATCTCCATTTTTTTCTGTGCATATACCGTGTACCTCTCTTTCAATTTCAGCACACAGCTTCTCTATTAATTGTTTGTGATGTTTCAGTCTCTCTTCAACCTGTAAAATACCCTCACTTTTGCTCAAGTAGTCGTGCATCTCTTTTTGGTCATCTGGTCTACTCCCTTGCTGCTCAGCCTCACCTGGACTGATCATTAAGTAGGAGTCCTGCACATAATTTTCTCCATCATTGGCTACACGATCTAGATGGAATTTTGCTTCACATTTTTCGATTTCCATGTCTAGTTCCTTCATTCTAAGGACTTGTTGATGAATGGTATGGTCTTGGGAAATGATCAGATGAATCAGTGTCTCCATATTATCTCTCTCTTGCTGAACACTGTCCTGTTTAAGCTTGGCCAGTTTTCGGAAAGTCTTCCTCACAATTTTCTTTTGCTTGTCTATTGGCAACATCTTCATGTAATTTGCTGGACTGAGCTCCCACTGTTTTTCTACATTTTGTACGACCTTAGCTTCAGCTGTCTTCCACAACGGAAATGAAAGGAAAGCATCTGATTTTACCAACACAAAATGCAAATTAGACTGCTCTTCCCCCCAGGCCTTCCAAAGTCTCAGGATCTTTGTCAAGGGAGGAAGTACTCGCTCTGAGCCTCTCCATTTTTCGACAATACAGTAATCACTTGGTTTTCCAAAAAGGACCTTTTTCTCTCCAAATGTTGCCTGATGTTCCTCAAGCAGTGCTTGAATCACTTCTGCGCAAGTTGTGCGCTTTGTAAGGCCACATACGATCTTCTCTTCCTGGCAAACCCAAACCACAATTTCTCTTTCATTTGAAGCCATGTCCTTGTTGGGAGACCTGGAAAACAAGAAAAGAACAAATATAAATTATATATCAACAGCGCAGACTGTGCAAATAATAACTATAATTCTGATGTGACTATCACATTGAAAAATCCCAGTATTACTGTATAAAACAATAAACTTGTTTAAATTACATGAAGAAGTATCTTTGGATTAAGTAGCATTTCAGCTACTGCTTTATTATTAGTCCAGCTGAATGGGAACCTCACACAAAATGTCTTTTATAAAGTTTAGGTTTTGTATGCTTCTTATAAGTGTGTATTAACAAGTGATAAAATTTGGCAATCTGGATTACTTTCTAGACTGTTCCTTCAATAACATAACTTTCAGATCTGCATATCTGTTTTCATCACACAGACATTGTGCAAACATTTGTAAGCTCTTAATATCACTGACGTTTCTGAAAGGAAGACTCATGCCTTTAAATATGCACTGAACATAGACGTACTAAGAAAAGATGATTGAACACCATCTAAGATAAACAAACTTGATGACAGGAAAAATCTAAAGCTCTTTTGACACACATGCACCCACACAAGCATAAACACCATTGTTTTCCACTGTGATTTTTCACTAAGAAGTCTGAAGAAATTTGTTGCTTTCCTGAAGTACCAAAAAGGCTGACTTGCAGGGAGTTGTGAGGGAATACCAGCTGTTAATATATATATATATATATATATATATAAAAGCATACTTTATGAGCTTTGTAATGATACAGAAATTCCACAAAATGTTAAAAAAAATAAAAATATCCAGTTAAAGTGCTATTAACCTGACATTAGCAGCAGCTGGTACTTCCTTATACATTGAGATATCTAACTTCTGGTAAGACCCTATTATGACTAATGTAGCTGTCTAATTAATACAATCAGTGGAGCCTAAAGTGCAATTCAGTTGACCAAATATCAGTTAACTCTTAAATTTATCACTGGACTGCCATGGGCCTACACTGGCAGAGTGGCCTTGTGGAACCTGCCCAAGATATTCCTGTCCTCTAGGCTTCACATGCATAATTTACTGCTTGCCCAGACCTGCTGATTTGCCTCTTGCCTGAAACGACAAAATAGTAAATTCCTTGAGGAAAAATGTATTTCTCCTGAATTTCTAGTGTCACTTCCAGTTCATTTGAATGAATAAGATTTAACTCAGACTGACAGAGAAAGCTAGAGAATGAAAATAAGAATTCAGAAAAATATTCAAAGGGTTCAATATATTTGTTTCTAGGACTATTTGTTTTCAGTACCTTTCTAGTCTTCTGAGAAGCAGTAAGAATCAAGTTTTACTTTACTTAATTAGGGTTATGCCCTATGATTATTAAAGCAATCCAACTTGTTTCTTTTCCTGAATTATTACACAACATGACAGACACACTGCAATCCAATAAATTGAACTATGATTGACTCAGCTCTAGGTGCCACTCTGACCAGGAGGCAATAATAGTCAGGAGACAGGAGACTGCAAATGAATACTAATAAAATCTACACAAGTGAGTTTATTAGTATCATCACACAGTAGAGCTCTGTCCAGCTACATTGCTCCAGGTCTTGGAACATCCCTCTGTAAAATCTGTATTTTGTTAGATTACTTTAAGTAATGACATCATTTTCCCACTTCAATAGCTCCTTCTTACAGTCCAGCATTTTACAATAATTTTTTAAACTGATATTCAGAAGATTAATAATGTTTTCATAGACTACTTCTCAAAATAGTAAAGCTTAAGCCACAGATACAGAAAATGGCACAATGGCACAAAGATGATGTCAGATTAAATAACATTCCAGTATCTGAAGGGGGCCTACAAGGATGCTGAAGAGGGACTCTTCACTAGGGACTGTAGTGACAGGAGAAAGGGCAATGGGTTCAGACTTAAACAGAGGAAGTTTAAATCTGATATAAGGAGGAAGTTCTTTACTGTAAGGGTGGTGAGGCACTGGAATGGGTTACCCAGGGAAGCTGTGAATGCTCCATCCCTGGCGATGTTCAAGGCCAGGCTGAACAGAGCCTTGGGTGACATGGTTTAGTGTGAGGTGTCCTTGCCCATGGCAGGTGGGGGTTGGAACTAGATGATCTTAAGGTCCTTTCCAACCCTAACTATTCTCTGATTCTATGATTCTATGATTACTGTTAAGTATGTCACATGCTAAAAGATCAGTATCTGTAACTGGTTTTAGGTTTACAGAATACAGGATGCTATAGAAATATTTTTTTCTGTTGACAGGTTGGTAGTTAAATGAAACTTACATAGACAATTGAAACATAAGTCAGTTATAACTGTAAAATAAATCAGTATTTTACAGCACAGAGATAAAAACAAACCAAAGCCAGATAAGCTACAGACTTGGGTTCTATGTTAAGCATAATAAAATAATGCAATAATAAAATTGTTTATAAAAATAATTGCATAATGAGATTTGCATCATGAAATTATGCAAAATGAATTATCAAAAGTACAGTGTCTCAAACCATGTTCAGAAGTGAACCATAAGTAACCGACTTAGAAACAAAACTTTATTCAGTAATCACTGAATTTCAAGTTATAAAAGTACTGACAAAAAAAAAAAAGAAAAAAAGAAAAAAGGCATAAAAACATAGAAAATAGTGGATCGCAACTTTGAAGCAGTAAATTCAGAGAGCGTCTTTCCTGAGAGTTTTTTTTTTTTTGGTAATCAATAAATACATTTCAGGGAATGCATGTTATCTCAATATTTTAGCATTCTTCCAAGAGTCTTACGCAATTTGGTTGCACATTGAAACTCTTCCAATTTTTTTCTCATTCCTGTTTTTGGTTGATTGTCATATTTTGTCCCAGTCAGTAATTTCAGTGAGTAACATTATGTGGGTTGAGAAGAACCTGACTGTCTCTTTCCCTCTTGGCTCCTGTAAAGCTTTCTTATGAAGACAGTTTCTCCCTCTGAATCTTCAGGTAAATCTGAAAACCCCTAGATAGTCCATAGTATCAGTGTACTGATAAATACTTTTGCTATACCCATCTTTTTACATAGAATTCCCATAGACTTCAGCAGGAATTAAGTAGGCCTCTGATGGAAATACACTGTTTATCGTAAAAGAATCTCTACAGGATTTCCGCAAACATGGATATAAAATAACATTTTAGAATTGCTGTTTCAATATTTTTTCATTGTTTATCACTCCCCATTATTTTTTCAGTTACAATGCACCTGCCTACCCATACTTTGCATTGAGCTTTTCTGGAAAGGATTCTTCTTTACTTTGTCTATAGTGAATTTGACATACTGAAATCCGTAACTAGTAGTAGCACTGCATTAATATGTGCACATGCAGGCATGCAAAGAAATTAAGTAGCTTATACATGAAAATATATACTTATATATATATGAATGTATGGCTTATGTAACATACAATTTGTAATTATGTTGTCACTTTTTACTGAAAAGGAGAGAAAAAAAAACCCAAGTAATTATGAACATCCCCATAATTGTTGGATCAAAACAGAATGGTAAAGTGCAAAATCTTTTATTATTTTTTTATGTGTTTGTTGCAACATATCTTAATTTTTATTCACTAGCCTCATTAAATTTTTGATCTTTCTTTTTAATAAAAAAGAGTTAGCAAGTCGTTTATAAACTTACAATGCCATGGAATTCTAATGCCTTCTAAAAAGGAAATCTAAAATGCTCTTTATCATCTTCCACTAAAAAATGGTAAACTGATGTGGCCTGCCACGGACCTCTTTCTTAAGTAAAATTCATTGTGTTATTCTTTAATCATAGTTAATTCAGACAGTAACAAACAAAAATAAAGCTTCTGTGTCTCGGCCACAGCATAACAACAATTAAAGATTTGCTTTCAAGATGCAAGATGTTAATACTTGGAAATGTAATTCATTATGCTGTGCTTTCCTCATAGAAGTGGAGAGCAGATTCTGCATGTACAAAGTGGAATTTCTTTCACTTAGGCACCTTACAGTTACAATTTCAGTACATATTCACCATCAGTTTCTCTTTGGCATGAGAGGTGAGTGGACTTCCAAGAACAAAGTCACCACAGCCTAAACCACCTATTATCATTGGGATGAATCCTCAAATGAGCCTGTTTATTTCATTAACTACAAGATACCTATATGGCCACCTTCCACTATATAACTCATTTTCAGGTAGCTAAATACAGGTGACAGTAATCCAATCGGATTCTTATTTATTGTCAGAGAGAAATGTGACGAGAATGGTTCAGACAGCATAAGATGTCCTAAAGATAACTAAATGTGAGACCTACACATTCTTTCTTCATAGTTTAGTTTAGATACAGACTATTCCATTTGTGTTCAATTTACTACTACTATTTATATGGAAATTTATTAAGTAATTTCAATACTAAGGAAGATGTAATGCAGTATGTAACTCCTCGTCTTCAACAAATGCTGATCATTGATAGCAATTCTTTTTTTCTTTTTTTTTTTTTTGAGATGCAATACTGAAAACTACTATATTCTGCACCAAGATTTGCTTTTGGATGATTATTTTAAGAGACAGGCTTCTCATCTTTATTCATTCCATGGCCTTCATATCCTACAGTTTTATAAAGGAAGCAAAAGAACTACCATATTTAAATAACCTATCAATTAATGAGTGTGTAATAGCTAAAGTGTGTTTCCAGCTTAAATGACTGGCTTTCATGTAAAATAGCTTCAGCAGCAACTTCTTCAAAACTAGCTACATATTTCCCCCCCCCCCCCCCCCCCAAAGTTTATTGCTATTGCTGCAAGCAGGCTTTAAAGCTTTCAATTCTGGCTTAAATTCTCTTTTTGAATCAATCATTGAAATTTTCTACTTATCCATCTAAGATTTTAAAGCCTTGCAAAAAGATACAATTTTATCAAGTGCCACTTGTTGCTCAGGAACAGACGGGAATTTAAGCTTAAGAATGGTCAAAAGTACATTACCAGACTTGTTTGCTTGTTTTGATTGTTGGCTTCATGCCTTCTACTCTTTGCTTCTCTTAATGATAACCCAAAAAACCATTCTAATCAGGTTAGAGACCTCACACAAAGTCTTCATTAAGTCAGCACAAGCTGATTGTTGCATGTCAGATACACACTTTGTTATTATTCAGGCCTAGGGGAAGAAAGGTAGTACATTCCAGCCACACAGACAAAACAAAAACATGTACTTATGCTGCACAAAGTCAAAATATGAGATACCTTAGATGCTGGAAGCGGTACTTTTGATTTTCATTAACTTTAGGGGATGTCCAGCACAAAAACACACATCATAAATGTAAATCTTTGACTTTATGGAAAACTTTAACATGCTTTCTGAAAACGCTATATATAGTTTTACAATAAATCATGCCAATCAAAAAAAAGAATCCCCCTACTTCATGTCTAGAAGATGTTCATTTTTGCTTACTAATTTCTGCAAACATTCTGTTGGGACTGGATTATGTACACACCAAACATTTAGCAGCTTAATACAGAGTTTCTGAAATACTGTTGACACTAAAAGAATATTTTGTCTTTGCTGAAAAAAAAAATAGCTAAAACTCTTCTCTCCCTTCACTGTAACAAAGTCTTTGTAGACTTTCACAGAAATGTAATTCCTCTCAACATTTTCGCATTTCTTGATCACCCTCCTCTCTTGATCACACTCCTACCCCCGAGAGAAAAAATGAAACCGAGCATTCAACTGAAAGATTTTGTGTTAGGAAGGGGATTCAAAACTTGAGATTTTATTGAAATTGAAATTATAAGGAATAAGAAAACTGTAGGAGAAAAAAAAAATCACACAAAGCAATACATTAGTCCTTTGCTTGAAAATGTATACAACTGCTAACAATTTATAAATTTGCCATCAAAGAGTTCATGCTAGAAAACCATTTGTGCGAAATACCTTACTCATTTTTTTCACCAATTTACTGGGGAAATAATGTTTTAGAATCTTAATTTTCAGAGATGGAAAAGATTGTACTTATTATACTGTTTAATTACTGTTAATCAGATATCATAAAGTTGTATCTGTTACCACAGATGTTTGTGTATTGGAATATTCTTGTACTTCTTAGTATAATAATGTCACCATTTTTCCTTTCATCATTGCATCTGCAAGTAGCACATAACCATAGAATCACAGAACAGTTAGGGTTGGAAAGGACTTTAAGATCACCAAGTTCCAACCACCCTGCCATGGGCAGGGACACCCCAGACTAAACCATGTCACCCAAGGATCTGTCCAATGGAGCATTCATAACTTCCTTGGTCAACCCATTTCAGTGCCTCACTACCCTTAAAGAATTTCTTCCTTATATCCAATCTAAAATCTAAAAATAAGTAAATCTAAAATAATCTGTAATTAATTATTATGTCAGAAGGATTCTTTCTGGTATTATGCTAGCACATAACTAATTTAGTCCATTTCGGTGCAAAAAATGAATAAAATTTTATACTCTTAAAAAAACAGAAGATCCCTTCTGTATAAATATAGCATAAACCCTCACAGTAGCACATTTGAACATACAGTCTAATCTGCAGCAAATTAGATTATAACTGACTGGCTGCCACGAATGGGGTCCTAGGCTGACAAAAGCCTTTGTTGCTATTGTCCTGACCTCTCCAGAGAAGACCAAAGTGCTTCTAAACTTCTAAAAAACATACATCTACACTATGTCAATATACCATCCAGAACAATTCACTTCAGTGAATACCAGAAGAGGCTAAGTGATGAACAAGAGAAAAAAAAAGGCTTCAAGAGATAACCCTCCTGCTGCCTACTGCATCTTTGCAGTGAAGTCCTTGCCTACAGCTTCAGGGCTTTCCTGAAGTACATTAAGAAACGTGAAACTTTCAGGCAGACACAGGCAAAGCTGTGCAATCCGTGCCTCTCAGCAGGTTCTTCCTTCTTTCTCAAGCTGTATACTCCTAGTTCCTCTCCAAGACATTCAGTGCCTCATCTCCTACCTGGCATACCACACAGCAGGGAACAGTTTCCAAGGCAAGCATGTTCAGTTGCTGAGCCACTTGCTCTCTTTGGAAAACTTTATGGCACAATGGCATAAAACATCCTGGGGAAACAAAAGAGATCTGCCACAAAAACATTTAATAATCTGATGTTTTCAAGGACATGGTCTTTAAGCATACTGTAGGGGCAGGTAAATCTGTCCACTTGGATTTTAACAAGTGTGTATTCATGCTATGGTCTTCTCTTTGTTCTGCACCCAGAAATGTTTCTTCTATGTGCAAGGGCTCAGAGAATGCATGCCAGTTTTAAGCACTTGTTAATAACCTTATTATTGCTGTGTCTCAGATCCAAGCCATACCTACTTAGCAAAGAAATCTTAGAGCTTTTAATTATATTTACTTGCTGGAAATAAGGAGAGGCTGATATTACAGGGATACTTATTTGACATAACCTGTATTTATAGCATAGGATATGCTACATGTCATTTGAGAGCTTCTGATGCTGGTTGCCATTTACATGTCAGGATACATAAGAGCTAATTAGTTTATCAGTCACCACATTCCATTTAGAAATCATAAGATTGCTTCTATTATTTATTTTTTAAAATCTCAACATGAGTTATATATATAGATATTTAAAATAAAAGCATATATGAGACAGTGGATAAACATTCTGAAAGAAAGGATCAAACCATGTTTTTGCTTTTTGGCTCTGTGGATTTTTATCTGTGCAATTTGCAGAAAAGTAAATCTATTGGTACCATGTATTGCAGCCCTTGCTCAGAAAAGACTCTAACTTAATTTGATCCAAACAGATTTTTGACAGTAAATTTAAACATTAAAGATATAGTCAGCCCATATGAAAGCTAAGGTCAGAAGTATTTCAACCTTTCAGGCACAAATGGATCATATTAAAAGTTCATGCTAACTTTATTCAGACTATCCACATTTAATCCACCTTTTTTCTCAATTTTCTGTCATCTTCTGCAAAGCCACTCAGAAAGCAATAAAGGCCAAATCTTAGTATGTCTCCTGCGTAAGTAGATTACACACTTCTGAGTTTTCCAAGGGCAGCAATGAGGAATTATCTACTCTCTCAAGACACAGTGAAGCTGGAATTACTCAAAAGCCATAGGGATTCAAAACAGCCTATAAAATAACTACATTCCCATTCCCCTATCCCTGAAAAACAGTATTAATGAAGGCACAGTTAACGTACATACCATGTAGGACATAAAATTCACACATGATGTGTCAGAAACTCCTTCTTGCCTTCAGCATCACACAACAGCCAGGGCAACATCTAGCTAAAAAAAGTACCATAGCAAAGCAAGACTGGTACTTTAACTGTATTAAGAATAAAAACCTTCAGTATAAAAAAATCAGAGTAACCCCAATATTGCAGCATAACATGGAAAGAACACCACGGAACTTGTGAAAACAAAATAATCCTTTCAAAAGAAATAACTGATTTCTCTCTACCATCTGTTTCTGTACCCATTCTATGTTAAATGCTCAATGATAAAGCCTCTTCCTTTACAGAAATATACATAGGTATTTATTTAAAATAAAATTAGGCATCTAGATATTTATGTGACTTTTTTTAAAAAATGCAGATATACACAGTATTTTAGATGTCCTAATTGAAACTTTTCAGATCTTTGACACAAGAAAACAATTTAAACAAAGGCTATTGTATGGCTCTATGGTTCTATTTTAACTAGCTAGGTACAAGACATTTCTCCTAGCATAAGTTTAATTTTGTAATTCCTTTTTAAATGCATAAATTTTTTACTTAGCAAGATTCCCATACTGTCAGGAAGCTTTTATGGAACATTTTAATTAGCAACAGCTGTTGAAAATTATGTTCTATATTAATTATCATTTGTGCACTTAAAACTATAACTAGTTCTGTAATCCCTTCTGCAGAGCAATACCATCACCTCAGCTACTGTGCAAAATTTCATATGTTAGAATTTGGCAATGATCTTGAAATTTCTATTCATCCAATCATTTAAGAGTATGATAGTGCTCTAAGACAAATTTATGTTATATAATTTTTAACTGGAGTGGGGTAGTACCATTGTATCATAGAATAAATAACATGAAAGGTATGACATGCTTAAAAAGAACCCTGTAAGATAATTATTTTATTGCAATTAAGTAATTGGCAGAGTTCTTGCTGACTTGAAATGTCAGACTTCAGTAAAAATCCCATGGGAAATCATGTGCTTCTTTCTAATAACTGTACTGCTTTGACACAGGTGCTTGAACTGGGCCCAATAGTTAAGAAAAAAAAATGGAAAAAAAAAAGCCTGACAGTACTTAGAGCAGATTTAAAAGAAATAAAAGCAGCCAACATGTAGAATCAGCAAGTACTGGCAGAAATAATTCTGTCATCTGATAAGTAGATAGCAAAATTTGTACTATGTAGAAGATAAGAATTTGAACTAAATCAATGTTGTACTAACAGAAAGAAACAAATAAAAGACATTGTAAGAGGAATTATAAACCTTGCTCACCAGATAAAAATGACAGTTATGGTGGATTATCTTGAACACCCCTCTGGCTCCCCACTTAATACTAACATGACAGTCTCAGTGGCTGATACTGTCTTGCAAAATCTCATTTGCAAAGTCCAAATGCAGATTTTCAGCAGAAGTCATCAAAAGGCCACTAACTCCTCCCCTTCACTTATTAGCTCTACCCTGTATCATACTTATGCTCCCAAACAACCTACAGGCAAGTGCAAAGGCTGCAGCCCCCATTTAGATGACGACTGCATGTGCCCCTGCCCTTTTCTCCTGTCTTGCCTCTTTCCCTAAGGGTTCACATTCTGTATAAACTACATCTGCACTTTAAATCAGCTTTACTGTCAGACAAACAATCATTTCTCCACTGTACATTCAAAGTCATAATGTTGGTAAATGGATACCAGCCAAAAAATGTTTGGAATTGCAGTAACATCAGCAAGTATGCTGTGTACACAAAACAATGCGACAGGTAACACATTCACTGTATCAAGTCTGTATTTCTGGTGGCCTGACACAGTGGAGATTTGAGAACAAGAGCGAGCCAGCTGCCCACCAAAATATTTTTACAAGATGAGCAACAATAACATTAACAATTTGCTTTACTGTGGAAACATGCTTTGATGGGTATATTGTAACTGCTACTGAGGAAGCAGCTGTGATACAGGAAGTGAAAGACCCAGGAAAATCTCCAGAGCCAAAATAAACACTCACATATTCAGTGGCAATAACTATTTAGACCATGATGGGAGGAACAGGAAGGTGGGTATTTTCAAATTCCTGTGTTAGGAAGCTACATGCAAAGTTTAGGAATATCAATATAGCAAAAGCTGCATCTTGATTCTGGGCAGCAGGTAGCTCTCGCTACATGGAAAAGTGATGATACCAGTGGTAGTTTATATTTACCACATGAATTTTGGTACATTGAAAAATACAATTTTCTATATTTTTCCTGTGTCTATTTAAATACTTATGCATATTCAAGCACTGATTATACCACCCAAACCTTATGGGGCTCCCATTAATAATTTACAGAACATGTCTAAAATTCCATCATTTTCAATAACAGAGGGAGCATAATCATTTATAGCTCATTTATAACATAGGCTTTTAAATGACAGTTAGAGCTGCTATTACAAGCTAATAGAAATTTGGTTTATTTAACTTCTCCCACTAGAATTTTTATAACTGACTTTTAGAAACACCCTGGTTGTTCATGACCTTTTAAGATCAAGGAACTGAGGGGAATTCCAAGAGTTGAAAGCAGGATTTTTGTTGTTGTTGTTGCATGAAATTCAGTTCAGCTTTTGTTGAAAAGCAAACATATACTATTTCCCTCCCCTGGGTTTGTTGACATATTGCCCAGTGAAAAAATAAACACAAAGCTTTCTGAGGTTGGGGCTGGACTGCCAAAACACGAACAAAGCATACTTTGCTTAGACCAGGGACAATAAGATAGGTTGAATAATGGAGCAAGATACAAACAAGGAAATAGTAAGATTTTGTGCCACTTTTCCAATACTCCCGGGAAAAATGAGTCTGTGATGGTTACCTTCTTATGAATCCTTATATATAGTGTTTGAGCCATGCAATTCAGTGTACTTGTTCTCTACTCCTGGTGGCTCCACGTGAGGCAGATTTTAACCTCATTCCCAATGACAGGAAAGAAAGTCCATATAGACTTAGTTTCTTTTCATGAATCCTCAAGCTGCTTTGCTCAGCAAAGCATCCCTTCCTTATAGTCTTTTCCTGATGGCTACCTATTTATGTAGCTGCTCTCACAGCACCCTGTGGTGAATTTCAGAGTTTGGACACAGTATTTCATGATTCAGAAAAGGAACGTTGTAGGATCAGTATTTTTATCTTCTGTTTTTTAAATACCCCAATGCTCACCAGACCCATCCACAACATACATAAAATTATTTACAAAATTACTACCATAGCTAAGTGATTATCTTAAATACTAATTTTTACTGCTAAATCTAGTATTATAGGTTAGCAATTTTATGATTTAAAACATAATGAAGAAATTTAGGCAATCTGGTATCCACCTGACATTCCCTTCTTGCTTGTGCCAGCTCTGCTAATTTATCCAGAGGGTTTCAAGCTTGATAAAATGGCAGCAATATAACCAAGAAAATAAAAACAAAAATAAAATTGTTTATTGAGCAGTGAGTAGTGCTCCCTGAGTTGAGTTCTACAGCTTTGAGTGAGAACAGTACCAGTGCAAAAGAAATGGCAGAATGGCCGGGAGCCTGGAAAGGGAGCTTAGGACTGTTTTCAGTGCAACAGCAAGCCTTTAGATCTCTTCAGCCAGGTCATCAAGCATCACTTTTTCTTTTTTACCTCTAATGATTTTTCAAAATAGCTTCTTTTGTATATCAAAATCCTAGTATAAGTATCACTTTACAGTTTGCCAGGAGTGAGAAAGGCAGGGTGGGCTTTGATTTTCTTCTCTGTTTATTGCAATAAATTTTACAGAAAGTGAACCACCCCACTTTGAAATCATACTGTATCATCTTCCCTGTTTAATTTGCCTTCATTAATTATACTGAAGATGTCCCCTCAAAATGGCTTCTATCAAGACCTCATTCACAGCCCTTTTAAAAAAAAAATAAAAATTTCTCCCTCAAGCTTTCTGAAAGATAATTCAGTGACAAATGTGTTCCATTACTTGCAGTATTTGAAGAGCTGAAAGGAAAAGATGACGAGATGATGAAGTGGACTCTTAAACAATTTTCATACTAAGGAGCTAAATTGAGTACGAGATACATAATTATGCTAACAGGAGGAATGGACATAAATTTTAAAAAAGAAACCCGAAGCATTTTAGTGTCCATTGAGGATGTGAGAGATTTGTGCAGTTTATGCTTTTATGCTTTCAAGTAATTTTCGAAAATTGCTTATCAATGCATGCTTCAATATGAAGTTAGTCAGACACAAGATGATAGCATCTCTGAAATACCACCATATCCTCTCTGCAAAAGCTACTGAACAAATGAAATATATTGTTAACCTTACCAACTGTGCTTTACACTAGCAATGGATATGCTAAAAAGGGCATAGGAGCTTGCAAAACTAGTTTTAGCCAGCTGAGCAATACAGGTATGGAAGGCAAGAAGGAAGAAATTGCTGTCTGGAAGCAAGGTTAACATTGGATCATAAAGACCAAGAGAAATGGGAAATTCACTGAACTAATGCAAAGAAGAAAGTGTAGGTAAGAGATACAGAGGACAGTGTCCAGTAGAACACACAATTTTTAGCTGTGAGAAGATGAAGGAAGCTGACTGCAGAGGAAAGACATTCCACGACTCAAATAAAAAGTCACATGAACTGTAACATATTTAAGTGGTCGTGACTTAAGCCTCCAAACTCTTCTAAAACAGAGATAATGAGTACAAAATGAGCTTCCAGCTAAGGTCACCTGAAGAGGCTCTTAGCCATATCAGTTGTCCATCACTAGAGCTGAGCTGCTTGTCTGACCTCCAAACCACAAGTCATGATGAATGAGACTATAAAAATAAGTGTCTTGTTAAACCATATAAGATAACTCATGTGAATGCGAATGAACAGTTTAAAAAGAAATCATCCAAAAGGTTGATGCAGCTGGAAGGACTATAATCTCTGGCGAAAGATTTGTGATGAAGAGTGGTAGTACATGTGGGCCAAAACCCTGCAGTGGACATAGCTGACATCAAACAAGGCCAGGTCTGTGGCCAAAAACAAGGCACGCCCAAAAAACAATGGGGACAGTTTTGCAAGACACATCTATGGCAGGATGGTGATGATGCCAAATGGGCTGTGACACCAGAAAGACACTGCAAACTACTTGTTGCCTTTAGTTCACAGAAAGTCAGACTGAGTCAACATTCAAATTAATCCCATGTTTCTTTATAGAAAGTCAGACTAAGTCAACATTCAAATTAATCCCGTGTTTCTTATTTCACATAGCCAAATGTGGGTATCCTTTCAACATATAAGCAATTCAGATTACTTCATAGCTCAAGGAGGATAAAAAGGCAGTTCATTTCTAACAAGGTACTTCATAGGCTGAACGGATACCACAGTGACAGCTGAATGAAGACATTTTTCCTGCCATGCAAACAACCGTGATGTTTGGAAAAATATACATATTTAGCATTCTTCTGTGACACGTTCACATTCTGTTTTCCACTTCTGACTTTTAAAGTACCCTTGTATGTACCCAGTGTTGTAAAATGTAGAAGCATGTATATATATATGCAGTCTATGGAAGGGGCTATTTCTGCACATGCTGTTTCTATATACTATGATTTGGGTTTTTTTGTTTTGCTTGCATAAAGTACAATATATTTTATTGTACTTCACATGTAGGTGATACAGGTTAGATCTACAATAAGGTATGTGACAGTATATCTTATGCGCTATACAAAGACCTTATATGATCATGCAACACAGTCACATTCATTTACACACTAAATATATGCCTATCATGCACAAATGCTTCAGCAGAAAGAAATATGCCTAAATTGCAATCAAGTACTCAAAGATTTGAAGCACTGGTGTTAAAGCTTTCTATGCTACTTTGTTCAATAAAAATTAATTTCATTCAGCATATCCAAAGCAAGGTGTGTTCTGTATTACACTGGACTTCTGCCTCACTTGAATGCATACATGAGGCAACAGGCAGTTTTGCCAGAGCCATAGAAGACACTGAGGTATTGCAGATACTAAATGTTGAAACTTTCAGGTGTCCTCCCCACTGCCCTCTTGGACATCTAAACTTCCACCCCACTGCCCTCTTGGACACCTAAACTTCCACATAAAGCCTTATGGAAGAGTTCAGCTCCTACCAACAGGATTTGCTGACAGCAGCAAGTTCAGCAGGAACTGACATAAGCTATTCAGAAACACGAACAAAAGGACAGGACTTAGGTACTGTTAGACTACATTCAGATGTTCACCACGTAAAAAATACAATATTAAATTAGAACAGCAATCAAAAATGGGATCCTCTACTCCCACTGAGGTCTTCAGCATAAATCCTTAACTTCTCCTGGATTACTGTAACTCATATGAGCCAGCACAAAATGGAACAGCTACAACAGGAAATACCAAGAGAATTTTAGTTTAAAATAACTCGACAGGACATACTGAGGATGCCAGTGTGGGCATCTCACAGGGGTGTTCTGGCCACCAAAGCACCTAGCTGCACTTTGTGTGTTGTTGCATATGCTCTGAAGAGTGCTATTAGATGGGATCTCATGGCTGAAAAAGCTGAAAGTCTGCCTTTTTCTTAATTTTGGTAAGGTGTGAGGGATGCACATGACTGCAAGATTTTCAGGCCCATGTAGGACACAGGGGGAATATAGGTGGCTCAGGAGTGCTGCCAGTAAAAACGTTACTGCCTCAGCTTTTAATCATACTTCTGTGAATGTTAGGAGCTTTTAAAGCTCGTATTAGGTGACTACAATGACATTTAGGTACCAAGGCCTCCTTCATAAAGCTAGTCCTTGTTACTTAGATTTGTTCAGTGTGTGTCCATTTTTCATCTCTCCTACATATGGTACTACTTTTTATACCCTTTACCCATTGTTTTAATTTAATCTTCTGCTGCATGCCTTTTACCACCAGATATTCTATTGCTTCAGAAGCTGACACATTACTGAATTTATCTCCACACACACTCTTGTAGGGAGAGAACTCCCTTTCACAAACCAAAGCTCATAAAGATTTGGGCCAAAGCTATCCACTTGTTTAAATTCCCATTCTAGCTAACTAAACTGATACCTATAGAGATGTCCAAAGCAGGACATCCATAAACTTCCTTTGGTCAGTCGTAGTGCAAAACAGATTACAGGACATTGACTTAGCAAATGAAGAACATGCAGTGAGTAACCACTTTTGTAAACTGTGGTTTATGTGACTTGCCCAACATCACGTAAGAATTTTGTGGCAGGGCAGGGAAGACATCCATGTTATTAAGATGATTCTCCCTTAATCATACATTATCCACCTGTAATTCAGCTCTCCATTCACTATTCCCTTTTTAGTTTCTAAAATGAATGGTACAAAAGATGTTTAATTAGGTGCTCTACAAAGTCTGAGCATGCTCCATGAAGATCTTCCCTTTGAAAGTGATTGGGGTGGAGCACATGTCATTTACCTTAAGCTATTTAAAATGCAGATGTGTAGTCAAAGATAATTTTCTGACCTTTCTCTGTAATCAGTGGCATAAGATAGGCACCTCCAAAAGGGTGACTAATCCCATACTGAAAGCCTGTCTAAGACTGAATGAATTGCCCTCTGGAAGTGTTTAGATGTATCCATTAACTACAAAGACTACCTAGATGACTAGATACCTATATTTTCAATGGCTCAAGTTGAGTAAGATGAAGCTTGACTTTTGTGTTTTAAAGTGTACCTGAATCTTATGAACAGTGTGAGTGCCATAAGAGCAAGTACTGTGAACATCCACAACTGCAGTTCCAAAAATAACACAGATCTTTTGTCTGACACCTGTAGTGGCCACATGTAGTGGCTTTCATGGGTAAACAAGCATGCTTAGTTATCTACCTAGACCTTAAAGTATCAGAAGGCTAGGAAAGTGCAATAAAGTCAATACAAATCCTAAATTATTGTTAGAAATTGGGATTTGTACAGAGCTTTTCAGTAAAACACGATATTAAGAACAAAGTGGCCCTGAGAGATAGAGGCAACAACCAAGTCAAACAGTATACTTAGTACCTCAGCAATCAGTACAGAGGAAACCTCTAAACAGGTAATGTCCAAGTGAAACAAAAGTTCGTAACACCAATTTACCAATTACGAAGCCAACAGAAACAAGATCAACTGAGAAGTGGCATATTATCCCTCTTTGATTAATGAACAGAACCTGCCAACTTTCTGTGTCAAATGAGACATATTTTGGGTAATAAAAACAGTGCCCCAACCATTGCTCTGAAAAATTCTGTATTTTAAAAGTGCTTTCACAGTGGAAACAACCCTCTGTAGAAATAATCCCTTTGAATTTGGAGGAGGCTGGGGAAAGCAAAGTCAGGTGTTCCACATGGATGAAGGAATCTATTAACACAGAGCAAATTGCAGCTTCAAGACCAAAAGACAGACTCTCTTAAAAATTAGTGATCTTCACTTGACTACATTATTCCACTGAGGTCACACATCCTTACATGTTAAAGTAAGTAAACATATACATATCTAACCAAAACAAAACTTAGCCTAACAGATTATTACATTTTTATAAACCTGATTTTTTCCCAAACATGAGAATGCTATGCTTTTGCATATTTTGTTTTATTAATTGTGTATTATTAAAGGGAGAACAAAATAAATATTTGCACTTTTTAACAGATGATCATATTTTTCATTATCATGGGAAATACATAACTCAGAATTCTGTACCATAATGACTGAGAACAGACAGGGTGGAGAATAAAGAAAACGATCAGAGTGAGAGTTTTGACCCTCAAAATAGATTGATTATATTTACGTGTTTCATTCACAGCAAATATCTACCCTCTGGATAATATATATCTATATTTCTCCTGTCATTACTCTGCAGCTGAATGTGGAAAATCAAACAAACAAACAAACCAAAAAATAATGATAAAAAAAAATAAAGACCAATACAGGAAAATTAAAGTTTGTATCACCTCTGAGATTACAATATAAGAAATAAGCAGGTAGCCTGGTTTTTTCTAATGCTAATGCTCAAAAAAAATATGTGTCTAGCAAGCATCTAAGCTACAAATGAAATGGTTCAACTTGGCAAAGGCAAACATTTACTCAGGCAGACAGGAGTGAGAGTGAAATAGGAAAAAGCTGGTGAAAGAGAGACACATCTTAAGGTAGAGTGCATCTGAAAAGTATGCCAAACTTGAACTGGAAATTTTTCTTCCAGGTTTATTGTCTTTTATTCCTCTCCACAAAACATCAAGACTTCAAAGCATTTAAAATATAATTACATGACAACTTTATTGTCATCATCAGTGTAAACCTTCCTTTCTGATTTTTGGTTTCAAAAGTTAACTTCCCTTACGTTTACCTCACAAAACCACCTCAAAATCTGCTAAGATATACATGACATTTTTTTGTTTATTTCCCTTTCTGTGAGGTTACCAGTCTTCTCACAAGCTGGTTTTATCATGAAAAATTTTAGACCATTTAAAATTACTCAGTGAATCATGTGACATCAAACCTAAACAATCCACAGCATATTATCATTTTCCTGCATGGCAGCCAACTCTAGTGGACTGTACAAAAACTAGAAAGAAGGAACTCCTCACACCTCTCTCACTCACTGGCTTTCATACTCTACACTTCTACAGATTTTACACTGTTTAGTCATGCCTTACTTATTTTCCTGAGGCGTGTAAATACTATCACCCAAATTACAGCTAAGGAAAACTAACTATGCTTATCAGTTGTCTGAGGTCAGAAACAAGCCAGTATCATTATCACTATTACAACACGTGCACCTTAAGTGCATTTCTGGATAGGTCAAGACAGGAAAAGGCAACTAGTGGTTCATTCTGGTGCCTATTTGAAGCAAGTTCCAGAAAGATGCTCAGAAAGTTTTCTTTTGGACAAGGCTGCTCAAAAAATGCAGCTTCTAAAACTCACTAATTAGCTCTTGATTTTTACATGTATGTGTTACACATAAGCATGAGAAATAATTAATGAAAATGTCTCATTTTTATTGCAAGAATTTTGCAGGTCCACGGAAAAATTACAACCATGGAAGATAAAATGCCATCACCTGAATTTGCATTAAAATTGTACTGCTATCAGTTCTAACTTTTTTCTAATGGGTGACATAGGCATGGAATAGTTGATGAAGAAAAAAAGACCAGTTGCAAAGGAATCTCATAGAAATTTTCAAATAATTCTGCATGATATTTGTTTGTAATACACTGTCTTACCTACCTGACAATTACACTGAACTACAGTACCTACTTTCTGTAGAGGATATTTCTGACCTTTGTTACACAAATAAATTCAGTAACTTATTTTCCTCTCTAATTCCATTTGGTTGGTCACTCTTTCTGTCCACCCTGAAACCACTTCACTGTTATCTGTTGTGTCCTCTGTGATACTTGGGGAATTGCTGGCACAGTAACACTGCAGAAGACAAAGAAGTCACCATCTTCACCATCTTGAGAGTTATCATAACACATCTAAGAAACAACAGAAGTGACAATAATAGCTCAGTTACCTATGCACACAACTGGGTACTAACATGTCCAAGCTTCCAGGCTTCTCTTAGTGTGTGGTCTCAAACAAAAACTTTATCTTGCATCATCCTTTCTGTCTCCATTAGTAAGGATTTATCTACATACTAAATACAGAAGTCGGGTGATGGGTGATGTCAATGCTTGCAAATAAAAATGTTTAGGACTATAATTTCAGATTTTCATTATTCATTATATAAAATAAAACAAAAAAGATTTTCTGTGCATAGGTCAATCGAGAGGTATTATCATGATTATCGCTGACTTTTATTAAAGTCTTATTTTTTATGACTTTATTAAAGTTATTAGAATTTTTAAAAAATCCCCACTTCTGAAAACTTACATCTCTCTACGAAATCATTACAGATTTAACAATGTCTGAGTCCTTTCTCTGCATGTAAAATGCTAATTATTCATCAGTAAAATAGGTATTAATGACTGAGCAGTAAAATTTTCCCTCTGCATCACCATAAACATGCTTCTGTGTCTGAAACGTATCTTCGCAGCCTGACTACATTGCAATAGTGTTTCAGATTAGCTTCAACTTAACCTAAGTAATGCTCTTTCCTTAGATGGTGTAGTATTACACACATCTATTACTCATTTTATTTACTTCTTCAGAATGAAATTGCTGTCTGCCCTCCTGGAATAGTAGATAATTAACTCTTTAGAAGTAAGGTTAGTGTTTTGCTAGACAAAAAGCTCTTCCTGAAAGTGAACAAATATATACAAAGATTATTAGAAAATGTATGCAACCATTTTGACCCCTGAGACAAACTAACAAGCCAGACCAGAAAATAAATTGTAGTGTATGAACTCTGGCTCAAAAAGGAACAACTTCTTTGATAGTTCACTAATATACCTCACACTCAAGGAAAAAATATGGAGAAGAATGTGTTCCACCATTTCCAAAAAGGCACCATCTTTTAAATCTAAAAGTTTAACTCAGATAGCACCACTGATTCTAAATAAGCTTTTAGGTACCCCCTCCAACATACATACCAAATGCCTGGTAGTCTTGAATCAAAAAGCACCTTTATAGCTTCATACAGACTTTTATCCAGGTATGCTCATTCCACAGGACAAGTATTAAACATCTCATATGATCCCATGAGACTTACAGTGTAGGTCATACACAGTTCATTCAGATAAGCAGCTGATCTCCAAGAGCTTTTGTAGTCAAAAGATGAATGCTGAGCATTTTCAGTTTTGCTTCACCAAGGCTTAAAACGTACAGCAGTACTCAGCCGTAAAGCAGTAGAGATATACAGAGTAACATTCAAATCACTGTGTTAACTAGGTATGATGAGAAATTACTGGCAAGAGGGAGGGAGGAGGGGAGGGAACATGATAATGCAAGGTCAGTATCAGATAGATGAAGTCTTTAATCTAATTCATTACCCTGCGCTGTAATATAAAACCTGAGAGAACTGAATGTTGGGGAGGGGCCTCTGTCAGGACAGGAAGAACTCCTTCTATACCTCTGTATCTGTACACATGAATGGATATGATATGGTCTTTCTTTCTGCCGCTGAACCAGAAATGAGTTGATTCAAGAGGGGCAGAATAAAGAGTAGGCAAAGTAAATCTTTGACTCCTATACAGAAACACTATACTAACTGCTGTGGCAACTACAAGTCGTCAGTAAAAGGTGGGGGAAAAAAAAGACCAACAAAAAAAAAACACACACACAAACCCCAATAAAACCCACACACAACCAGGAAGGAAAAGCAAAAGCAAAAGCAATAAATACATTTAAATAATAACAGATCTGTAACACAATTGTTTCATCATCAAACAGTACCCTGGGTTCAGAGGTGTTGTATGTCAACAGAGCATACAAATGATTATGGTAAGCTTAGGACCAGCATGAATTACATGGGCAAAAATTGTTTCTCAAGCTATTTGCGTCTAATAGGACAACCCTACAACATCAAGGACAACACCCATGTGAAGACAACAGAGTATCAAATTATTGGAATCCTCTCCCTTTCAGGTTTCTACTTCTCTGGCTATGATTTGCATGCTACAGTACAGCTTTTACAAATTTACTTAAGGTTTATGTGAAAAATCCATGAGATGATGGGTAACCTTTAAAGTATTTAAATGAACCTAAAGACTGATTCTCAGAGGTAACCAAATCTAGCACCCAAGAGCAAAGAAGTCCTGAACCTAAAGACTGATTCTCAGAGGTAACCAAATCTAGCACCCAAGAGCAAAGAAGTCCTAATCTTACAAAAAATCAATGGGGTGTAAATTCCTGTTCTACTTAGCAACCAGGAAATTGTGCACAATGTAAAACCCTGATGCATAAACAGTGCAAATATATATGCTTTGTTTCTCATATATGGATAGGGAGCTGTTCTGTCTCTGTGCAGTGCAATGCGTTAGATCAATACCAGACCATATCTGCAAAGAACTCAGTGCTACTTAATCTTCGGCTGAGCATTTCCTCACATCACCATACTTCCAAAGTGTGATGTGAGCTGACCATTCCTCACTCTTCCAAAACCCAGCAGAATAAATCCCCTTGAGTTTATTAATGTTATGGAAGCTTACTCCTGCAGGAAACTCCTTTTTCCTTTATTGCCTTAGAAGGTACAGCCTGTCCCTGCATGAGCACATTTGGATTTGTAGGTGGGTGGGGCATGGCCTTGCTACCTTTTGGGTGTATTGTTCTCCAAGGGGCACATTAACAAGCACATACATGCTCTGGGGACTATGATTATTTCTGGCTGTTGTAGGAGCTCAAAGAATAGCTCTCAAAAAAAGGTATCTGTCATTCACTTTCTGACCAAGAAAAATAGGTTGAGGCCACATTCCTAGTGGCTTCCCTTCTGAAATCAAATCAGGGCCTACAAGGTTACAAGGTTACCTAGGTCTTGTGCTCTCTACATGAGGAAGATTTCAGCAACCCAAGAGAGTAATACTGACCAAAGATTTTTCAAATACTAGAAACAGTGCAGCATAGGTTTTGTCTTTCTTGGTGTTTAATTTCAGTTCCTTTCTCTAAAGGCTAGTGGCATCACAGCTACATCTACCACTTGCTCAAGTAGCTAATACATCCCGATGCACTTAAGAGTAACCTCTTCATTTAAACTCCGATCTTTGAGGTAGAGACTGACATTTTATTATCTGGATATGAAGAGTCTACTGCAAAACAGGGTTCTGATCTGAAACCTCTGGCAATGCTGCAAGACAAACATTAATTATACAGGTGTCATCTAGTTATCTGAGCAAATGACTGTAACGCCTTCATTTTCCTTCTGGCTCTTCTTCCAACTACCCTTGTTGCCTTCACTTAGCTTTATGTCCTCCTCCAGTAAACACAAATTTTATCCCTCATTTGCTTATCTTATAACTCACAGGAGTTAAATTTGTATGTACCAAATGGTGATTTAAAACTTTCAGTGAAAACCAAAAAAAACTGAATTTCTCCAAAAAAGATGAACAAAGCAGCAGATTAAAGACGTATGTATATCCCTTTTTGGTTCCTCATGACCGGTAGGTAACCTAACAGAAGTTAATGAGCCAGAAATTCTGATTCCCCAACTACTGCTCTAAACACAGCCAAGGATTTTAAGCTTACTTGAATTCCTTCCAGGTTTCAAATAAGTTCACAAAGATAAAATTATAACAAAAAAAAGAGCTCTTGCATAGCTCTTCAATCCTATTACAAGACCCTTTTACTAACTACATAAGTAAAGTTTAATTCTTAAAATTCAATACAAGAGCTAATATTAAATACACAGAAATATAAATATTTGAATAGATAATAGCACATCTGATGAATTATATAGTTTGCATTGTTCTTGACCCTCTACACCCCCGTTTCTGCAGTCACAAGCATTTCAGACCCTTCTTATTGCCACACCACCTCTCCCCTCTGCCATTAGAGGTATTAATATATTTTTTT
The DNA here is from genome assembly GCF_012275295.1 of Melopsittacus undulatus. Classification (NCBI taxonomy): domain Eukaryota; kingdom Metazoa; phylum Chordata; class Aves; order Psittaciformes; family Psittaculidae; genus Melopsittacus; species Melopsittacus undulatus. The sequence goes on from NC_047531.1 coordinate 71,594,231, forward strand.
GGGGGCTGGGAGGAGGCGGGTGGGGGAGGAGCGTGAAATGAGAAGAAAGTGCTAGATTTCACAGTAATAGTTCCTTTGTTATTTTAATTTTTATTGCCCATTTAAAGCTTTGGATTATGATATTTTTCCTGAGGAAAAAATGTCACATCAGCAAACACAGTGAGATTGATGCAATTACTATGAAGATATTTTACACGTGCAAAAGAGAAACAGTTTCACCGTTGAACAGCCTGGAACTGTGCTTTTTGAGTTAACAGTTACTCATGTAACTGATAGCAGTAGCAAAACTTCTATTTTAATACTAATAAATTTGGCTCTATGTAAAAGTAATTTCATGTAAAAGTTCATGTCCACCTTTCCAGATCTTCTAAACATAAAATGGCCACATGAGAAATACATCAAAGCTTTCCTGTTTCCAGACACATTAGCAAAACACAGTTTAATCAGTAACCTACATTAAAACTTCTTAAATAGTACCCTGTTTTTTAAACCTTGACTGAACATAAATCAGTCCTTCTGATTTATATTCCATGTAGTATGTTAATATTTTCATAACACTCCCCCACCCCCACCCCCCCCAATAACTTCCAGAATATCTAATGGGAAAACCAAAAGCCAAACCTGAAAAAAAACAGGACATTTTTACAAGAACTTTTAGGGTCAGATTATATTCCCTCTGGAAAACATTTTCTATTGCATACTCTTAAATATGAACTAAATTCCAGTGGAGAGCACCAAAGCGGGGAAGAGATTATGAACGATTTCTGAGTTTCTCTCTGAACCAAAATATCAGGGACCATCAGTTAAACCTCAGCAAGGTGGGTCTGGCCACTGTAAATTCCACAGGGTCCAAGCAAATTTACCTCACTCCAAGCACATTCACTCTTAAAACATCCCGTGCCATCCTAGCACTTGAAATGATTACATAACCCCTTTTCTTTTTCCAGTTGCTGTGCGTGGCATGTGAAAGCAAACAGGGCTTGAGGAGCGAAGTCCCCATAAAGTAACTTCGCAGGAGCCAACCCACGGACCACAGGTGTCACCCCGACTATTTTCCCAGGCAAAAACCCGTAGACAGGCAAGTCCAGCTCACACCTAAAGCTAACCAAAACAAAAAGCATCCCCAGAACCCACTCCTGAAGACCACGCTCTCTCCTACCTCCCAGGCTGATAACCAGCGGACGAGCTAAGGGGCTGATACTAAAAGTGTTGCAGGCTGCGGCTCTCCCTCCCAGGGAACCGGGTGGGGGGGAGTGGAAAGCGGACAGCGAGGGGCCTGGAGCTCTGCCCGCCGGGGCCCTTCCGGGAGAAACCGGGAGAGCTTTTCTCCACGGCGGATGAGGGGCTTCAGGTAACCCCCGGCTGCCCACACTAGCCGCCGTAGGCAGGACCCGCACACCGGTGCCGCGGGCCTTTCCTCCCAGCCCCGGCCGAGTCTCGCTCACCTGGTTACACGGGGGCTTCCAGTGATAGCCTTGGTTCAGACTGGGGAGGTTTGAAGTCAGGAAAAGCTACCGTCCCCTCACTGAAAATACTGCCCAAGATTCAAAAGAGCCAGAGAGAAGAGGGAAGAGACAGGTCCAGGGAGGGAGTAGGATGGGGGGAGCGTCTCTTGCCCCCGTAGACGCCGACCCCACTCACAGGTGAGCCCCGAAGTTACAGCTCCCGGGAGTGGTGTGGGTCCGGAGAAACACATTCTCCCCTCAAAACCCCACATACACACAAAAAAAGTTTAAAAGAAATCCATCCCCCACCACCCTCCCTTTTCCTCCACGTACCCACACACTTTACCTGCTTTTATGACGGGCTTTTAATAAATTCCTTCCAAAGGGAGCCATGATCCCAGCGGCAGAAGCATAACATCAACGATCCCCAAACAATTCGAGGGTGTTCCCTTCTCCCCTATTTTTTTCCCCTGAGCGCCTTCCAGCTTCTTAATAGTCACTGAGCGTAGCGATGAGCTGGAAGTTGTGCAATTTACTGCTAACTTTGAACTCCGGCTTGTTGCTGCTGCTGCACCTTTGGAGTCCTGCCCAGCTGCAAACTTGAAGGAGGCGTTTAGGAGCAGGAAAAAGAAAGGCGGGGGGGCCGGTGGTGGTGAGAGGGGTGGGGGAATACGCACTTGCTCCTGTGATGTGAAGTTATGCACAGAACTTGCTAAACTTTCAGCCTCGTCACCCTCAGGGCACCAGCCTGCAAATGGGAAAGAAGGGGTTTTGCTCCGGTGGGGAACTCTGTAAAAAACACACAACAAAAGGACTGAAAACTTTCCCCGGGAGGCTCCAGCCACTTCAGGTCAAGTCGTTCAGCTCAACATCAGCGTTAATGAAGGGCGAGCTACAGTTGTCGCACCAGTTCTTAGTTCACAATAACCTGCCTTTTCAGTATGCCTTTACAAGGTGTTGGACAAGTAATGGGAAGATGAAAGGAAAAAGTCAGACCGCTGTAGTCCCTCTACCCTGCCTGGGTTTTTAAGTAAACGACCTATTTGCATGAAAAGGCTTCCAGACTAAAAGCACCTCAGAAAAGCTTGTAAGCGTGGCCTAGCAGAGACGGAGAGAGGCAGCAACGTGAAAAGCTCGGTTCGTGCTGTAATGTTTCAGGACTTTTTTGTTATTATTTTAAGTTGGCTTCGCCAGAAGGGAAATGAGCACACACTACAGTTCCTGTTTGCTGCAACCCCCTTGGAACGAAAGATTTGGAGTAAGGCTTCAGAAGGGAAAACTTTTTGATGAAAAAAAGTTCCTCCCCCCCTCTTTTCCCCCCCCCCCCCCCCCTTCTTTTTTTTTCCTCCTCCATCCTCCAGTGTGGAGAGGAGCAGGGGAAAAGGGGAGCCATGGTACCCCAAAGGCTGATTGATGCCAATGGTTGAAGGTCTCAGGGTCAGCAGGTGGGTGGGAAGTTCCCAGCACAGCCCTATCCACCCTATCCCTCTGTTTTTTGCAGTTAATACAACAGGTACATGTTAGATGTAAATCGCTCCCCCCACCCCTGCCGCCTTGTTTCTCAGATACTACAAGACAAATTATTTATGTGGCCGCCCAAAGGTGCAGCACAATAGGGAACTGTTTTATTAACCAAAGGGGGTGGTTAAACAGGAGCCTGTCAGAATAAGGGCTTATCTGAAAAAAAAGGCTTTTTCTCTTCCTAAAATTCTCCTTTCCTCCCTCAGTCAAGATAGTCGCAGCAGCCTGAAGAAAACAAAGCAAAGGCCCATTCCATGGTTTACCTATTACTAGCTGCTCTGGGAATACCCAACATATTTTCAGTTCAGTCCCACGCCTCTAAATTCTCTGAGCTGTAACTACAAAGAGAGAGACTGGAGCCTCTTAAGAGCCTTGTTTGGGTAATCACCCAAACAACGCAAAAATAGGGAAGCTGAAGAGAAACAACTTTCAGATTTCTTATGCTGCTGACAGGGTTGGTTTTACATAGTCTGATTCCTGCATTATAAACATAAAACCAAACAGATTAAATCCATAGAAGTTTTTTCTTTTGTGTTGAATCAGGTTATATATGGCACAAAATAGTTTTTCTTTATATCTAAAGGACCGGGAAAATTTTTCGGTCCCTAGGAGTTGTTCAAGGCATGTTTGGCATAAGAATCAAATAAGTGTAGAATTTCCTAGAATAATTAGTATTCAAATAACTATTTTTATTGGCAGAGGTAAAATGGAATAGCTTTATCTACAGAATAATATTAAGTTTTCATTATGAAAATAAATGGATCTTGAAAATATTTGTAGCTGGTTTTATTACTTCTGAATAGGCATCTCACAATTTTATTTAAATATTAAAATACCATGCAAATTGTTTCTCTTCTACTAGCACATGCAAAATCATTTTCAACCAAAGATAGGTAATGTGGGAAACAGGTCCTTCTGCACAAGTAAGTCAAATGCTGGTTACATTCATGTAGCCAGTCAAAGAATTGTAGGAAAGACTCCAGCAAACATTTTCCCCAGAGCTGAAGAAGAGGAGAAGGCTTTTGGTCTATGTACTTTCACAGTTAGGCTAACCAAAGCCAGGAAGTAAGTAACCGGATGCACGATAAAGTCTTAGAAATTAACAAAACAAAGAATCTTAAGAACGAGGAACATTGCTCTTTGCTAAAAGCAAGACCAAAGGACATTTTGTATATCCTAAATTACTGAATAGAGGCTGTTTCATTTGGTATTGAGCTGATCTGCAGAACCCAAACAAAATTATCATAAGGGGAAAAAAAGATTTACAAAGCTTATTCATACACAAAAACAAAACAAAAAACCAACAAAAAATGGCAAAACCCCACAGATAATTCTCTCAGTAATAGAAGAGACGTGAATTTCCATTCCAACCCGTCTCTAAATAGAGTAGGAATAGTAGCAGAAGATTTCAGAGGGACAGGTTAATTTTGTAGGCAGTGTTGACACAACAGTTCAGTTTGCTTGCCCTTAAACTTCCAAAGTGCCTCAAATTATCTGTATCTGTATGTACACGTCCTCATTTTTCTTTAAACTCCAGCTCTGATCTTCCAGGAATATTGGGCCAACATTCCAGACCAGGGCCCTGGCACTTCCCAGCATGCCATGCATGGATGTAAAAAGCAACCACTGCTCATGTCCTGAGGGTGGACACTTTCTAATCATGCTTTCTTCATGCAGAAATATAGAGGGCAAATAGCTGGTAACATGTCATTTTTCATACATGATCTGATAAGCTCAGCCAAATTGTTCTCTGACACAGTATCTTCCCCCTGGGAGAAGTAATGAATGAATGGCAGATAGCTTGGTTTGCAGGACTTAGTTTTTGAAAATACTCAATAAAATACATATGTACCAAAACTGAGGTCATCAGAAAAATGTGTCAACAGTTCACTCTGCTATTTAAAGGAGAAGGAAATAGAATTATAAACACCTGAGTATCACCTGCCACCTGGATAAGTGTACTGAACAATAAATGGGGACTGAAAACTCGTGTGCTTAATTAGAAAGCTTAAAGTTAATAAACTGAATTGTTTCATTTGCCATCTTCCAAAGCAGCTCACACTGGGTGTTGTATACATCTCTTTGGCAAAAATACTTCAGCATAGCAATGTTTTAAACCACAACTTTAACCATATCAGTCTATGGGTATAATTTGAAATTCACTTCTTACATGCAACAAAGAGTGTGCTACTGCTCTCTCCTTTCCTTTCTTACCTACCACTTGGTTCCAGTAACTATCTTGCTAAGTCTCTGGGATCCCATCTGATTTCCCGCTAAACTGATGTAATTCATTCAAATTCCAAGCTGGCAACAAAAGTTTGTTACTTCTGTTTTGGGCTGATTGGTGAGGTTAGTTGGCTTACCTCAGAATCAGACAAGATTTGTCTGTGTGGTAGGGCAGCTTGGGAGCTCAGTGAGACCTATTCTAAGAGTGGGTTTACGTGAAATCATTTCATCTTATCTAATAGCTTGCTTTCCTTAAAGATGAGGAGGTATCATTCCTCTCCCACAGACTCCTGAGCCTTTCCTTTTGCCAGGTCTGCTTGTGCTCACAAAATTCAACTTTTTTAATAGGTGGAAAATGGACGTGACACAGGAAAGTAAATGAGCAGCTTTTTGTTAGGCTAACTAGTTAAATTGGCTTACTGATGTGTCAGACAATTGATGGGAATGGTGTGTGTGGAGAAACAGGACCATGTGGCCAAGAAAGTGGGCAGAGAGTTGTGGAAGGAAGATGTCTCATCTGAGCAGCCCTAAGCAGTCAGATTGATTCAGCCACATTGTGTAACCTTATTCTGGCAGTAGTAAAAGATACCTTAGGAACAGGAAAATTTGCCCATTTTTTTGCCCTTGATTACTGTGCATAGGCTGCTTTTGATACCTTGGCTCCCTCATGTGAAAGCATTATAAACATTTATGTTTGCTTTAAGTGCAGCCAAGTAAATGGATGCAAACACTACTCTAGATGGTCCAATAGAGTAAAAGGGAAAGGTCAGTGGTGGAATTATAATGATTAAAAAGCAAGAAACTGGGTGATCCATCTTCAGAGAGGTTGTGGATTTGTGCTGCTCAATTTACTCAAGAAGATTTACAGAAGGGACTCAGAAGACTAGTGGCTGTTGATAATCTGGAAAGTAAAGGCTGCTCATGAATGCAGAGTAATATCCCTGAGCATAAAAATCTAAACAAATCTTTAACTATCACATCTCAGTAAACATAATTTAATTGGAGCAGTTCAAGCAAAGCCTTAGGTCAGTGTTCTGTACTGGTAAAATCGAAACCAAACCAAACCAACCAACCAACCAAAAAAAGAGAGTTAACAATTAATGAGAAAAGAATACAGAATGAAGTGGAAAAGCTTGTTATGCCATTGAAAGCTTCATTCTGAGCCTACATTTTGAATACCCCAGGTAGCCCATCTGAAAAAGGATATGGGGGGGGGGGGGGAAGAGGGTATGGAAGGGAGAGTAAATGACAGCAAGATAGTGTTAATGTACATAATGGGTTAATAAGTGAGGAGAAATTAAGTAGAGAAATAAGACACTTGAACCTGCAGAAAAGTGAGTATCTGATTATTATGAGGTCTACAATAATCTGTGTCATGGAGAAAATAAATAGGAAATAGTTATTTCTCACAGTGTAAGTACAAGGGCCTGCTGGAAGAAACAGACAGCAAAGTTAAACACACACAAAAAGATTGCACTTGTAAGTAAATGACACAACTGCCCTCTGACTGCAAATGTCAGGGAGAGCAAAAGTGGCCAATAAAGGTCACAAAAATCACTGGGTTCTTAATTTTTTATCACGTCTGTCCAGGTATTTCTCAAACCTCTTTTTCTTTTCCCTTGCTTCCTCCGCATCTCACTAGCTACTGGCATAGCCTGAAGTACAGTAAACCTCACAGGTTACTTTTGACTTGCAAATTGGGTCCAGATGTAGTATCACCTCAGCTGTTGTGACCTCCTTAGAGGTGTTCCATGTAAAGATTTTCCTGTACTTTAATACAGCATTAAACAAAACAGGCAGCTTGTCCCCCTGTAAGTAGAATTTCATTCAGCATTGCAAATACAGAACTATTTGCAAGTGTTTTTGTATTCTACAAGCCCCAAGTACTCCTAAGCATAGGCAGAGCAGCTCCCCAGATGTGGAGTCAAATCCTTTGTCTGCACATGACTGTTCCAGTCAGGACATTTTTAATCCACCCCCATATCTTTTTCTCTCCTTGTTTTCATTAGGTCCTGAGGCGATATCCTGTGACTGAATTTACCATTTTCTCAGTTTCCAGCACTCTTCTCCCTTATGTGTTCCCACTCTTTGCATAATGTTGTAAATGTTTGTTAGGTACTTGAACAGTCTGCAATAAAGAGGTTGAAGCAAATTAAGTGAGCATCGAGGTTTATGAAAGAACATTCTTCTGTTGCAGGATCTATTAAATATAATGATCCAAATAAGCTTTCAGCTCTCAAAATCCTTGAATTCCTGATTATCGGATACTGGAGATAAAAAGACTACCTCACATTTACTCCTTTGCTTGTGTCTTCTCTCCATCTCTAGCAGTCCCTTTTTTTCACTATGCAATTTTGATTAAAATACGTTAAGAGACATGAACTAAATTCTTAGCTGCTACAGGTTTGCACAGTAATAACGAAAATGGTACAGGATTAAATGATCTATTATCATCCTTTGCTTAAAAAAAATCTGCTTGTGAAACATAATTTTATTATTTTTCATAGCAGTTTTTGCAGCATGTTGCAGTAATGGTTATATTCTTTGGTGTGCCTGACTTAGTAACAGCTCTGACTATTGTGCCATCTAAGTCAGAGAGAGCAGTTTAGATGAACTTCTGTATGCCAAAATACTATATCTGAATCACCAATAACTGGTGTAGAGGATTTATTGCAAAACTGATCTGAGCATACCCCTACGAGCCCTAGCTCAAACTGCATCCACTGTGAAAAACACACTGGAAATGTACCAGGTACACCAAAGGAACGTCTATTACTGGAAGGGTGTAGAAGTTGAAATGACACAAAAAAACCCCACTGTCTTATTTAAAAATATGACAAGAATACTTTCCTGATACAAATATAATATAGGGCTCTAAACATCTTTAATAAAATATATTTTTATTGCTATATCAATAATATGTATTCGTAATACATTTTATAACAATATAATAGTATAATATATTTTAATAAAATATGTGCTTTATTGCTATATATATAGCATTTTTTTCTTTCAAAAGACATATGCTAATTTTGCATAATATATTATCACCTACTCCTATGCTCTGAAAAAGTTTCTTGTTATTATACTGCCTACATCCAAGGGTAAGCAATGACAGTCCTTGCAGCACTCAATAAGAAAAGATGAACATAAGATCTGTAGATAAGCAATTGATAACAATATCTTCAATGATTTGAAGGCTTTTAAACACATAGAAAGTCCCCCTGCCTTTAAACCTCCATTAATGATGATATGATCTGCACTGCACTATGTGATTAATAAAGGGAATATTAATTGTACACCTTTTGGTCTGCAATGATAAGGTCCCATTTACTTAATATTTCACAGGTTTCTGAGGTTTACGTTTAGTCAAGACTGTCCCAAGGTCTTGGTTCAGACAGTAGGAAAAGAAATGTTTACAAACCATAAACTGGAAAATTATATTATTTTTCCTCCTCTTCCTACTCAAATTCTGCTCATGTAAGCTTTAAGAAGGAGAAGGACCATGTATCTACCACACAGCCTCCAAGATAATGAATATTCATGCCATATGTATCGAGTTTACCTCTTTTTTTGAATGCTGTATTTAAAATTGCTTCTTAACAGAGTGATGCATTCTCACTAGAATTAAAGATAAACTGTTGACATGCTCATGGCAAGGTTTGCTTCCTCAAATACACACATATAGAGGTAATACATTGTTTTTCTTGTGGCTGTATTTCAGAAGTCTCATTCAACTGAGCTAGATCAACTGGTTCACTCTTTAATCTTGTTTCATTATTTTATATTTCAAAAGAAGAACTATTTTTAAAAGTAATTTAAGTAGATTTTACAGTATTTAGAAGAACTGACCTTTGCAACTGAAAATTATTTTCAGATAAAAACAAGCCTCTGAGTGTGCTCCCGTCTGCTGAATGAGAACATCTTTTAGAGGCAAACATATGAAAGAAATGCCCCCTGGAGGTGTGCACTGCTGCAATCATTACAGAAGGAGTTCTAATATTCTTTAATGTTAGTCCCTGAGATCCTGTCAGTACCTGCACCCATTAAGCCTATCACTTTTCAACTTTACACCAAAATCCTAGATATTGTTTTCCTGATGTATGCTTCCAGCATGCCTGTTCTCGTCTTCCTGCACAGAGAGATCTTCTTCAGATGTCTGCTTACATGTGGGCCAGACACACATTAAGATACAAGGCCTCTCCCCTTGCTGAATTCCAGCCACCCATGAAAAGTACTCAAACCTTACTACATAAATGACGGAATAACTCCATCCCTGGAGCCTATTTGCATGAAGGACAGAAATAAATGCTTGCACCCCTCCACCACCATCTCATCTCATCCACGGGAACATGGAAGCTATCACAAATAATTACACAGTGGCAGAACACTGCTGTTTCATAATCTTATACTGACACACTGCTAGCTCATGAATTGCTTTTAAAGGAAATTAGGACATCATGAAGAATGAGAAATCTAATGCACAACATATGAAAATTCTGGGTTGAAACAGCTTCTAAATCTTTCTCTCACTCAATTTCTTATAGAAAAATAAATCAGAAGGGTAGGAATCTCCATATGATGTAATACCTGGAGACAATTAAATTCACATTTCTGTGTGCTTTTTTGAAGCTTTTGCATTGCAGCCAGTGGGAGTTTTTCTGATCAAGGCCTTCTGACACAAATGAACAACTGGAAATGTGTTAGGAAAGACCAGGCTCTGGGACATCACAAGTGTTTTGTCTCCCTTAGATGAAAAAACCCGACTCAAAACTCTTGAGACTGTTCGGTAATTCATATCCAAAAGAACTGCTTACTTTCATCCTAGCTGGAAAGCAGATTTATTGCACAGAACATTAACTTAAGAATAAACCTGGTGTTAACTTCAGAATAAAGTAATTCAAATAGGACCAATTTAAAACATAGAAATGAAATAATAATAAAAAAAAGCTAGAACTGCATTGAGCTTACCATCAAGATAGGGCAGAATATTTTTATTGTATTTTCTAGTGTCTTTGTCTGTTTCAAATATAATAATACAATCAAAAGTATCTGAGTCCTTCAGAAATCTGAGACACATTTGCTCTATCACAGGTTTGGCATTAGTTCCAAAAAAGAACATAAGTCTCTAATGAAAGGTTTGGGAGGATTTTACATGCCTGAATGTTTCTGGCAGAGGTGCCAGTGATGGCATTCCAGACCAGCTAGTATCAGGATGATTTTCAAAGGGCAGAAAGCCATGTGGGATGCATGCTTGCATCTGACAGACCAAAAAGAAGCAGCAGGATGAGCCAGTTTACATAGCAGATATATGTATGTCAAGATTCATGTCTTCCCCTGAAGATGTTATCTTGTATTGAACTGGGGTATAGTTCCTCACAAAGGAGGAGACTTGCTTCCTTGTAAACAATTGCTCCTGTGAAACTATTTCGTGCCTCTTGTCTTTTTTTCCCCCAACTAATTTAATTATTATTTCAGCAAGAAAGTTACTAAAGGCCTGGGCACTTGAACTCTAGAGAATAAAAGGAATGTGCTCCACGGTTTCTTCTCCATCCTAAGCTGCTAGTATCCTAATTCCTGAAGCAATATAAAGGAAATATAGTTATCTAATAAAAAGGTATAGAGGCTTTTGTTTATCATTGCCTCAGTCCAAATCCACAAAGTTGTTTAGATAACTAACTCCTTCTGATTTTAATATATATGGATACTTTTACTATGTAAGTTTATTGTTAAAGTAGCATTAGGGGGAAGACAGTCAGTCCCTGACTGTGACTGAGACTGCCTGTAAAGGCCTTACTGAAAAAAGATCTGATCAGCTGGGTGCACAAATTTATGACTGGTACTGGTGTACAGCCAGCTGACCGGTATACAGTCAGCTGCATAACCACAAATGTTATGATGTGGCAAGAAACTGCTGCCATTGAATTATATACGCAAAAGCACAGGTTCAGCACTACAAATATGAATGACATCTAGCAGCAGTGTGTAGTGGCTAGGGGGAGATTAAATGGTTGTTATGCATGGCAGAGAAGTTTTCTATTCTCTCTTTCATAGTGAAAATTACTGTTAGAAACACATCTTAAATTTGGTCCTGGTACAAGGGCTGTAGACTATATTGTGATGGTGCTGGTGTCTGCACTCTGTAAGCATTTCAAAACACAACTGCAAGACCTTTTTCACAAAAAGAAAATGTACAGGATCACTGATCAAAGGCTGATGAAGTCAGCAATCTGAATTACCTTCTATAAACAAATGTATAAAAAATAGCCAACTCCTTATCTCTAATGTTTATGTTTCTGAGAAACTCTGGAGTTGATTAGTGCTGTCCTGTGTTCTCTACTAAGTATGCTTGGCACTGGTGAGGCTACATCATGAATACTGTATTTATTTTTGGGCCCCTTACTACAAGAAGGTCACTGAGGTGCTGTAGTGTGTCCAAAGAGCAACAAAGCTGGTGAAGGATCTAGAGCACAAGTTTTATGAGAGAACTGGTGTTGTTTAGCCTGGAGAACAGGAAGTTCAAGGGGGGACCTGATTGCTCTCTACAAGTACCTGAAAGGAGGATGGAGCGAGGTGGGCGTTGGTCTCTTCTCCCACGTAACAAGTGATAGGAGGAGAAGAAATGGCCTCAAGTTGCATCAGGGAAGGTTTAGACTGGATATTGGGAAAAATGTCTTCACTGAAAGGATTTTCAAGCACTGGAACAAGCTGTCCAGGGAAGTGGTCGAGTCACTATCCCTGGAGGTTTTAAAAGATGTGTAGATGTGGCTCTTAAGGACAAGTGGGGGACTTGGCAATGCTAGATTTATGGTTGGATGCAATGATCTTAAAGTTCTTTTCCAACCTAAATGATTATATGATTCTATGATTCTAGTAAGAACTGAATATCTGAAAACACTTAAAGAGAGTTAATCAAATGCATCTGCCACTTGAACTGAATCATTGGTCTGTGGTGCTCATCCTTATTCTGTGACTTTAGATTGTAGAGAATAGGAACTACACATACTTGCTTTACCAGTGTAACCCTGCCATAGATAACATGCCACATTTGCTAAGTTTTTCAACTCCTGCACACCTTCTAATACCCTTTAGCTCTTTAGGGATGCTATCTAACAATATTGTTTTTGTATTAAGATCTCAGCTAGTTGTTCGCACAGCAGAGGGACCTTGTCTGTGTAAACCTTTTCCCTTAAGGGATATTCATCGGAATAGAGGCAGAGAGGTTCACTTCCAGTGCTTTATCTTGCTTATGAAGATATGGCCTTAAGACAGAGACCATTGCAGCTATGTCTAGGCAAAACTGCCCTTTACTTGTTAGCCCTAACTCTTGCTAGCCTTAACAGTGACTATCAAGCCATCTTGACAGTTAACCAGTGGACAGATATGGAGCATTTTGTACATCCAGGAGAAACTGGGGACAATGAGGAACAAAGGAGGAAGAAACTGAAGTTTCTTTTGCCCTAAATATTTATTCCTGATTTTCACAATTTTCAGTTTTACCTAAATCAACAAAGTGAAATGTTACAAGGCACCACCAGGTAAATGTAATGCTTTTCAAAACTACTTGTGGTCTTTGACTGCTAGTATTTTGAGTTGATGCCCAAAGTATTCCACAGGTATCTCACTAAAATAAAGAGCTGCAATCCAGGCATCACTGTTTAAATCAACAATTCATGTTCCTCAGTGTGGGTACATGAAACTTGCAGATACAGACAGGCTTAAGTTTCAGCATTTGAGTCATGCTACTCATTTTCTTAAAATCAGGCATGTATGGAGGTGTTTGCAGGATTGGGGCTACATCATCAAGTGATTAGAAAACAGTCCCCTCTGGGTCTCAATTAAACATGACTCCAGTAGCACAAATCAATGCACCAGGGGGGTGTTTTGAAGCTGAGATCATGTCTACAGTGCAAGGTATGGCTGACATCACCGTGTTAATCTGGGGTGTGAGTGTTCTGTTCTCGCTGAATCCCCTAGTCTACCTGCAGTTGTAACATCACAGTTGTTCTCTTGTCAGGCTAACATATTTCTGTTGGGAGGAAGAGGGGGGAGAGAAAGAGAGAGGGGAGTGAGTAGACCAAGACTTATTGCCGTTGTGATATGGATGGTGACCACAGACATGGAACTACTGTCATGACACCTGTTCAAGAGATGCACTGCCCTGGATGGTTTTGATAAGTGATTAGAGGTAAAGACTGCAGCTCTTCAACATTCCCTGTGATAAGCCTTACCAGTAAACAGAAGGCTGGCATAGGCTGCCGCAGATGACAAACAGGTTTTTTTTTTTTAGTGCAGTGTGTATTTATAAGCTGTATTCTAGTTCAGACATGGCTATAGTTAATTAATGTTTGTAAAGCCCTGAAATTGAAAAGTGTTATGCAAATGTAAAATATTCTTCAGATGCAAAGCCTTATTTTATTTTTCAAAAAGTGTGCTTTGTTTGTCAGTTATGTTTTTGCTTATGTTGTAAATGATTGGTTGCCTGTGTTTGCTGTTGTAACATGAATTCTTATTACCACTTCGTCTGTCTCTATTGGGATGCCTGTGCTTCAGTCTCCAAGGAATTTCTTAAATGCTATGCACGCAAATTTCAGTTCACAGATGTGCAAATTATATAGATGCTTTCCATCTAAAGGTAAAAAGGCTGGAAGTTACAAAAGGGGTGTGTATTTGAAATGTGCATTCTGGAACAGTACTGAAACCACAGCTCTTTGAATTCATATTTTACTTCTGAGGATTACTCCTAAATAAAAAATAATCAAATTAATAATGATTTTTAAATGGTCTACTCATAAATGGTCAAACTAAACACCTTGCATATGAAAAATATTTTTTAAACCAGTGCTTCTGCACTGCTTAATGACATTTTCTGCAGAAAGAAAACTAACAAATCAAATAAGGGAAACAATTCTACAATATAACACAGTGATTCTTAGTCTTTTCTTCTAGGACAAGGGGTAATGGGTTCAAACTTAAACAGGGGAGATTTAGGTTGGACATAAGGAAGAAATTCTTCATTGTGAGAGTGGTGAGGCGCTACAGTGGGCTGCCCAGGAAGGCTGTGAATGCTCCATCCCTGGCAATGTTCAAGGCCAGGTTGGACAGGGCCTTCAGAAACCTGGTCTAGTGGGAGGTGTCCCTGCCTGTGGCAGGGGGGTTGGAACTAGATGATCTTAAGGTCTTTTCCAACCTTAACTAACCTTTTGATTATTCTATGATTCTCTGATTCTACAAGCTACAGATTCCACAGTAGAACAACTGTGGAAGACTGTCCGTGACTCTTGAAGCCCCCTTTTATTAAATAAAATAAATGAAAAAAGAGGTTAATGGTTGTTAGGAAACCTCTTAAGGACTCCTGGTAAAAAAATGATGTCTGGACAAGATGAAGGTCTCAGAATAATCTCACTAATTTACAATAATAAGAACATGTTGCATCTCTACTCTGTACAGAAGAAATATTCCTTAGTATTTTTAACTCAAAATTTTTCATGGCTATGTGATTCTAAATAACTAGAATAACAGTGAAAGTGAAACTGTCCCTTGGGTACAGGGAAACTGCACATTTATTTAAGTAAATTGTGAAGGGAGCAAGAATGACAAAATTGATTGATTTCAAGTTTCACAATCTGGAGTCTAGTTCCTACTTACACTACATAATTAAACCAGTGTAATATAACAGTGCACACTGCATGTCCTCAGTTACTATGTTCCAGGGAAAACTGAAGAATAATTGCAGACAAAAACTGAGTATCATGGGGAAAAGACAGTCACCCCCCTGAATTCAGATCAATTTAATTTTGCTCTTTCAGGAACTGTGGATAATCACTGTTATCTGATCAGTCCAACAGTAACACTATCAAAACAATAATTTTGCATCTTGTAACTATTTCATCTCTTTAGCATGGAATTTCAAAGCATGATCACTCTGATGAACAGTAGATTACATGAATATGCAATCTTCAACAAAGTTATATCAGGTTTTTCACCCATGTCCATTGTATATATTATATCCTGCAACTTGAATTAAAATATTCATAGCTCACTGGAGAGAAATGAAAAATTGATTAACTTGGGTATTTGGGGAAAATACATAATTAGAAAAATGGGAATGATGCAGTCTGTCCTGAGAATGCATTGCTGAGAGGTGAAGGTAAGGAGGAGGTGCCCAAAGCATAACTCCCATGACACACTGTGGTGGCACTTCTAACTGCAATGTTTGCTTCCTTAGACAGGAGGATTCTAGTAATAGCAAAAAAAAAAAAAAAAAAAACCAAAAAAAAAAACCCACAAAACCTAACAAAACCAACAACAAAAAACAAAAAACAAAATCAGAAGGAAAATGCAAATTAGGAGTAGGAGGAAAGATTCTTCCCCTGTGGCTGTTTTTATCCAAAATTGCTTTCCCTAAACAGTTTCCCAAGAGTTTTATGTGTATATGTACATATATATGATGAAAAGGTTCACATTTTTAGTGGTTTTAACAGTAGCTGCATACATGTTGTGTTTGCCTTATAATAATGGAAATATAGAACCTATTTTTCCATGAGAAGTGTTAGAGAATCTCAAAGTCCTGAAAGGGCTGTGCTTCAATGGAGAAAAAGCAAACAAACAAACAAAAAATCCCCAAACCAAAGCAAAAGCCAAAACAGAGTTCAAAAGAAGAAAGGATACTTCAGATCAGTCTGGTGAGATGTTACTTTAAAAATTTCTGTGCTTTGAGAATCATAATCCCCTGGGATACTGAAATGATGTTGCCATTTGAAATATTAATGCATAAAGAAATAAAGATCTGCCATGCATGTAGACCTCATATGTATAGGCTACACAGAATGTCACTTTCACAGTTTCAAACTCTGGAACTTTAAAACATAAATAAATAGCTCATTAGATGTCTATGAAGTTTCTGCTGATTTGCAGCTGCTTATGAAGTGTGGCATAGATTTGCTACGTATCAAGAAATATTTCTGATTCAGATAACAATGCATTTGGGGTTTTACTGCAGCAGTAAGCTCTTATTCACTTGACTCCTCAAGGTTTCCTTAAAGTGCACAACCTCACAAATCTGAAAAATAGAGTCACAGAATAGCTAAATGAGATTGGGTTTGAAGCAGAGTGGTTACTTAATGATTTACTTGCTTAAGAATGATCCAGAATTATAAACATCATCTCCTTTTTTGATTTTGATTTTTTTTCTGTTATTCTCTGCAGCACAGTGATCTCCAAGACCTTCAGCAGTTGAATGCACCATCAATTTTTAAGCATCATTGCCATGGCCAAACAGAATAAAAACCCCTAAACATATTTTAAGCTTAGAGAAAGAGATGCTGAAAACTCACAATGTCTTGGAAATTCAATCTGCAGCATCTGACTGTGCTTTATGCTTTAAATGTGTTTTAAATACCTTTCCCTGTCTGACCTGCTGCTTTGCTTAAGCTTTTTGTCTCTTGACCTGACATGGTAGAAATTGATGAGACACCAGTTTTCTGCCCAGTTTGTTAATTTAAACTG
This sequence comes from Melopsittacus undulatus, assembly GCF_012275295.1. NCBI lineage: Eukaryota > Metazoa > Chordata > Aves > Psittaciformes > Psittaculidae > Melopsittacus > Melopsittacus undulatus. The sequence continues at coordinate 71,610,931 of NC_047531.1, forward strand.
CTGATAGCCAAACTACTGTAGGTGCAAAGCAGCTTCATCACCACAACTAAATTTGAATTTGAGATTGTGAGTATCCTGAGCCAGTTTGCTGTGTGAAATTTTGTCTTACTGACCACCTCTAGTTTCCATACTTCCTTTCCTCTTCCAGTTTCCATACTTCTATAACTACTGCAATGTTTGCCAAAAACAAAAAAATACAAAAATACACAAAAAATCTATTTAATGACAGGATTGAACAGCTTTATTACCTTTCATTCATGATTAATGTGGTTATTTCTGTTTCCAAGGAATAAGACTGCTAAATGGAACATGACTGTTCTTTATTACAGTCTCTGGTACCTTCTATTGCTGGATCATTAGCAGAATGGTTTTCGACTTTTTGGTGATTATGGCTTTTTTGCTTGGTGTCATCCATATGTTATGATGGTAGTTTTATGTTCCAGTGGCAAAGTAAATAGAGGTTCCTGTATCAGTTCTTTCTTGAATCTGCCATTTGTCTGATTGTTTCATGGTCTTCAGATGCCTCACAGTTGTGAATGGAGCTGATTTATAGTCCTGGACAGGCTGTTTAAACCACTTGTTGAGGGCAAGTAAAGACAAACTGAGTTTCTCAAGCTGACTGACACTAATGAACAGTTATAAAGGTTTACTTTACTTAAGGAATAGTTAAAAAGATAGAGACAGATCCTCAAAGAGCAGGGTGGAGTGGGGGGTGGGTTTCTTAAAAAGCTTCTCTGGATCCCAATGCAAAATGTGATAAGAAGGTATCTTGAGGAAGTTAAGGTGATTTAGGGAATTAATTGTTCAAAGGGTTAAAATTCCTAATATGCAATTCTTAATGGAGCAGTAGAAGCTACAGATGCAGGAAAAAGGTAGAAAAAGGTAAGTAAAGGAACATCTGAGAAAGAGAAGAGAGTTCAGTTCTATTAAGAAAAAAATGCAATTGTTGAAGCTCAGCTGTGCCTGATCCAGGGGACTTGAAGATAATGTGTCAAGAACATTCAACGTGACAAGAAAGCAGAGATTTTTAACACTAAAGTTTCTGCTTTTTCATTTTCCAGAAAAAAAGGTGAAAACACAGCAATTATGAAAAAGATTATGCCCATATCTTACTATACCTTCATCCTCTAGAAATCACTATTAGTATGTCAGCATAAAGAAAAAAATCAACAATTAAGTAATCACAGATTTTAATAGTAGCAAAATTGCAATTACTCTCTTCCTGAGGAAAAAATAAAACTTAATTCCAATAAATTCCAGTTATATAAGAATATGGGCAATTACACTATTGAAGAAATCTGTGACAGAGAGTAGGCACTAGAAAATATCTATGAAATATGATTCTCATTCATAGAGCTTTCTGAACTGCAGAACACCCACTGGGCAAAATCAGCTGCAGATTGGTCTTTCTATATCATGGAAATAATAGAAAATGAGACTGGAGGGGAGTGTGAGTGGCTATCTAACCTCCGTGCTAAGGCAGATGAGTAATAGCTGAAAATTTCTGGCAGACTAGCACAGCCCATACAATGTGATAAACGTGTTTTGGGGTCTTTGCTTCTCTGTTTGGTTGTTTCTAATTTATCTCTTAGTAGGACAGAAAAATGTGTTCCCAACTGTATGCAAAACTGTGTTTTTAAAACAGCCCACACCAGCGAAACACACACAGCTTAATTTCCTTCCATATTTATTTAATCATAAACCAAAATAAAATTGAAATTCAAATTTTGATGAGTCCAAAAGTTGATTCAGAGAAAAAGGAATTCAATTGATTAAACTTTTCTCACCAGACGTTCCACGTGTCAGGATTTTGGAAAAAAAAAGAAAAAAAAACCTGCGATTTTTGTTTTGTTTTGTTTTTTTCTGCAGCACCTTTTCAGTCTCATGGACGGGAGCAGAAGGTATGAGAGGAAAGCAGCAGTCGTCACTGCCCTTTGCGTTTTGAAGGAAACTTTCTGCAGTGAAGAGAACATCCACGCCAACAAACTCTGTCATTCACGGAATGCGTTCCTGCTATGTGTGGCATGTGTATCTGTCCTCAAATGTATTCACGCAGATCAAAATGTTCCGCATTGTAGTATCTGCATTCAACAGATGGAGCATTTGTCCGTTATCTGAGTAAAAGACAGTAAAAAAAAAGAAGTAAAAGCAGTAGCTTGATGGAGGCTGATGCGAGCCTTCAGCATTACATTTATACACACAGACGTCAAAGATTACCCTGCCCGACCCTCCACTTCTGATCACTGCTGTGGTTTTTACGCCTCGGGAGCAGAGACGTAGAAGACAGCAGAGCCCTGTGTGCGGAGGGCGTGAGATGAGGAAACAGGGGACCCCTCTCCCCCTCCCGCAGCAGTGCGCGCCCACTCCGCCCCCCCTGCGAGCTGCCTCCCGCCCCCCGTGCCCTGCGTGTTTTCCGTGGTCTTGAGCTCTGGGTACTGTTCACGGATTCAGCTCTTTGCCGATCATTTAAGGAAAGGTATTCATTGTAAAAATCAACCGGGAAAGTGCATGTTAGGAGTAATGTCTCTCAGGAGCGCTTGCTCTCCTGAAACCCTAGCTGCAGGCTTCTGGCAAGCTTTCTTACCAAGTAATAGGAAGTCTCGCCCTGCCGGGTGTCAGAATTATCTTCTGCATCTATGAAAAATCTCTGCCGTGTGACTTTCCAGTTATCTTTCTCCATCTCTCTCTCACACACAGACTTCTCTATGTATTCTTTTTTCCCTGTTACTCGTGCCCAATGTAACCCTCTGCCCATGCCTAGTTACACCATGCCCCATGGCACACACTCCCCTGCCCACCCCCTGTTTAACACCCCTGCCCATGCCCGCTGTGTCGTGCTCTCCCCGGTTTTGCCCTCGCTGCAGGGAAAGCTAAGACAGATCACAAACAAAGCGCATCAGACGGTGGCCGCAAGAGGACCGCGGGCATAGCGCGCGTCAGGGGTCCCACCAGCGGCGGTAACTTTGTTTTTAATAATACTAATACTAATGATATTTTATTTCGGGGCTTTTCCAAATCAGAGGATAACTTCCCTTCGGGAAAAGCCGGTTCCAGCCGCCCCCCGCGGCGATAAGTGAGAGTTAGCGGCGCGTCCCCCGGGGCTCCGCATGCGTCAGGCGGTGAGTGGCGTCGGCGCTGGGGGGAGCGGAGAGGCGGGGAAGGGGCAGCGGGAGAGATGGGTTGGGGGGGGCATGAGGGGTGTGGAGGAGGGAGGGAGCTTCATCAGGAGGCGATGTCGGCATCGCCGTGACATCACCCCGCGGCTTATATAGTTGGAAAAGGGTCTGGGTGCCCCGTCTGGTGCCTGCATCCGCCCCGCCAGCCCGTGTGCAAGAGGACTCGGAGCGGAGCGGCGCTGCTCTGTCTGTCGGTCGGTCTTTCGGTCTGTCTGTCTGTCTCTTTTTCTCTCTCTTCGTCTCTCCCCAGGATTTATGGACTTTACTTTCTAGAGGGCGGCGCGGCAAGGATGAGAACCCAGCTGGTGTGTGTCATGCTGCTGGCCTTGGCCTCCTGCAGCTTCTGCTCAGGTAAGCGCCCCGCATCGCCCTCCGACGACCCCCGGCCGACGCCCACTGACCCGCTCCGCGGCCTCCAGAGGGACTTGGGGAAGGGAGATGAAGTCAGCTCGGGCTGCAGCGGTTGTGCCCTCTAGGCGCCACGGAGCTGGCCTTGATAACCGGCTCTGGTCAGCATCGCTTTTTTATATACCTGTCATACTTTCTCTCTTCAGCTACACCATTCCTCCTCACAGCATCTCTACTATGGGTAGGCTAGACATGGGAAATATAAGTCAATGTAGACCATCTGCTCGCTTATGTCGGTTCATTTGCCATTTACTGAATACCATGCATTTCCAAACTGCCCTAGAAATTATAATTTCAGCAATCATATAAATAGCTGCCATAATCCAATCCAACTATATATGCACTTTAGTCAACTTCTAGAGACAGAAATACAATTTTCATGTTCTGTAGAAAAGAATGCTAGCAACTGATCTGAAACTATGACAAAAATGATGAATCAGATGCAGAGTGCACAATAGGAAGGTTAGTATAAATGTGTTTCTAATCTCAGAGCAATTGCTTTAGAAAGCTGAAAAAAAAAGAGAACTATACATTAAGACACATTGCCTGCTCCTTTGGAAAATAACACAGCTAAGAGTGTGTCATTTATGCCCTGACTTTATAATCAAAAATAGGTATGGTGGAGATTAAACAGGTGCACACACAGAGATATGAAACAGAATGGGCTTCAAAATCCCATTTTAACTAACTTGCAAATTACTTTTTTTTTTTTTTTTAACACCATGAAATTTAAGGAGTAAATTTACAATACATTAGGTCTTTCAGCTTCAGTGTTCAGGAGGACTCTAAATTCCTAATTCTCACATTAGATGAAAGTTTGAAATTTGTATTCCCCTGCAAAATAAAAGTGTAACACACATAATACCTACATTTTATCACAATTTAAACAATCATTCTGTGTATTGTAGAGAACTGGTGATTTTAGTGACAAGACTTAATAGTAATTATTTTCTGCCCACATGTTTAAAGCTTTTTCAGCAAATTTTTGACCAGTATTTTCATTGAGACAGTTTCAAATTCAGCTGTTTGTAGAACCTGCATGAAAGCCCACAAAAGTAAAAAAAAAAAAAAACAAACAAAAAAACCCCAAAACAACCCACATAAACCCATAAAAAACCCAGGCAAAATTAAAATAGCCTTATAAAAACACCCAGAAGCAAAATTGTAGGTGTAACTGGCATAGTGGTTTATTTGGTTAAAAATGAAATTTTATATTCAAGTAAGAAATGCCATAGAGAAGGTTGTGTGGAAGGGCCAAATCAATTTTGACAAATATTGATAGTTATGTCATAAAGAAAAAGGTAATACATTTTAATTTTCTTTTGAAAATGTTTGCCATTAGGGGAGTGTGTAACTGTAAAATGTAACTATTCCTGTAGAACATGATATATTAATAGAAGCTGTATTTCTTATCAATAACAAGTTAATCAAGAGGACATCAAACTCTGTCTTTCCCTCTGATATGAACAATAACATGTAACCAGACTTTTTATACATTTATCTCTGAGAGTCTTGAGAGTCTGCTCTTTTTATACCTTTACTCCTTATCTGTCTCTTTTACTCCTGAATTGCCAGAATGTGTTTCCTTCTCCTCCTCCAAGCTCTGCTTTATTCTTCACTCGAGCAGTCTTGACCAGCTTCTTAAAAAATGTCTTCCAGAGTTCTTTTCTCAACCAAAATGTTTTTAGATACTTATCTACCACATCTGCAGCTGTCTTCCTACCTTGATGGTGTGTTGAAGGTACCTTCCATCCTCTATGGAACATAAAAAAACAGGTGTTAAGCAGACCAGTATTTTCATTGTCCTCAGCTGAGATATGACCCAGGACACCATAAATCACAATGCTGTCACAGTTTGACACCATTCAACAGGAGCTGCTGCTACCACTAGTTGAAATTCATCTGAGGTGACCTTGTGCTGCCAGCAGAACTTTGGCTAATGGTAAAGCAGTTAAGAGATTAGGTAATGCTGACAACCAGCAGTGCTGAAAGGGTTGAAAGGCATTAAGGTGGAGATTAGTTGCTAATGGCTTGCTATAATACTGATATACAAACCAGCCTTATTTAATGTTTTAAATAACAGCTTCAGTGTAAAAAGTAAAAGTGAATGAATGTGGTGTGCTAGATGCAACCCTGAACAGGAGTATCACTACAGAAGATCAGCATAATGCCCAGAAGTTTTTGATGATCTAAATAATGCGAAGCAGTGCAACAGTACAAAATGCAATAGCTTTTTGGGAGGGAGCAGAAGTAACCTATTTAATTTTCTGTTTAACAAAAGCACAGTGATTAAAATGTCTAAGGAGATGAAAGACTTGACCTTCTTTTTCTTTTTTTTTTATGAGACGCTCAATTTTTTTCAACCATGAAAAAAAAAGTAAAAAAATGTATAAGGGAGCTACTTCCTGTAGCTAATGGTAAGCGTTAAGGTAGTTAAGTAATAATACTTCTGATCCAAGCTGTATTATGCTTTGCTGTCTTCAGATCACAGCAGATACAAAGGAGGGCCACTCTGATGAGCTAGGGAACACAGTGCTATTACAAAAGAGGAGAACAGGTGAGCGTTTAGTAGCCCTGTGCATAGCTGTTCAGTGAGGTATTTATGGGTTTTCCAGGGAATGTTTTTTTTTTCCTAAAAGGCAGAATGATCTTGTATTTATCTGGTAATCACTGCATAAGCACACCCTAAAAATCTGAGTGAGAAAGGGCTGTGATTGCTCTCAAAAAATACATGAGTTGCGTAAATATTACAGTTAGAAAAACATCACTCATAGTGAAGGAAGTTATATACAAACCATTACTAAATTTGTAATTAGAAATAAATTAGGCTTAAAATTAGAAGAAGGCGAATAATAACTGAAACTTTGGAAGAATTCCCCAAAGAAGAAACATCGTGGTGGTAAGATTAAGATTGATCATGGTTGGTTTTTAAGAGCAAAATGATGGTTGGCTTTCTGTGCTATCAGAATGAAGGCATAGGCAGAATCTATCCAATGATTCTGTGGATTTAAACTTAAACAGGGGAAGTTCAGGTTAGGTATAAGAAGTTCTTTATTGTGAGGGTTGTAAGGCACTGTAATAGGTTGCCCAAAGAAGTGATAAATGCTCCATCCCTGGCAGTGTTCAAGGCCAGGCTGGAAAAAGACTTGGGTAACATAATCTAGGGTGAGGCATCCCTGCCTGCGGTGGGGTTGTAACTAGATGATCTTAGGGTCCTTTCCAACCCTAATCATTCTATGATTCTGTGACGTCTATGAATATGGAATAGATTATAATTTAGTTTGGTTTAAAATGTAAGTGTATCTTTTGGCTTTGGACTGCTGATATTCCAGGAAAGCTAAAAGCCATGTAGAACTCTGTTTCGTCTGAAGCCTTAACTGATTTGTTTATATATTATCTTTGCGCTGTGATTATTTCCGCATTTTCAAGGCCAAATCTTCCTTGTGATTCTGTATAGCACAAAGCAGAAAAGTTTGTGGTTGTTTTTCACTTTCTAAAGCAATTGTAACCCTATTCATTAAATCACAGGTCTTGCAAGTCTGCTGAGCTATTAAATGTCAATTAAACTAGTGAAGAAAATCTGAAGTCAGAATACTTTCTTTGGTGTATGCATTGTCAAAAGCTTGTATCACAAACTGATGAAGCTCAATTCCCTCATATCAGTAAAAATATTTTTAATTTAATCAACAATAATTGAGACTAAATCCTGGACTGTAATCACAACTGTCATTCACATAAATACTTAGCTGCTACTTAAGTAGATATTATTTGAAAATAAATAGCCAAAATCTTCAAAGTAAATAGAGGTGACAAATAGCAATTATGAAACCCATACTGAGTTTTGAATGAAGCATATTGCAGCAGTTTTGTTTACTGAAAGGGCTGCACTGAAGAGAGATTACTGAATGGATTAATTCACTTTAATAAGCTTGATCATGCTTTAAAAAGGTAGTGAGTATTCATTTTATCATAGTGTCATTGCTACCTTAAGACTCCTTACAGTAGATCGTTTTGCTGTGTTTTCATCTAAAATGTTTGTTCATTTGTTTGGGTTTTATTCAGTTGTTTTTCAAAACTAAGTGATATATCTAAATTCTGTATGCTAATTTGAAATGTTCATGATTTATGATGAAATAATAAACATATGTTTCTGGTTTATTCCCAGATTCAGAAGAGGAAATGAAAGCGTTAGAAGCAGATTTATTGACCAGTATGTACACATCAAAGGTAATTGTTTTTCCTCTGACAGGTAGAGAGCAAATGAATTTCGTTACAAACACAGAAGTCTCTGCACAAAGTAATAACCTATGGTCTAGACCAAAAAGTTCAGTGCTAGACATTACTTTGGTGCAAGATTTTCTCCAGTTCAAAGGAAATTTAAAGGTGTTGATGTGACACACTAAAAGTGCTCCTCACTTCTAACACTGGTGCTTTCATTAAACTGTCAAAACTGTGTTATGTGCAGAGATGTAAATCTGTTGGAGGAAATGTGTTTCCAATAACATTATGTGTGATGAAAGCTAACTTAACCTTGCATCAAATCTGTGCTATTTTTATGCAGAATATTTCCTATATACATATAAAATTAAGACAGTCATAAAGCAAAAACTGTTAATACTTATGCTGATTTTGGTTTAAGAATTTAATCACAGTGTTAGCCCAGGGACCTGACTATGAAAATATTAATCTGATAAATGGCATTTCCTTGAGAAGTCCCCAACTGTGGGCAGTGTACATGTTATTTAATAGAAATAGACAAAAATTCAGTTCCAATCTCATACTGACAAGGTGAAGCAGTGAGTGTTGCACATATCTGTTGAACAGGCTGATAGACAAACACAGTGTTGTTTTCCACAAATGATCTAAGGTATATATAGTCTAATATTTCTTCAGCAACATATTAAGGAGCAAACACCAAAACAAGTGCCATGATGTTAAGTTTGAATGCTTTATTCCTTTGTTCTAATGGTGTTTGAGTTAAATTCAAAGGAAAATAAAATGAGAAATTAAATTTTTTTCCCTAAAAATTTCGTAAGTCAATGACTAGTTGAATGTTAAGAACAAAACCTGCTTGAAGACTTCCATATTTACTGTATTTGCTTATATGTGAGCTTTTTCACAGGATTCTTTGAATAGACTAGAATAAGACTCTAAGAGAATTATAAGGCCAGAAAACACATTGGTTTTGTCTGGTCTGACAGTTCTTAGGTTCCCATGTTCCTTACTGGCATGGTAATTAACCTTAGATGCTAAATAAACCTGTTTGCCACTTGCTCCTTTAAAGTACAGAAAGATTAATAGATATTCTTTTCTTGAGACAAATATAAATTTAGAAGGCTGACAAATGTAGTTCTTTCTCTGTGTGGCAAAACATAGTATGCCTTGGAGGAAACCCTATGGCTATTGGTATTTCTGTTACTGACTTCAGTAGAACTGTGAATTTAGTCTCCACTTCCATCTTTTCCTCTCTCTCAGCACAGAGCACAGTCTCAGGTAACTAAAAATGCACAAAGTGCACCAGCTGATAATGTAGTGGTGTTTGTGATAATATTCTTCTATGTTGTTTTACACTGTGTAGGTTGCTACTCAATTTTTTTGTGGTATATACCGTAAGTCACGTGACACCTGAAGTTGAAATAAGCAGTGGGTGCATGGTGGAGACACTGCTTTAATTCTACATTCTACTTCTTAAATCACCACCTAGAATTCATTAGTTTGCTGTATATTGTCTCTTGACATCAAAGTAAGGCATGGTGGAACCACTAAAAAGTGTACGTAAGTGCTTTCTACAAAAGGGATACCATTATTCCATTCATTACTGAAATGACAAGTTCCTTTTTTTTTTCTGTGTTCAGTGCTAGCTTTTACCCCTCATTAGAACAAAAGTATGGTATCTCACAAAATGTATGTGAGAGACAAATTTGTTGATATATGTAATAACTGTCTTGTACTGTGCCTGAGATCTGGTTCCAGTTGGGGGCAATTACTGTTGAATTACATGAAACATCTTTGACACTGACTTAGTAATAAGCAGCAAGGAAGATTCAAACAATTTAAATAACATTAAGATGGGGAAAGGGGGAAAGAGAGAAAAAAAGAAACAAAAATTGTTTATGAAAGCTCAGATCTAAAAAAGCTGCAAAGCGGATTATTACTTGTGGTTGTAGTATTTGACAGAAAAAATCTTAAGTGGGGACTTCTGAAGTATAATATCAAAACTACAGCTAGAGTTTAAGCACACACCTTTTGCAGCTTTCAGGAGTCCGTCCAATATTATCGAAAAAGTTACCATATGCTTTTGACCTCACAGACAGCTGTTCAGTGTCTAGTGGCCTTTTCAAACTTCTCTTTAAAGTCATATTCATGCTGAATCTCTTTCCAACTTTAAAGTAGCATGTCCGGGCTTATTACAACCTGTCTTCAACGTTTGTCCCTGCCCATGGCAGGGGGGTTGGAACTAGATGATCTTAAGGTCCTTTCCAACCCTAACTATTCTATGATTCTATGATTTAATACAGCTTATTACCCTTCCCTGTTGTTAAATCTCAAAGAAGATACAGGGATAAAACAGGGATAAAACTCTTCGTATTTTCTCTAAGATAAAAACCAAAGATGCATTTGGAAGATCTGGCAAGACAACACAACCTGAAGTACCATGTATATGCAGTTATCTGCTCTTTCTATTTTGTATCAAATAAATAGCTCTATTTCCAGCTTTGTAAATGCTTGCCTGAAACCACCACTTCCATGAGGAATGTCCCAGGCACAAACAAGGCTGGGAACAAAACTGAGATGATATTAGGTGGGGAGTGGGGGGCGGGGGGGGGGGGGGGTGGTGGTGGTGGGAGAGAGAGAGAGAAGGAAAAAAAAAGTTGTTTCTTTGAACAATATATCATCACTAGAATAAAATTTTAGATCCTCTGAGCTTCTTATTGTTCTAGGATGCCTGTTGCTGACTGTATGTGCCCAGAGAGTTTTGCCTTGTTGTCAGAGGCAGATGAGATTACAGCTGCATAGGAGTTACTGACTTCCTAACTCAGTCATCATATAATTCATTATGTTTGCAGACAGTATACACCATAGAAGAACTGTTGTAAGACAACTCAATACCATATTTGCTTAAGGATAGAAAATATTTTTATTATGGTTACATGCTGAACAAAATTAAACTACTATTCCAAAAAGGAACCATAGAGATACTTCATTACCTTGGGTTTTACTTAGTTATGAATAGGTTTTCCATCTGCTTTCACTAGATAAAGACAAGAATATAAAAGGCAGAGAATGAAGCTTTCCTTTTTTGGTGGGGGAAAAAGCCCCAAAACAAACATTTGACTGGTATGCATTATAACATAAGAAGTTATCTTAAGCAAACTTTCAGGGGTATCATTTAATGAGAAATGGAAAGAGATTCTCTAATCTTTCATAGGACAAGCCTGTAGTCAAAGCAGGAAATATTCTCAAGCTCATTTCAGTTTCTTAGATGATTTGAAATTATCTTTCAAGTTATATGAGACATGGGAAACCATATATCTGAGTTTTATTTCAGAAGCATGTTCAACAATGGAAATGCATATATCATATTCATTTTGGCATTAATAACTTTTAAATTCTGATTCATACTGCAGTCTCTTTTGTTCCTTCAGATCATTCCCAAATCTTTTTCAAGATAATCTTAAAAAAAATCAGTTCTGTCTTGGCAGATATGGATTGCTTGATCTGTTGTGTAGGTGTTTTCCAAAACATGTCTTGAGCAACTGTAGTTGGTATTCCTTAGACCTGTATTAAGAATATATCACACATTGGAAATGTAACTGAACATTTGGATTATGGTCATCTTAAACTGCATTTTCACGTATTCCTTTGGGATAAGGGCCTCAAGGATTTCCAATTATCTATAAAACAAAGCTGTCTGATTGTAACGCTTGCTGTAATAGTGGAGTGAGAAAGTATCATGGCTGCTTGTTCAGTGATTGGACATGACCTGGAGAGCTCCATGTTTAGTTAAAAAATATTTCACTCTTGGCTGAAGTTCTTAATGCTTTATAGACTCATTCTGTGAGCTGGCAGCAGTGTAAGTCAGAAGCAGGTGTACTCAAGAATATTTTGGGCTGATACATGTGTGGTGTTAATGGGAATTAGACTCCCTTAACAAACAAATAGACTTGCAGACAGAACTGCAAAGTTTTTTCTCCTAATCTAATAAACAGCAGCTAAGACCAGTTTCACCTGATGAAGCCTGCTGTTTAAGTATTTTACTAACATACAGAAGAAAGTTCATTTAAATATAGACATGCACCAGGCTAACGTAAAGTAGTAACTTTAGATCAAAAAGATGCTATAAATAATGCAAGAAGACATAACAGATTTCATTATCCTTTCGTCTTCTGTTCCCATCCACTGGAATATTTTTTAATTTTTATTTTTTTTTTTTTAACTGAGAACTCTCACTTGATCATGTAGCACTGCCCCTAGGTTTTATTCTTCACTGCAATGTAGCTATTGTAGTGCTAGCTCCCATTTCTATAGAAAACCCAGGAAAGAAAAGTGCACTGGAAAAGTCTCCTCATTTCTTACAACAGAAAGATCCATATTTTTATATTTCACAGATATTTTAAAACAGAACAAAGAGAATTCTGACATTCCAGTGGATGCTTGCTCCTTTTGCGGGTTTAATGTCTGTGAATTAAACTAGATGATCCATAAAGAGGTTAATTTTTATTTTGAATCTATCACATCTTTTCAAATAATTCAATAGACTAATTAGGGCACCTAGATGGGACAACAGATGAGCTCAAAGTAAAAACACAGAACCAATTTCAAGCTTCTGAATCAGATCAGAGATTTGATTTCTTCTTAGCCTCAAAACAAAACAATTTTTTTCTTAATTTTTTAAATTTTTTTATTATTTTTTTTCACTCTGAGACTTGTCAGAAATCTAAAAACGCAAAGTGGTTTTATTAAAGGGCTAAATTATTCTGATTTTGAAAAGCATGCATATATCAGCTGTATATTGGAGTAATAGTTATGGCCAAAAGGGATTTTTTTTGTAACTAATGCTGATAGTGATGCCAACTTTTCTTGTTTTCTTCTTCACTCCTCTCCATTTTCTTTCTATTCCCTAAAAAATAGTAAAGTGTGGTGAATATAGATGCCCTTTTGTTAGGAAGGTGTTTTAAAGAAACAACTAACATTCATTAAGTAAGCACTGCATCCTCACTTTTAATTAATGCATTAGTATATAAAAGGCAATGTCTTTGTTAATATAATACCTATATTTAACTTTGTATAGCCAGGAAAAGAAGCAATTACATTTCATTTCATGGATAAAACATAATCCTAATGTGCACAGCATGGAAGCCCTTGCCGGTAATAAATACGAATTTGCTATTTGACATTTGGGTTCACTATGTCATTAGTTCTAGTTTAAGAAAACTTATACTAAAAGTAATATAATCTGAAAGAAATAATTAGTAGTGGGAAAACCAAGAAAGTAGCAAAAGCATAAAAAGCAGCAAAAGAGGTAGAAATTAGATTTTTACTTACTTTTTTCTATTGATAATCAAAACTAAGGAAGACTGTTGCCACAACTGCTTGGAAAGAACAGTGAAAGGTAAAAATTATTTTCTTCAACATTTTTAAAAGGATTTAAAAGTTAAATGTCTTCCCAATAATGGAATATACTGGAGCAAGTAAATTTGAGACAAACCATGGTGAAATTCCTCTATATCTGTAACATTTCTAAATGAGGTCTGTTTAGGTAGAACACCTAAACACATTTGGTCTGAGTTTTTCAGTTCAGTTACCAAATCAGGAATACATTGTTTACACAGCTCTCTTTCATCTTTTCTTTATCTTCATCTAAACCCATAGACCTTTGATTCACATCTTCCAGACTCATGTTTCTCCAGTATCCAAAACTCTGGGGCTTACAGATGCTATGACTTCAGACATAGCCTGATCAGACAGCTTGCCCTGAAGCAGGGACTCCATTCCTTTTATCAGGGAATTTTGAAGTTACTGGTATTTGTTCTGAACTGGGGAGGAGCATCTACTTCACCACAGGCATCCACCTTGGATGCTAGTACTGGGAATTTATCCTATGGATTTGACTCATTCATTGTTCTTGTTTACGCCTGTGAATTTATATTATATTAATTTCCATCTGTGTTTTTGTTTGCACCTGTGCAGAATGTCTATGAAATGCTGCCATTCTGGTTTGGTAGCAGTTTAGTTTTTCATCATGTATATCTACCTGGGGGGTAAGGCTGCAGGGAAGCAGACTTGGTGTATTTAATAAATGAGTTGCCCTAATTTCAGCACTCTCTAATTATTGTCTAAAATTTGAGCAGGCGAAAAATACTTCAGACACACAAGCTTGTTCCTACCAAAATGTTTGATTGTTGCATATTATTAACAAAAAGCAAAACAAAAAATTGCAACACATTAAATAGTAGGTATTTGTATTTCCAGATTAACAGAGCAAAACTTCCTTACTGGAAAATGACCCTGCTAAATGTCTGCAATCTTGTCAACAACATAAACAACCAAGTGGGGGATACAGTAGAGGTAGATGAAGAGGATCTCGTTTCAGGAAGACAGTTTCCTGCTGCTCTGGATGGCTTCAGCTTGGAAGCAATGCTGACAGTATATCAGCTTCAAAAAGTTTGCCACAGCAGAACCTTTCAGCACTGGGAGGTAAAACAAACTGTCACAAATGCATGTTTCAGCTGGTGTTAAACTCTTATGTTCACTTTGTAATGATATTTTTAAAACCCATACCCATGTGATACCCATCATATTGCTTGAGCTTTTCTTCCATTTTTTATATTCTCTAATACCTCTAATATGCCTCTTATTGAAAGATATGTGAATTAATGTAGTTTCTGATGAGTTGAGTGTCTGTTTTTTATATTGACCCATGGATAAATGAGAGCTATTCTCAACTATGTATCTTCCCCACTCTTTGAAGCCATTCCAAGGAACAAAACAAACACATGAAAGTGAGATGTATGCCAGAACACAAAAGTAATATCTGTTTAACAGACATGAAGTTACTGCAGATTTACTGAGGCAGAGTTTCTGAAAACACTTTTAACGCCCTAAGGCAAACTGGATTCAAAATGCATGGACACATGCCCACGTATACATGTAATTTTACCAGGCAGTCTAGGCTTACTATTGCTAGGAAACCAGCAAGGGAACTCTTGATTTTTGCTTCCCCACACCTAAGGGCAACCCTGGAAGTTGGCAATGTGATTGTATAATGATTGCTGTTCTTAAACAGTGGTTACTTATAGCCCATTTGTGATACTTACCTTAGTGCAATGATCATACAGATGTGCACTGGGCACAATCCACTTCTGTTATTATATATTACACTAAAAGCTGCTTTTCAGAGTGAAAAGAGTTATTCTTATGTCACTACCCACTTTCCAGTAAACCCAGTTTCTTCAGCTATTGCAGGTTCATGGACAATCTGGCTGAATCTTGATCCTCTTTTATTTGTGAATCACAGCTCTGTATTTCCAGGCTTATTCTTAGTCCTTCATACTAGCTCCAGTGGTCCATATGAAAGACTAGAACACCTTTGAGAAACAGAGTTTTCTGAGGATTCTCTTCATCTCGTTCTTTATCGCTGAAAAGGAGCTATCACAGAACTCACTATATGCATATATGCACTAACCCATATGACATAATCACAGTTTTTTACTTTGCAGTTGCATCACCTCTTCTGGTGGTTGGGAATAATCACTCCTAACAGTACTGCATGTAAAATTAAAAAAATATTCCTCTCTCAGCTTAAGCAGTGCAGAGGTTTATAAGACACACTAAAAGAAGCGATAGAGCCAGAGGGAGAAGGCTTGAAGAAGGCTTGAAATGAACAATTTATGTAATGAAAGAAGTTCTTGTGATGTTATTCATCCAGGACTGACTCCAAAGTCTGTTGCAACCACGAGAGTCTTTCAGTTCATTTAAATAGAATTTAGGTGAGCACTCATTCATCAAGTAATTGAGTGACAGTTTGATTGCTTAGGGAAATACCGGGGTAAGTACAAAAACGATTTTAGTCTAATGCCTTTCAGCCAGGACTGTACTTGACCATGGAAGAACATGGTGAGAAAATGGATGAAAACAGATAAAGCAATGAGGAATCTGAGCAAAATACTTCAAAAAACTCCAAGTAAAACTCAAATTACAGTTATTTAAGGAATTCTGATAAAATATTGGCTTTTTTTGTGCTTTATTTAATTTCTTATTTATTACATGTTTTGATTTTTTAGCGGTAGGAAGTTGCAGATAAAAATATTGCTCAAAAGCTGAAACCAACTAGCAGTGGGTGTTTTAGGAGGTGTTTGGCCTAAATGAGTGATTATGGAGTGACAATCATTAGGAAGTTTTCAGTCAATTTGACTGAAACATAACAGGTTTTCTCTTGGGGCAAAACCAATGATCTTGTTCCTTTTAACAGAATTTAATTACCACATCCAAAGGATTCAGCTCATCTTTAGTGTGATCCTAGTTTTGTGTCTTAATTATTTTTTTTTTAATCTGCAGCTGCTGTAGTAAAGATTTTTCTTGGTGTCAGGTGTTAAAATAAAGTTTTATAAAATTTCTAGGAATTCATAATCTTCATCACCAAAAAAAGCTGATAATATTGCATCTCTTCTTGCATCCTACAGTTACTTCAGCAAGATGCTTTTGATCTAGACAACTCAAGCCAAGACAAGGAAATAATGAAAAGAAAAAATCCCTATATTCTGAAACGGCAGCTACATGTGAACAAAGCTAGAAGACCATACATACTCAAGAGAAGTTCATATTACTGACGCAGCAGAAGAAAACAATGTATATTTAGTTTCTAGGTTACTGTGTGTTATAGTTATCTTATTTAAATCTAAAATCATACTTGTGTGGAAATATATTATAGAAAATCATTAGGTTGATAACATAACTGTGTCTTTTTTGCAATTGTTGTTTTGATTGTGATTTTTTCCTACTTGAGATTTATTGGACCGATACATTTGCAAATAAATTAGTTTCTAAGCATGACATATTGTACAAAACTGAGATTTCAATGTATTTCCAACAATATTGTAGTCTTTTCCTATTTTATAAAGCACATCAACATAAACCAAGTAAAATTGATACTGTTCATAAACCCTATTGAGAATCTTACCATTTCCTAATGCAACACCTCAAATATGTATACACTTGAAAATTTTTATATAATATACTAGTCAGAATTAGCACAATATTTTATATATTGGCCAGTTGAATTTATTAGGGATTAGGTAGAAGGAAGGAACCAAATATTATCATCTAACTATTAAATGGCAGTTTTAAAATTCATGTTCTAAATACCCTGCATGTAAATAAATTTTCATTTTTTGGATCTTAACTTGCCACTGAATATTCATAATTTAAGAAAACAATACATAAATGAGACTTTAACAAAATATGCTAGTGAGAACAAACCCTGCTTTAGAGTCTTGTGTATCACTGACTAAATATGAAAAGAGTTTATTAAATCAGTAAAAAAATTTATGGTGTTTGCCTAATAAATGAATGCTCAGGAAAAAAAAATAAAGAAAAAAAAATAAAAAAGCTTATTCATGCTCCTGTGCTGTCACTGTTAAGATACTAAACTGGTTATATGGGAAACTTGGGAGAGATATTTAAAAGTGGAATTAAAATTAAAACATCTTTAACTACTTACAATTAAAAGGAATTTCCTTTCCCTCCCCCTCCATATTTGTAATAAAACCAGGCAGTGTCAGGGGTTAAAGGCAGTCTTGGAAGCTGATGGAAAGGGAAGCTTCCAGAATGGAAAAATTTGTTTTCAAGCCATGAGGAATCAAGTGTCACCCGAAACACATTTTCCATCTCTGTGTCTGTGATGTGTACATAAAACTCAGAATCTCAATGATCCAGGTTCCAGTGTTGAAGAAAACAGCCTGAAAGAACTGGGGGTTACAACAGTGAAAATAGAGGGATAGTCTAAGACACACAAAGCCTGGATGCTCGAACCAGGAGGCAAAAAATGTCAGACATCGCTTTTGAAAACCTACCTATTTTCTGTTTGAGGTATTTTTTTCAAAGCAATGGTGTTCCAACAGATTGTCAGAAAACAAAACAAAACAAAAAAGTAAAACAAAACCAAAGCAACCACTCAGAAAATTTCCACATCCTCTCACAGGTCAGGTTTTCTGTCAATTATTATTAAACATATACAGGAATATGCATAGAAAAAACATACCTATACCAGTGGTTATACCAGCTCTGTTACATGAGTTAGATGTTGTTGGGTTTTTGTACAGTAAAAAGTATTTTTACTATATGAGAGCTAATTATATTTTCTCACTGCAAATGTTTATCAGTTTATTTCTTCAATAGCCACTAAATGCATGTGCTCACAGGATATAACTGAGCATATACTAATAACTGTAATAATAATTATAACTTGAGTACAGCAAAGCGCTTAAACATATTTGGTCTCAATGTTTAGATGTTTAATGTGCTTAAGGGTTTTACTTAAATAAGGTTCCAGTAGATTCATACCCATTATCTTTTTATGAAACCGTCATAGAATTAGACTGGAGACACAGTATGCTCTCAAGTGCCTAAGAAACATCTCTCCAGCAAACCTACTAGCTCCCTAGTCCGGTTATGAACACTTTAAATTCTAAATTACCTGTTGGTCTGAAATAACAAAGCAGAATAGAGTTTATCCCAAAATTCACTGCTAACAATATAAAAGGAAGAAAGGAAAGAAACTTCAGATCATGATTTCATAGGGAACATGAAAGAGTAAGACAAACATAAATGGATTGCCATGATATTTTTCTCTTATGTTCAGTTTAAGAGCATGAGAATTAAAAAAGAAAAATAAAATAGGGTAAGGTAATGTGGTTGATATCTGATAGAGAATGTTAAAATTTTCAAAAACAAACCCACCCTTTCATGTTTTGCTTTGTACATGATTTAGATATTCAGGGTGATGGCAGAGGACCTCAAATAATGATGGGTAGCTGTTCTACCCTCATGTAATGCTCCACCTGCAAATGAGGTTTATACTGTCACTGTGCAGTTGTTCCTTGCAGTGCAGAGTTAGCAGTCTAGCCAGACAGACTGGCTGACAATGGCTTAAAATAACCCATTTGCTTTCAGCACAAGGTGAATCCACAGGGTCAGCTACTATGTGTCACTGGAGGGGGTAGGTTGCTCATTTTTCTCTAGCTTCTGATGGAGGTGTTTAGGAAGCTGCCAGAGAATGTTATCGAGAGTGAAAGACTGTCCTAATTAGAGGAGGAAACAATGTCCATAATTGTAACATGGTTAGTAAAGATGGAAAAGCCAAACCTGGCATTTTAGCTGATTGGTCTTTGGTGAAAAGCAAGCATAGAAGCATTAGAATGTTAGAAAACACACCTAAACCATATGTTTAAGCCGTGTCTGCAGAGCTGTTAGAGGGATATTTTGAGGTCTGGGGCATCCTTATTTTCTTGAAAGCCCTTCTCATTTCCAGCTGTGCTTACATCCTGATGACCTCACAGCTGTGGAATTGCATCTTTCTTTAGCCCTCCTTTTTGGATAACAGCAGGAAAAAGAAAAGCAAACCAAAACCAAAAACCAACAACCAAACCCAAAATCCCTCAAAACACCCCAACCCCAAACAAGTGAAAAACAGCAGGCTTATACATATTTGTCTGTATTTCACACATTCTTTCAGTGGGATCTTTCAAAATTAGTGCTGTATTTATAGCAGCAATAGGTGCTCAATAAATTTCAAGCCAGCATAGGCTTTTCCAATATGTAAAGATTTCTAAATTCAGACAGTGCATTTTTTTTTTCATTTTGTTCTTTTCTGAAGCTCATAATTGACTTAAATTTAAAATGTTGGTTTGAAGACCATTAACTCAGATTGCCACCTTGGCTTAAAGAACTGCCTCTTGATATGAACAGCTTTGTTTTATAAAGGCAATTCCTAAGACATTTGCTGTCTGTCTCTGCAGAGGAACACATTTTTCCTACCTATTCCATTGCTGATGTTTCTATGAAGTTCATAGATGAACAATTATACCAATTATTCAGAAACTTTATACTTCATTATTTCTCATACTCCTAAAATATTGTCATACAGAGCAATTGCAGAAACCTCTTAGCTATTTCTAATGTAAAATTAAATATGACTGAGATTTAATTTGATTTTATATATTTTAGTAGCTATCATCCATAATATTAACAATTCCCTATACAAGTAAATCCTAGAGAAATGAATAATTTTGTCATTTCTGATGCATATATTTGTTAGTTTTTCTTTAAAAGAAACATAAAATAATAGTTACTGCTCTCAAGGTTAAGTGTGATGAGTCTTCATCTTTCTTGGGTCTTGCTTGTGGTGTACTACAAAATTTGCTGTTTTCTGTCTTTTCTAGTATGGGTCGAAACTTTGTTCTGTGTTTTATGTAAGAGTCTAACAGTTTTGGTGTGAACAGAGTGGATGAAATGTGAATTTTGCAGATTGAAAGAGATTTAATTATGTGATGTATGACTGTGGCTATGCCTCATACACTACTCCTAAAACACAATGGAGACATGACAATTTGGTCTTGATCGGTATTCCTCTTCTCCAAAATTAGTTATCAGTTTGCACTATGCAATATCAAATTGAACGCACAAGCCACCACCATACTTGAGTGCAGGAGGGCAGAAAGAGGAGCAGGTTCTTCTGAAATTCCCCAAGGTTCTAGGCTGATCATTGAAGCTCTCCACACCTAAATTACTAGGCTGACTGAAGGCAGTCATAAAACAAGAGTTTCAGAGAACCTGCAAAATAAAGTATACTGACTCCTGTGATGTCACTGTTGTCAGAACTTGTACGTTGCTATCCAGGAAGCAAAGGCAGTAGGGGATCTTCACAAGGAGCCTGGGGAATGAGATTTTCATTGTGACCAAATTCAAGCATTCAGAAGTAATGAATAAGGCTGAGAAAACCTGCTAATAAATAAATAAGTAAACAGATAAATAAGTAAATCAATCCCCCTAACATCTAAATAAAGTAATAAATAGACATAAAATTATTTTTATTTACTGGAATGCCAGGGAACATCTGAATCCCAATTTTAGGTTGTGTCAACAAAAGTGCTAAACTATATTTTCTTTTATTAATTTCTACTGAAAAATTTACATCCTCATCCAATTTTTTGAATCTAGTAGGATTGCACTATGTGGATTATCTCATTTTAAAACTTGTCAGATCCAGTATTCTTGGATAGATCTGAAAGACCTGGTGATCAGGCAGTAGACTAGAAAGAGCTTTGTAGCACCTCATTAGCAGGCAGGTTTTGGCTGGCTAAAAGTCTCCTATGAGGTGGCAATGTGGGGAATGGCATCCTGGGAGCCACCCAAGAACTCCTTCAAAGGAGTGTCAGCTATTAAGAAACTTGAAGCCTTCAGGAGCTGTTAGTTGTCCAAGTAAGATTTGTTTTTCCCAAGTAGATGGCAGTGTACAGCTGTTGGCTCAGAAGACTCCTCACATCTCATACAGAAGGAAAAATAGGACTATACCTAACTGGACTTGAATTAGCAAATAGTATTTGTGTGAGCTCCCAGCAGGACAAGTACCAGTCTGTTTTGCCTCAAAAGTTACAGTGCAGTTTTAGTCTGAAAACATTTCTGTTTTACTCTTGAAGTTCCATTGTAGGAATCTTTTGCAGGATGAGTTTTGCTATATAAGGGACTTCTCAGATAGTCTATGCATTGCTCTCTTAAATGACTGCCAGCAGCCTGAGGACCTCAGTCCAGATGTAGTGTCTAAACTGCTTAAAAAAGTGTCAACAATATGTGAATGAAAAAATTGCTGGGTTTGTACATCAGTGAATATGATCTTGAGAATAAACTGGAAATATTCTAAAATACAAGCTTGGCATCATTACTGAAGCTTTTCTGATCCATTATTTAAAAATCCAAGCTGCAGAACAGATTTTTATAATCCCATATTTTTGAATTTAAGATTCTTCCCTCCCCACCCCGATCAATATTTAGCTCATCTAAAATAAATGTACACACACAAAAAAAAAAAGAAAAGAAAGGAGAACAAATATGTGTATTATTTTCTTAAAGAAAGTTGTTGCAGAGCAATATGACTTGGGAATGACTTGGGAATAATTTTGTCTGGAATAAATTGTGTGGTTCTTCCATTTTTATTTTTTATTTGGAAACCATATTTTCTCTATGCATTTAAAAGCAACTTTTGCTAGAATCTATTTTGAAGCTTTTTGCTAAAATAAAAAAAGATCAATTTAGTTGATTCAATGAATAATTCCTATGATTAAAAAAAATCCTCCTTAAAAAAAGTAAAGATATCCTTTTTTATAGAAGGTATAAAGAAGGTCTTAGAAATCGTTTACTTCCTAGTTCTTGCATGAATGAACTTTCCTGGTTATTTTTGTGTACTGCAAAATCCTTACTGTAGTTGTCTAACATATATACTGCTTTGGTGTTTTGGTATCTTATTTAATGATCTTTTAAATAAAGAGCTATTTGGAACTGACAATGTGTCTTTTGTTCATTAAAAAAAAACCAACCAAGGTATGTGTATATATGGCAATTAATGAAGAGTTTATCCAAGTTATTCTGAATTTTTTAACAAATGAAGTATAAGTTATGGGTGTGGAGACAGTGTTCTCACAGGAGAATGGATATTTGGTACATGAGCTCTGAATAACTCTGAGGGATACAACAAGGCCGTGGGAGGCCCGAGGAAGCCTAAGCAAGCAAGATAAGAAGAAGCTGGAATTCACTGACTTATGAGAACTGTGGACTGTTGGCAAGCGTTCGAGGTCAAGTTCTCACACCTGTGCTTAACCAATTATATGTTAGTCACTAAGGGTCTTCAAGAGAAGTATCCAATCATGATATGCCAAATTGCTGTAGGTGTGTGTAAGCAATAGTATATAAGGAGTTAATGCTTTGCAATAAATGGCTTTTTGTCTGATCATATTGATCTCTGACTGAGTCCTTTCCGCGGCATATGGGGATATGTAGCTACAGAATACTAAGGTATGCTACTTCTGCCATCTGCTGCAGAAATAACAAGTAAGGACACAAATTTTTAAATGTTTGCCTTTATTATGTGGAAGGCACTGAAGTACTAAGATTGCACCTTGGTGAATACTGAAGGTCTATTCTTCTCAAAAGTTTCCATTTACTGAAGATATTTTGTTTTCATAATAGTGGAGTTAAGAGAAACTATTCCAAGACCTTGTCCATGGAGCATTAGGGAGTTATGAACATTTTTATTTTTTCTTTTTCAAACTAAATATTGCATGTACCTCCACTTTACCTTTGTGGTTTTGCAGATTTCAGTGTTAGAGAGATGGCCTGAAAAGGGCTGTAAGGGAATAAGCAAATGGGAAAGAAGCTACAGACAGATAAGGGACTTAATGAGAAAATGTGGGAAGATGTTGACTAAATATTCCTTCTGACTCCATCTGAACAGTGTCAGACCTGGCTGAGGCATGGGTCATATGTATGTGGAGGGAGGGAGGGAGAAAGCAGGGGAAAGTCAAGGAGAAGGGAGGAAAGAGAATCTAATACTGAGTTAAGTCTTGCTCTATTAGTGTTAGTTGAGGACTAAAGTGTACATAGCCCGTATGAACTAGAAGATACAGGATATTCTGGAAGAAAAAAAGAGGAGTTCCCAGCAGAGGATAGCAAGGGCAACCATGTGGTCCCCATTCCCAACACTTCCCTTGAACTATGAAAAGCAGCCTGAAACTGAGAGGTTTCAAATGCAGAGTTTTTAAGCTGAAACTGGAACAACTAAATAAAGCTGATCAGGAAAAGAAAAGAGTGGGTGGCAAGGGTCACGGGTGAAACAAATCACAGTGAGTTCAATCATTCTGTAAGCTGTGCAGAGCCAGGAATATCACTACTGAATAGAGCAGAAATACAGATTCCTGTTAATGTTTTGGGGTTATCAGTTTGCCCAGCCTTGAGAAAGTTTGTGGTTTGAATATGTGCCTTGAGCAAATAAACACCATTTTCTTACACTGGTCTCAGAATTAGAAGACAATGTGGTATCCATGCAGGAGGCAAGAAAGACCTCTAAGGGCTATGAAAAAGAACAGAATAAAACTCAGCTCCAAGGAGAGGACCTTATCATAAAGCCAAAACTCATGTCACTCTTGAAATGTAACTAGAAACTTACATTTGTATGCGTGTATACATCAATCTAGATCATGCTATCTATTAAAAAAAAAAAGATCAAGATAAGATAAATTTATTTTTTTTCCTCAGTTTTGGTTTTTTTTTTTGTGTGTTTACTTGTTTTTCATTTTGGTCAGATCATTTATTCCAATTTATGAAATTACTCAAAAAAGAGTGAATCTTCAATCTTTAGGAATATAATTATTAGTGTCCCTTGATTTTTTCCAACTCTGATGTACTCATTCTCATCCACTATAGAACCAATTCCTTGTCCTACTTCAGATTCTTCTGCTGCTATTTACTCTGGTTCACTTAAGAACCTCCCTAATAGGGCTGATTCAAATACTAGTGAAATTAAATAAATTACATATGGTGCATTTAGTATGTATTAAAAAGATATTATTAAACTATTGAATCATATATGAACTGAATTTTATTCTATTTTATGTGTATCTAGTTAAATTTTTTATCAAAAGCTTTAAATTATGCTAAAATTACGTTAGCCTGTAGTTGTACAGATTTCTTCCCACAAGTTCTTAAATATAGATTTGTTATTTACTTTTTTATATCATACAAGGCTAAGGTGTATATATTGTTAAAAACAGTATCTGAAGCTTAAGAATTCAGATCTACTGCTTTGAATGTTGGCATGGAGCTTATCCATAACCGTGATTCAATCCTCAGTACCATTCATGCTCTGATAATATCTAGAAGTGTAGCAAAACATTCATTTTCAGAAAAAAGACACTCAGCTATCCTTCTCTTTACATCTTTTATACCCCCAAAGAAACAAAGACAAGCAGAAAGAATTGAAAGTAATTCCCTATTCCACACAAGAGTTTGATCTAAGAAAGCACAATTAGAAAGTAACTTTTTATAGGCTTCATTATCTCTCATGGTTGTATGTGGTAATACCTCAGGTTTTATGGGTTTTACATAGTAAAAAGGTATTTTGAATTATAGAAATATCTAAAACTAATATCTAACACTAATATCTGACACTGTGTAACACTAGCATAGAAGAAATCGTGCTTTAGGGAAAATTCACCTTTATTTAGAGGCGTTAAATAGGATCTGTTTCTGACTTTCTTGTTTCTATTTAAGTAACTACTTATTACTTAAGTAAAATAAGGAAATTATTCTTTGAACAGTCTAAGGAATATCTCTGTTAAAATATCTGTATATTATTTAGGACAATGATGTCCAGAGACTGTTCCAATACAAACTATTCCTAGGTAATAAAAGCTTGACTGAAGTGTTGCTGCAAACAGACTGCTAACTTGAATAAATTTCAGTTTTCTTTGTTTCTCTCTTTTTTCGTTTTTTGGTTTGTTTTTTTTTTGGTGTAGTCATGATCTTTTTTTCTCTGTGTTTCCATTCTTACCCATTCTATTCTGTTTACAAGGCTTTGATTTGTTGCTCTTCTTCAGATAGAATGCTGTTATAATTAGAGGCCCTGGAAAAAGTCAAATGAGGGTGTGTGGTTGCAGAAAATTCCAGTCCCTTCACTGTAGCAAAATGTGTAAGTCTTCAGAGTTCAAACCTGTGTGGTTTCTGTATGGTCAGCACTCCAAATCAGATTTCCTTTGAATGTTAATAATACAGAAAAAGAGCAACAAAATATCTGTTAAGAGCCAAGTCGCTGTGTCCAGAAACTGAAATGATGGGGGAATTGCAGATATTATTCTTCATGCAAAGAAAATCTGTAAGGCTACATTTGTGAACCCTGTGTTCTCATATCCTTTGAAGGTAAAAAAGGTACCTATGAGAGACACCTGAATCTCTGTGAAAATTCTCCTTCAGTGTAAAACCAGTAAGTGGCTTTGGGAACAGCAGCTTTTGTCAGACAGGTTTCACAGATAAAAGTTTATAGATAAGCTCCAGAATTGTATATCCTTTTAAAGAGAGTAATCTAGAACTGCTCTTTCCAAAACCTAGTTTTTCTTCATGTATCTAGCACAAAAATTGTGATAAATTAGACAGCCTACTGCAATGCATGGTCCTCTGACCTGGTCCAGAAACCTATGTTTCTGTGACCTGAATGGATATAGATTATAAACAAGCTCTCTTTTGAGTATTCAAGAAGGCAGAAAGCAAAAGAAGATATAGTATGCTAAAACTCTTTTGATGCCTTATTAGCATCTTTCAGTAGTGTGTGAAGGAACATAATGTACTATTTGCACAACTTTCCAAGGCATGTCTTAATGTGAAAGAAAGAGCTGACATTTACTGTGAAAAGTAAAGTCTTTATTTAGAGTGAGTGTTAAAATATCTGAAGCATGATGCCTGTAAACCTGATTTCTGTTCACTTAAGCACTTCTTGCTTTTCTGCTAGAAGTGTATCTGCCCCTTTGAGGATACTGAAAGTCCCTCTGACTCATTTAGCTGAACTTTTACCATGAAGATGTGGTTGGCAACAAGTGTGAATGAGAAAGGATTATTCAGATTCGCCATTATAGATATTCATTGAGACTAATAATACAGAAAGCTAAAGCATACTTGAACAGTACAGTTTTGTAAAACCATTTTAAAGGGTTTGGGGAAAAAATGAAAGACCAAATAAATGTACAACATTTACTTTCCTAATATATAGGTATACATATAAATGTCATATATGAGGATGATCAGAGGACTGGAGCACCTCCCTTATGAAGATAGGCTGAGAAAGTTGGGGCTGTTCAGCATAGAGAGAGAAGGCTGCAGGGAGACCTCATAGCAGCCTTCCAGTATCTGAAGGGGAGCTATAGGGATGCTGGGGATGGACTATTCGTTAGGGACTGTAGTGATAGGACAAGGGGTAACAGGTTGAAACTTAAACAGGGGAAATTTAGATTGGATATAAGGAAGAAGTTCTTTACTGTTAGGGTGTTGAGGCACTGGAATGTATCTTATCACAAGAAGATCTTTTCAGGGATGTTACTTGATATTTCTGGCCAAAAAAAATGTATGTCTATGCTTTTTTTATATGTGTAAAAAAATACTGATAGTTTCATAACTTTTGCTGTGCATTAGCAGAGCTGTCTAAAACAATGACCCTAGTTGTTCTCATCTAGTGTGAGTATGAGCAGAACAACAGGGTAGTACACCTGATGGTCACCTTCCAACATTCACAAAATCAGTTTTTATGTCCTGTACAGTCACACTAGATCTGAACTGAACACAACCTGGAGTGGGAGAAGAGGAAAAGATGTGATTGACAGGGAAGCCCCAGTCTTCTTAGATGGTAGCAGACATATACAAACCCCTCAGATACTGCAGAGGTGATAGGAAGGTAGAAGATTGAAGTGATGATTGGATGAGATAGCATACATGACTCAAACAAAATATGGGGAAAAAATGGTTTCATTTAAAGCTAAATAGGAAAAAAAAAAAAAAAACAAAACAAAGCACCAGGGGCAGAGAGAGAAATTATACATAACATAAAATATGTTGTCATCCTTTAAAATTGCTATCTTTTTGACACAGAGTACAGTAAGCTTACATCTGTCCTCTTCCAAGAACAAGAAACAGCAGGCTCTTACCTGTCCTGCAGTTGCAGAAATCAAAACTGTGAGAACCAGTATTTCAGTTTTCTTATTGCAGTAGCACCCAGTCAGCAGCAGAAGGTGGAAGTGCACATGCCAGAGTCTAATCGTCTTTTATGAGAAAAGTAACTGATATGTGAGTATCCTACTGCACTTATTTTTCTTTTTTAGCTAGTCTCTAGAAACTTGACCCATTCTAAATTAGATCAGTACTACTCAGCAAAATGAAGTTTCCTCTGTAATTCCTTAAAAGCAGTCTGATTATTGTGTGGATTGCAAAAGTAAAGAATTGAAATTGAATGAAATTTCATTGTTGTGAAGTAACACAAAAGACAGTAAGAATAGAAAGCATCTTCCAGTTCACTGAGTTCAATATTTCACAATTTTAGGCCGGCAAGTATTAAAGATTTTTCATACCTTTACATCTCAGGTAGCTGTAAGCATCTGAAAGTCAGACATCTAGGTCTCAGCTTAGTTATGCAGCCTTCCTCCAAGCTTAATCAAGAGAGAGGCACTTTTGGGGAAGAAATCATGTATCAGGGATTATCTATCTGTAAACAATCTACCTCGGGCTAGACACTCCAACTTCCAGTGCTACAAAGATGCCAGATGAATCTTGGTTTGAGTCTGTAAGGAGTGAGAGAAGATTCTTCTCACATAATTATCAGCATCAGACAAAAAACATGAGCCAGCAAAAGAACCAGTTTCCTGAAACAGAAGTTAAAAACAATAAAGCAAGATTTGAAGTAATAATCACTTTACTAGTCCTAGTATCTGGTGTCATAGATATTTCTAGTGCCATGTGAGATATTTATTGAGTGAATTTTTGAGAGAACTGTCCAATATTAAGGAAATATTTTGGAAATAAAAGGGGAAGAAAAATAACATTTCAGATAAGATGGACATAACAAAAAATATTAGCAGTAAGTTTAGTGAATTAAAAATTAGATTCTTACAACTTACACAAAATGCTTGTGGTTATGAGTGTGCTATGTATCCGTAGATGAAGAAAGTCTCAAAGGCAATTTACATAAGGAAGCGCTGAAAAAAATCTCAGAGTGTGGAATAACTATTTAAGATTAAATTTTTGTTTCAAAGGATATGTTCTATAATATTGTACGGCCACAGAGAGACTAAGAACAAGCTTATGTATGTATGTTGGTTTGGACTTTCACACGAACAGAGGATAATTAGCAAATAGTCCTGCTCCAGGCTTGAAGCCTATTTTTCACATCCTCACAGCTCAGGGTGGAGTGTCAGGACTTGTGTTAAGCATCATATTCCCAGGGTCCCCAAGCTCAGCCTCTGGAATTTAAGGATTAACAAGTTGGACCCTTTGCTTATGAATGCATATTAAGGCATTGCCTGGAGAAAACACAGTGAATAAAGTGTAGACAAGAACATTACTTGTGCCTTTTAAGTTTTTCCTTTGTTAAAACCAGTAATATACAGCTTCCACTTATTTAAATAATGAAATAACAGTTTCCAAAAAGAAAAAAAAAAATCACTGTTTTCTCTGATGAGTATACAATGGTTTGAAAGCCCTTCAGCATTATTTTTTTTTATTTGTAAGTCTGCATATACTGATTGTAATTCAATAACACAAGATGTCTGCATATACTGATTGTAATTCAATACCACAATATTTGGAGATGAAGTGCAAGAGTATTAACTAGCTAGAATAAAGTTTGAGTCACAACAGCCCCTGGCACCAGTACCCATGGCTCTTGCAAGAAAAACCCATACCCTGTGAGAGCTTCAAAATTCACTGTTTCTACTGAGTTACTCAGTTCTAGAAGGTGATGGGAATGCTGATGTGGCTTTATACGTGTGCTCACCTGTTAGCTGAAATATTTTTTTTCAGAATCAGTAGGAAGCTTCCTGCATTGAAGCCAAGGTCTACATTTAAGTCAAAGTTAAATCTTCCTCGAGCTGATGTCAAAGCACTCAGAACATTCAGGAGTTATATCATGATATCTACAGTCTAAGTACGTAGCTTGTAATGCCCAGGACCTTATGCTTAATCCACCAGAAAGGTGCACCAGGAGGTAAGACAGAGACCAAAATACAGCTAAGTAGACTCTGCTAAGAAGAAATAGATGAAAACAGTGTAGTCAGGTATCACTGTTTGAAGTGTGATAGAAATATATTATTTTGTTAAAAAAAATCATAAATGTGAATATATATTTTACTTAATCTGCCGAAAATGAGCTATCTGACATCTGAAGCAATAATGAACAGAGTAAAAGGAAAGTCACTGTACTAATACATTTCCAGCCCTTTTAGGTAATGAGTGGAAAAGCAGTCGTCAAGGTTTTTTTTGGTTTATTTTTTTTTTTTGCAATATACCACCATCTGGTGGAAGCAAAGAGAAAAACAAAGCTTTTGAGCAGTTAACCTGTTTTGATAACTGGGAAGCTTTAGTTTCCTCGCACTAATTGACTTCAATGGGCCCTTAAGGCTTTAGTGTACCACATCATGCAAAAACACGTAATTTCCACACTGCTCCATTCAGGTTATTTACTTCAAACAGTTATTTAATTTTAAGGGACTTGCTTTTAAGGGGCTTAAGGATGTTCTTAAAGCTAAATGCACACTTCAGCATTTCTTAACATAATCGTTTCTGTAAGACAAGACAGCACATGGTGATATAAGATACTTCAAATTACTTTGCTAAATATTAAGCAAGATTAATCATATCGATTTTAGACTATTGCTGTAAATTCTAGGTGTTGGTGGATTTTGTTGTCATTCTCCTTCAAAATATCAGGTGCAAGATTACTTTCTTTTTGCTATTATTCTGCCCTCCCTCCCCTCCCCCCCCCCATATTTTGGTTAGAATCTTAGAGTAAAAACTTCTGGTCATATTGCCCATGCACTTTAGCAGCTAAACTTCATTTTACACTGCACTGAAAATTCATGTTACCAGAGTTTGTGACATGTGCTGACAGTATTTGTGCTGTCTCTGTGGCCAGCATGTACTTTATGTGTTGTCACCAACAAATGGTATTAAATATTATGAGTACAACAAGATTAGAAATAAAATAAAATATATATCCTTAAAAAAATCTTACTAAAAATATGGAAAACAAACACAAAGTAATTATGTTGATGTTTGATTCATTGTATAACCTAATATTATGCTCTGGGGCTATTTTCCAGGATCCTCAGTGTCTTCACTTATTTCTCTCCACCTGCTAGGCTCCCAGACTAAATGCACAGGCATCTCTAAAGTCCACCAAGATGCTGGAGAATTGACTGTAGAGAGACATAAGCAGGCTTATAGCCAGGGTTCTTATGCCATCTTGGATGTCAGCAAAAGCTTTCTAGGGGAATTGAGTCTGGCAGTGCTAGGTGACATGGTCACAGCCAAGTGGTCAGCCTGTCTGCCAGCTTCTGCCGGAGTTTTGTCAAGGTCAACCGCTATACAGGAATGTGCCAAGGCCAGACAACTGGCATTTTTTTATGGGAAAACGTTTTGTTACAACATTTTGACTGGGTATAATAGCACACTGTGGATATAACTGTGGCATTGGCTTTATAGCAGCTATACCTCTTGTAATGGATAGAAGGATCCCCTCTGTCCCTAGAAGGCCAGAGGGGATGCCGCTGGTGGGAGAAGGACACTGATGATAAAGAGCTGCTGATGCCTTCCAGTGTAACAGGGTGGAACATATCACAGCAGTTGTGTAAGGAAAATGTTGAACATGGCACATGTTCAAAGGCTGCCACATGTACAAAGTGGGGTAGGATCTGTTTTTCTTGCTTGTTATTTTCAAGTGAGGCTGTGTTCAGGATGATACCATTTTTAGCTGTACCCAGCATGTGCAGATATCTGCTTATGGGCCTGGGTGTTGCCTTTTTGTTTCAAAACCCAAAGTTTGATTTTCCTCCAACCTATTAAAATTTGGAAGGGCTCAAATTTAACTTTTTAAAAATAGGGCTTTTGCTCCTGTAAAATAATTATTTATATTAAAACTGTTCTTTTTATTTATTTATTGTAATTTCAATTAAAATTTGGAGGAAAAGCCTAACCCTAATTGTTCTATGTAAAACAGGTATCATTTTCAGAGTGCCCCTAAGCACATAGAATAGAGTCTCAGTTTCCAATGGCAAAATAGGATTGGGCTTAAGCTATGCTGCTGAAGAGAAAAATGGGAAACCTACATCCAAAGCAACTAAAAATTACTCTGAAGATTGTAACATTTTAATGTCGCAATATTTATGAACAGAATCCCAGTATCTTAATCCCAGAATCCCAGAATCTTAATAACATTGCATTGAGTTGTTATACCTAATACTGCTAGTTTTTTAAGCAACTGTTCATTCCTTTACAATTACATGGTAAAAAGTTTCACAAGTTAATTGTGTCTCGTAACTTGAATCCTTTTTGGATATTTTTACGCAGGGTGGCTTTAATTTTTATTTTCAACCTATAATTATATTAACCTTTAAAGAATGAAAACCAGCATTATTCACTTTTAAGTTTTGGAGTTTGTTCCTTTTTTTTTTTTTTAACAAATAATCTGCTTCCTAATGAGTCCTTCTGTTTCCTTTTCAAAACTAACATGACATGGTTATGTTATGTTATGTTATGTTACATTGCTCCACTACCTAAAGTTCTGTTGCACCACTGGGCAGCTGATTTTTTGTTCAGAAAATTGTTTTTTTTGAAAAGAGATCCTTGTATGGCCCACAATACTTTTACAATTATTGTATGTTTTTTTTCGGTTCTCTTGATATGTGGTGGTTTGATGCTCGCAAGCAGCTAAGCACCACACAGCTGCTCGCTCATTTCCCCCTCATTGCAACAGGGGATGAGAGAAGGAAATGTAAAAGCAAGAAAACCTGGGGGTCAGCATAGTAATAAAAAAAAGTTTAATAAATGAAGGATGAATGAAAGAGAGAAAGAAACCAAAACAAATAAGGCAAAGGCAATCACTTCTCACCTCCCATGGGTAGACTAAGGCCAAGCTAGTTCCTGGACAAAACACCCTTAACTCCTTCTTTTCCCTTTTTATTGCTGACCGTGATACAATACAGAATGAAATACAACTTTGGTTAGTTCAGGTTACCTGCCTGGTTGTGTCCCCTCTACATGCTTTGCATCCCCAATCTATCCAGTGAATAGGCAGAGTGAGGAACAGAGAAGGCCTTAGTGCTGTGCAGACACTGCTCAGCAATAGCTACAACATCAGTGCATTATCAATATTGTTTTAGACACAAACATGAACCATAGCACCCTATGAACTGATATGAAGAAAGTTAACTCTTATCCCAGCCAGACTATAACATGTTACTGTTGGATATGACTGAAGCTCTCCAAAACATCTGGACTACACATAGCACCAAAAGCAGTTTCATACACAGCCTTCAATGCAATAAAAATGACAGAAAAAATATGAAATCTTCCATTCTGTTCTTTGCCTGCAGGAACCACGGGATTAGTCTGCAGCCTCCTTTTTCACTGCAGAGAAAGCGATTTTATTAGTCCTATTTTTTTTGCCAAAGGTTTAGTTTTGCCTTGTTTAAAGTAAGAAAATTAGTAAACACATCTGATAATCCACCTATTTTATTGAAAATAAAAGCCCACCTTACAAACACCACCACTTTGCCCCAAATTCTGAGGCAGTATGACTTGAATAAAGGTCATAAAATCTTATTTTATTAGTCAATAGCACATCTTTTAACTCTCTGCTTTCTGGTCTGAATAGCCACTGTTTTCCCAACCTTCTGAAACCAATTCCATAGATTCTTTGAGATTTGTCCTATCTGTCTGTCAGTATGACAGCCAAAAACAAACCCCATGTTTAGAAAAGCAAACCCACATGGTGCATTTCAGAGGCAGTGTACTAAAGTTGATATTTTTCTGTCTGCATTCTACCTTTCTATATGTTATTTCTTTTTAGACTTGTAATAGGCAAAGGTCTGAGGTTTGTAACCCAGATATCTAAATTAGTGTTCAGATATTTTTTATCAATGCATGGAGTTCAGAGAATCATAATTAATACATGAAGAATAAAACCTTGAGTCATTGATTCTGCTTTCATTTACAAGGGAGACAAGAGAATTTAATCAAGGCTAAAGCTAATTTTCCGGTCCCCATTTGAAGACTTCAAAAAGACAAATAGTCTAGCTCCCACTTTTGATCATCTTTTTCAAAGACTAATCACCCTAACTGATGAAAATTAGAAATAAACAGCACAGGTTAGAATTTGTTAAGTGTTAATTTGTAACTATTTGTTTATTATGCTTTTCTCCACCAGAATAAATTTCACACTTAATATCCAGTATTTTTTCTTTATAAAATACCTCATAAATGTCATTTAAAATGCCTGTTGATTTTTTTTTTCCTGAATTTAAAAGAGTTCCCATATTTATTGCATGAAGTTTTTCAAGCTCAGATCAACTCTGATTCAGATTTTCTGCACAGGAAAATTAATTTCTGTGAGAAATGGCAGTGGCCTGCGGGGAAGAGAGGGCACAATGTGGGAAGGATCAGCTGTGTCAGTGGGAAGCTGGGATGAGTCCAGAAGAATATCTGGCATCAGTAGGCTTGTGGCAAGAAAGGTAGGCTGGGCCTTTAGGTGTGAAGTTAGTAGCTGCAAAGTTCATGGGGCTTGTTTTTACCAGGTCTGCAGGACAAAGATACATAAGCATGAACTTTCAGAAATTTGGGCTTAGAAGTGAGGCTGGAAAGGATCAGTGGTATTTCATGTAGCTGACTGCTTAAGGAGTGAACAGTGTGGGTGTCCTGGGTGAAGTAAGAGAAGAGCAACTGCTGAGTTTTTCCTGACCCAAGGTAGGTCACATCTTTCCAGGCATTTACAGGGCTTTATAGTCTCTCTGGTTACTCCTAAATGAAGTGCCACCTTTTCCTCCCCTCTTCTCTGGTTCACACACTGGCTGGTGAGACATGAAGGCTGAAGAGGAAGAGTTTGGGCATGCTGCTGCAAAGGCAGAAAATCTGTGGGACAGGGTCAGGCACCTGAGCTGAAATTCATGAGTAGGAAGACTTTGTTGTTCCCTCTGTCCTTAAACCATAGAGAGGTAAGAACACTTCTGTGTAGGAAAGAATATATTTCTGGAGACCATTCCTGCCTAACACTGGAGAAATCAAGCTGTTCACTCACATATGAATGCTTACCTGCATTAATAAAACTGCATGCTAAAGCAAGAACAGCTGGCCTCTTGAATAATATTTGTCTCAATTTTTTCGCCGTGACTGATATATATATGTTTAAAGCAAAAGAAACTTTGTTCAAATCAGCATGTCCAGAATGGTAGGGAATGATGGGAGAAGTATGAAATCAGGTTGTTTCAATCGATAAGAAAGGAATACGTACTACTGAGCAGAGGATATTTTTCAGTTAAGTTCACAACAAATTTTATGGCCAGTAGGTGGTACCCTTATTCCAAATAACAAATGAAATTAAAAGAAACCCAAAACCCAACAAAACCCAAACCAACAACTGGCAAGATGAACATTAGTTTTAAATTGTGAATATTTTCCCTCCCTGTTATGCACTGCAGCTTGCAGAATTTACAGAAAAAGCAGTGAGCAAGGCTAATGCGGGTTCGGGCCAGGCAGCTGTATGTGAACTGAGAAAAGGCAAAGGATCAGATTCTGTTATTGACAGGTTCTTATTGCTGGAACTAGACACTGTAGGTTTCTACAGTAGGAAGCTTTAACCATCTTGGAATCAAGGTTTTATGCATTGAGCAACTTGATAGTCACACTAAGTACATAAGCCTCTGACCCAAAGATTGTGCTGCTGGTGAATATGATTAACTCAATAAAACTAAAATGTATTTTCAAATTTTCTTTTTTTTTTTGAGACAAGCTTCTGTGTTAATTTAGACAGTTCTTAGAACATGGAAGGAAGTTCTGAAGAAAAGTGAGTTTAATAACATAAACCATTAATTAGTTAATGTTTGTCAATGTACTGTTCCTTGTGGATATGCACATTGAAATGATTAGGGCAAAACATCAGTGCCTGTGAAAGAAAAGTCAGCCACAAGATGTTACAATAGAATGGACAGTCTTTCAAACCAATTGTCCTGTTTTCAAGTTTTTGTGAAATCAAATGAAATTAGTAAAACAGAAAACTGGCAGTAAGCATTGCTCTTTATATATATATATATATATATATATATATAAATATAGAGGCAAGCATCTTCCATTTTAAACAGCAGTTTGAATACTCTGTTGGTGGTGTGTGGGGAAATTGAACTAAGAAACAAAACCATAGGGTATGTGTCACTTCACTCACCCAGTCTACTCAACACTGGGAATCTTGTCTAAGCTAGTCATCTGGTCCCATTACAACCTTTTTGCAAGAGAAGCACCTGGAGGTGCTGGCTTCTCTCTTTGGTGCTTAGCTCAACCTAGCATGCAATTAATACCTCTCTGATGACAACATCTCTCTCTACTGGCTGTAGATGCTCCTATACTGTTTATTTTAAACCAAATGTCTTGGTCTTAGTTTGCTTTGATATTGAATTTTATTGCTGGTGTTTATCATGAAGGAGAATAATAATACTTGTCCACCAGCTGACACTTCTAAAGACTATTTATTACCTAAGACTCCATACCTTAGTGATCACTCTGGATTTCAGATACCTCTGCTGCCAAATAATATCTAAGATGGAGCTGAACAACTATAATCAGGAAAGCAAATCCTGATCAAGAACAATTACAAATGTTTCCCATTTATTGACAAGAGCAAAGTTAAGTTAATGTGGAAATATGGAAAGGTTAGGTTATTTATCTTTTATTTTTCCACTTCTTCCTCTTTTATTAACCTAACTTTTAACTTAAATCAAGCAGAATTGCAAATGTGAGATATTGCGGGTACATCTCTGATATTACACAAATCTGGAATAGAAATTAAAAAAATGAAAAAAAAAAGAGACTGTAATTGAATAAATCAAGCAGGCTGATAACACACATATAGATAGCAAAAATTTGAAAATATCAGACTCAGCTTTAGACTTTATGCACATAGTTCAGAACCCAGTCTTCACACTGAGATCCTGCATGTAATTCTAATAGAGATTTGGTGTCTCCAAACCTAACTTCTCAGGTCTCATTAGGTATAATTAGATATAATGTTGTCTGAATTGTTGGCTTCTTACTGACAGCTCAGAGAAAATAATTCATGTGAGTGGAAACTTTATTGGTTGGCATTTTTCATCTCTATTTTTTCTATTCTCTCCTGCCTTCCTGAATCCATCTGATATTGATCTGTGCTATGGCTCTCTGACATCTCTCAGTCTCTACATGCCTCCCAGTGGCCCTGACTGTACCAGAAGCTTTTTTCCTACCCTTGTAACTTTTTTTTTTAAAAAAAATTGCTTTACCAAAGGTCACAACTTTTGTGTCCAGCTCTCTATAAAATGGAAATAATTGATGTAGTTTTATCCTTTTCAGCCTTACAATCCGTTTCCATCCTATGACATTTTTTTCTGATACCATTAAACTTGAAAGAAAGATCCTGTTCATCTTGCAAACAGAAAATTGAAGTCATTTTACCAAACTATGCAATTTCAACTGTCCCTTTCAATCTTAAAACAGTCAAGTGATTGTGGAAATTACATTAAAAGATTGTACAAGACTTAATTTAATTAGTCTTCTGTTTTCTATCCCTACCTTTTCAACTATGCCAAAAAAACACTTCTCTATTTTTTCCCACAGCATTCTTTCCACACCACTGCCATGATTTTGCATCCTCTCACTGTGAAATTTGTTTACTGGCAATGAAGTTTGCCTGCAGAGAGTATGAGCCTTCTTCTCAAACTCTTGAGTGTCTTATGTGAAGTAGGAACCTTCACAAAATAGTGGGAAGTATGGGACACACTGAAGGTAGACATCTAAACACAGAAACTAGGACAAATCCAAGGTCCTGCAGTAGTGTCTGTGGCTATTCTCTGCAACCTCACACACTCACTAGACAATAATATTACATGCCATGCACATTCATTTATGTTTGTGCCTTCATTATGTATTAAAAATGTGCATGTGCTCATGTTTGGGTTTTTTTTTAAATAATTGATAGACTTATAAGCTCTAATTGGAAGATGTTTTTAAATGCAACCAGAAGATTATTCTTAGATATTCTGGCTTTAATATTCTTAACTCATTCATAAAGTTCCTGGTTTATATTCAGCTGTCTTTATCAGTCTGCTAGCAACAGTGTTAACCTCTTTGGCTATGGTGACTTAAATCCATACCTGGTATTCAAGTAAGTCCTAATTTATGCATGTCAAACTGAAGTTCTCAAGTCAGTATGATTTTACAGTGTGAAAAATGCTTGTCTGTAAAAACAGTTAGTAAAAATGTAGCAGGATACATGAATAAATTTAGATAATTTGTTTACAGTTATTTATTTTTAAGATGGATAATCTAATAGGTGATGACTGTTCTGAAGTGATTTTCTTACGGCCATATTACATTTTATGTAAAATTATAAAAAGCCAAAGAAGAAGAAAAATCAAAACAAAATATTTGCAGCTGAACAATGAAAAGGCATAGAGACCTTGACACAGGTGGTGCCTCTGATATTATTTTACTTTATGGTCTTGGTAGCTGTTAGTGTTTCTCTGCTTTATTTCATCTACTTGGATTAACACTTTTATTTTCAATCTCTTGATTTATCATTTTCATGTCTTTAGATCTGAGACAGTAAGAAGATTATTGTATGTGCTAATACAGATACTAAAAGAAAGGGATTACGAGTATCTTGAGGCTACAGACAACTGCTTAATCATTAACTACACAGTGTCTTCTTTCCGTCTAACTGAATCACATTAACTCCAATCCCTCAGCTATGCCAGAACAAGTGCAGATATGGCCAAATGGTAACTGAACTAACAGCAAAGTTTTTATTTCTCTCTTGTTTATAATCCATATTTTATTCCTTTCTTTGATTCGCTATCTGACTCTCTTGCTGCTTGTACCAGAATAGTGTAGGGAGGTGGTGAAAAGACAGAAACAGAAGTGGGGCAGGACCACAAAACTTTTCAGCTTAGGGGAAATGGTGGTAACTGCTTTTGGTTAAATTTTGCATGAATTCTGAATAGGTTTTCTTGAAAAACATCAAAACCAACAATATTTAACTTTCATGGCTTTTGCTTTAAAGTGTTTTGCTTTCAAGTGTTTTGCTTTAAAGCTTTTACTTTAAAGTGCTTTGCTTTAAAGCTTTTACTTTAAAGTGCTAAATTTAGTTTAATAGTTAGGTATAATTTCCAAATTAGGATGTGATCAAAGGCCTGTTGAAATGAAGGTTTATGCTCCTTTTAATTTCAGTGGTTTTGGGATTAAGTTTGAAATATTTAAAATTATAGAATATTTTGGGAGTATTAGAAACATTTCAGTCATCCTTTGCTTTGTTAGTAGCTGTCCTCTTATGTCTGATTCCTCTTTAGTGGTTTTGGAATTGCTACTTTCAGACTCCTGGATTAGTTTAAGCTAAAGTAATTTCTCTGCTTTGCTATTCATATGCAATCCAGTGTGCCATCCTAAATGCTCACTACCAAAGCATGGCAGAGCATTCCAAAGGAAAAATGCCCTTCAGTAATAGGTCTCTGGCAAGTTAACCCTGCTTCATTCTGTATCCTTCCTTTTGTAATGGTAAAAAATCCAATGCAAACTCAGTTCACCAGATTAACTGTTTCTTAAAAGTAGTTCCCATTCTAATGAAAAAAATTAAAAAAACCCCACCAATCTCCAAAGACTCACTGTTAGCATGTCCTTATCTGGATTCCAGTACAGTTGAAAAAGAAAAAACAAACAAACAAAAAAAACCCCAAAAATGAACACAACACCAAAAATCCCTAAGTTTCTTAGCAGACATTGATTGCTTAGAACAGAAAACTAAAAAAGCAGCCAAGGGGAAAAAAAAAGGTGCATTAGCACTTAGGAATATGTTGCAAATAGCAGTCTGAGTGCCAAAAACTCTGTTCTGAGGTGCCATATGGGAGAAACGATCTGTTTTCCAACATAAGACATAAAAAATGAACAATTCTCCTTAAGGCTATAAACATTCTTCCTAATTGTTTCTTTGTGTCTCTCACATTTTTGTCTGAAAACTTCAGTAAACAGGGAGAACAGAAATAACTCTGGATTGTGAAATTTTATGCCATTAAAGGCTGAAAATGTAAAACTGGATCTATTAAGACAAGTGCAGTGAAGGCAATTAAGCTACTCAGTGCAGCATTTTAGAAGTGTGGGACAAACAGGAAAAACTCTCATAAAAGTCCTAGTAGATGTACGCTCCATTAATGAAATTACAAATTTTATCCTTTAAAGACTATTTTGGAAGAAAGGTGCTTTTTTTTTTTTTTTTTTAGCTAACACTGAGATGATGAAGGAGGAGGGAATCTCTGTTCCATATTCCTTCAAAGGTTCAAATTATTGGGAATTCTGCTTTAGCACTTGCTTTTGTGTGAGAGAAGGGAATTTAAATCTCTGCTTTCTTACTCTGAGTTAAACTAAAGATTCTGTTCTCCTTAGAAGGCTTTTTACATTATTTTAATCACTTTAGTCTGTTTAATTACAACATCAAACTGAAGAAAGTAAGAAGGAAAAATATTAGGTATAGCTTTTGTTTTTCCAGTGGAATTGGAAGTAGTTATTTGCACCAGGGTAATTCAGATGAGCATCTGGCCCACAGACTATCCTGGCATAGACAAAGATTTGTTTTCTTTTTTAAGAACTAGGAATTTTTCCAAGACGTTCTGACTACTGGGAGCAGAGCATCTGACCAAAGTATGCTCACCAGATGGTAGATGTTTCCATATGGGTAATTATTAAAAAGTTCTAAATCTATACAAACTGGGAGTAAGGGTGTGAAAGATTTGTTGTTGTTTTTCAGTTTTAGTTGCCTCTGCATTTAATAAATGTGAGAGAAAGAAACCCCTAAATTTAATGGTAAAAAAAAGGGAAATGTCTCCTAATTTGTTAGTTTGTTACTGCAGCTTATCTATTGTAAGTGGCTAATTTTGAAAACTAGAAGTAAAAGCTTTTTTTTTTCTTAATATCTTTATTACATTGCTATTTGGAAACTTGCTGCACTAAAATGTGAAAGCTCCACAAATAATGTCACAAATGTTTTGTGTAGGAAGGAAATATGAAACAAAAAAATGCCTGTTTTAAGGGCCAGCAGAAGGATTTGTGCAGCCAGCTCCCTGCCAGCTACTACTGCTTTGTGGAGCAGGACCAGAAGGCAGCATGTGGCAATACCAGGTGCCCAACCTGCCAGAGTATTTAAAATACTGCTGAAACTAGGTTTACAAAAAGATGTTGCATTGAGCAGTGGCTTTGATGAGCTCTTTTGCTCCAGCCTATTCACTGCTGGGGCCGTAACTTTAAACAAAGTGAGGAGCATGGAATACAACAAAAGCTAGTGAGTGATAAGGTTTTGTACCTTAACTGTACTGCCTATGGTGCTCTAATGAATGCCCAAGGAATCTTCTAGGTGATATAGCATGCCAAGTTTGGCTCCAGTATCCAATCTCAGCAGGAGTAGGCACCTGTCTACCTTAAACATCTGTATAAATGTTTCTTGCGTTAGTAATTTATCTCAAACTTAGAACCACATAGGCAGCTAAAGGGTACATCCAAACAGCATGATGTAGTTTGACCAGAAAGCAAGCTGGCTTACATGACAGAAGATTTATCACTGAAGTAGCATTGCAAAGTAGTGTGAAGTTAATAGAAAAGTTCCCACTAAATGCAGTGAGCTTTAGATCACTTATCCACAGAGACACATGAAATGAAAGAAATGTCACAGTAAAAAGGCAGGGCAGCAGGAGAAAATGTTCTTTAGCTTTCTTTGTACTGAACTTGAAATATTTAAGACAGCTTCTAATCCCCTCTCTCATGCTTCTCTCTCTACTAGAAAACTATTGCTTACAATGCCTTTCTGTTTATTTGTTTGTGTGGTTATTTTTTTTTCACTGTGTGTGTGCATGAAGTGAATGTGGGAGTAGCAAAATGAGAATATGAAGGTGATGTCAGAAATAGTTGCTGTAGAAATACAAACATTTTCCCCTCTTCCCCAGATAGAGACTGAAGATCTATCTCTGTGAAAATAAGTAGATAAAAACAACTACTAGCTACTAATTATCAAAACTATATCAGCTGGAACTTTGCAATATTTTCTTTATTAAGGCAGTGGAAGATAACTGTTCAATCTTCCATAAGCAGGAGCATAAGAAGAACAAAAAGATTAAAGTTCATTGAACTAAATGCAAACCTGATGGGGATCTGACTTAATTTTGTGGAGGTGTTATAAATAAATGATACAAAGAAATCGGGTTTCATGAAGTTAAACTGAAGAAACATGAGGACTTGCTGCTGGCAGGGAAAATAAAAGCTTGGGAAAGGGAATTTTTCCAGTAACATGGTCTTAGTTGCGCATGTTTTCCTCATGAAGTCCTGAAACAAAGATACTCCAATGTTTTTGAGAATAAATAAATGCTTAAATATACCTTTATAGCTTAAATGCCTTTTCTTAAATATACTATAAGAACAGTGGTAGAATCCAGTTTCATACCAGAATACACACTGGCTCCTAATCCCTTGTTCTAGAATATTTATGCTAAAGCTATTAAAAAGAGCAAATATATTTCTTCACTTTGAAAGAGAAAAAGTAAGCTTTCAAATAGAACAAGACAAGAAAAATATTTTAGCAATAGTTTATGGTTAAGGTAAATGTGTTATTTATAATTAATGTTCAGGAAAAGTAACATCTTTTTACAAAATTAATGCAAAAGCTTGGCAGGAGATATTACTCTAGAGATTATATTCTATGGAATTGGCTTAGTATCAGAAGAAAGAGTGATTACCTGTAGAAGAGTTCATGTCCAAACTATTTCAGACACACTGCTTTGATCAAAAAATCGTTTCACTCTTTAACCAGAGAGCTAAGTGCAGAAGTCTTTGTTGCACAAGGCATCTATAGTTGGGGTTTCTTGCAACTTTTTTGTTAATGCACTTACACACACACATGCACATTGTTACTTACCTGGAGAACCTTACCTGACTTTTTGTTTGCTTTTTTTCGTGTGAGGAGCAGCTAACACAAACATGCTTGAGCAAACATTTTATCTCCTTTGATGGAACATATTGCATATCTCATTTGTAATGCTTAAAAAAAATAGACTTGATAAATTTTTTTTTGAGGTGTTCTGTCACTTATTCCCCAAATGCTTCTGCATAAACTAAAATTGCCCCTTTCCAAAAGAAAAAGACAAGTGTGCAGATAGGAGTGAGCTGAGGCATTAGGAAAAAGGAGGACTACATTTTTTATTTTAAGATGCAGCTTTGAGGGAGAGAAGGGAGGAAACAAATGAAAGAATTTTTACCTTTGAAAGTGGTAGACAACCACTAGAGAGGAGGCCTGTTTTGGGCTTTTTTTTATTTCCTTAAAAGAAGCTATTCAGTGCTGTGGAGAAGAAACCTGGCTCACTTTGCAAATGAAAAACCAGACTGCTGCCAGGATCCATTTGTAGGAGTGATTAATAAAACCAGTTTGCTTTATAAGATTTTAACAGAGGTAAAAATGTATGCAAATAATTTTGGAAAAATCAATGCAACTTTAGATTATACAACAAAAAAAGAATTAGCAGTTCTCCTTTAAATGGGTGTCTCATTATAGCACACTTATTGTCTTTTCAGCAGATGTGGAATCTAAATGTAGTGAGCAATGGTCAAATGAAGGAAGCAATTCTGAGAAATAAACAACAGTAACAGTCCCAGTTTCCTAAATGGAGGTGAAAGTGGATTGACAATATTTACCCAAGATTACATTCGTTTATTCCATATTGACATCAAACACAGAGGGAGGGAATACCTATGTGTGCTGGTGAAGATGTGACATGAAATTAGAGTAGTCTCTAAAGTTGCAGATGAACTGAAATATGCCAAGTGGCATCAGTGCAATGCAAGGGACTTTTAGTAGCAGCAAATATTGATGTAAGGGTTTAACTTTTACCTTAAGATCTCTGCTCTTAGTGGTGAAAGGTATACTAAGGAAAAAAAACCCCAAAACAACTAAGAATTTTAAACTGCATAGCTTGAGTGCCATTTGGCAAGAATTCTAAAGCCAGGTTATCAGAAGAAGGTAAACACGCATTTGAGGAAGCACAGCATACAATAAATACAAGTTTCCTTTGAACTATGCTGTGTCCTCTTGGGTTATATGCACTTTTGGCCCAGGTTAAGCAGCTGAAAATGTGGTATCTACAGTTAAAAGAAAACTGAATAGTACAGCAATTAAAGAGAAAAGCATTAAGCCAAAGAGTCTTTACATATCTTACATTTATTTTGAAAAATATGACAGGCATTGTAGCAAGGATAGTAACTACTCCTTGTTACATCTCCACCCACACTCTGGTAGACAGAAGTATTCCAGCATTGCAGTACAGCAGGCTGGACACGGCAAATATTGCTCTTTGTGTACTACTTCAGTGTGCATGCCCAAGGCAAGACTTTTGAAGGATAATTTTTTTTTTTTTTTTTTTATGGAGACAGCAAAAAAAGCAGTTCTAGGGGTCATCACAGGCTCCCTTTTTCTGTAAAAGGGTTAATACAATGATGGCACTCTGACAAACAGCCACCTTTAAATGATAAGTTCAGTCCAGTCATACAGCAGAAATATACACACATAATATTCATTTAACCTTTTCTTTCAGTCATGGTATTTTAATCTTTTCTACTTCAATTTTTCAGGATAGATGAAGCCTGATCATCAACTCGTTTTAAAAAATTAATTGCATAACAATTATTTTTTTCCCTGGTAATATTTCTTTTTACTGCTTGATGTAATTATCTAGGAAGAAAATCCACTTCTAGTAATGCCAAGGGAGAGCCCAAGAAACTGGACACTGTGCTTAGGCTAATTTCCAAAAACTGGTACTTCTATTAAGAAA
Organism: Melopsittacus undulatus; assembly: GCF_012275295.1. Taxonomy (NCBI): domain Eukaryota; kingdom Metazoa; phylum Chordata; class Aves; order Psittaciformes; family Psittaculidae; genus Melopsittacus; species Melopsittacus undulatus. Next base: position 71,655,188 of record NC_047531.1, read on the forward strand.
TGGGAACATTTCTTAATGTACAAACACTGTACGTTTGAGAATTTGTAGCCTGGGATTTCCCTAGCTGCCAGGGAGCTTTTCCTGAACTGGCAAAAACAAAACCAATGTTAATGAGTAGCAAGATAGAAGGAAGGCAGCCATTTAGCCAGCTGAATGGAGGAAATGAGCATCAGCTTTTGCTGTTCAGCTTTACTCATTAAATGTGAAACTCTTACATAAGCCTAGCAAAAGGCTGGCAAAGGGTTTAATTAGCAATATAACCCTACTTAGAGTACTTTCAAGCTCTATGTGGAATTTTAAGAGCCTTTTTACAACTGTCAATACAAAGTGGAATTTTATTTGGGACATTGTAGTGGGTAGTTTGACAGTTGAAATCATCTCAAAATGTGGCTGAAAAACAGTCTACTATCTTCCCAGATGCCAATTTCAGAACAAATTACTATTATGGAGATGTTATTGTAATTAATATTTCTCTGTACTTAATTTAATTTTAAAACTAACCTGTAATAAATAATGCATTAGATTTAAGGTGGAGATTCATATTCCTTATTTTAAAGCTGAACAAATTGTTTTAATTGAAATTGCATGATAGTATTTATGAAGATACTAAGCATCCCTGCTGTGACGAGTGGTGCTAATGATAGGAAATTATCTGTAAATGTTTGTATCACATGTTTTTATCTAGATTCATATGTAACCATGCAAAAGAAATGGATCCCCTGTGTCTCTAATTATCCAGGAAATTAACATTCAGCCAAGCCACTTGCATAGGCTCCTGCCATAGTCAGTAGAGAGAAACAGATCTTAGACAACCATTGTACACTGAGATAGTTCTAGATGTGCTCTTCTTTCAATTTTTTGCAGCAATCTAGCCTTAGTCTACGTGTCTGATGGTGCTGCTAAAGATCATGAATACCTGTACTTCTGACTATTTGAGGATATGACACTCCTTGAGCTCCTGATACATGATCTGCATTAGTGTTTATATTTAAATACTTATTGAAATATAGCTTAACAAAGCTGCAAATTTGTCATGAGAGTAGAAAGGACTATCATTTCCATCAGAATCTCTGAAATGCTTCACAGTGAAAGCTTCAATTTTGAAGATGGTTAGACAATGGTTAGACATGTTTTTGTTTTTTTTTCTTCCTTTAATAGTTTTCCAAGATGAAATATTTTGTAAGGTGTTATAGTTTGCTCTTTATTTAAATGTTAATTATTCAATAATGAACAAGTTCCCTATTTCCCTTTGTAAAAGCAAAAACATATGTCTAGCACAATAGAATACTGAGCAGAAAGAAAAAGACCATCATGTTAGAACATTGATCTAAAAATAACACATTCATATAGCACCTTGGTAAATTATTTTTAATATAGTATATACAGTAAATATGTTATCACTGTTTTGCTTAAAAATTACTGTCTTCTGTATTTGTTTTTCTGCACTGAACTGTGGACTCAGTTCTTCTTTTAATTCACAGTGAGTAGTATTTTACTTCCCAAGAATTCCCTATGTCAGAGGGATTATACTGTGTGAAGAAAGAAGACAAACTGGCTTTTAGTTAAGAAAAGAAAAAATGGCCCAGGGACATTATACAATGAGGAAACCCAAACAGTGTCAATAGGAACAATACATATTGAATAGATTGTATTGAAGAATAGATCCATCACTGAGCAGACCACAGTGTAATATTTTCCGTATTGGCATTTCAGTGTGAAAATATTGATGTTTAGTCTTCAGGCCACAAATGAACCCAGGGAATACACACCAACAGAACCAACAGTATACACCAATGAACAGAGCTTTGTGACACTGATAATGTTCTGCTTTATCAGTGAAAAAAAAAGGAAATCCAAACTTTGAGAAGTATTAGTGAACGTATGCATGTCTGATTAAACAATTCTTTTTTAGAGGAAATCACTTTTCCTAGCACACAAAGAAAGAAAACAAATCTTCAAACATAAATTTCTGAAATCTGTCTTTTTAAAGCTTTTTGTTGGGTTTTGTTTTTGGTTTTTTTTTTTTTGAACCTTCTTCATGTGAATTAGTTGGATAAAATATACACTCTGTGAATGAAAGCTGGGACCCATGCATTAAGGTGAGTGCTTGAAACACTAGCTTACAGAACTGCTTTCTTACCTCTCCTGCAATAAACTTATTGTTAGTTGTTTTTTTCCAAATCAACTCAAATTCAACAGGAAGACTGGTGTATGCCTCTCATCCCCAGCACATGCCACTACCCACACCCAAAGAAAGCTTCCTTTGAGGGAACTCCTTTGAGGGTTTGACCCTCTCAGACTGTTAACAGCCAGATGAGTGCTCTTTCTCACTAATAAGCCATGATGTCAAAGATCAGACTCATTACTACTGTGGATTCAAAAAGGAAAGCAGTATTGTTTAGCTGATAATTCCAAAAATATCGTGTAAGTCACTTCAGCTTTATGTTGAGAGCATTTAATTAGTACTAGCAGTCCATTTTGATTATAAGAGAATTTTAGACCTCAAGGTAAGTATATTTTCCATTCTAATTGAGAAGATTGAGTTGGATTGCATTTCTGAATAAAGGTAAGGGCAACACTGCTGGTTAACCTAGTTATGTTTGCTTTGGTACTAATGGTTAATGATCAAGGAAAGGAAAAATAGAAGAATAACAGTTCACGAAAACAAATCAGTGTTGATTAATGATTAATTATCAACTAGTTACTGGAAGATCACTGTTAAAAGTCTGTCATAAATGTTTGTAACCATTTGAGATTAGCACATATTTCTAATTAAAAGAATTGTATAATTTTCCTTTACAGATTGAATGTGTATGTCTCTTTTAGTCTATTTTACTGAATATATGTATATAAATAATAGAGATTTAAATGTGCATTAAGAAACAAAGACTTTCTTTGACAGGAGGGTGCTTTTCTGAATTATGTAGATATATCTTCCAACATATCAGAAGATTTATTTTAAAATTTACCTTTTTTCTGTATTTGGGGGATTTTCCAAACCCTAACCTGAATTTATAATGATTTATGAACCAGGAAAAGTAATTGCATTGCTGTTTTGTGTGGATTTTTCAATAGTTTACCCTACCCATAGCCGTGTTAAGTTTGGATGTACTGAACATAGTAATTTGTTCAGTCTTGGTCAGTGTGAGCATTCTTGAAACTTAATCCTTGCCTTCCAGATTTAAGTAAAACCTATACATGCAATTGATAACTACAGTAGTCATAAGATTTCCAATACAGTGTTCATCTATGTAGCACTTGAGAATCTTGGTTTTCTTAGCGTGTCTTCTGAGGAAGTCTAAATAATTTTTAGAGGACCTTTGCCCTAGATACTGTTAATCCAAATGTATGCATATTGGTATAGATCATACAGCTATACAGTCTCCTTGTGTGACGCACCAAAACCCGAGAGCAGACACTGCAGTCATGAGGACTGAGGGGATTTTTCTGCTTACTGGCTAAAGCCAGGTAAAATAAGTTTACAGGGAATAACCAAAGGCAGTGGGAAGATGTCTACAAAACCAACATGATCAGAATTAGAAAACTGAAGGGGGGGATGGGGAAGTAAATTTAGGAACGTATTACCTTTTCATTGAATCGAGATTCTTCATTTTGTGTCCAGCCTATTGGCTAGACATCATCTGGGAAAGACTGGTGATTACATGCACCTCCAATTGGTTAATCTGGTACACTTTATACTTGTATCACACATGGACTGTACATGTAGATATGGAAGGCATAGTAGGCCTTTGAAAGCATGCTGTATTATTCAGCTATGTGAAAATTTCTCACACAGAGTACCACATATTGTGAAGGAACAGAAAATGTCGAAGCTGGGATCTGTTAAGATGCCTGTCTATGTAAACAGTGCTGCCCTTGAGGTGCTTATGTTTGATAGTTACATCTGTACTCAAGCAGAGTGCTTGCTTACTGTGAAGCATCTTTTTTGAATAAGGAGAGTAAATTGGTCCCCTAAGAAATATAGAATCCAAGTAGTGCTTGTTTCAGTGAAAGGACACAGGAAAAAGGACAAAACATATTTGTTGAGACAGGCTAACAGATGCAATTATGTATTTTATACATAGTTGTCATGTCAGATTTATAATTTTACATACATTCCCTTTTGAAAAGGAGCTGCAATGATTAGCCACGCTATTTTCTTACAGTGCTCACAATGAAACTGCCAGTTTCAGGGCAGATTTCCTTGTCACAACCGCCTTTAAAAGAAGCACATCACCAGCTATTGTACAAATGCATACTACCACAACATTTTAAACTTATATGTGCATAAAGTGCAATCTTATTTCTTTTCACAACAAACTGGTCATAGCTTTAAAACTTTTGGTAATTATAGGGTGTTTTGTTTAGTTCTGTTTACTCCAAATGATCTCTTTCACAGAGAAATGTTAATAAAAAAGGGTTTCAAGATCTCAAGTGAGGTTTGAGAACTGCATTTGCTATAAAATTCAAAAAATTCAACAAATGTTTGTATATTGCCTGGCCAAGCTAGTAAAAAATAAATTGCTTTGCTTGCTTTGTGATTTTTCCAGATTTTTTGTGTCTTTACTGAAGAGCTGGAAATGTCAGTTTTTCTAAGGAATGGGACCAGCTGGGACCCAGCTGACTGTATGCATTCTGTGCCTTCTCAGGTGGCCTTACTTTATTGATTTGGTGTTTGAGAAGTCCAGACGCTAATGCTCCTAATGATCAGCCATTCTTTTTGACTTTTGGTGACAAGTATTCTCATGCAGTTAATATCAAACAGAACTTTGTGCTCTACATCTGTTATTTCAATATTCCCATTTTTGAATTCCCCTAATCTCAAGTAAGTGGTGCATTGTCTCCCACTTTTATTCCCTACAATCTTTTCTCCTACTTCCAGGGCCCCATGATGCAAAATGTCATTTTGCCGGTCTTCAGTTCCAGTGATTACTTTAATTTTACTGATTTTAATGGGCTTTTCAAATACAATCCCATAGAAGTCTCCAGTAGAAGGAGCTTTTCCCCAGAAGTACTCATCAATGCTGCTGTAAGCCTTGCTTGCCTCATAGTTTTCAAATACATTCATGTTGGTGTGTAAGTTTGCAGGTGGGTTGTCAGGGATATCAAATGATTCCTCTTCAAAATCATCATCCTTTAATTTATTTTCAGCTCCTTTGTAAGATGAGTAGTATCCCATGTGCTGGAACAGAGATGGCTTAAAACGTATCACTTCCTTTTGAGCCAACAGCCCACGAAAGTGGATAAGGAGCCAATCACAAGGCATTTCTTGGTAGAACATCAATAAAAAATGGGCCAGGCGTGGGAGGTCATGGGAATGGTAAAGCTTTCCAATGTAACCCAGTTTGGAGAATTCCAAAGTCACCCAGTACGACCCTTCTCGTGAGGTAATTACTTTCTTAACAGCAGTAAAAAAATTCTTTGAGCACCGAACATCATCTTCTAGCATCACATAATAGTCAGAAAGATTAGCACAAAAGTTAAGAAGAAAAGCATAATCTACATTTTGTTTGGATCGAAACTTCACACGGTCCTCTGGGTCATTGTAATTTCTTTTGAGACCATCCAGTACAGGATAATACTCCTCAGGGACGTGAATCACTATTAATCTGCCTGCAATTATGTGGTGTGCAAATTTCTGTGAAATATCCTGGACCATCCCTTCACACCAGGCTGAGTCAAAATCTGCCAGTTGCACTACCACTGCAATTTCTTTGAGTTCCTCATAACTTGATTGCTCAAATATGGACTTGATGGTCTCAAGCAAGTAGTTTCCTTTCTTCCGTTTCACAGAGGATAGCCCAATTGTAAGATACCCTGTAAAAAAGGCAATTCAAACAAAAACTGAGTATCTCACATTGAAAGAATTCCACCACAAAGCTATTCTCCGGAGCTGTACTTATATTATATAAAACTAGTAAAACTTCACTATAAAAAATAGTGAAGACCGAGAAATTTGGTATGTGACTTTACTAGGCTGCATGCAACAAAAGATGTTTATTGCCTTTTCATGAAAGAAGAATCACATCACAAGCAAATAGACATAAGAAGACTATTTCATTAAACATTCACTTGTTAACTGCAAGGAATGGGATGTAGTGGACAAAAGCCAAAGCACTGTGCACACATATGCCTGGTAGAGGAAACCACACAATGATAAGGCTCTGAAATCTGCTAAAAGATAAGGGATTATGAGATGTGATTCACACAAGGAGCTACAAAATACAGCACAACAACTTAAGCTGTGTATTAATTGTCAAACTTTTATAATTCTAAGCACTCTACAAGACTAGGTACTCTTAAGCATAATTTTACATTTTTATGAACATTGCATGAATACATTTTTCTGTGTGTTAAGTTTTAACTGAATTTGTCCGATTTTACCTTGCTAGTAGTTCTTCTTCTAATGAGCTTTCAGGACTCCTTGAGCATTTTGCAGGGAACTTCAGTTGCAAAATGTAATTTAGATATTATTTCAAAGTAGAAAAGAACTTACTACCTCATACCTGTGGTTGTATAAATATTTTCTAATGCCATTACATCTTTCTAGGGAGATATGCATCTTAATTAGGAGAGAAGAATGTCTGCTGTTTGGAGTCACTGCCATTGCATTTTTGCCAGCAGTCAAAATGAGTATGCTGAGATATGTTCTAATATATCTATTTTTTCCTAACTTCTGATGTAAAAAATGTTAAGACTTCATAATTGACAGGTCATACTTCAGCTGAACCTACCCCAACTTTCTTTAAATATTGTGCTTTGTAAAACACTCTGAGAAACTGATTCAGAGTTTCCCCCAAAGCTTAAGTCTTCTCAGAATGCAATTGTACAGTGAAGTACAACCCCCAGAAGCCATTTACACCACCTGCAGAGCCCAAAATTTCTCAAATCTAATCTGGAAAAAGCTTTTGTTGCTTTCTATGGATATCAACAAACCACAGATGATTTTATCTTCTGTGCTTGGACTTCTGACCCTTGTTTATGTTTGTGAAATATCAGTTTGGAAATCAGGTGACACCTGTCTAAAAACTAGGTATGCCAGTATTTCACTTCAAGATGAAAGTCTTGAATGCTGCCTAGAGTCAGAATATCCAGCTAATCCATCTGAAGATGGATGCAAGAAGAATCCTCCTTTACTGTCCCCATAATGCACAATTCACCTTCCTTCTTATCACAGCTCAGTGAACAAAGAGACCTATTCACAGATGGACTGGCAGAACAGGGACCTGAAAGGTGTACCTCTGTGAACCCAGCATACCATAAATTGGATTTACTGGTTATACAGACAGATATGAACAGTATGGTCTTTGGGTGGTTATAGATCACCACCAGCATATGCCTTGTTCCTGCTTTCTAAATCATCTCCTGGCTTGCGAAGAGATCCACAAAGATGTGCTCCCACAGACCGTCTAAGTGCTGCCTGCAGGATAACTGCAAGTCAGGCATTTGATCAGCAGGTAACCAAGCTGTGAGGCCAGGCTGAGCTAACAGCTGCCCAGGAACTGCCTGTGCAGAGAGAGACAGCTGTCTCACTAACTCTCTGAGATCGTCACTGATTAACTCAGCCCCTCTTGCCTAGAAATATCACAGGGGCTATGTGGTTTTCAGCCATTTTTAAATTATCTCATTTCATAACATTCAGATTACAGTTACTTACTTTTCCTTGGCAAAGGCGTTCCAGCTAGGTAGCGATAGCAAATGTTTATAGATCCTGAGGAATTAGACAAATCTTTAAAAGCGTGAACATAGCGCTCTGGGTTGAGCTGGTGTGTGGCTGTTTCTCTGAGTAATTGCTTGTCCCCTTCCTATTAGTGAGAAAACAAAAAGAATAGGAGAGGGAGAGAGACAGAGAGAAACACATTTGTGAATACCAGCTAGAGGGGAAAAATGGACAGGCAGGGTTCCAAGAACAACAATTTTCAGTGTCAGCTTTTGTGAAAGCATGTAGACATCACTTCATTTTTTTTTAAGAACCCCATTACTGAGCATCATACATTTTTGGCTACAGAAAATGTACCATAACCCTTCAGATTATGGAAACAGGGAAAGAAAAAAAAAAAAAAGATTTTGGTCAAAAGCTCTGTAAAGGTTGGAAACACTAAATTATTAAAAAAAAAAAAAAGCTGCTGTATTCAAAAGACATATAAGAAAGCATCAATAAGCAACAGACGAGAGAATTTTCACAGATGGAGAAGTGGGGGAGATTTATTGAAAATATCTTCAGTTCTTAAAAAAGATACAACTCACTAAACAATTGGAAAGAAAGATGAAACTGGATCTTGGCAGCTGGCTCATTTTGCGATTTTTCTGAGTAGCTCCAGCTCAGGTGTGTGATAAGAAGAAACTCATGTAATCATCGAGACAGCCAAAGCTTTCACTGGCTTTCATGAACAGTTTGATGGCATAGGAAAAAAGGCAAATTTATCACTATATTTCCTCTTACTGCCTCCTTCTCCTGTCTTTTTCTTTAAAGAAGCTTCCTTAGCCATCATAAATTCACCTAAGGGAAGGAGCAGCTTCATTAACAGCGCTCTATCCATAAGCTCAGTTGGGTGTATGGGAAAATCTGCTCCTTAGTCCTTAAGAAAAGGCGAAATATCTAACAAGTTGTAGTGTCATGAGACTGAATTTAAAGTTAGGAATGATTATATAATTTACATGGGTGGATTCTAGTCTGATGACAGGCCATTGAATGAATAAGTTCGTTTCTTCTGATGTATACAGTATGTAAAACCACTAAAAACTGCATTGTGTAGTGATAGTATTGATGCTAACAAGAACAACCACAGAAACAGTAAACAGCACTCGTATTTAATGGTATAAATACTAAAAAATGTGTCGAATATATATTTATAACACAAAGAAATACTTTTGTCAATCAATCTTAGGTTCATTTTAACTTCATTATTTTTCTTTTGTAGAAGTAATAAATAATACACTTCTGAGTTTAGTAAAGATCTTTGGCAGACATACAGGTACATCTACCTGAACTGTTACTCTCTCTTCGACTGCAATGCCTTTACAGTAATTTCTTTCTAAAGCTCCTATGATACTTTGCATTTGCCCATATGTTATGAGAAGAAGGTTTATGTTCATCAGATTCCAGATTACAATGTAACTTAATAGGCTAGGAAGAGAATGTACCTAAACTTCAGGAGATTGTCTATGAAAATCAAAAAATGTCAAATTGAAAAAAAAAAGGGTAGTCAAAAACTTTCTTTTTTTAAATCCAGCCTTTTTTTTTTAATGCCAAAAACCATCATGTGTCATTGATTCCAGAATGGAACACCACAACAGTTTGTTTCATAAAGCTTTGGAATAGAAATCCATTGTGCTGAGGTTTTTCTACATAAAAAGTTTCAAAATGTTTGGAAATAGAGAATGTCAGGATAAAATGTTTTGATTTTAACAAGCAAAATATTTAAACTGACCACAACAATTTTCCTTTTTTTTTTCTTTAAGAAACGTCTTTTGTGGCTAGCAATCCTTTTTTAAATTGTTGTTGTTTTCATTCCTTTGTTGAATGAAAAGAAAAACTCAAATATGTATTTTGCCAAAAAAAAAAAATTATCTGGTTCTTCTATCTCTGACTACTATGCAGAGGTCAGTGAAGCTGAAGAGCTTGATTAAGTCTCTTTAGTTTTCTCTGATTTTTTTCTATGGTAGTTCTGGCTTTCATCTGTTAACTAACCACTAACTTACATTCCAGTGTTAGCTGAAGCCCAGGAGATTTCTGTGGGTTCCACTGGGCAAAGTGCCAGAAGTTCTCTGTTCTTTATAAAGATACTCTGCTCCACTAAGGATGCTGTGTCAACTACAATAGTACTATTGTTTTCATAGTGCCTAAAATAATGATTAGCATCCATAGAAGTGTGCTAAAAGGCATGCTTCACTTACAATTCTCTTACAACTCATAATATGTATAAAAAAATCACTGCATATGTTGTGCTATCTGGTTATATTAATTCAGTATGTCTTCAAAATATTTGATTAGATTTGGCTCACAAGCTGCAGATGAAGCACCTTACACTGCTCTGCTGACACACATGCATCAGCATTGTATAGTCCTCAACAAACGTACTTAAGCAATTTTCTGAGGTGGACCCATTTCCACAGCAAATGCCCTGAAAAAAAACAGTGAAAGGATTCTTCAGACATGTGAGAGTCTCTGAGCAAAAATGAAATGTTCTCCCCTCCCTTCTTAAGATTTGCCACAAGGAATCTCACTGTAATATTCTGACGTCCTGAAAAAGGCCACTTATCGCATCTTAGCTTTGGCGAATTATATACTAGTCCTGCATCCCCTTGCACAGCCTGCTGTCTGAGACTCGGAAGAGAAACTCTGGGTCAGTTGCCTTTGTCTGTCAGTTAACTTCAAGATATACTCCAGCAGGAGACCTACTACAATTTCAAAGTCAGAGGGCTTTTGGGTCTCTGAGGACTTTCAGACTCCCATTCCCTGAAGGCAGCTGGTTAGCCTTCTGTTCTTGAAAGCTATCCCTAAATCTGCTCACCAACAACACTGAAACTGCTCATCTTTTACCTCAGCAGAGAAAACACACCAGACAAGGTAACAGAGCTGTCAGACATGGTCAGGAAAGTTGAAAACAAAACAAACAAACAAACAAAAAACAAATAAGCTAAAAAGTCAACAGCCTAATATATTTGGGAAAATGCTTGATGGACCATGAAGTTATCAGGCGATCAAGGAGAATTGCCAGAAGACTTGGCAAGAAACTTGGCTGGGAGCTACATGAATGCAAACATGCCAGAACTGTGATGAGAGAAGCAATGAAAGAGAGTGAATTTTTAAAAAAGGGAAAAAAACCCAGCAAATTAGGAATAAGACATAGAACCATCTGGGGAGCTGGCAAACAGCACAGGAAAAGATTTCAAAAACAAACCAAGAGGAACACCATTAGCAGTGTTAATAAAAGCACTTTCAGAAACATCTGGGGGACTTTGAAGCAATTAGTGAGTGGAGGAGAAGCATCAGGGAAAATACCACTGGAAAAAATAAAACATGTGATAAGCCAGGTCAAATTTCATCACAACCAAGAAATGATGAATAAATAAAACAGTGCAAAACCCTAGTACAAATACTGTTAGAGAAAGCTGTAATGGAGTAACATGCTAGAAGCATGTGTTTTCAATGGTGTAAAAAGTACTAGCATAGTCTTAATATTGTAAATATTTAACATATTGTTATAAGTAAAATATTTTAAATTAAAATCATTAGCAAGTTATCTATGGTTCTGGTAAATCTGTGTAAGGATTTTACTATTTGTGTATTGCACTTTTTTCATACTATGATGTCTTTTTTCAGATCCAGCTGGGATCAGACTTCACCTTTCAGAATATTGGGAAGCCCATCCTGTCCCAGTTCGATGAATCAGGTAAAAGGTAGCTCAAAGTATCAGAAAGCCACTTAGTAGTCCAATTCAAGATCAAAGAAGAGGACTATCTAATCATATCACAACATTAGATGCTCAGTTCAGCCATTTCATTATTCCTAAGCTTGTTATTAAGCTACCATGTTCTTTTAGTGGGCTCAGTCCAACCTCAAAAGAACTGGAAATTCAATCCATTTATCAAGCCTTCGGGGCTTACATGATGTTCAGCACTGAGACGCCCAGAGGTTGCATATAAACTGCAGAGTTATGTTACATTGTCAGCAGGTTACTTGTTGAAATCCCTAACACAAATCTTTCCATAAATCTCTTTCATACTCATAAACTTTCACTAGGTACTGTTTATGTCTAATTGTTAACACTGTAGCACTGAAACTCCCCACTCCCCAGACTCATATCTGAGATATAGTGTCGTGGTTTGAGCAGTAGCAGTCATTTTTCTCCTTCTTGGTAGCTGGTGCAGTGCTGTGTTTTGACTTTCGGGCTGAGAACGGTTGCTGATAGCAAGTATGTTTTGAGTTACTGCTCGGGTGTTTGGTTTGTCCAAGGCCTTTTTCTGAGCTCATGCTCTGCCAGGGAGGAAGAGAGGCCAGGAGGAAGGAGAGACAGGACACCTGACCCAGGCTAGCCAAAGAGGTATTCCATACCATAGCACGTCATACCCAGGAGGTAACCAGGAGAAACCCGGAAAAGCTGGAGCTCTGGGGGGATGGAGAAGGTATCGCTCGGTGCTCAGTCGGGCAGGGTGGGGTGAGTTATGGGTCGGTGGCTGGTGAGATGTTGTATTCTCTTCACTTGTTATTTGTTTTATCATTATTGTTTGTAGTAGTAGTAGCAGGAGTGATTTATGTTATGCCTTAGCTATTAAACCATTCTTATCTCAACCCATGGTGGCTATATTCTTTGGATTCTCCTTCCTAACTCTCCGGGAGTTGGGGGAGCGAGGGGGGAGTGAGTGAACGAGCTGTGCGGACTTGGTTTAAACCACGACATATAGAAAGCGCAAAACCCAAAAAATAAAAGCACTAAAAAGAAGTTATTAATGCAAAGAGCTTAAAATCTACCAAGTTAGTAGAAGCCCTTTTCTATAATTGTATTTCTATAATATTGTTAAATACAGTATTCAGAGGTGAAATTCGCACTGTGGACTGAAAAAGGAGCTCCTAGCTCATATGAGTATTTCAAATGTAGGCAATTAAAATTGAGGGAAATCCAGGGCTATGGAAAATACAGGAGTTATGTGGACTAAAAGGAAGATGAGATATCTCCATATTTTGCTACATTCACTATCTCCCATACTTCCAATACGCAATGACCTGTTTACCTCTGAGAAAAGGACTGTTAGGGTCTTACTGACACACGCTATGTGTAGTATATATTGATAAGATGGCTTCATTATAAAGCACACATTTTGATCATACTTCACAGTTAATGGAACACTAACAGGGTGGTATGGCAAAAATTATGAACTTTGCTGCTTAACCAGGAATGCGTCATGTTCTGTTGCTCCAGGATCATTTCTTCCACCTGAAAAACTTACCAAAACATAGCCATCTTCAATGTACAAATTCATGAGCAGCAAGCAAACGACAAGAACTCCTAAGAATGACACTGCTGATCGTTTCCGCAAGCATCTCATTTTATCACAATATTTCAAGGTGTGTCACAATTGAAGAACGGTATATAGTAGTGTCACCTATGAAAGAAAACCACAGTATTACAAGAACTTCCCCTCTGATAAGCATGATAGCAAACCAACTTATCATCGGATGTATCAAATCCTTCAAACACTCATAACCTATACCATTTAAGGTGGAATTAATTTTATTTGATCATTGTCATCTTCAAGTTTAATATACAATTCTCTATAATTTAAGTGTGCTTTTTTTCTCTCTCTTTTTCTTTTTTTTTTTTTGTCAGTAAAGAAAAAAACACACTTTTTCCTACCCATTTTAGGCTGGAATTATGATGTCAGTGTGGTAGGAATGACAAGAAGCTGAGTTTCCCATGTGTAATTATCAGATCCCAGCTTGATGGCAAGAGATGAAGTGCATTATCTCCTTGTCTACCAGAGTCTCCTTCCAAAGACAGCTTAGGCCAAAGCTATTGCATGACTCAGTGTCTTTACTCATAGGAGAATTCTAGATACCAGAACTACAAGGAACGAATGAGGTACCTTACCTGCAGTGAGAAGGCAGTATCAAGATTGCAGCATCCCTTAGCCTTAGACCTCTGTACTATGATAGAAAAGTTCTCACTGGAAGTGTCATTTTCTACAGAAGAAGAAAGATAGATGTCTGCCTTAGATCAGACACGTCTGAGGTGAGTATTGGGAAGTCCTTACTCTTATTAGATGAATTGGACAAAGAAAGGATCAGAAATCCACTCCGTAGCTCGATTCAAGATCAAGAAAGAAGACTGTCTAGTCATATCACAATATTGAAACAATAAAACATACTCAATTTAGTAATTTTACTATTTAAAACAAGGCAAATTCTGTCTGTGGCTACCAAATCAGAAGCATTAGCCTATGTAGGACTACATGTGTTTGAAAAAGTTCTGGCCACAAACTAAAGAAACAGACTATAGATCAGACTGCCAAAACTCTGATGGATTCTTAACTAGAAAGAAGTCTATAAGCTCATTATTTTATGTTCTCACTTATTTAACTACAAATGTATTTTGGCTATTATCCATAACAATACCTGATTTTTCCAACAAATTTAACATACAGAAAGCATGTGGAAAGTTTAAAGCTAGCTTCTGGCCTTCTATGATGGGGCTACAGAACTGATGGATAGGGGTAGAGCAGTTGATGTCATCTACCTGGACTTGTGCAAAGCGTTCAACACTGTCGCACACGACATCCTTGTCTCTAAATGGGAGAGAGACATCAATTTGATAGGTTGACCGCTTGGTGGATAAAGAACTGGCTGGACGGCCACACACAAAGAGTTGTGGTCAATGTCTCAATGTCCAGTTGGTGACCAGTAATGAGTGGTGTCCCTCAGGGATCGCTGTTGGGACCAGACTTGTTTAACCTCTTTGTCGGTGACATGGACAATGGAATTGAGTGTGCCCTCAGCAAGTTTGCCGATGACACCAAGCTGTGTTTCGGCTGATACGTTGGAGGGAAGGAATGCCATCCAGAGGGACCTTGAGAGGCCTGTGAGGTGGGCTGATACCAACCTCATGAAGTTTAAACCATGCCAAGTGCAAGGTCCTACACCTGGGTCAGAGCAATCCCAGGCACAGCTACAGGTTGGGCAGAGAAGAGATTCAGAGCAGCCCTGTGGGGAAGGATTTGGGGGTGTTGGTTGATGAGAAAATGAACATGAGCCAGCTTCAGTTTGCGCTCACAGCCCAAAAAGCCAACCATATCCTGGGCTGCATCAAAAGGAGCGTGACCAGCAGGTCAAAGGAGGTGATCCTACCCCTCTACTCTGCTCTTGTGAGACCTCGCTTGGAGTATTGTGTGCAGTTCTGGTGTCTTCAACATAAAAGGACATAGAACTGTTGGAACAAGTCCAGAGGAGGGCCATGAGGATGATCAGGGGACAGGAGCACCTCCCATATGAAGACAGGCTGAGAAAGTTGGGGCTGTTCAGCCTGGAGAAGAGAAGGCTGCATGGAGACCTCATAGCAGCCTTCCAGTATGTCAAGGGAGGCTATAGGAATGCTAGGGATGGACTCTTCATTAGGGACTGTATTGGTAGGACAAGGGGCAATGGGTTCAGACTTAAAGAGGGAAACATTAGATTAGATATAAGGAGGAAGTTCTTTAAGGGTGGTGAGGCACTGGAATGGGTTGCCCAGGGAAGTTGGTAATGCTCCATTCCTGGCAGTGTTCAAGCCCAGGTTGGACAGAGCTTTGGGTGACATGGTTTAGTGAGAGGTGTCCCTGCTCATGGCAGGGGGGTTGGAACTGGATGATCTTAAGGTCCTTTCTAACTCTAACTATTCTATGATTCTATGATTCTATGTGAAGTAGTAAATAGCACTGTATGTGCAGTTCTTAACCCTGCATTTAAGTACCTCCATGTTTAAAGTGCTGAACATCTAAACTGACACAAAACAGGCCAAATTAGGAGTTACAGAAAAGTTTTTTCATGTCATATATAAAATTTTCTGGCCTAATAACAAAAAGCATTCCAAGTGCAAAATTCAGTCTGTAGTTGCTTTGCCAGAGTGATTAAATTTATCTAACAATATAAAATATGAGTCCATTAGACTGCAGAGAACATGTAAATGTATCAAGTATTGGTTACACAAACGTTTTAACTGCAAGGTTTTGTCTATATAGATTCAAGATGAACTGCAGTAAATGGACATCAGTTGCACACTGATTTAAAATTACGATGTTAAAAACAAGAACTTACATGCTACACAAAGGAAAAACCCCCTACTTAATAACAATATAGACTTCTGTCCGTTTATTTGAGGGTGGGCTGAATTGCAGCAGACTAATTATCCTGAACTGAAAAAGTCTAATGTAGCTATTTTTTAGGTTACAGCAATTATCTCCTTTTCCTTAATATCTGATGAAAATAAGTATCAGGAAGCAGCTGTCAGGACCATGAACTCTCTGAACTCTTGCCTCTCCACCTGTGACAGCACAGTGGTTGCTGGGTGTCTGTGGATTCCAGCAAGCTGTTTTGGAAATGAAAGACAGATCCTGTTTTAGAAAAGACAGTATTACACATGCAGTTTGGATTTCATTTGGTTTCTTTCCTCCTTCCTTCCACCTTCTTTCCCCCATTATAGCTACTGGTTTTTGAAGCAATACACTTTTAAAAATTTATCAGAGTATCACTGGATTAAATACTGACACTTCTCAGATAATGGTGGGAACTGACCTGACTACTGAAAATTCAAGTAGTCTGGGTTGGAGTGCTTGCAAGCACTGGCAGCTGGAGGTGCAGCAGTGCAATACAGCTGCACATATTAATTTTTTTATTTTGAAAGTCTGGGAATAAATAAATACTGGTTGGGGGTTTTTGTTGTTGTTTGTTGTTTTTTTTTTTCAGTTGCAGGATATTTGTAAGTGCCAAAATTGCTGCTTGGACTGCAGTATTACACTGTTCCCTGATCTTTTCTCTGAGCAGCCTAAGTCCCAAAGGATGAGGAAGAAGACTTACAGCTATGTTAGTTGGTCTGTATTAGTTTTTGCTGTATTTTTCCCCATTGCGGTTTTAATTAAATCATTACTATGTTGGATTAGGAATAAAAATAAAAGGAATGACAGGTGAGACTGGAGGAACATAGGACTTTTATTACGAAAGCTGATACAGAGAAAGGGAAGAGCTCAGTGTGTCCACCCTCTGAGGAAAATACTTGCACTTCTTGTGTTGGTTTCACACAAGTCATTGTGACATTGCTGTTTTACAAATACATTCCGTGAAATCGCTGTAAGCAGAACACCATTGTGATGAGGTTTCTTTGTTTATAAGACTTATTGGTAGGTTGAAACTAACTGAACGAACTGAACGGAAGGACTCCCCAACTAGGGAGCGTCACAGAGGAGTCATGGAGCCATCGGTAACACCAGATGGCAGTGCCGACGCGTACTTGACAGCTTCAACCTGCTCTTAAATCTACTCCCAACCGGTTTGTCTGAAGTTACTATTTGACATAGGTATACTGTATGCCTTTAACTAAAAATGTGCACAAACTTATATATATATAATATATATATATATACAGTAGAATTCTTTACATCTTCCTGGAACTGCTTCTTGTTGCCAGTTTTGTTTCCAGTCAGTAACTTTGCATTATGGAACACCAGACAAGTGAAGTTTGCAAGGAAATAAAAGGTAAGTTTTACCTTTTTTTGTAGGTGATGTCAGTCAACTTTTGAAAAATAGCATCAGAAGTTCCCATAGTGAGTCTTCAATGGTCTTTAAGACCACTTGAGCATAACATTCACCATTACCCAAAATTAAGACTTTAATATCAAAAAAAGTCTTTAATTCATAATTAAATTCTGAATTCAGAGCTTTTATGGATGATTTTATGCCTTCATTATTAATTCACAGTTAAGAAGCTATCAGGATGCTTTATAAATGCAATTTGTTTTATAAAACTGCCCTTAAGCAGTTAAATTGAATAATTAATAAATATGTATGAATACCAAGTTTTTTCCTTTCTATGAGACATACTGTTTTCCTCAGTGTCTTCAGAGAGAGATCTTAAGACTTTATATCTCTCATGAACATGTATGTGTTGCCTTCACACAGAATATGTGCAGTTTTAGATAGTAATATGAAACTATAATTTGCTTGAATTTCTAAAATGATACAGCAATAAAAAGACAGTGAGCTAATACAATGAAATGACACAACTTTACACTTTTAAGCTGTTCTTTATAGGATCTGCAAAGATGTGAAAGCTGTGTAAAGGCCAAAACTGATTGTCACATGATAGTGTGATGTTTTCTCTTGCAAAATTTGCAACACTCATAAGGAATTTAAATTGTTTTAAAAAACAAATATTGAATGGCCTTCCAGTAACTTAATAAGCGAAGTTCTTGAAACCAAAAACTGAATTTTAATATTGAAATTTAAAGCTGTTAGTATTTTTGACATATTTCAATTTTGATGTCAATACAGCTGTTCCCAAGAAGACAAATTGAGAAAAAGCATGATTTTTTTTTCTATCTTTTCAGAGGAAATAATAATTTCTCCAGATCATATACATGAACTTGGTGTGATGTACCATTTCATATTCAATCCACTGTAATTCTTCATCACTTTCTGACAACACTAGGGATTTGTGCCTTGTCCTGCTTTCAAAGATTATTGTCTACTTTCCTAATCTGTTTCCTCCTCAGACAGATGTGCAAAAAGGCTCTGTGGTGTTCCTTTACCATTAAGTATGCCAACCTGGGTTAATGTCTTAATGTTACCTAACCAGTACATTGAATCTGCTTGTATTTACAGATGTGCAGAAATGGAACAACAAGGTCATCTTTGCATTATACTCTGGTCTGCCTGAGTGCCTGTACCTCAGTAACTCAAGAAAAGTTGCTTTCTTGCAGAAGAACTGATGGTTGTCACGAGTGACAACCACATTACCTTTATATTATAATATTTCCAAATCAGGCATGCAGTTTTGCCTGTTACTGCAGAGTCATTATTCCAGGACAGACAGTAGAACAGATCCGCTACCACATTCATTATATCAACAAAATCCATAAACAGCACACAAAAAAATGACTGGATTATTAAACCCCTTGTGTGCAATCCCCAGTTTAACTAAGACACTCAGAAGTAGGTACTTCATTCCTCAGCCTTGTGACATACCATTCCACCATTGTTTAGCTGAATTGCTTTGCTTGACTTAATATTTGTTCGAATTGTTTTTCAGCTTTTCTTTTTGGAAGACTGCTCATGATACCTCAAGGATTGCATTCAGTCAACTTTACAAAGTGGCAAAGAAAACACTTTCAGAAAAAAAAAGACAAGAAAAATGGGAATTTTGTACATGACTATTATTAAATTTTGCATGTGTTATGGTCTTATGCAAAATTTAAAAAGTCTAGATTGCAATGTACATTTGAGTTACTGTTGGTAGCAAACTGGAGAATTATAATGGATAGGCTATTTCTTGGGGCTCAGGTAGACTCCCAGCAAGATTCACTGTCTGTCTTACTGAAAGCCTGGAAGTACCTATAAAATATTTAAGGCTGACAGGCAGGATGTTTGCTGTCACTGGCAGCAGGGAAGTAAAAACTAGTCTAAAGGAAAGGAAGGCTTAATTCAGAATGTGGCTAACAAATCCAGACTGTAGAGCTCAGGTTTTAGACCAGTGGTAAGTGCATTTTTCAGATGGCTTACCACTGTGTATATACACATGATCAAAATAAAGGGTTTAAAGATTACCATGTCTTGTGATGGTAAAAAAAATTAAAAAGAGGCATATAAGCAGGCATATTACTCAAAATTAACACTGATAAATGGATGGGCAAACAAATGGATTTTTAAAAAGGATTTGAAAAGCATATTGATTCTTGATCCACAGAAGGTGAGAGATTATTTCAAATATTGATGTAGCATACAGATATACACAGATCCCAACAGCCTGGGAAAAAGACTGAGTGTTTGGGAACAGATGCTTCAGCTGAAGCAAGTTACCAAACAATACAGGACAGTAAAGAGCTTAGTTTCAATGTGGGTGTTGAAGGATGAAGTGCCTTTCCCATCTGACAGTTTCGGAGTCATAAAATGAAGCCACAAAACTTACTTTGGCCATAGTGCTTTGAGCAACATGTAATGTATTTCTTCTGGCATGGACAAGTCAAGTCTAATCAAGGGGAAGATAGGACTAAGAAGTGTGAAAACATATTGACTTAGACCGTAAAGCACTGTTTAATCCATCACTTGATGGATGGCTGTATATAACACTGGATATATTTTATCAAGTAAGTTGTAGTGTAAAAGATGGTTTTTAGAAAAATGATATAGACAATGAGTTAATGGCATGTGGAAAAAGCCTGTAAGGCAAAAAAAAAGTGACAAAGAAATCTGAAATAGCCCTGAAGTTCTGCTCCACAGAGACAAATCAGAAGAGAAAATGAAACAGCATGAGCATGAAGAGGAAAGAGACAGCTCTCTGTAACATCCAGAGATTAGAAGCTTTTAGAGATATGGGAGTGGGGGTTTAGACTGCATCAGAAATAAAGGCAGAAATCTTTGAGCACTGAAAATAGCACTGGACACTGTTCACATGAAAGAATTTCTAGAAAGATGAGATAAAGACTGAATTAAACAGATGTTAAATATGTTTTATCTATTGACTCATCAATGAATGAAAGAAAGACATGGATAAAAGCACTGATAGATTCAACGGCAAGCTAAAAAATTTATGGACAATACAGTATACATACAGTACATCTCTATAATATGTGAGTACAGAGCTATCACATACTACGGGCTATCAGGCAAGCCAAATTCCTTCAGTCTATTAGATACTGAACTGAATAAACTGGAGGGACATACTAGACTGAAGATACCCCTGCAGATCTCAGTCCCTTCACTGAAAACAAAGACTATATCAGCTAATCTCTGAGCAGCACTTAACACTTCAGTAAGTTAACTTTTGCCTCCAGTATATTACCTGAGGTTTATAGCTAAGAGCTTGTACTTTGCCATAATCAAGTACCTTGGGTATTACCACTGTTGTAATGGAAATGCACAGAGATGTAGACAAATCTATTTTTGTGAAGAAAGTCAGTGTGCTTGACCAAAGCCAGTTAAGCTTCATGAGAATAGTTTCATGGGACCCTGGCTAAATCTGGTCATAGTTTTCTCTACAGCACAGCCTGTAGCCTCATCTAATGGAAAGGTGAGTAGCTCTTTTACAGAACTGCAGAATCACAGAATGGTTGGGGTTGGAAGGGACCTCCAGAAGTCATCTAGTTCAACCTACCTGTTTAAGTGGAGTAACCTGGAACTGAGTGCCCAGGACCATGTCCAGGTGGCTTTTGAATATCCAAAGATATCCAATGATGAATATCTTCATCTGAAGATGTTCAATTATTAATATCTTCATCTGAAGATGAAGACTCCACAACTGCTCTGGGCAGCCTGTGTTGTGTCACCCTTACAGTATAAAAATATTCCCTGATGTTCAAAGGGAACTATACATATTTCAGTTTGTGCCCACTGCCTCTGATTCTGTCACTGGACATGATTGAAAAGACCCTCTGCTTTCTTTGCACCTTACCTTCAGGTATTCATATACATTGATAATATTTCCCTTAAACCTTCTATTCTCCATACTAACAGTCCTATCTCTCTCGGCCTTTCCTCATACAAGGGATGAACCAGTCCTGTGGCCGTTTATTGGACCCTCTTTAATACGTCCATGTCTATCTCATAGCTGGGAGACCAGAACTGAATACAGCACTCTAGGTGTTGTTTCACCAGTGCTGATTAAAGGAGAAGGATCACCACCCTTGACCTGATGGCAATGCTTTGTCTAATGCACCCCAGGACACCCTTCACCTTTGTGTAAGGCAGCAAAGGAACCACCACAAAACCATGGATGAAATGCAAAGAGTACATTTATTTTTACTACCTCACCAACTAGAGGATCCCCAAAGCAGCACCTAGGCAGAGTCATGAAAGAAGGGGATGCAGGCCACATGGATCTAGAGGATCACCAAGCCTGCTGTTTTTACCTGTGTATTCAGAGCTTCACAGAGGTGTAAATTTACCACTGTGCTTCAATCTTTCCACAACAGGGCAGGAGTCTCAAACTTGTTCGATAGGGTGCATCTAAGTCTATCATAGGCTTATGTTATCTAAACACAGACGTTCTGCTTGTCAAACTCACAAGACCAAACAACAAGTAGTATAATAAATGTGTTTTTCAACAACCCAGCTGCAAGTAACTTGAGTGCATTTATGCTGCTGCTTGCCAATCTTCTGCTATTTTCCTATAGCCGCGTTTGCTGCAAGGGCACATTGCTAACTCTTCTTCAGTTTCATGTTCACTACAACTGCCAGGTCCTTTTCTGTTAAGCTGCTTTCTAGTTGGGTGATTCCCAGTGTGTATCAGGTGCCTGAAGTTGTTATTGGTGCAGGATGTTGAACTTACCCTTCTTAATGTTCATAAAGTTCCTGCCAGACCATTTTTCCAACCTGTGAAGGTCCCTTTGGATTGCAGCACAACCCTGTGGTATACCATCCACTCCTCCCGGTTTTGTGTCATCTGCAGTCATTTAGTCATTTGTAATCCTAGTGTGGAGAAAAATACAAAAGATTCCTCATGGACCTGCATGAATATATGAGTAATTTGTAAAAATCCTTTGATGTAACCTTAATCCAAAAGGTGATGCCAGCCATTGAGTTGTGACAATTCTCTTCCTGCTTCTCAATTCACAGCGTTCACAGCTTGTTATATGGTGGTATTACCAGAGGTGCACAACCCTAAGAGTTTTTATATGATGAGGAACAAACAATATTTTTTGTATTAAAAAATATCTTCTGGGGAGATATTCTTTGCATAGTGTGTAATGAACCTATGCCAAGTATTGAAAGATGCTTTTAACATGGCATCCTTATGTATTGTTTCAGAGAACTTACGTAATAATGTGCATTTGGGGTATCCTGCCAAGATCAAAAAGTAAATGAATTTTTATTGGATGACTTCCGAATAATCCAATCTCTCTTTTTTTTTGTTGTTGTTTTTTTTTTTTTTTTTTTTACAAATGGCATTGCTGGGCTATTTATCCTCTATGCTACATTTAACTACTTCAGGAAAGGGAAAAGTCTACTTGGAAAGGTGGCTAACCATTATAAAGCAACTCTCAAACTCACAAGATTCTTCCACATAGTTGCTTATCTGCACAAAGCCATGTGTCTGTGAAGTACATGGTACCCCTGGGAAATAATGTGAAATAGATTATGAGACTAAATGTGAGAAAATTGGTTTTCATTGGCCATATTACTAATTTTTGTCTAAGATAAGTGTTTCATTAAGACTTTCCACTGAGCACCCAGGCAGCAGGTTTCTGATCAATAAAATAACTCATTCTAAAGAGAAGTCTTAGGAAACTGTGTATGAGTGTGTGGGTACCAAAAATTTGCTTTTTTTTTTTTTTAAAGAAACAAACTTCAGTAAATTTTGATGAATAAGTACCTATAAATGAAAAAGAAAAACTTTAGAAAAAACTATGTTTGTTGCTTTTTTAAATAATGTTTTGTATGATGAACTTTATATAGTGCCACCCATAAAATATACTGCTATGATAATGTTTTTTTTTTTCAGTAGAAGAAATACAATGGGAACAAGATATGCCCAAAATTTCTCATCTTCAGCTCTGATTCTGCAGCCAGATTTACCAACAGAAACCCAACTTATATCTCTGAAGCTTTTAATAGATTCACAAACTGGTAGTCTTACATTTATTTTATGTCTTACATTTATTTTGTTTTTGCAAGAAAGAATTAAAATTATTTTTGCTGTTCAGTGAACTTTGCCATTTATGGGCTAGTCTAGCCTTGATCTATTACATGAATTGATGATGATTATATAACTAGTGGAGATGGTTTTAGAGGTAAAAATCTGCAACATATTATCTTGAACTGTAATGCAATTAGGTCATGCAACCTAACTAGGATCTGCAGTGGGAGGGGTTTGTAGGTGCTGTTACAAATATCATCACTGCTACTGCCTTCTGAGTCATGACAGATTAGAGACATTGTGAAAAATTCTTCTTAGAGAGGAAGCAGACTGGATAAACTGGGAGGTTTCAGTTGCCATTATGTTGATTTTAACTTTAATAATAAGATTTCCTGTAGAAGTCAGAAAATGGGCTCTAGGCAGAATTGAAAAAAGGCCTCAGGTGAATAACTACATGTCAACCTAAAAGGAATTCCAGATCGAAGCAGATGAGTAGTATGGGATCTCTTCTCTAAAGCTGCTTTCATTGAACAGGGGGTCATGCTACCCTATATCTCTGACCTATCAAGGAAAACTACTTCCATTTGGGATGGAATATCTCTTCAAAGACTTCACACTTCTGCATATTTCCCTGTGGAAATCTCTGCTACCCAGTGAGCAGCTGAAGCCTCATTTCATTAAAGTGATGCACCACTATTCAAAGGGATAGGAGGCAAGGAGAAAGGTTTACTATCTCTTTCTTGTAACAGATTAGTTTCCAGGTTCTTTTTAGGACATTCTTATCTCATTTTGCTTCTAAGTTCAATTTATCTGTTTACTAACATTATGCTTGGTGTTATGTATTAGCTTGTGTCAGGTCTAATTTTGTAACCTAATCAAAGTATTTCCCCCACCGTTTTTTTTTTTTTTGTTTTGTTTTTTTTTTTAAAAAGAAACCCTAAAGAAAAAACATCAACAAAATGGCTGGATGATGTGGCCAACCTGTCAGGTGTGGTAAACAGACACAATGTATGACAAACATGGTGATCAATAAAGGCTCAAATGACCTTTTCCACTACTCTGTATGTCACCTACTACAAATAAACTCAAGCTGTGGCAATAAAATAATATTTGCTGTCAAGGTTTCCAATGGCAATATTTTTTTTTTGAATTTTCTGTTTTTCCAAAGGAATAGTTAAATAAATAAAGCTTGGTAGCAGGGGTTAAATTAATCTTGAAAAATGTCTTTGATGATTTTCCTTTGGGTGTTTTAAGGTTAACTTCCAATCCACTTTTCCTCTGAAGTAACTATAAAATGTTGCTTCAGATTAGTGACAGAGGCATTCAGTTTTCATGTCTTAAATCCTGTCACTATTATATTTCAGTTTAACATGATACACAGACAAGAAGAAACTTTCTTTAATATGGGCAAGAATAAGTTTGATAAGTCTGAATGTGTACATTCATCATCTGTTGTTCCTATTTTTACAATACCAGTAACTGCAGTATAATTTGAGGAAGAAGGAAATTTTAGAGGTTGGGGAAAAAGAAATAGAGTAAAAGAGCTCCTTGCTAAAATTTTACATTTCTTTGCAAGTTCAAACTAGAGTGATTGTTAATTTGAACTTCTAGTTTGTCCTACATTCTACGATTTAAGCGAAGCATTTTTGCTAAGAAGAGAAACAACAAAAATATCCACAGCATCTTAAATAAAAAAAAATGCAAACAATAGATATAAAATCTCAATGGCAGGTTAAATATTTTTTTTGTGGATTTTATTCTACATATAAGTTCTTAGCTTTGCCTTGTTGTAGGTATGCTAGCTCTCTTATTTGCAAACAGCTTCCAAAATCCAGAAATTGGTTTTGTGGTGAGTTTTATGTGATAGTATGTGTACCAATTTGCTCAGACTGATTTCCTTAGAGCACCTACCTTGCAACATTATTCTGAATCACCTTTTGTAGAAGCTTCTTGCCACCAGCGATATCATAGGGAGCTCAGGAAAACTAACAATCTAACTCAGAAATGATATGAAATACTACAGAAAATGCTCCTAAGAACTTATGGTGTAAATAGATTTAGTGACTCTTAATGACAAGAGGCTTCCAGGAATGATGGCAACAGAGAAGCATATAACTTTAGTGACTGATACTCAAAGTCCTAGTTGCTGACGTGACACTTTCAGTCCACTTCTCCATTACTGAGTTTTGGGATATATGTCAATTGGATATATGCCTGTTGTTTAAGAAATCATTGTAGTTTTTCTTAGAATGTCTGTGCTAGTCCCACTTAGACTCCCTTTACAGCCAATGCAGAAAAATAAGTGTTTTTGATTCATCTCACTAAAAAGCCACTATCTAAAATACATCAAATGAATTGTGCCCTAAAAATGCCCATTTCTCTTCACTGTCTACAAAACCAGCCTGAGATGGCAGACTCAGGTATAGATATTAAAAGGGAGGAATTCCATTCACATTTACCCATAGTAAATTCTATGGGTTTTTTTTCTGCCTTTTTAGGGACAGAACATTAAGACATTTTCTCTAGTTCCAAAGTGTGGACCTACTGTGTTGACCTACACCTTTTCTGAGAATAAAAATGTCCTAATTCTGACAATAACACAAGGTTAGATCCTAGATTGTCCCCACCTATTACACTATGGTTGGCATATCTTCCCTGCAGTGGACTGCTACAATTTGTCCTCTGTTAAAAAACTCAAATTTGGATGTCTATGAAAAGACAGTTCCCCTTATGCATCTTACAAGTCAGTTGTCTGTGTTCAGGTACCAGTCTCTGTTTCTTCCCCCTGGCTTTATCCAGAATAGATTCATCACAGTACAGCACACAAAGCACAGACTATTACCTGCATGCCCCACAGAAGGATCTTAATAGCTTTACTCTAGGATATTTGAAATTGGAAAGAGAGAACTATTAAATGGCTTAACACCCACAGTGGGCACATGCCTTCAAGTTGTGTTAATGGGGAAAGTAACCTATGATCTATGACTTACCCACAGCATCTGGCAAGACCAGAAACTCAGTTCATTCAATGCATTCAAATGAAGCATCCGATTTTAGGTGTAATAAATTCTCTATACAGCAGAACAGTAAGGCAGAGAGCTGTTTCATTTCACTGTGGTAACTGAACTGAGATTCTGATCTTGTCAGATACTGTGGATAAGTTGAAGATATGTACAGAATCTTCAGCCTAAAGTTAGAACACCTATTGTAGATAGCATTCATCTTAATTCTCTCAACTCCTCAAATTAATGTGGTACTTTTTGTGTAGCTTTTTTGTTATTCACCAAAAGGTTTCCAGCAGCAGATGACAATTTGCAATTTTACCTAAAAAGTATTTTCCAGAGCAAAACTTTTTCCATTTTTTCTGTTCTATTATTTTTTTTTAAGCTGTGGATTCTAGGACTTATCTGGAGACCACTGAGTTGTCAGTTGAGTTCTGTATCTCATTTAGGACCACAGTATCATAACAGTTAGTGTCCATATAGAGTGTAGAATATAATACAGATTTAGATTTTTTTTTCTACATCAGAAAGGCATTTTATAGAAACTACTGTACAATAGTTATAAGAGGCAAGGAATAACAATACTAAGATTGTAGAGAACTTCAAAAGGTGGGTTTTTTTCCCCCTTTTTTAAAATAATTTAAGTATTGAGTTAAAAATAGTGAGCTGTATTTACATTACAGTTATAGATTCAGGAACACTTTTTTATGGTCTTTAAAGTACAAACATAGCAAAATACTGAAAATCAACTTTCTTTTTCTTATGCTATTCAAGAGCCAGTAATACATGCAAAAATTAGTACAAATTTAAAAGCATTTTTCTAAATCTTATCCTAATGTAATTCTGGATGCTGAACTTATCATTCTCATCAGTAAAACACAAAAGCTTGTATTGTTTAGCTGCTAGGATTTCAAATTGCTATCAAATTCTCCTAATGAGTGTCTTTAACTCCTAAATCAACAAAAGTTCAAGGAACTTTTCAATTATCTCAGCACTCTTTCTGCAATAGAAACATAAGCTGTGTTCTGATGAAACCTAAACCTTTTGGAAACTAACTGTAAAATGACTTTGTGACAGAAGTTCTGTATCATCCTTTGTATAACTGCCGCTAGGAAAAGGAAAGATATAGGCAATGTAGCCAGTTCATCTCTCTTTTCACTGTAGAGGTGTAGTGGTGTTCAGGTGGATAAAAATGTGGTATAAAGAGGGTTTTAACCCTTCTTTTACTACTAGTCAATATAACTTGTTCTTTATCAGAAGTTACAGTTCACATCACACTCTATATTTAGACTGAGACTGAATCCTAGCACTTTGTCACTTTACGTCGGTTTAAACTTGTCACTTTCTAGTCCAGGACATATTATCTACTTTTTGCACAGAATAACATCTTTTTAGGTTTATGTCTCTTGACTTTCATCTAAACTAGGTAATTCAAGCTCCCTACACAATCAATGTGTACTAACAGCTCCCAAATGTGACTTATTTAAATTGCCTTGATAGCAAGGCAATGGGGAATGAATGTTTCTTCATAATGTCTTCCTTTTTATTTACTGATTATAGAAATAACCTATGTAACTAGTTAAGCCTAGATCTCTAATTCTTAGGTAGTTAAAAATAGCTAGAATAAACACCAGTTTGCTGCCACTACTATCATCCAATACTCTTATCAGTAGACAGCATAGTCAATTATATTTCCTAAAATAGTCTTAAAACTTTTCTATTATGAAAAATCTACCTGAAAATATAACTGAACAAAAGAAGTGTGTGGAAAAAATCCCCAACCAAACAATACAAAAGCCTCACAAACAAGAACAGCAAAAGTTCTAGAGTTGTGAATGAAACCCAGCTAAATAGAAATTTATTCAATATTCTAGTGCACAAAATAAAGTCACTCAATAATTGCAGGAGGAAACACACATGTGGAACACATGATACTATTAGGCTTCCAAAAGCTATGCTTGTGTCAGGCAGAGCACAGAATGGTGAAAGGTGGTATGCAGAGTTTCAGAGGAAGAACTACTCAGGCATGGCTGAAAGCACACTTAGAGAAAAGCTGTATGTATGTTTTTAAATTGGAGCTCTAGAGGCATTAGACACATCTTCATCGAACACAGACATAATATCTTGGAAAATAAAGTATTCACAGTATTTTTGAACGGTAAATATTTAGCAAAATTTTTTTTGAGTGGCTTTTTTGTGTGTGAGATGAGGGAAGTAAGACTGAATATATCTGCAAGTGCAACCAAGTAAGCACACTGAGACTCACTGTTTTGTATGCTAGAAATACACATAGAAGTGTAGTAAATAAGAGGAAAATGGTTGAATTGTACACAGCTGGTGAATAAGGAAGATATTTGACTTCTTCCATTCTAAGTTTACAGTTGTTAATTTTATATAAATCCATAATATAGAGAATAAGCAAGGAGGGAAATCTGCAGAGTTCTGGCTTTCTTAGTTGCCACTCTTTGGTGGAAATAGATATGATAGTGAGACTGGTTTATATTATAGAATCATAGAATAATTAGGGTTGGAAAGGACCTTAATATTGTCTAGTTCCAACCTTTTTAGATAGCTGGCAAATTTTGATAGTTTTGTGATTAGGGTATTTTTAATTTTTTACCATGGAATTTTGGAGATGGAGACTTTAAGAAGAGCTGTGAGATGACAAGGAAAATGCTGAAATTGTTTCTTGCTTTTCCTAGTGGCTTCCAGAACATGAAATCAAGAGCCTGAATTCAGCTGTAGTTTTAGGTGCCATTGGCCCTCAGTATGACATAGTATCTATCTAAGTGTTGCTCAGCATGACAGTGGATCTTTTTCAAAATTTGTGTTTAGAAGGGGAGGTAGAAGAGCTTCCACTATTTTTATTCTACTGCATGTTTGAGCTCTAATGACCATAGAGATTCTCATATGAAATCAGTTTTCTGTGTCACTTTCTAATACAGTATAACCTTACAATATCTTTTTGACCTCTGATAATACAAATACTATAACTCCAATATGATATAACCTTGCAACATCAATATGCGAAATGACATCTTTCTGGGATTCCCTTTAACTATGTTAATATATTTTTTGAAAATGTTATTTGAAAAGTTAGACAGTTTGTTACCTAAAGGCAGTATATTCCAGCAAGTCTGTGTGCCGTAAACAGCCTAGTTATCTGTCAATAACATAGCTACAGAAACAAAGATGATTAGAAGTAAATTACAGGTTATGTGTTATATAGAAAGTCTCACCTCCTTGCCTGACAAAATCTTGGAGAAGATTGTCTTGGAAGGCATGCTAAGGCATATGAAAAACAACAAGGTGCTTGGTGACAGCCAGCATGGTGTTACTGAGGGGAAATCCTGCCTGACCAATTTGGTGGCCTTCTATGACGGGGCTACAGAAATGATGGACAGGGGTAGAGCAGTTGATGTCATGTACCTGGACTTATGCAAAGCATTCAACACTGTCCCACATGACATCCTTGTCTCCAAATTGGAGAGAGATATCAATTTGATAGCTGGACCACTCGGTGGATAAAGAACTGGCTGGATGGCCACATACAAAGAGTTGTGGTCAACGGCTCAATGTCCAGCTGGAGACCAGTAACGACTGGTGTCCTTCAGGGATCAGTGTTGGGACTGGTCTTGTTTAACATCTTTGTCGGTGACATGGACAGTAGGACTGTAGTGATAGGACAAGGGGTAACGGGTTGAAACTTAAACAGCAGAGGTTTAGACTGGATCTAAGGAAGAAATTCTTTACTGTTAGTGTGGTGAGGTACTGGAATGGCTTGCCCAGGGAGGCTGTGAATGCTCCGTCCCTGGCAGTATTCAAGACCAGGTTGGATGAAGCCTTAGGTGATATGGTTTAGTGTGAGGTGTCCCTGCCCATGGCAGGGGGGTTGGAACTAGATGATCTTGAGGTCCTTTCCAATCCTAACTATTCTATGATTCTATGATTGAGTGTGTCCTCAGCAAGTTTGCCGATGACACCAAGCTGTGTGGTTCGATTGGTAGGCTGGAGAGAAGGAATGCCATCCAGAGGGACCTTGACACACTTGTGAGGTGGGCTGATGCCAACTTCATGAAGTTTAACCATGCCAAGTGCAAGGTCCTACACCTGGGTCAGAGCAATCCCAGGCACAGCTACAGGTTGGGCAGAGAAGAGATTCAGAGCAGCCCTGTGGGGAAGGATTTGGGGGTGTTGGTTGATGAGAAAATGAACATGAGCCAGCTTCAGTGTGTGCTCGCAGCCCACAAAGCCAACCGTATCCTGGGTTACATCAAAAGGAGTGTGACCAGCAGGTGGAAGGAGGTGATCCTGCTGCTCTACTATGCTCTTGTGAGACCTCACTTGGAGTATTGTGTGCAGTTCTGTTGTCCTCAACACAAAAGGACATGGATCTGTTGGAACAAGTCCAGAGGAGGACCATAAGGATGATCAGGGGACTGGAGCACCTCCCATATGAAGTTAGGCTGAGAAAGTTGGGGCTCTTCAGCCTGGAGAAGAGAAGGCTGCATGGAGACCTCCTAGCAGCATTCCAGTATGTGAAGGGGGGCTATAGAAATGGTGGTGAGGTACTATTCATTAGGGACTGTAGTGATAGGACAAGGGGCAACGGGTTCAGTCTTAAACAGGAAAAAACAGTCTTAAACAGGATATAAGGAGGATGTTCTTTACTGTAAGGGTGGTGAGGCAGTGGAATGGGTTGCCCAGAGAAGTTGGTAATGCTCCATTCCTGGCAGTGTTCAAGGCCAGGTTGGACAGAGCCTTGGGTGAGATGGGTCAGTGTGAGGTGTGGCAGGGTGGTTGGAACTAGATGATCTTAAGGTCCTTTCCAACCCTAAGTATTCTGTGATTCTGTGATTCTGTGTGGTCTCCATTTTGGTGTTTGTTTGTTTTTCCTTTTTTCCCCATGAATATTTCAGTTTCTGAGGCTTAGTAGTACATAGTGCTTTTTTATCACTTCCTGTTTCTGTTAAACTACATGAAAATGTAGTGTGTGTTTTTTATACTGGCTTACAGTGTTCAGTGACTTATAAAGAAGTGTAAAAATGTGAATTATTTAAATGGTTAGATCTTTCCATTTTGTTTTAATCTAATGCCTGTTTCTGCACTCTCAATATTTTTTACAGTGGGAGAGACTTCAAGTACAGAACATGTACCAACAGGCACAAAAATGAGTCTCATTGCTAAAATATGATTGAATTCAGTATGATAAGTTTTTCTTTAAATTGCTGTTGTGCATTTTTATTGCCTAGTTAAGAAGTAAAATGAATGTGTCCTTGGTTATGGATATATACATATCTTCATGTTTTACTTAGTATGTCAGGAAGAAAAATACTGATTCTTAGAATATGTGATTTTCACATAGGAGAGAACATATAAACCCAGATTGTCTAGTTGTGACTATTTAAAGGAACTTTTAGCACTAGTGTTATGCAAACTAAAGGAAAAATGATTCAAAGACAATGCTTAGGTTTGCTACAGTTTCTCAGAAAATTCACAAAATTTTGCCCAGTTGATAGGTGTCTAAGCATTTCTTGCTGCAGTTTGAATTATAAAATTCATATTCTGCATAGTGCTGGATCTGTTAAATTTAGTCAAAAGAGTATTCATAAAAAAACAATGTGGGAAAGTGTAACTAAAGTAAAAATATATACAAAGTGTAATTGTATGAACATTTACAGTAGTGTCCATACAGTGCTTATGAGTTCCGAAGATATTGTTAAAGATACAAAATAGAATTTAAAAAAGGAAAAAAACAGGGTTGGGAAGCAAAATTGCAAGATAAGGCTTTTTTTTTTCTTGTTTGAATCTTCCTGTAGTCTGCTTTCTTTTTGTGTTATAATATAAATCTTTCACTGCAGAAAGTTCATTGTTTCTTTTGTAATTCTAAATGCAAACAAATGGATAGCTTTGTTGACAAAAAAGGAGCTGAAGGATTGACTCTAATTCCAGCTGCTTCCTCTCACTAGACTAAAACTGGATTTTCCATCGCTGAAAAATAAACTGGAAGGCAGGGCACTCACTGTGACACATAATGGTTATTGATGATGATCTCCATGTTAAAGCTGGCCACTGGTTTTTTTTAGCCAAAATTTCTAAATAACCTAAACATTTTTTTTAAATGGAAAAAATAGGCATTAAGTACTGCACATTGGTAAATCCCTCAAAATTGTGACCCTCAGAAGGAGACCAGGGTTGTTTCCCATTGGTACACTCTCTATTTATGAGTTCATTTGTAGGCTTTTGTAAGGGTATGTATGAGTGTAAGAAAAAAACATGCAAATACACATGCTCAAGGTAATGATCAATTAATTCAGTAGATATATTGATCAAACATCAGGTGAACTAGCAGCTCATTTAGGGTGGCTATTTAGCATTTAGTCTCTGCCATGTAGTTGAGTTGAAAGATATATATTTACTTAATTGGATAAAAGAGAAAAAAACAAATCTATGCTGTTATTTGCCCACAAAAACTACATTTATTAAATGGTTTCCATTTTTTTATTATTTTATAAAATAGAAAATTATTTGTGAGGTTTTTCACCTGACTTCTCTACCCTGTGTGATTAGAAAACTTAATAAAATCATCAATACTTTTATATTTGTATATATTGGCTCAAGCCTCCTACTTGTACTGTACTTTGTTTATAAATGCCTCCATATTTTTATAGAATACAGTGACAAAAGTTATTGCCTAAGAAATGCAGATGAAGAAATGGAAACATTGTGGTAAATTAAGAGAAAACCTGCAGATGATATGTAAGCCAAGTTTTCAGTTTGATGAAGTTCTACTGTATAAGGAACAATAATGTCCCTCTACAAAAAGAGTTCTACATTTCCAAAATGAATAACCTTCGTGGCTGAATGAAAAGCAGATCATCTTTATCAGTGTATATTATTTCAGCCAAGAAAAATGGGTCATGTAAGTAATTTTTCTATCATGCTAAAAGATATTATAATTCAGAATTAAAAGAATTCTAAGAAGCTTTACTCTGCTCTGTCATTTTACAGTATAGCTCAAAATTTTGATAGCTGTGGATCAGAGACTTGATCTTATTTCAAAGGCAAGATCTAGAGCACAAAGAAGAAGATAAAACAATAAGATAGGTTGAAGACAGCAAGAAACAGAAAACGTACTTTGATTAATTGAAAGGTTAATTACTGAAAGGCATCCTCCACACTGCATACTGATAATTAGAAAGTCTAAGCAATGTGTGATTTCATTTGACACTATGAAAAAAGCTAACGTGACATAGTAAACTGCTTGATTCTTCTTGTGTTTGTGAAACTTGGTATTTCATTTTACACTGGATCAAAATAAAACTCCTTTCTTCCTTGGGAAAGGAAGAGGGCATGATCACTTCCCATTTCCTTTCAATACCCAAATAACAGGGACTAGTAAAAAACTAGACACCTCTTAACAGCTTCTCCTGCAGCACACATTTTAATTACTACGGCAAGTAGCTGGTTAAGTATCTTTTCCTTGTTGTGACACAAGATTAAAAGTTAAGCGATCATTTTTGTTCTCTATTCTTCTACTCCGTTCTTCTAGCTCCACGTGAGGAGAAGTATTCTGCAGAGCAATGTGACAGCAATAAAAGGAAATGGCATACTGGCAAACAGCTCTGCTTTTACACCACAAAACTGTGCTGCAAAATTTATAAAGATATTAGATAAACTTGGATCATTAAATAAAAAAAAGTCATGCCCTTTATCTGGTCTGAAAAGCCATATGTATTTTAATCTGAACAGACAATATTTTTTGCAGTACATCATTTCTGATGGAGATCACACAAAAGAAATAGGTTAGACTGAGAAAGCTCTGCCAACAAGATAAACCTGTAGTCCTAGACACATTTAATTCCCCAAGCTTTCATCGTTAATATTTTATGGCTCTCACTGATCTGCCCAATCCTGAAGAAAAATGTATCTTGCATTTAAGCAGGCAGGGCACAGAATTTATCTGTATCTCAAAGGAGGTAAAATGCAAAGTACAATAGAGATGTCACACCACAGTACTGAGTTTGCTCAATACTGTTACCTGAAACATTGATCCCTGCAGGGTGTGTTTTATTTGAACAGCACATGTAGCATTTGCATACGCAAGTATGTCATCATTCCCATTAAGAGAAAATTATGAAGAATGTTATTTGTAGGATGTAACAACGTGTTTGTTACTTTTTTTAATCTCTACCTAAACACTTAATTTTATGCAGTCATTCCATAAAGTGACATCCATTTCCTTTGCTGCAGATTCCTATAAGAATTATTTCCAGTTTAACCTATCAACATTGATTTATTAACATTAGTGAGAATACAAGAAAGAAACGATTCTTTTCCTACATTCACTGATGACTCAATAATGCATCAAGGAGCATTTATTAGGGTAAAGACACTTGAGGAGACCATACAGTTTAAACGGTTTTGTTGGTGAATCTGTTTGCTTTAGTGATAATTGAAAGTCTAAGAGCAGAAATATTGTACTGTGCTCTGTAGCAACTCTATCCGTAATGCTGAGGTATAGCAAGGATAATGCATTTGCCTGTGGCAAAGAGGAAACAATGAACTTACACAGAAAAAAATATAGGTTATATTTCACTTATATAAGCTATAAATGAAATTTTGAGACCACCTGAACAGCTTCCAGATCAAGATCCTTGTTTTTCCTGCCTAGGCAGTGCTGTTTGTCTTAGGCCACATGGACATCACCCTTTAATATGCAGACAGCCCAGAGCAAGCAATGCAACAACTTGTTATCAGACCAAAATTAGCCATAAAAATAGAGAGGCTGAAGTCTGTGATACACTTCTCTCTATCACCTACATATGAGGGTTGATAGCTTCCTCGTCCTTTTTTAACACGGTATGCTGGTGTGATATGGAGCAGCTCCTGGAAATCAATCAAGAAGGCTAAAGGCTGTAAATCCACAGGATGCTTATCCTGGTATTACAACCTCTGTGACAACAGCTGACTCTTTTTAATTCTTCTGTTTTACTAAGCCGCACATTATCACAGTATGACAAAAGTTTTGGTTGGGAGGGATGTTGTCCTGGGTTCAGCAGTAGCAGTCATTTTTCTCCTTAGTAGCTGGTGCAGTGCTGTGGTTTTGACTTTCTGCCTGGGAACAACGCTGATAACAATGATGTTTTCAGTTGCTGCTCAGTAATGTTTACTCTGACCAAGGCCTCTGTAGGTCTCATGCTCTGCCAGGGAGGAGGGGAAGCCAGGAGGAAGCAGAGACAAGACACCTGACCCAAACTAACCAAAGAGGTACTTCATGCCACAGCACATAATGCCCAGTATAGAAACTAGGTGCAGTTACCCAGAAGGGCTAGATTACTGCTGAGTTGGGCTGGGTCTCGGTAGGTGGGTGGTGAGCTGTTGTATTCTCTTCTCTTGTTATTTGTCTTATCATTATTATTACTGGTGGCAGCAGTAGTGGTTTATATAGTAGGGTTATACCTTAGTTACTGGACTGTTCTTATCTCAACTTATGGGAGTTACATTCTTTTGATTCTCCTCCCCATTCCTCTGGGACCAGGGGCAGGAACGAGGGAGAGTAAGATAGTGGCTGCACGGTTCTGAGTTACTGCCTGGGCTTAAACCATGACAGATGTCTTTGGACAGTTCCTACTCAGAATGCAGCTGTGCCCAACAGTAGAAAAGGCCAGCTGTGGCTTGTCTAGCTGAGGCTTGAAAATCTCCAAGGGCATTCCACAACCTAAGTAGCCTATTCCTGTGTTGTATTGCCCTCCTAGTGGATTTTTCTTTCCCAAGTGTCTAATTTGAACCTCTCAG
This sequence comes from Melopsittacus undulatus, assembly GCF_012275295.1. NCBI lineage: Eukaryota > Metazoa > Chordata > Aves > Psittaciformes > Psittaculidae > Melopsittacus > Melopsittacus undulatus. Next base: position 71,691,306 of record NC_047531.1, read on the forward strand.
GTTGTAATCTTAGACATCAGCAGAGAGATAGAACTACCATTATGTTACCTAATATTAAATATTAAAAATAAAAAATAATAAAATCACTTACATTTCATTTGTGTCATCAGAGGCAGGAACAGAAAACTTCAGTGCAAAGTCTTCTCAGAACAGCTCATAAGAAAGACATGAAAACCCTCCTAGCAGAATGCCTTACAATTTGAATGTCCAAGTCAGAAACTGAAAGACAAGAAATGAAAACACACTTTTCAAATCTCATCAACTTTATCAGGAGTGACTGTAGTAATTACTAACAGTTTAGTGCAATAGGAAAGAAATTATTATCTGTAATAAAATTAAAATGTAGAAAATATTCAATCATCTATATATTTAGAGTGTAATATTTAACACTCAGTATTTCCAATGTTCAAGTAAAACCATATCCTCATATCATGTACTCAAAAGTAGTTCGGAAATCACATCTGGGAAGAAACAAGGAATGGGAAGAACATAGAAGCGAGGTAAATCACAGTCTGAAATGTTTTATCTCTTTCCAATAGTTAGAGTAAAATCTTAAGAAAAGCAAGCTTCTAAATTAGATGCCTTATTTTAGTGAATAAAGCCAGCTGAAAATTTGACTGTGAACCCTCAACAAATAACTAGTATTTTCATCAAAAGTAAGTCAGATGACCCTAATTCTGAAATCATTATTAAACAACCATATAAAAAGGAGAGTGATACAGTAAGTGGCTCATTATGAATATGACAGCCTATTTCTTATTGTCCTAGAAGCTGTTCAACTAACTGTAGAGGAACTTGCTGTAGTAAGAAGAGAAAAGAGAATAACACAGGAGGAGAGGCGAAGGGAGGGGAGAGAAGGGAAAGGGAGGACACTGGGATTTGGTCTCCTTGTAGCAAGACCAAGGAGCATACAGGTCTCGCTACAGCAGTGGGAAGGACCCAGAATCTTTGACACCTGTTAGCTTCTTAATCTGGGTAAATTTTATTAGTTACAGTTTCTTGTTATGCTGGTAAAACGAAACAAGATTTTTTTTCCTATGCTGAAATGAAAAAATTACAATCTTACCTAGAATTATAGTTTTATAATTTTCCTCTGTTGTCATGAACTCAGCATAGGGATACAGTATGAACAGAAATGATTCATTCAGCCTGTCCTTTGCCATAAAACCCTTTGTGATGTTACATGTTAAATACAAAATTTGGGTAGACAGATAGATTGCTTCTATGATTCATCCTCATACTAAAGTACTGTTTGGTCTTCAGAACAAAATGAAGCCTGAGTAGATAGGGTAGAAAATCTTACAAATAGCAAATTGTTGAAATGATAAATTCTTTTATTATTGTAGACATAAACTATAGTATTTGCTTAGACTGTGGGGACCTTAACATGGCTATAAGAAGAGAGCTATTAAATTATAGATGATGATAATTATAATAATAATACAAAAGAGAGAATGTCAAATTGCCAGCAGAAAAAAAAAATCAGAGCATAAATTGGGAATGCAGAGCTCTTGTCAAAATTATATGCGTCCTCAGGCTTTTGGCAATTAAAGCTATGAGAATCATCTCAGCACTAAGCATTTTAGAGAGGTAAAGATTATTACAGTGTTGGCTAGTCATAGCCTCATCACCAGCAGTTTATCATGAGGCTACTCATGTGCATATGAGGAAAAAAAAAAACTCTGAAAAAAAAGCTGCAGCAGTCTATTCACTGAAAAATAATTAAAATATGCAACTGATGTTACTAATGTCTGACATTTATATATTGCACTACATTGACAATATGACAATAATACCAACATAGTATAATAACAATTCTAGCTTCTGGCAAATATCTTAGAAAGAAATGACTTCTTACTGAGAAGTTTCCACCCATGATAGAGGAAAAAGAACAAAAATAAAACTAACCAAGAAGTGAATTGTCCGAAATTATGCTTTCTGACTGTATTTTGGAGAAGGCTGAGATAAAGATTTTTGATTTGTGCAAACTGCAAAGGTCCACTGAAATCACCTTTCCTGCCATCTCAGGAATTGTTCTTCAGTTTAAGTATTTTTAGTTTTTCACAGTTTCTTTTTTCATATCAATCAATGAAGAAAATGAAGGTAAATAATGAGTGCTGCTTGTTCATTTCTCACTAGCTACAGAGCAAAAGTGGTTGATGATTGTTACTTTGATGTATATAAGCTACTGAAAAAAGTGACTCAGATTTGTACCTGGAAAATATTCTTGAATGATGTTTTGAAATGTCTTAGATTTTCATATGTTGCCTGTCCATGAAATACTGTCCCCAGGTTTCTTTGTGCTAAGGGCAGTATCTTATGAGAGATGGATTCTGGCATTCTAGATCTGTACTGGAAAGGAGTTCACATCAATGATTTTTATAATCTTTATAGTAAGATAATGAGATTTTATAGTAATGAGATTTTTCTTTTTCTAGTAGTCATTATGGATGATAGGGAAGCTTGCCTCTGTGATAGATTCTACTAGTGATATATTCTACTAGTGCATATCCTTAAATACCTTGAAACCTAGCAAGAGCCTTTCATATGGCACGTGTCATCTGCCAGAAATGAGTGCTGGCAAGTGCCTGAAACCCACTGATGGAACTTATACCATTTCTAGAGCAAAGCTCTGCTAGATATGAGGGGCACTGTGCCAAGCCAGCCTGTATTTGTACTATGCCGTCACTGCTCTTGCTGCCTGGTGTGAATCTCCAAGATATCCTAATAAAGATTTAAGGAGGGAATGCAGAGGATGGAAGGGGCTATTTTTACACGGACATCTCTTTTGGCAAAAGAAGTTTCTAAACTGTAAATATGGGAACATTTTAAAGACATTCCCAAATTGTTATATTTAATTTGCCTAGTGAAATCTGGGAGTCAGTCTAATTCCCAGAAAATAAAATAAAGACATAAAAGTATATATTATGTAATATTTATAAAAGATATTTAAATTTTGCAGTTGATATCAGATTTTATTGTTTTTCAGAGCAATAGAGATATTTTCATGTTGGAAATATAGACTGTAGCATTTAAAGCCTTACCTGAATGATTTAAAACACTAATTAAACATTAATTTTTCTGGACTTCAAAATTGTCCTATAACATAATTTTAATTATTTGTTACTTATTTTTCAAGGGAAGAGAACACAACCACTCACCACCCACTGACCAATATGTAGCCAGTACGTGACCTCCCCTTCTGGGCAACAGCCGCCAGATCTACATCCTGGGCACGATGTACTGTGGTATGGAATACCTCTTTGGTTAGTTTGGGTCAGGTGTCCTGTCTCTGCTTCCTCCTGGCTTCCCCTCCTCCCTGGCAGAGCATGAGACCTACAGAGGCCTTGGTCAGAGTAAACGTTACTGAGCAGCAACTGAAAACATCATTGTTATCAGTGCTGTTCCCAGGCAGAAAGTCAAAACCACAGCACTGCACCAGCTACTAAGGAGAAAAACGACTGCTACTGCTGAACCCTGAACAGTATTCTTTTCTTGTCTGTGAGTAAATAAATGTTTGCTAGTGCAAGTATACGAAAATCTTACCATTAGAATTTAGTAACACATTAAAATCTAAACTTGGAGGTTTTAATAATATCTAGTTGTATCATCTATTTTTACTCTAAGACCATTTTTAATATCTGTTTGAATTGCCTCTTTTTTCCTGTTAAATAATTATTCATTGGTATGCTAAAATTTTACAGAGCCACTGTCTGGTTTTGCATTACAGAAGAAGGGCAGTTTTCCTCCTAATTGGTCAGTGTCTGTCAAGCACCACATGATCATTTCAATCATCTTTACTACTCATCTGGAGAGTTTAATTTCTAATAATTTCAACTGCACAGTGCTTTCAAATAGTGAGAAAGTTGTCATATATGTGCTCAAATCAAGCTGTTCCTTTTTTTTTTTTTTCTCAATTTCAGCAGAAATGTAAGCAAGCTGATAAATTTATCATTCAGAAGAATGTAGCTAGGTTTCTGGAATAAAATGCTCTTTCTCATTTACTGGTGCAGGAGAATTGATTGCTCCCTCCAGACTGACAAATACTAATCTTGCGTAAATGTCAGAAGCGGCAATCAGGTGATCTCCTGTTAAACAGTGTGTGGGTGTGCAGAATGTTGGAAAGCAGAAAACCTGCAAACCCAGCCACACAATCTGAACCCCCAAACATTTCCAAAGGGCAAACTTTTCATAAGCCTCATAAAAATGTCAAGTTTTTTGTTTTTTTTTTTTTTTTTTTTTTGGCACAAATTCAATGATTAGAGCTGGGTGAACAGCTATGGAGTTCAGCAGTGTCATAGAGCTACTTAAAGAAGAGACCTGCACCATGACAGGTTGTGCTGGGAGAAAGTATACATGGCCAAGGAAGCCATATAGACACAGATTGGACCAATAAAGGATTTTTCTTTTCAGTGCCCTCATGCAAGTAATGCCTTCCCCAAATTTGAAACTGTTTCAAAATAGAACTATATCATTGCAACTTTTGAAACTGTTTCAAAATAGAACTATATCATTGCAACTAACAATATATAGCAAATGAGATGTACTGTAACATCGTTTTCATATACACTGTAAAAGGGCAAAAGAACAGCAAAATCTTAGTCCACGGTAAGAGAAGCCTATAAGCATCCATTGGATTAATATAGTATCTAAAAAATTTTTCAGTCTCCAAAACATATGTACATACAGAAAAGAATGGCAGACAGAAGCAAGAGAGAAAGGAAAAACAAATTCAGTTAATAGTGGTGAATGACAGGAACTTTGTATTTTTTTTAACATTAATATTTAATAGCAGAGAAGACTAGTTGCATATTCTATCCTTACATAGTTCTATACATTCTCTATTCAGTAGTATTACAGATATTTATTCAGATGTGAGAGTAATTAATCTTAAAAATAACTTAACATGAAAGGAAAAAAGTATGGAATAATTCAGATACATTTTTTCACTTACAATATATAGATACCTGAATCATAGAATCATAGAATAGTTAGGGTTGGAATGGACCTTAAGATCATAACTTCAGTGTTAATGAACGGTTAAAATTATCTTTCACTAAACTGTTATTATTAAGGTATTGTAATATTTTCAGTTTGGTTTGAATGAGAAAAGTGCTCATTTAGATCAATGAAAGCAATACTATTTACAACGTATTTACATTGACAAAATGTCATTTAAAAGCCTTTTCCTGAATAATAGCACTCAAAGTCCAACTTCTTTTGTTTATATATTGCTTTCAAGTTTAATTTATTTATAGTTTTTATATAAATAAAAATTTGGGCTTTTTTCCAACTAAAGATAAGCAAATAAAAAATAGAAGTATCATTGGTAGAATAAAAGCAGTTTCGTGTATGTTAGAATTTTAAATAAACTGATACGCTGGAATGGTGACACTGTAAAAATTATTTAATTTTATGCCTTACTTAGCGGTATATTAATGGCATAATTATGATCTACAGTTGAAATAGACCAAAATCTTTTCAGTAATAGTGCATAAAGACTTTTGAACCATTCTTTTAGAAACTGAAAGTGCTCTTTCAATTTATTGACTTTAGTTGATCGTTAGAAATCTATAACCATCTTAGGACCTACTAAGAATAAAGTGTCACTCATATAAAAGACTAATGACTTCCTTTTTAGTATTTCATCAATCTCTAGAATATGTGTTGAAAGCTTACAGGTTGGAGTTTTGGTTGAAAGAGAGCCAAAAAAAAGGCTTATAACAGAGTTTTAAAGCAATCTTGGTTTTCAGAGACTCGTAAAAGAAAGTGTTTCTTCTAATCTTTAGCCCTATTTGACTAAAATTCTTTCACTTATAAATATTAGGTCCTTTCACAATTGATTTCTTATGAGAAAATGACCAGTGCATAATTTATATTGCCACTCCAGAAGGAAAGTAAAGCAGTTTGGTAAGAAATACATTCTTTATGTTCTCTTACACCACTTTGGGTTAAAGAGTTAACCCGTGAGTGTATTCAAAATGAAGCAATTTTTTTTTTTTTTGTTACCTGAACCAACTGGATATTTAATGTATCATAGAATCATAGCATCATAGAATCGTAGAATAGTTAGGGTTGGAAAGGACCTTAAGATCATCTAGTTCCAACACTGCTATGGGTAGGGACAGCTTGCACTAAACCATGTCAACCAAGACTCCATCCAACCTGGCTTTGAACACTGCCAGGAATGGAGCATTCACAGCTTCCTTAGGCATGAAAGAATGTATTCTGCAAAATGCAAACTCATTAGTGGGCAATCACTCTTTCTGAGATTTACAGTGTATACAGGCACAAGTCAGAACCTTTCTTTCACCTCAACTTTGGTCTCCTCACTAAGACATCAAGGTGCTAGAATGCATCCAAAGGAGGGCAACAAAGCTGATGGAGGTTCTAGAGTCTTATGAGGAGCTGCTGAAGGAAAGAAGGCTCAGTGGACATCTTATCTCTCTCTGAAACTACCTGGAAGGAGGCTGTAGCAAAGTGGGTGACAGTCACTTTTCCCAGGGAACAAGTGATAGGATGAAAATGGAATGTCCTCGTTGCACCAAGAAAGGTTTAGTTTGGATATTAGGAAAAATTTCTTCACTGAAAAGTTTTTCTCTTTTCCTGTGAAATGTACCAGGTGGCTCTGTCTCTCCTGCTTTTCTCCTTTCTAAAGATATGTTAAAAAAAAAAAACAAAAAACCTACCACCAAAACTTTTCCTGGCAGCTCTACATTAACACATACCCACATACGTACAAACACACATTGTCAAAGTATGCAGCACAAATTCCACATTTCCTTAATGGGAAGCTTAGCAGCCCCCTTCTGCTCTTTGCTTGCCTTTAGAGTCCTACATACCCAAAAAACACCTCACACTACCCTACACAGGCACACACCATAAAGAAAGCACACTGAGGAGTCTACCTTCCAGTATTTTAGCAAAATTAAATTGTTTATCATCTTCACTAACCTTTCTCTCTCTCAGCCCAGTAAAGCAGGTTTATATGCCTTTCTGGTCTAAACATCTTGAGTGGAGAACGTGTGGCACTCTAGGCATCATCCTAAGTAATCTCTACTCCTGTGTGCACCCAGAAGCTCGCAGAGAAAACAGGTTTCTCTGCAGCAGGCCCACTGATGTACAATTCCTTGCTGGACCTGGCACCTGAACCTGAAAAACACAATTCAGTTGTTTGTATTTCTTTCTCATGTCTAGGATGCAAAAAATTACTAGGTGTCAGGTATCTACAGATGTTACAGGTGTTACAAAGGCTAAATCTCCAGATGTTAGGCAGCATGGCCTTTCTTTCTCACTGAATAGTGTCCCGCATGGAGGTCAGTGGACAGATGGCAGGACATGGACTTATGGCAACTAGGAACTCAGAATTGAAAAAAACCTTATACTTCTGTCTAATGGAGACACTTTTTCTGCTGGGCAACCCCACTGCCAAGCCTCACTGCATCCTGGGTCATGCGGGCACTGAACCCCATCCCTGGAACTCAGAGAGCAGAAGACTATTACCCTGACCCTCATGCCTTTAGGCACATCATAAACCACAATGAGCAGAAAAACCCTGTACTTAATATGCTGCAAAAAAAAAAACCAAAAAAAAATGGGGATGTTGGGACACCATTTGGGACTAGCAGGATACCTCTGTCCTTCTGAATAATGCCTGAAGCAGGCAGAATAAGAGATCCTGAGATCTGAAGGAATGGGTAGCCACCAGACAGCTGCTACTGCACAAAATCATAGACATGGATGACTGGCTGTCAGCTACAGGCAGTGAAACAGGCACGGGCAGGCAAATCTTTTCAAGGTAAACATGTACTTCATGATAGGGTAAGGAAAAATAATTATTGTGGTATCCAGGAAGAAGTATGTAAATATATAAGGATTTCAATACAGTTTTGAAGCATTCTAATTTTCTGAGTATGTATTTAACAAAGGATTCAACAGTTCAGTTAAGCTAAAACTACTTCTAGTGTCAGCATTTTTTAACTTAAAATAATCAGAACAACTATTTTTTATAAGATCAGTGAAAAGTATTGTCAAATATTCCAGCCAGGTATGTATGAGATCCATATTAATAAAGATTTTCTGTTCATTTTTTTTCAGTCCTAAGCCATTCCTAGTGGTTTTGATAGTGTTTGTCTTAGATTAACTATTAGATTAGTGGAAGGAAGTTGAAAAAAGTAAAAATAAACATTATCTCAGTTGTTTAAAGGGTTTTTAGTCTTTTAAGACTGCCAAATGAAGGCAATATGTTTTGCAATAAAGTGTATAGGTCACATTCATAAGAAAGAACATGAGGGCTGGAGTGGTGTAAAACCAGAAAGCTAGAGGGAGACAGAAAGATAGCTAAATAAACATGAATTCTCATAGATATGTTACAGAATCACACCTGGCTATGCTATGTGAAAGAACAAAAGGTCCGTGTCTTTCTTATGCTGGGGGCTCCAGATCTGAACACAGTGCTCTAGGTGAGAACTCCAGAGAGCAGAGTAGATGGGGCAAATTATCTCTCTTGACCTGCTGGTTACACTTCTCTTGATCAAGGTTCTGAATGAGGAAGGAATTTTGAAGGGAAAATAGCTAATGTGGTTCATAAATGTTTGAGTCGTTAGGATAAAAACTGATTACCCTCCCATGTTTTTTTTTAAGAGCATGAAATTAACCACTTAGTGAGATATACATTTATATCATTTGTTCTAGTCTTTAAAATCAATGCCATTCTTCATAAAGTTCATGTGGCATATTTATTTATTCAGGAAATTGGACTAAAGTGATTAGCATAGAAATTTCTAAATGAGGGTTTTGGTGATATGCCAGATACAATTAGTTCTTCTACTTTGATTACCTTTACTTACTTTCTAGACACAGATAGGGTTGAAGTAATTTCTCACAGTTTGGGAACATCCCTGGACCCGACAGTAATTTGCTCAACTTGCCTAGAGAGCAGGCAAACAATTTGCAGTGCAACCCACTGTCATATTGACTTTTTTGTCCAACTCTCTTGTTGAGAGTTGTTAGAATGAGGTGTGAATGTATTTCTGGCCTAATATGCATTTCCCATCCTTGATGGAGGTCTTGGAAGAAGAGAGAGATGGTATTCATGTATTAACATTCAGCTGGTTCCTTCAGCTAGAGCTGATTTCTACAGTGCAGACCCAAATTCTGAAGGCTTTCACTAAAATATTATTTCATAGTAATTTTAAAATTAATTTCCGACAACCTTGGAAGATCCTGATCTACATTGTTTGTGCATAGTTTACATTGTACTGATTCATATTGGGTCAAATATTAAAGTATTAATTTATAGTAATTTCTTAAGCAACCTAAGCAATAATATATCATCTTTGCAGATATTTCACTGTCCTGGATTTAGCAGTAGCAGTCAATTTTTCTCCTTCTTAGTAGCTGGTGCAGTGCTGTGGTTTTGACTTTCACCCTTGGAACAGAGCTGATAACGCTGATGTTTTTAGTTGTTGCTACATAATATTTTCTCTGACCAAGGACTTTGTGAGTCTCATGCTCTGCCAGGGAGAAGGGGAGGCCAGGAGGAAACAGAGACAGGACACCTGACCCAAACTAGCCAAAGAGGTATTCCATACCACAGCACATCATGCCTGGGAAGGTAACAGGAAGTTCCTCAGAAGGGCTTTCTCTCTTCTGGGTCTGGCTCATTTCGGCAGGTGGTATTGTATTCTCTTCCCTTGTTATTTCTCTTACCATTATTATTGTTGGTGGTAGCAGTAGTGATTTGTGTTATACCTTAGTTACTGGGCTGTTCTTATCTCAACCCATGGGAGTTACATTCTTTCGATTCTGCTACTCATCCCTCCGGAAGCCAGGGCAGGGGGGGATGGGGAAGGAAAGAAAAGGGTGGGGGGAGAGAGAGACTGTGTGGTTGGGTGTAAATCATGACAATTCTTTTACTGGGAGGGTAAAAGAATGTTTCCTTCACAGGCTGATCACCTGAGAAGGAGAAAAAAGGTGTGTAATTGCTAAGCACTTTTGTTATATACCTCCCAAAGTATAAAGATGGTGACCAGACTGGGAACATAAGCCAGATCAGTTTCATGATCAATGCTTGAATTGTATTACAAGTCATTATCATAAAGTACAATGAGACAAACACCTAAGCCCAAGCCCCACACTTGGAAACACTAACAGCAAATACCGGCTCTAAGTATGGTATACTGAAACTGTGAGATTAAGAGAAACAACTTTGAGAGCAAATAAGTCAGCATTTTGACAAGTGACTATAAATCCGGTCAGAATGCTGTTGTTTTCTCAACCCCTCGTGCCCCACATTGGACGCCAAAAAGAACTGTTGTGGTTTAAACCCAACCACACAGTGGTTAGTGAGAAACATGTAGAGTCTTAGAGTTTCCAAATGACTCTCAGTGAACAGCATAATGACCTAACATATTTTCACTAATTCCTATGAAAAATACGTATACTTATATATTTAGAAAGTCAAAAAGCTGAATGCTTACTGATTATAGATGGAACTCACTAGCATTGTGGGATAATTTTACAAATGCATTATTAAGTTCATTAAGAAAACTAATAAAAGTAATGCTATTCAGTTGGTATGCTGAAGGGAAGGAATGCCATCCAGAAGGACCTTGACATACTTGTGAGGTGGGCTGATGGCAACCTCATGATCTTTAACCATGACAAATGCAAGGTCCTACACCTATGTTGGAGCAATCCCAGGCACAGCTACCGGTTGGGCAGAGAAGAGATTCAGAGCAGCCCTGTGGGGAAGGATCTGGGGATGCTGGTTGATGAGAAAACGAACATGAGCTAGCTTCAGTGTGCGCTTGAAGCCCAGAAAACTAACTGTATCCTGGGCTGCATTAAAAGGAGCATGACCAGCAGGTCGAAGGAGGTGATCCTGCCGCTCTACTATGCTCTTGTGAGAAACTCACTTGGAGTATTGTGTGCAGTTATGATGTCCTCAACCTAAAAAGGACATGGAAGTGTTGGAACAAGTGCAGAGGAGGGCCACAGAGATGATCAGGGGACTGGAGCACCTCCCATATGAAGATAGGCTGAGAAAGTTGGGGCTGTTCAGCCTGGAGAAGAGAAGGCTGCGTGGAGAACTCATAGCAGCCTTCCAGTATTTGAAGGGGGCCTACAAGGTTGATGGGAAGGGACTCTTTATTAGGAACTGTAGTGATAGGACAAGGGGTAATGGGTTCAAACTTAAATGGGAAGTTCAGGTTAGGTATAAGGGGGATGTTCTTTACTGTAAGGGTGGTGAGGTACTTGAATGGGTTGCCCAGGGAAGCTGTGAATGTTCCATCCCTGGCAGTGCTCAAGGCCACATTGGGCAGAGCCTTGGATGATATGGTTTAGTGTGAGGTGTCCCTGCCCATGGCAGGGGGGTGGAACTAGATGATCTTAAGGTCCTTTCCAACCCTAACTGTTCTATGATTCTATGATTTTATTTAGAAATTGTAAGTAAAATGCTATCTCATTGTTACTGGAAGTTCAGTAAAATATATATTTTTGCATGAGTGTTTTCACATGCCCCACAAAGCTTTATTTTAGAGCTGTACAGTGGACTATCATGCATTTAAATTGCATATTTAAAGCCAAGAGCTAAATAATTGATAAAGAAGATATTAATATAATCTAAAAATGTGTTAAGTGGTAAAAAAATTGAAGGATTATTGATCAGTTTCTCTTAGGGAAAGGAGGAGGTGCCATTTTTATATATCCCTTGAAAAAGCTCTCATGACTTTACATTAAGGAAAATATATTTGACTCTTAGAAACTGAATATTTTCATTAGGTAGGTAATCTTCAATAGCAAAGCAGCAAAATAGTGGAGCTGGTACCTGACTAAGGAAAAACTAATTCAAAAGTAATTGCTTACAAACTAGCTGTGTCAAACTGGTCAAGACATTTTACTCTGCTTCCCCGTTTCAGGTTAACCAGGGTTTTAAATGAATCATCTGGGTTGTTGACCTGATGTTTTTCAACTGTGTAGCAGGTATTATGTGTGAAAGGTTCCACAAACTACCCACATTCCTCCATTCACTGTAGGCCAGAAAATACTACTCCTATCTTGTAGAGAACCTGGATCTGTAAAGTAAAAGTTCACAGAATGGAAATGTAAATTTTCTTGAAAGGAAGTAGGGGAGATTAAAGGCATTGATCAACACACTACATCTGTGGATGGATTTACTGGAGAAAACTCTTAGATGTTTCTAGGAAGTCAGCTACACCTCAAATTATGGAAGGCAACACAAACAAATAAAGCTTCCAATGACTTTTACAGAAAAATTCAGGAAGAAATCTTTCTTCAACTATCACCACTTTTAAAACTTGAGGGTTTTTGTGTTTATTAAATCCTTTTGTTGCAGAATTACTGTTTTCAGCTGTAAACCTTGTGAGACCTGTACAAGCAAGCAGAAGCCCTAAGACCCTCAGGGGAATTGTTTGTGTAATCTTTAACAGGTCACAGCAGTTAGTGGGGAGGCAGACTCTTACTAGAACCCTCAGGCCTTGTACACTATTTCTAGGCATAACATGAGTCCTTGGAAGTAATTTGGTGACAGCATTTTGTAAAAGAACCCTTAAGAATCCCTTAGGAGACATTTCAGCCACATTCAGCCACATGAAGTATTGAATTTTCAGGTTTATAGAAACTTGTGTTTATAGAAAAAGGAAGGATTACTATCCTTTAGAGTTACTGGGGAAATTAATAGGCCATAATCAAACTGACATACATTATATAGATTAGGCTATTACTTTTCTTTTTAAAGGAAGTACATCAGTTCTTCTTTTTAACTTTTACTTTATTTAAAGAGAGTTCTAATTTTTAATGTATTTTGAAATTTAATTCTGGTTCATTGAAATATGTACATATGCACTACATGATGCATACACATATATACATATACATTATGTATGCATATGCATTACATGTATGCATAACCACCTACACTTATAAAAATATAGAGGACTGAATGAAAAAAAAAAACACATCATTTTTCAGTGCTTTCAAAGTGAATGTTTTATGAGAAATATCCTGTGTCAGACACTCTTCAACTAAATTGTTAGTGAAAGGATATAAAAATGCAGTTTATTATAACTAATGACTGCTACTGCTGAACCCAGGACACCATGTCAGAAGAACTGAGCAACTGATCCATAACACAAAGCATCAATGTATAATTGTCCAAACTTCTTACCAAGAACATTGAAATGGACCATTCTCTGTTAAGTAGCTTTATAGACTAACATTGCTATCAAAATCCTCTAATTATTTTTACTTTTAAAATTGAAATATTATTGTAATTCAACAAAAAGCATCCAAATAAAATTTAAAAAAAATCTCAGTAAGAAACTACCAGTAAACCTTTCATATTTCAACTGCCATCATCTGCAGTTAAGATATTGGAACTTTGTTCTAAATAATATAGTTTGTAAAAGCAATTGATATGGCTCACAAAAACATCTACTGTATGCTATGTCAGAAGAATACAAAGCAAAATTCCTCTAAGATATGTACAGGGATTGTGTTGTAATCCAATTTTTCGTGCTGGTATTGTTTCCTTGGGCTATTCTAGCTAGTTTACTGAATTAAGGCACAGAATTACAAAGAAAATGTTCTTATTGTGAAAGATTTTTCTTTTTTCCTCTAGGTGCTACTTTTGTTGTAACTTTGTCCTACACACAGGCTGCACTGCTTAGCTAATTTCTACATAACAGAGGCAATTTTGAAGTCATTTATTGATCCAGGCTTTACTGATGAAGCTGTCCTTAATCCATTCATTTCTATAAAATCATATAATAGTTAGGGTTGGAAGGGTCCTTAAGATCATCTAGCTTGCACCCTCTGACATGGGTTAGAGACACCACTCACTAAACCATGTCATGCAAAGCTCTGTCCAACCTGGCCTTGAATGCTGCCAGGGATGGATCATTCACCGCTTCCTTGGGCAACCTGTTCCAGTGCCTCACCACCCTTACAGTAAAGAACTTCTTTATATCTAACCTAAACTTCCCATTTAAGTTTGAACCCATCACTAAAATCTGATAACCTCTCACCTGCATGATGTCTGACAGTTGTTTTGAAAGAAAGAAATTGAAAATGTTTATTTATCTGTCACAACCCTGTAGGCTGGCAGGTATTCAGCTCCATGAGATTCTATCAGGGAAGTAGAGTTTGTTTCTTCCTCTTCTTAGGACAGAGGTCTTGCAACAACAAACATTTCTTCTCTGTAGATGTGCCCTATGTGTCTGTGGACTGGCAAGACTCTAACTTGACATGGGAATATTTAGCGATTCTGGCAGGCAGTACTGAAGGAATATGGGTGAGAAAGGAGAAAAAAGGTTATTTTTAATATTATAGAAACTCTATTATATCCAAACAGAGTATAATAAGAGACAACAAAATCACTGCATCCAGAGGGTATTTCACTTGTCAAATCATAACATTTTGTCAATTGCACAAACTTTGTAAGAATCATCTGTAGCAGAAAACATTACACATCCTAAATATTAGTGTTTTTTTTTTTTTAATATAGTTCAGTAGTCATGAAAACAAGCTTTAGCTAGCATTGAGCCAGAACATGAATATATTCAATGTAGCAGTGGCCATAAATGTATACATATGTACATACACATAGATATATACATATGTACATAGAGCTATATAATTTTCAGAAATATATGATGCCTCTTACCACATAGACTAATATTAAAATGTATGTAGTACTTTTTTCAGGTTACTGTGGCTTCAGTATTATTAATTTTATATAGCTGTAGCCATAAAAGAAATAGGGAGATTTAATCCAAGAAAACTGTAACAGTGCCATAAACAGATTTCATTAAAACACTCGGTGTATATTAATATTAAAATATGATTGGAATGTAACCTTCACATGTGCAATAATATTGGTATGATCAATGGCCTCAACTCAACACTCAGCACTGAGGGAAAGAAATGAAAGATAAGACGCTACATAATATTTACCTATACTCGGAACTAAAAAGAAGTATTGAATAAATGATGATAAAAAAAAGACATCTTAACATTAAATGAACACTGAACTAAACCCAACATTAGACTATTTTTCTAGTGCTGTAGAAAGTGGTTTAGAAATATCTAACTTGAAGATTGCATTTAAATTTTCTTTATTGTTCCAAATATACTTGGAACATGCTATAAATTCAACTAAAATAGTAATCACATTTTTCACCTGTATAGGCCTATATAATGAACCACTAAGATCCAATCACATCTGAAGAAACATGGAGATGAGTGTTTTAGTATTACTTCAAGCAATGCTGAGTTATCTGGATTGAGGAAAGAAAAACATTTGGTTTTACATGGACTTCAACATAAAAAAAGACAATGATAACCTACCAAAAATAAGTTTTTGCATGAGGGTACAGTAATAGGAAGGTATGGCTTTGCCCCTCAAGATTCTACAGATTTATTTGTATATGTGTGATACAACCAATTAAAAAAATAATTAAGAGCAGAGTCTTCTCTGTATTTTACAGTTTATAAATTCAAAATCTCCAATACTACAGGAAAAGAAAGTCAGTTACAGAGTAAAATATTTAAAAGCATCTTTCCTGAAAAGCTGAAACTTCTTTTACTCAACCAGTATCATTAGATGCTGATATGACCATGTTTCAGCATCTGCCAGCGCTAGGATTACTGTTGTTAGCTGGTATTAATGTCATAAAAGAGCTAATGTACAGCACCACAGCTGCTCACAGAAGCAGAACAGAAAATGCATTTATTACCACAGTGTGGCTTAGTATTAAACTTTGTGCTGTGTTTTCTTCAAATGTTAGTGAAAACTGCAATTGTTCTAAAAGTTGTATTATAATTTTTCTCGTTGATAACCACTTGGGAGAAAAAGCACACTGAATATTTGCATGATTGCTAATCAATTATTAATTATGGTTATCTCTTGCTACTTACGTGGCACAGGTGTAGAATACTAGAGCTCTAATTACCCTGACAGAGGACAACAGGGCTAGGGCTAAAGTTTGCCAATTCTATGACCTTGCTTTGTTCTCTTCACTGTTTGATTTGGCCTAAGTGTGATATGAGCTTACAGATTTTTTTTTTTGTCAAAAAAAAGTCTTTATTTAGGAATTTTCACTTAATTTAATTTATAGCAAATTAAAATTAGATTCTGATTACTGACTTGTACTGAGAAACAAAGAAGACATCAAGTGTCTCAAATCCCCTTCTTTCTAACACATAATTATACTCAGTCCCTTCAGCCTCCATCACCTAAACCCTGCCATTTATGCCCAGCACAAGATTCCATGCTATTTTCTGGAAGTCCTAAACTATCTGCTGATGTATTGGGCTTTTCATAGGCATTATCCAGGAAGTGTACCTGCAAGAAGATTGGAGCTGTCATTAAGGCTCTGAAAATCTTCCCTTACTCTGAACAGGAGCTCAGAATATGAGGCAAAGTGTACTTACACTGATAATGAGAGTGTAGTAGTCGTTCTGTCTCAACAATGAAAGTATAAGTTCTGTAAGCTGAAAATCAGCCTAAATTTACCTTACTCTATTCTTACTCTGGATTTCTCAGAAACACTCAATGTGAACAAATCAAAAACAGTTAAGAACCCCACCATTTTTAGAAAATCATTCAGGAAAAGATAATAATTAGAATAACACGTTACTCAAAGGTGCAAATATTGTCTGGAAAAACCTCTTATGCTTCAGTTTGATTCCACTGATGACTATTTTTACAAAAAGCAGAATGATAAATAACATTCAGAAATTTAAAGCTGAGTATGCATATTAAGCATTTATGCTTGAGCAGTTTAGATAAATTTTTAGGTTTTATGAGACAAAATAATAACATAATGTCCAGTATTTATTTGGGTTTGTTTGTTTGCTTTGTGCTAGGCTACTTTATAGACAAATTACTTGTTTATTTTTTTCAGCTGATGTGAAAGAGATGTTAAAGACATCTTCCCCATAGGTACAACTTTAAGCTAAGACAGTTGAGTTAGAATGTAATTAACTACATTGCTATTTGTCTTTTTTTAATTTAATGTTAAGTACTTCTTTCCTCTGCTTCATTTAGTGCTTAATGTTTTAAAGGGATTTTTATCCCTGTGGTGACTGCAGTTATATAAGATAATGAGTTAAATTTTAGCCTATATTTCTCCCAGTCATATACATTAAATGCAAGAAATTAATGCTATAGAAGTATTTTCCATCATGACTGTCAGAGAGCTGGAAAATCTTTATCTAAAATTACCCTAAAAGACTTTCCAGTTGTTAGCAGCTAAATTCTATAAGACATAATTTGATTACAGCAAACACTGATGCAAACATGCAACAAATGGAAATTGTTGTAGTTAAAGACAGAAGCTGACGCTGATGTTAGCAAAAGATTCAAGCAAAACCTAAATCTTAAACATTTTTAGTGACGGAAGCTTAGCTTTAGAGACACTCAAACTTGAATTCAATCTTCTTGTTGAAAAAGAAACCCAACACAAGCAAGTGAAAAAAAAGGAAGTAACTGAAAAAGAAAGCAAAGAGGATGTAGAAAGACAACAGTGTAAAGAGAAGATATAATAGCATTCAAATATTTAAATCTTCTTTCTGAAATATACAATACAGTGAACATATAAATCTCAGTATATTTTTGAAAAGCATTGATAACTTTAATGGAAGAAGTAGGCAACATGAAAGACAAGAAATAAGTAGAATAGAGAATAAAGATGGCAAAAGAATTATGTGCATATAATAAGCATACTCAGGTTGTAAATTAGAAAGTGAAGTTCTAGGACAGCTTTGTAATATCAGATAAAGGATTTAAAACCAGGCTATTTAAGACATGATGGATCTGTATTAGAAAAGCAGTTTTAAGGCTTGTCAATATAGACTAGATTCAGTAACATGGGAATTTCTTTCCACTTTAACATTTCAATTCATTGAATGAAAGAAATTATAAGGAGATAAGATTGACCTAAATTGATTTTTTTTTTTCTGACTTAAAGATGAAAGAAACTAAAACCTGAATATGAAAAGTAATTTTTTGTAAAAGTACTTAGTAAGGAAGAGGGCCAGAAGGGAAAATATTATACTTTAAAATGCTTACCTCAGTAGGTCAAATATTTCATTTCTCTTAGGAAAAAAAAAAGTAGCAAAAGGGAATACAGTAATTGACACTCACTAAAAAGTCCTATATATGCGACAGCTAATGACTTCAGTCCACAGGCAAAAATAAACCATAACAAGAGGTGCATTTGATGGCTTTATTAGTAATTCTGATGACACTGAAATCAAAAAGGTCATTCACAAAGTAGAAGCAAAGCTATATTACTAAAGATCATTATAAATAAATAGGGCAAGTATGCAAGTATAAAGTCACAAAGGTTAAGGAGAGAAAAGAGTTCTCTGAGATCATTAGATAATACAAAAGATACTAAGAAGAAGAGAAAGTCTAGTTCCATTCCTAATCAGGGAGGGAAAGCGTTCAAGTGGTCTACTCTGAAGAGCTAAAAAAAAAAAGTAACCTTTTTCCTCTTTGTTTTTTTTTTACAAAAAGGGTTATGACTCAATACTAACACACAAAATTAAAAAATAAAATAAAATTGAACAGATAGAAATAAACACCGAAAAATTGAAAGAATAGTTTGAAACCAATTCTTATAAATTAAATTACTTAAAGAGAAGTATCTGCTAACACCTACCTATGAATGTCAAAACCAAAAATAAATAAAAATTACCAACCTATTTTTGGATTTTGGTTTGATCCTGAAGTCTTACAGACATTGGAAGGAACCTTGAAATAAAGTGAACACTAAAGCAAGGTGGAGGAAAGACACAGTATCTCTTTTCAGTAAAGGGAGAAAAAGCAATCCCTGGGGAATCATAGGTCAGTCAGATTCTAGTTCTGCTGTTTGAGATTATATTAGGAAAAAATATTAATATATTATTTATATATTTACTTATACATTTATTTTTATTTAAAACAAAGTACTAAGTATCCTGACATGTATTTCCCTATAAATAAAAATACAAGAACAATTTAATTTCCAACTTTATAATCATAATTATCTTCTTTGTTAGTAAAGAAATAGTAGGTGTGACAAGACATTGACCTTAAATAAACTTGTAAAATTGTCTTTGTAACATATTCATAATCAAACTGAGAGAAATAGTGATTTGACACTAATCCCTTTACAATAAAAAAAGTTTTTTGAAGAACACCTGTCTTGATTCTCAGCTAAATTACAAATATGACATCAGCATGTTCTTGTCTTGTTCCATGGATTCCTTGAAAGTTTGTCTGCCTTAGTTTCTGATAATCAAGGAAATATGACATCTAGTAGAACATTTGTTATAGCAAACTAAAGCAATTTTCTACTTGCAAAAATTCTTTTTTCTCTATTAAGCTGCCCATCTGAGAAACTTAAAGTGTCGGACTCTTCTTTATGATTTGTAGAAGAAAAAAAAATAAAATGCACTATTTTTGTTGCATGGAAAAAAATTATTTTTTAATATTTATAATCCTAGATTATGTAGGGGTCAATATCTACTTGGTTTGAAGCTCAAATAACCTTTCAATCTTTATTAGCTCTTGACACTAACATCCAGAAAGCTTTGTATTCTTATTCAAATTATGTCTAAGTTCTCTCAAATGGGAGTTTATTTAGAATACCTGCTGGAATGAAGCTGATCAGTAACAATTCCAAAATAAAATTCTTGTCTTTTCAAAGGTTACTCCACATAGAAGCCAACCACAAATTAGAAACACTACAATTAAAGAGACCAGAGTTTTTCTTCCTTTATTATTCAGGTTTCAGACTCTTCTGATTTGCCAGTAGGACTGCCTGTTATGGTCTGTAAAGCTGCCCAAGAAGGAGGCAACTGAGAATGCCAAGAAATTTAATATTGGACATCAAACTGCTGATATTATAACATCAGTAAACTAGGTTAGATTTGAAGGGACAGCTCTGCATCAATGTAAGAAAGAGCTAAATCTTTGTGCTTCAAATGTACGCTTTGCATATTGTGAGACCACTGAGAGTTTTGTATTTCTTTTTTGCTACAGAAGAATCATCATGGGAAATTGCAAAAAAAAAAAAAAAAGCATGGGAAAAAAATGTCTTGTCAATTCACCTAATTAATTGTAACATGGTAAAGAAGAGGAGAATGTATTACAGAAAGCTTAAATGCTTTCAACCTCTCTTTTGAAAGATTAACAGTGGCTTCTCAATGTGAGAAAAACAGTCCAGAGGGAGGCAAGTTCTGAAAAGGTCTTGAATACCTAAAAAGACAGGAAATTAATAAGGCCTGTAATTATTGGCACAGAGATCTAATGAAGTGTAAAACTTCGGTGTAACAACAAATTAAAACTCCATTAAGTCTATGGATAATGAAGAACAAAAAATGATTAAGGAAAAAATACAGTTCTTTTCTTTGTTTTTTCTTTTTTTTTTTCATACAATTAATTCAGTTTTGGTTTTTCTTTTTAATGTGAGAAATAGCTGAGGAAGACTCTAAATGGCAATTTTAATGGGACTTTAAGTCTTATTATGAGGCATACCTAAGCTTTTTTTAATACTTCCCAGATAGATATAGAATTTTAAACTAATAAGAGGTTTCACTGAAAGGACTTGAAAATTAATACAAAACATGCTACAGGCAGGCTAATTGGGTTCATTTCATGAAAGTGTACTTTAAATTAGCTAACTTTATTCTGTTTTTTTCTTGACAGAATAAAAGGTCTTTGAAGCTACTGCCATTGAGATTGATCCTGAGATGTAGAAGAATCTGACCGATAGCAGTTGGAACTGGAAGCTGTAGTTTACATGTAATTTACACAGGGGATTCACAAAAGCATTTTCTACCCATGGAGGATGAATCAGATATCTTTGACAAATATCTGTAGTAGAATCAATGCCCTTCTTGTCTTACTCTATGATTACTGATGGATAAGTCTTCCATTTATTGAGTCCTTTTTGTTTTCATACAAACCAAGCTTCTGACAGATAAAATATTATTTCCTGTGACACTGTTACACACATATTTTCCTTGTATTCTACTAACATGTTACTAGTTAACTTAATGGATATTAACACACTGTACAATAAAATCTAATGACCCCAGAATAGAATGTTAGTCACAACTTATTGTATCCATGAATTTTATCTATAAATGCAATCTGTCTGCATGCATAATGACATGTAGATAATATTGTAGAACTTTATTGTAGAATAAATAAATATTTCTATCAGATGAATATTGTAGAATTTTATTGGATGAAACACAACAGGTACAACACAAAAATAGTCTTAGAACTTAGTTTTCTAAATGCTATCAAAGAAAACAGAATGACACCAACAACAAAGATAAGAATTCAGCAATCAATTTAAGTAAATTGCAATGTCAGGGTCACATAAATCACCTCATTTTTAGAATTTGAGTGTACCCATGTAGAAATTATGTACTCTTAGACTAGAGTATAAAAAAGCCAAAACCTCGAGAGCAAGATTACAGTATTTAAATAATAGCCTATAGAAGACCTTTATAGTCTTCACACAGGAATCTCACTTCACTAACTAATCCATGTCCTCAGTTCTGATCCAGGACACTTTTCTTGACTGTCATTCCCCCACGTGCTGAAAAATGCCTTCCTGGTGATAGTTGCTGTTCATGTCTTTCTTAGTAACTGCCTGCTGATTCCTTGGCAGAAGAACCCTATTTTCCCAGTTGCAGCTTAATTTTCTGTCAGGCTTTGAAAAAGTACAGAGGAAGCATCACTTAGGCAGATATTTCCTCTTCCTCAGGGTAAAAAGGCATGAGCAGAATTTGACCTCAGGACAGGCTGGACCATGTGTCAGATGGTCTTCCAAGCATATTGGGAAGATGACAGTTAAAAACTCTAATTATAAACGTGAAGATTCTGAGCATCTCTTGTTAGTAATATGCCATACTTTAAAGACATTTTTAATGCCCAAAATTAGTTAAATGCGAAACCAGAAAACACTGTTAGCAACTCATGAGATATACTGAGCTAAACTATTCTGCTTGCACCATCTCTTAATCAATTTCTGCTGTGGGGCTTGAAACTACCTGAGTCTGACAGAAACCTGAAGAGCAATAGAGATAGGAGAGAAGCCATGCATTAGGAATAAATCACTGCTGATCACAGCAAGAATCTCTTCCTGTGGAAAACCCACCCTTTTCTTCCAAAGTGTACGCTTTGTTGATGGAAATTACCTAACCAATGACATGTAAAAACTGAAGTTACACGGTGTGATTCCTATCAAGTCTGATTTACATTAAGAACAGAGTCGTTTTCTGAGCTTGTTTAGGTGGAAAATTCACATTAGATATAAGCATACTACTTTCCTTAAGCCTTTTCCTCCAAAGCCAACAATAGATATCTACATATCCTGTCCTTTGGTAGACCTTTTAACATATTTTATGTTTATTTCATGGTACAGAAATAACAAAAGAATTTTTTTCTATGTTTCATCATTCCTAATATGCTGTCTACAGCAAGCCATAGCTCAAGGAAAATGTTAAATTTTGAATGGCTGATGTAATTTATGCAGACTTGTACAATGATTACCTGTTATCTGGAAAAACAAACAAAAATAATATAGGATTTAGCCTCATATATTTGGAAAATTGCCTCCCCCCAAACCAATGCACAACAGTTATTAGGAAAGAAAAAAAAAAGATTTTATTTTGTGTTAACTAAAATAATTTATTTCAACAGTTTTGTTGGGGAGGAAAGGGAGAAGCACTTGGCATAGTAAAACCCACCATTGAATAAACCGTCTTTATCTACTTAATTCAGAAACTCTAGACAATTGGAGGATTCAGAACAATCAGCTACACCAATATTTAGATAGAAGTATAAAATTAGATTAGAACTGTGATCAATAACAAAATGATTGGATAAGCCTAAATAAGCTATCTGGTCTAAAACATGATAAGTTCACTGTCATGATGGGCCTGACCATGGGCCCAGCCTGATCAGTCACTGCCCTGCAGCAGCTGCCACTTAAAGTTCTGAAAACTCCATACAGGGTTATTTTTTGGAGAAAACATTTCAGGTCTCAGTTCAACTTGTCACATGTCAGGAGTAGTGTAAGTCTAAAATTATTTAGCATTATGTTCCTTGAAGCATGGAAATGAAATCCTTTCAGTTCTATAATGAAAAGGTGCTTTCCATTTCTCTTATCCTCACAACTATTATAATTTCAAAATGCACCAGGGAATATATCCCAGTTATTTATCTATCATTACTAAATATAATTTATATCAAAATTAAAGAAAACAGACAGAAAGCTAGTAAGTGTGGAAACCAAAAGGGCTTTGCAGAACT
The DNA here is from genome assembly GCF_012275295.1 of Melopsittacus undulatus. Lineage (NCBI taxonomy): Eukaryota > Metazoa > Chordata > Aves > Psittaciformes > Psittaculidae > Melopsittacus > Melopsittacus undulatus. Next base: position 71,714,650 of record NC_047531.1, read on the forward strand.
GAAAACACACATATTGATTTGAGTTGCTGAGGTGAGTAGTTTGAGAGAGGACACCTGCAACGCTGGAGCGGAGTGGAGGGAGGTCAGCCTCCAGCAGTCTCACCTCAGAGCCACAAGAGTCACCTAGGAGGGAACCTCAAGTCCTCCACAGGACTTGCCCAGGAGCCGGCAGCTCAGCTACCTCGAGGAGGTGACTCACCGGGGGCGGAGCCAGGAGGAGTTGGCAGCAGCTGTGAGTGGTTAAAAACCTGCCCAGGAATCGCGGCGAACAGAGCGGGGCGAGGCAGTTTGTGTGGCAGCTCGCGCGGGCAGGCGAGCGGGACGGTGAGCACTCGCTGTATGGCCAGGGCCCGGTCTGGGAGCTCTGCCTTGGCTGCCCCGACGGCGGCCAGCGTAGGCACCCAGACAGAGCCGGTAAGAGAGGAGGCTGCGGTGCAGAGCTCGGAGTATGGAGAGCGGCTGCACTGTGCTTGTGAGGGAAAGGTGCAGAATGGGCAGGGCTGCACTCGGTGCCCCCTGCTGGAGGTCCTCCTGCAGCAGGTGGCTGAGCTGCGGGATGCTGTCAGTAAGCTGCAAGATGTCAGGGGAGCTGAGAGGAAGCAGGACTGCTTGCTCTAGGCTCAAAACAGCACAGGGGCCTCAAGTTTCCTCTGTAACTCATCGAGGAAGCAAAGAGGCTGTTGATTAGGGAAGCTGGGAATTAGTAACAACAAAAAAAAACACAAAAGGAGGAAGAGAGCAATTAAAAGCAAGGAGCTTCCTCCTAAATCCGCCGTACCCACTGAGAACCGCTTAGCTGTCCTGCTGAGGAAATGCACTTGCATCAGAAGCAATCGGCTGGTGCACTGGTACAGAAGATCTCTACTGGTGCCGCCAGGAAAAAGCGGCGGGTTGTAGTAGTAGGGGACTCTGCCTTGAAAGGGACAGAAGCGCTCATCTGTCGGCCTGACCCAGTTGCAAGGGAGGTGTGTTGCCTACCTGGGGCACGGATCAGGGATGTTGCAGAGAGGCTGCCTGCTCTAGTAAGTCCCATGGACTATTACCCGCTTCTAGTGATACATGTGGGTGCTAGGGGTATAGATGGTAGTAGCCTGAGGAGTATAAAGAAGGACTATGGAGCCCTGGGAGAGGTGGTTAGAGGCTCTGGAGCTCAGACAGTCTTTTTGACAATTCTCCAGGACACAGGGGAGGACCTTCCAAAGATTAGTGTCTATAGAGCTATTGTACTGTCTACTCTTTTATATGGGTCTGAATCCTGGGTTATCTACCGCCATCACCTGCGACTCATAGAACGCTTTCATCAGTGCTGCCTCTGTACAATTCTAAACATCCATTGGACTGACTATGTGTCAAATGCTACTGTCCTTGAACAGGCAGGGGTCTCCAGTATCGAGGCCATATTGCTGAAATTGCTGCTGTGCTGGGCAGGGCACATCTCTAGGATGAAGGATCACTGCCTCCCTAAGATTGTACTTTATGGTGAGCTTGCCACCGGTTCCTGTAGAAGTGCCCCAGAGAAGAGATATAAGGACTCCCTGAAACAATATCTTAGCCTTGGCCATATTGACTACCATCGGTAGTCCACCTTGGTCTCCAATCAGGAGACTTAGAGACACACTATACATAATGTCTCCTTTGAGAACACACACAAATCTAGTCTCGAGGAGAAAAGACAATGTAGAAAGAATTGCACCCCACCTATACCACCCAAGATGACTTTTCATTGTGCTTTTTGCAACCAGATTTGCCTATCCCACATTGGCCTTTTTAGCCATCAGCGCACTTGTAGTAATCATGGGTAAAACCCTTCCCAAATCTTCGTTTATGAAGTCAAACCATGATGACTTTCAGATGTTATCTGACTACATAAAGGAAAGAGAATTTTTATTCCACTTAAAAAAGGAAATAGAATTAACTATCTCTTGATACATCATTTTCTGTGGCAGTCAGGTTTCCAGCTACAAATATATACAGGTGTCATAAATGCAAGTTGTATTTCAGCTACCAGGAAAAACAGCAAATCATAGCCAAAAATAATATTTTTAGAGATAAAGTATTTATTGAGTTATTGATGAAACTTCTTCATAATTTGTAGTTGTTCTTGTATCACAAAGATGTACTAAGTTCAGCTCCTAGCCCACTTTCTTTAACTGAGAGACCCTCAGGAAAATGCTCATTAGGGAGTGCTTGTGCTTCCTAGAATGCAGGGGCACCTCTCTGGGTTGTAAAGGTGATACTGAACATTTTTCATGACACACTGCTTTTATTTGTTTCTGGAACAAATGCAAAGGTGAAGACAGGTAAATAGCCCTTCACCTAGTATAAATTAGAAGCTATCTCAGCACTGGATCAAGCTAAAGAGTTGGAAACATTAGCATAGTTGGAAGATGCCTTTTCTGCTAGCTCTTTGTATATGAGTGGCATCAAGCATTTATTTGGCACTGAGCAAAAGCTGTCCTGCCTTCAGAACATATGTAACATTTTTATTAATTATAGGCAAAAATTATTCCTGTCCTGGGCATACTATTTTGAGTTAGAAATCTTTAATGATATGAATCACTGAGCTTTACTGTGGGGGTTAAACTACAGCCTAATTCTTTTTTTTTTTTTTTTGCTGGTATGACAGCCTGGACCAAAATTGCAAGATTTATTTATATTTTTTAACATATATATATATATATGTATATATAAAAGCATTCTGGATTAGAATTTCATTGCTACCTGTACTGACTGGATGGGTTTATATAAAAAGAAAAAGTATTATATTATTAAAATAATATTTATTTTGATGGTAAGATGTGCTATCCCTTTGCCTGCTTAAGAATTCTGCTTGGTATTTCATGAACAATAACAAAAAATTCCCATAGCATTCTGCTATATTTTTCAGAGTCTTTTAGGAATAATGCCAAAGGGCATTACCATTTGGTGGATGTCACTAGAAAAAATATTGCTCCTTTTTGACAGCATTTAATGATCCAGGTCACTACTCTGAACAATACCCAGTGGCTTTGTCAAGTACACAAAACCTTACTTCAAAAAGAGTACAGAAATGTGAGCTTTTTCTTGTGAAAGAAAATGTGAATCCATCTCAGATGCTTATTTTTCATACCTGCACGAGTGTATATGAAAACAAAGTAAACCTACAATAATCAATTCAAAACTGCTTTCTTCATTTGTCCTCATAAATGTTCTATAAAGGAAACAAGGAAATAATGCATTGGGGGCTAAATAAAAAGCCATCACAAAAAAGGAAATGGATTAACTGTAGAACTTTTATAAAATAGTTTTTACTGAGTTTGCTGTATAACTGATTGAAAACTGAACAAAAAGAGATATTATACTCACAGTAAATATGGTAATTATTATAGGCTGTGAGTTATCAAGATATTGCTTATAATTATTAGAAAGTCAACAACACCTACTTGCAAAATTAACTTTTTTTCCTCTTTCTTAAGTGCTAAAACATAAACAGGTTGCTTTCTAAAAAAACAGTATTTTGATAATTGAAATCACTAACTTTTGAATTTTTATATTTTGAAGACTTAGCTAGTCTCAAATAATTTTGAAGCTGGTCTTTCCAAGAAATAGCTTATTATAAAGTAATGAAAAAAATAAAGAAATATGTCTCTGTATGAAGATACTGTTAAAATAGTTAAGTGAAAGATAATTCTTTTTTCTCTTTTGAGTTTTAAGGATAAAAAAATTTTGCCATATGACATGTTGCCTTCTCAGCATCACAGAACACAGACCTCAGACAACACTGAGCACTCAGTCAGCTCCTTGGATGATGTAAATCAACGTAATTCTATTGAAGGCACCAAAGCTACATGTATCAACAACAGCTAATGATCCAGACTTTTATATTCACCAGGCTTTCCTTCTCCTTTTCAGGTGTCTCTACAAGAACTTCTGCTTTCGCCTCAGGTACAAGAATTCCACATAAAATCGCATATATATATATATATATATATATATATATATATATATAAATACTGCAAAATGCCCATGAAACTGAGATTGAGGTTCTGCTTGAGGATGAAAGTGTCTGTGTGTAGATATTCACATGTGAGCTAGTGATCAGGTAATTTACAAATTAGATATCTACTGTCAATTGAATCTCCTCAAGTATCTTTCCATTCACCATGCCGCTAGGATTCTGCTCTCCTATAGGTTCTGCATTGTACTTACATTGATAAGAGGTATCTCTGATAACTTAGAGCACCTAAAATAATGTAAGGTGTTTTCATGCAGGGAACTGACCATTTGCTTTTTAAGCATGAGGGAGTTTAAAGAGCAGTTCAACCCTCTGTAACATGGAAATTTAAGGTGGGATTAAAAATAGAAGCATTTGGTGCCATTTTTTGACACTTCTGGATAGCTGTGGCTAAAAGATACAACGTAAAACCTACAGGGAAACTCACCCTTCTGAAATGAAGAGCTAAGTGAAGCCTAAAAGCATAACTCATAGTATTTACAATGACAATATATGTCCCTGGGAAACTCAATCCTGTGTTTGGATTGCTGATCAGCTAAACAGCTTTTGAGGAGCTATTTGCAACATTGACAATATTGACAAGATAACTAGATATCTATTGGTGTCCTAACCTGTGAGCTAAATACTATCCTGAGCAATGGTAGTAATTTAGCCATTATTTTTCCTAACCTCTTTGAAGCGCTACAAATTCATTTGATACTGGATGATAGGCAAAATCCATAGCCAGGCACAGTTCTCTAATTACTGCACCTTGTTTGTGATATACATGATCTGGATACATGCATGGGACCTCAGCTAATCTGTGCTGGCAGTACTTTGCTAATTCTCAGCACCAGGTGTAAATTCTAATTTGAGGACAGAAGTAACTGAATAGGCAGTTTGTGGGATGGGCTTTTGCTGGTTTTCAGGTTTTTTTTACATTTGAAACAAAACATTTTGAATAAAGGGAAAAATACCCACCTATTTCCATGGCTCACATCAGAAAACCTTAAGATATAAGTAACAGGGGATGTAAGACATAGAAACCTTATAGGCCTATTTTAGAAAGTGTACCATTAAGGTGTGGCAAACTACCAACCCTCCATGTAATGCAGAAACAGGATTTTGTGTTTTTCATGAAGATTTCACCTTCATGTTTTTATAGCTGAGCTATGGCTTGGTATCTACTAATACCTAGCAAAAACAAAGTCAGATAATCTTGTTGAAGGTAATGTGTTTCATTTAAATAAGTAGTCTGTGGTTTGATCCTGTGGAAGGCCAAACAAAACTGCACTCAAATTAACCCATCTGTTTCTAAATGTAGTTAATCCATTTATTGATGGCTAAAAAGCATTCGTATGATGGACTCACTGGGTATTCTTTCATCTTCACAGACGAGCTTTACAAGCATGTACAAAATATTGCATAAGGCAAGTCAAAGGTCGGGTGACATGAGTATGAGAAGTTTTGGCTGGAACATTTCTGCCAGAGACAAATTTCACTAAGAAATAGTATTTTATTGAGATCCAGAACATTCTATCTAAACCTGTAACTGAATTTAAAGTAGCATTTCAAGATTTTGTGTAGGTTCCTGCCAAAACTAACCTAGAGTAATGAATACTGCAGGATGAATGTCGATGGCATGTGATTTTTAGTTTCCTGCACAGAAATGAGCACTTTCAACACAACACAGCTGGTCTGTAGGAACAACATTCTCACAGTCAAATGGCTAATAGCAGCAAATCAGCTTCAGAGGTCTAAGAAATTTAGCAAGCAAGGTCTAAGAAAATTCTAACATGTTAGAAATTTGGAAGAAAAAACATTTAAGTACCTTTAACCCACTTTGGACTCCCCCTGCCCCTAAACATCTCTTGTTTATCAAAGCCCCATGTTTTTCATCTTGATGCATTGATCTAGATAAAATACAGATTACATTAATATGAGATTTCACCAGAAATGTTTATTTGGGTTAAAAAAAAAAAATCTCTTTGTGATGTTATTACAAATATCCCCGTTTTCTTCAACCAACAATGTACCTGAAGACAATAACATGCATGGATATTAAGCCCCAATTTGTAAAAATGAAATAAAATTTGAAACAAAAATCTTACATAAATTAATAGTTGTTGACACAAATTACAGCATTTAAATATGTAACTGGATGACAGAACCTGAAAATTAACTATCTCAACAGTTGCAACAAATGCAATCATTTGATTTGCAATTATGTGTCCACACAGTTGATTCTGGAAAATGACTGCAGGTGCAAAATTGAAGTCTGGGTTATGTTTCTTTTTAAAGCATGGTCCTTAATGTAATTTGTGTTTTAATATGCATCTGCAGCATATATTGTAATTGTTTCTCTAGAGCTCATATCTACGATGTGAATACATAATATCAGTAGCACAGATTGTATACTATAACTCCAGAATACCAATTGTATTTTAAAAGCCCTATTGATTGGAAAGTAGTAATTTGTGTGACATGCAGAAGCTATGGAAGTGTTTCAGCATATTTTACCTTATAAAGTTCAGTAGTTTATACCATGTATTATCCCTGGTTAAGTTAACTTGAAGAAATATGGCAGAAAACTAGAAAATTGCATCCTAAATCTAAAGTTTTTAATTTGGTTTAAAACTTTTCTCCACCACCATGATGTTTTAAGTGCAGCTTTTAACAAGTTTTTCTTTTAATAATCTTTTATTTATTTTATCCCTTTGTTATTTCTGAATCCAGTGATAAAAATCTGGATGATAAAAAGGCACCTTTGAGGCCTAGAAACTATAAAAAAGTGTTCCAACTCTCTTTTGCTCACCACTCTGCAAATACATCCATTTCACTACTTGTTTATCACTACTTTTACTTAGAACCTGGGGGAAAGCTTCAGAAGCTCCATTTACAACACTGCATGATAATATGGCAATCAGAAACTGTGCAGAAGAAACCATTAAATTCTTTTTCACTGTTTTCCATACTCTGGATGTGTACATTTGCAAGTAAATCTGGCTAAATGATGCATTTTCTCTTCATCCTTCCCATCTTGCACCCATCTTTCCTTTAATTGGAATGAGAAAAAAACGTGAAATTATTGTCTGTCTGGGTTCTCGGGGTTTTTTTCCTCATGCAGATTTTGGTTTCTAGAAACACATGCAACAGCACACTCAGACTTTTGGATATTTGCAAACTGTTTTCTTTGGGGGGAGAGTCTATTATATCAAGTGTGCATCTAATGTGTGACATTGTTACTATTTCTAAATAGTGCATATTATTTTTAAAGTAGGACAATGATACTGAATACTGAACTGTAGGTATTAAAAGGAAGCTATTCTTGACTGCTGAACTGAAATTCATTATTCCTGTGATGAATGAACAACTGACAAATAAATATGGAAGGAAAATATGTTAGTGGGAAGTTAATAACTAATTATAAAATTTAGAATTTATATAATGAAACCTTTGTCCTATTGTTCAAACTGACATTAAAAAAATCAACCAAAAGAAAAAAAGAGGGCTTAGAAACTACAAAACTCCTCACCTTTACAAAATTTCTAAAATTGCCAGTTGTATTGAGTTGGCTTACCATGCTCTTCTTTTTATCTTTTTTTTTCTCTAGTAATGTATTATTTTTACTTTGTAACACTGAAATTACTTATAGGTCTATTATTCTGAGTTCATTAAGTATGTTGAACAACAGAAAGATGAATACTTTTATTATCATATTAATTTCAGTGCCACCAGTAGGTGCAGTAGTCAAAGAAATGTGTCTCATAAAAGAAAATAGGTACTCAGACTACAGTTCCCAAAGGGCATTTTAGCAAGAATAAGCAGTTCAGTGTTTTGCTCAACTGATTCTATTAAAACTCTTAGTTTTGGTTTTGGACAGTTCAAATTAAAAAAAATAAAATACATATATATTTATAAATTATTTTAATAGAACATACATATATATGTATGTATGCAGATATGTATAAAATTCATCATGAAAAAAAAAGTGAGCATTGCGGAAACTCCAGTTTTCACTTGTGAATGATTATAACAAAATATTTTTAAGCAGCTTTCCTCCATAGCAAAATAAGATACTAGGATCTCATGATCCCAGATGGAAATTGCTCTTTTGCAATATTTAGCCAGCTCTTTTTGTAATGCAATTTGTACTATCATGTGCTACACTCTGCAGCAAATTCCATTTTTATCAGGGGAAGTAATGGTACTACAGCTTGCTTTTTATTATCAGTTTTTATTCTGCTTTGACACATGGAACATCACTACTTCCTTTACAGACACAGTATTTCTTTCAAAATTAAATTTCTTTATTCCTTAGTGTTTTCATATTTTTTTTCTGTAATCCATAACATATTTATAAACTGCATCTTTACCATGTGGTGCTTAATTCATGTGATCTTACAGTACTATCAAGTTCTCACAAGTTTCCCGATTACCAGAGCCGAAATGCCCTTAATTAGTCAATAAATAGCAAAAACACCTGACAGTAAAATTGCTAATAAGATTGACAGATAAAAATAAACCAACTCCAGTGTAAAGAATAGGTCTCCCATTTGGGGAAAATCTGTTGCAATTGTAATAACTGAATTTTTTATGCTAATTTTCAAAGGAAAGAGAATCTTTCTTCTTAGGCTTGCACTGAAGATTCGCTTTTTATTTGAGAAGAGCTGTTGATTTTGGACTTTGCAATATGCCTTTTCAAGAGCTATCATGGCACTATCAACTTTGCTTACAATTGAACTATCAAGGGATTAATTTCTTTGACAAAGTTTAGTTCTAGTAGGTAAATATCAGAGCCTTGATCTGCTTGAAAATCAGCAAACTGCAGTTGTGGTGAAAAAAGAAATAAAATCAATAAAGTAAATTTTGAAAAAAAAGCCCACTATCATGAACCAAATGGGTACACAGTCTTTTAATGAAAGGCAAACTGAAGTTTTCATTTTAGTCTGACAGTTTTGTTGATGGAAAAATCTTTAATTCAATATAAGACTGTGTGGAGAAGGGATGCAAATGTGCATTCCCATTACAGTAATGGCCATGTCTGTTACACACTTGCAGGGTGAGAATAACTTTATAATCTACTAGTCTTATAGGAATTTTTAAAAACACTGTTTCTGGGTGTCTTTGGGTAATTAATAACAAGTATCTTAAGGTTAGTTTTACAAAGACACTTAATAGATGTAGACAGACATCCACTGAAATTTCTAAATTACTTCTTTAGGTATTTTTTTGAGTACTCAGTTGCGCCATTAATGTCTAAATAATTTGAAAATATAAATGGTACTTTGCCAAAATAAATGACGTAAAAGATGAAGTCCTGTTTGCCAAATATAACAAAAATTTGACCCCAAACTCTGCAATTCTCCTTAGCATAAATATCAGCAAAAAACACAGTGTATAGACTAAGTAGATAAATTCCCATTTAAGAAAAAATACTGAAGGAGGGAAGTTTCTTAAAAACACAATAGAAAAATGGTAATATCTCAAATACTGTTACTAATTATCAACACATGCAGACTAAAAGTAGACTTACCGTTGCAAATACAGTGCACTTTCAAATTGGACATCTCATCATGAATTCTGGGCACTTGGCTGCTGGATTCTGGTATTCAGTATTTTTATTCAAATATCTCTAAAGGCTGATATTTTCTCTATCTGAAAACATAAGATACAGCTATAACTCTAGTCAAGCTAGATGAACATTCTTAAAATACATAACCACTCTCCAGAATTTTAGCCAACTTAACTAAACTTTTAGTGTTAAATTTTATAAAAGCTTGGCTCACTTTTTATCATTATAGTTGGGATCACTGAGACAACAAATATCAGACAATCCAAGAAAACTTTATTTTGCTGCTCCCAACATGATTTAAGAATGAATTTCAGAAAAACTTTTTAAACTTATAATAGGAACAGAACAAATCCTACAAGCTCTGTAAGATTATCTGGTCACTATGTTCCTACAGAAAAGAACAGGAAAAAAAAAATATAGTCACACAAAATGTACCAGTAACGAATTTTTGAAGTGTCCAAGGGCCAACGAGTAGAGGGAAAGTAACCTATCTTCCTAGGCAGCTGATTTTTTCTTTTCTTCTTATACCCAAAATTCATTTATCCTCCTAAAATCATTCCTGTTTCAGGCACTTAATAAAAGTCTTCCTCACATCAAGACACAGTGAAAATTATTTTAAAATGTACATCTGTCTCTTTGATTTCATTATCTTCTATGCTATTTTTAATCTGAAGTTTTGCTTATTTAATAAATATGCAGAAATTTAGAATATCAGAAAATATAATCTCAGCATAAAAAATTAAAATTAAATGACCTGTTTAAAAAAAAAAGTCCTCCCTAAAAATCCAGCATGTAGCCCCCAAAGTCCCATCACCTTTTAGATATTCTGATATCAGAGCAGGATCCTCAAAGTTTAACTACTAACATTAAAAGTCAAGCATCACTATTATCTGACCTTGCATAGTGGCAAGTGGCAAGTAGAAAGATGATTCTACTAGTTCATGAATGACCTGCCTTTGTATCAGTAGGAAAACAAATTTCTTGCTTGACTGCATTTTCACATTTCTACATTATGTTCACAAAAAAAACACAAAGAAAAAAAAAAGAAAAAAATCTATCAACTTCTAAAGTAAAGGAAGTAAAGAAAAATCTGTCAAGTGAAGTGTTTTGAGAGCAGTATTCAAGGTTCCCGGAAAATCACGTCATAATCACTAAACATAACCCTTTCTCTGTCCAGTGGAGAGGAAGAATCACAGAATCCCAAGGGTTGGAAGGGACCTCGAAAGATCATCTAGTCCATCCCCCCCTCAAGAGGAGGGTAACCTAGAGTACATCACACAGGAACTTGTCCAGGCGGGCCTTGAATATCTCCAATGTAAGAGACTCCACAGCCTCCCTGGGCAACCTGTTCCAGTGCTCTGTCACTCTTACAGTAAAGAAGTTCTTCCTGATGTTAACGTGGAACATCCTATGCTCCAGTTTACACCCATTGCCCCTTGTCCTACCACTGGATATCACTGAAAAAAGCCTAGCTCCATCATCCTGGCAACCACCCTTTACATATTTGTAAACACTGATGAGGTCACTCCTCAGTCTCCTCTTCTCCAAGCTAAAGAGACCCAGCTCCCTCTGCCTCTCCTCATAAGGGAGGTGTTCCACTCCCTTCATCATCTTTGTGGCTCTGCGCTGGACTCTTTCAAGCAATTCCCTGTCCTTCTTGAACTGGGGGGCCCAGAACTGGATGCAATATTCCAGATGCGGCCTCACCAAGGCAGAGTAGAGGGGGAGGAGAGCTTCTCTTGCCCTACTAACCACACCCTTTCTAATGCACCCTAGGATGCCATTTGCCTTCTTCGCCACAAGGACACATTGCTGGCTAATGGTCATCCTCCTATCCACCAGGACCCCCAGATCCCTTTCCCCTTCACTCCTTTCCAGAAGGTCAACCCCCAACCTGTACTGGTACATGGGGTTGTTCTTCCCCAGATGCAAGACTACACTTGCCCTTGTTGAATTACATCAGGTTTCTCCCTGCCCAACTCTCCAGCCTGTCCAGGTCTTGCTGAATGGCAACACAGCCTTCTGGTGTGTCAGCCACTCCTCCCAATTTAGTGTCATCAGCGAACTTGCTGAGGGTACACTCAGTTCCCTCATCCAGGTCGTTGATGAAAATATTAAACAGCACTGACCCCTGAGGGACTCCACTAGTCACAGACCTCCAGCTAGATTCTGTGCCATTGACCACAACTCTCTGCCTTCTTCCTTTCAAACAGTTCTTGATCCACCTCACTACCTGAACACCACTTGCGCTCCAGACCCTTTAACCAGCTGTCCCAGGGCCCTGAAGTCTCTCTTCATTGCCCTTGCCCTCCTTGTAATAATTTCATCACTACCAACCTGAAAAACCAGCAGCAGATAGTAGTCAGAGGGCCGCACCAGATCAGAGAGTTTCTTTTTAACATCTCTAATACAAGCCCCAGGTAGGCAGCAGACTTCCCTGTGGGATGGATCCGGTCGACAAATGGGCCCTTCTGTTCCTCTCGTAAGGGAGTCACCCACTACAATTACTCTTCTTTTCTTCTTGGTTGGGGAAGTTCTAAGGCATGGGGGCGAGTGACAAGCCCTACGTGACTCACTAGATAGATGTACCTCTCCATCTCCATTTACCTGGCCCTCTAGTTCGAAGACCTCATACCTGTTATTCAAGGGCAACTGGGAGGGAGGAAGGGATTGCGAGGGTTTTTGCTTACCTCTCCAAGGAGGGACCTCCCTCCATACAGCCTTGTCCCTTAAGTTCTCTCCTGTCTGATGGTAGGAGGGAAGAGGATCCATCACTTGTTCAACCACTTCCCTCTGCCCCTGCTTTAGGGTGTGGCTCCACCAATATATTTCACTTTCGCATTCCCTGATGGCTCTCAACCTTTTTACCTCCTCCCTCAGTTCAACCACCTGCCTGAGCAGATCATTCATTTGCTCACAGCGAACACAAGCAGTGTCACTGGCTCCCTCCAATACAAGTGCCGGGCTCAGGCATTCGCTGCAGCCAGAGACCTGCACAGCCGCATGTCTGCAGGAAGGCTCACTCTGGATACCCACATTATTACTCACTACTGCTTTTGATCATGTTGTAACCATGATCTATCTGGTTGATTGATCCGTCTACGTCTCTCCACACAAACAAGCACTCCTCCTCCTGCGCTCCAAGGTAAGTCCTCTTGATGAGGCGGTTAGCCCACTTGCCTGCCCGAGCAAACTGCCTCGACCCACTCTGTTCGCCACGCTCCCTGGGCAGGTTTTTAACCACTCACAGCTGCTGCCACTCCTCCTGGCTCTGCCCCCGGTGAGTCAGCTCCTCGCGGGAGCTGAGCTGCCGGCTCCTAGGCAAGTCCTGTGGAGGACTTGGGGCTCCCTCCTCAGTGGCTCTTGTTGCTCTGAGGTGAGGCTCCTGGACGCTGATCTCTCCCTGCTCTGCTCCAGTGTTGCAGGCGTCCTCTCTCAAGCTACTCACCTCAGCAACTGACTGAGGAAGAAATACCACACACACTACTGCAAATAAAATTCATTGACTTTATTGTAGACAAAGAGTTTACTTAATATGTTACTAAACTCTAAAGCTTCAATTTGTAAATAGAGCCACGAAGCTCATTCAGCTCAACTATAGGAACAGGATTGATTCTACTACAGGTGGTTAAGTTCCACCACCACAGGGTAATTCCCAACACCTGAGATATTGTCCTGGATGTGGCAAAAGGGAGTATAGCACTGCCCACCGAGTTCCAACCTTTGTCTTGGCAGATATGTAAATCAGATGCCTATGTATTGCAGCTGAGAGTAAGAATAGGCTAGACTCATAGCTCAAACCCATGTTGCAATTCTCTCTAAAAGTATGCATATAAGGAAGGTGAGAAAGCAACAAAACCATTATAAAAAGTGTCTTAAGATGTTTTGATTTTTTAATTTTTCAGTTAATTGGGAGTTGAAAATTTATTCCAGATACATGCTTTCAGGTGATGTCTTAGTTCATTTTATTGGAAGACTAACTGAACAATTGTATATTGGATCAATTGTCTGTAGCAATGAAAAAAACCTGGGAGATCAAATGAACTTTTCTAATGGTTGCACATTTTGACACAGTAATATAGTTACAGCATCTTAATAACTCTCAGTTTAATCTATATTTTTAAGTTTTAAAAGTATTGATAAAGCTATATATATTTTTATAAGGCTTGCATAATAATTACTTACAACAACAGAAGCCATTATAATTTTTTAAAGACAGTATGTCCATTACATTTTCATACATATAGGCACAACTAGCTACTGAAAAAACACAGTTTATTAAAAAAAAAATAATAAAATTGTTCATTTTTGTATTCAGTACTTTTTGGAATCATGCTTCAGTTACAACTCAATAATGACTGGTTTCTTTTCTTACTTAGTTTTGGAAATCAAAAATGGACAAAATTTTCTTAAAGTGGGTCAACAAGTGGGTTGCTATGGGAAACTGAGATATTGAAAAATCTCTGTACTTTCACTGCATGAGGCAAATGCCAGTTGCAGTTTTGTGTGCCTCCCATGAGGCTTCTCCTGAAGTGGCATACTTTAAATTGCATTATATTTTTCAAGGCAAGATGCCTGACAGGGGATATAAACATGTATCATTGATTTATATAGAAAAAAAATATATAAAAGATGAAGGACTGCAATTTGGAAAATAATAATTAAAAAAACAATTCAGCTTCTATTAGCTATAAATTAAAAGTACATTGAAAATATGTTTTGATATTTATCTTATGTAGTTAAAATATTTATCTTTCTTCTATATAATGGCTTGTAGCAATATGAGGTTACAAGGTCTATTACCTTATATGACAACAACCATCTTCATAGGGAGTGGGAGTGGAATAGAACAGCCCTTAGAAAATGCTTATTAACTTCTTTTCCCCCTCACCCTGCCAAGAGCATGGTGGAGAAAGGGGGAAGGATAGTTGTAAGAATAATATCAGTCAACTTGATAGATTGTTACATTATTTTTAAAGTTTTGGTTTGTAGACCTTATACCACATGTTCCAATGCTTCATAAGGTGAAGGTGTCAGTCCTTGCTAATAATCTATTTTGCTATTTTTTTCTAATATTTTGAGATTTTTAAAAGGAATTTAAATTGTGTTTTAAATTACTGACAATGTTATAATTGTACGTTGATGTCCTTATACGTTATAAATGACATTAGAGACTAGTCTATTGATCTCTTAACCACAGAGAAGTAATGCTAACAGGTTTACTTTAGATAAATTTTCTCTCTTGAGGCACTCTGAGCTAGGTTCTTTCTAGAGCATGAACACTTTGAATTGAGACTTTTATAGACATTTGTCTGTATATGTTGACCTGCCTCCAGGCATGTTAATACAATCTTACCTGGAAGGCAGTCATATTGACTCCTGCTGCTTGGAAAGGTCATAGTAGGAACTTTTATATCATTTCTAGGCAATCTGTGCTGGTCACCTGCCTGTAGGCTTAAGCTGTCTAAGCAGGAAAGTACCTGCATATCAAGTGCTCTGGGAAGTATTTTTTAGGACTGTATTACATTTTCTTTATATGTAGCTTCAGAGTTCTTCCCAACAAATCCAAGCTGATCCTGCACAGTAGAAATTTTTACTTCCTGCCTTCCAAGAATAGTACGACTCTAACAGTACCTCAACATTTAATATGAAAAACACTCCACATACTGTATACTAAATGCAAATTTACAAAGAATTAATCAGATTGCAGTCAATTAGTACGAGTATTCATTATACATAAAGTATAGAAATTTTTTTCAGACAATACATCTGAATCACTGACCTTTCTTCCTACTTCTCCTATCTATACTTAGACCAAAAGATAGCAAGTTACTTTGGGAATACACATTTATATTTTGATTAACCATTAAATTGCCTTGAAACAGTACCCTTGCTTGCCACCCCACCCTCCCCACCCCCCCACTCCCAACCCAAAATGTACTTCGGCATGTAGGGACTACACTTTTATGGTTTTCTGTAATCCAGAGGGTTACTATCCTATGAAGAAGAATTAGGTTCATTATGATTAGTAGTTCTTTTTAGTTTTAGTACGAAAAATAATTCTAGTGACATTTTACATAAAGGAAATTACTTGAATATAAGCAAACTTGCTTTCTTTCAGACACATGGATCAGGAAAAATCTATGTGACCATGATGCCAGACTTTTGCTCTAATTAGTGTTTATGAATTCTGTGGAAGCAGATACGAGGTATTTGAAAACTTAGAAATTTTCCTTATCAGGCACAGAGGAAATCTATTGTTCCGTTTCCTGGCATTTCAGCTGCATTAATGAAAGTAGTAACAGTTGCAAACCCATGCCAAATAGTCACTATTTGTCCTTGCACAAAAGAAAATCAGAAAAACTGCTGAGTATTGCAGATATTAATGATTGTTAGGAAAGCATAATAAAGGGCTCCTTTTCTAAAGCATTGGCAGGTTTTTATGTCATTATTCATGAATGACTAATGTATTCAGAGGAGAATAGCTCTGATATCCAAGGAATCAATGATGAGCACCAGGAAAGAAGGGTGCTAGGAAAGCAGCTTTTCACAGGACCCAGGTACCAGGGTTGTGTGTAATATGTGATTTGAACAGATGTAAAAATGGATTATTTTTAATGAATGGAAAGAGTAGCATGTCGTTTGAAAAGACAGGTAGATCAAACATGTCCAGTGGCTGAAATATCTGAGGATGAAAGTGGAGTGGGAATGCAAATAGGAAGTAAAACAGTAGACCAGACTAGAATTCAGCAACAGGCATTCTCATATTTAAGCAGCTTTGACAGACACTTACTATTTTGGATCTCAACAAAATTGCATGAATTTTTACATAGTAATTAACAATGCTTTAGCAAAATATTCCAACAGAAGGTATGAGTGTCAATAATTAAACTGTTAAACTAATGTATCTCATGATTTACTAGCTAGCCTGTTGTTCAGCTCTGTTTAGTTACTCTGTAAAAAACAAATACATTAAAAAAAAAAATAAATGCAGCCCCCATTCATTACTAAGAAATAGCAGGGAGATGGTGCTGAAATAAACTGTTAATTGTGTACCAGTGATTGCTGTTTTCCATTAAGCACAGGGATTTTTTTTTCTTCTTTTATCTTCACCTACCATGCTACCTTTCTATCAGAAACAAGGTTTAAGCAAATGCTGAATGAAGCCACTAGGAACTCTTTCATTGAATTTGAGGGGTTTTGAAGTTGATTCATTGTAAGAGTGCTCCAGAACCAGGAAGCATCCAGTTCGCTCTGAAGTCTTCCATGATATTTTCATAGTGTTTATAGTTTTGAGTACAGAAATTACACTTGTGCTAACTTTTGAGGATTTAAATGAAATTTAAATGGAGCAGATATCTTAGAGTTATTTGCGGGATGGGATATATTTCACACTGAAAATACAGTCAAAAATATTTTTATATTTATTGGGGAAGCTCTCTAAACTGAAATGAAAGAAATCAATGCATTTTTATAACAAAAGGAGCTAATACACAAATTTTCATTATATAAACCATTTATAGGTTTGCATAATAAAACAAAGATTATAGAATGTTTTATAATATATAATTATCTTCTACATTATACTAGACTCCTTAAATTATTCAGGATTCTACCCGAAGCTGAAATGCTTAAATTCAGCTCTCTGCATGGAAATGGTTACATGTAACTTACATTCCCATGTGTGGAGAAATTTGGCATGGTCCAGCTTCTAACAAAAATCTTTCTTGCTTTTTAATACTTGGTGGGGTATCTGAGATATCCTTATAGTGCTAGCAGATTAAGGCTTGTGATTTTCTGAAATAACAACGGGATGGTAATACGAATACTCTAGAGCATCCTCCAAGTTTGGGAAGCTTAGTAGAACTCATTTCAAGGGGCTGAATCTCTACTGGTTTTGTTTAATCTTATCTTACTTCTGCTATCAGATGGGACATAATTTTTATTATAAATAATCCTAGGTTAAAAACCTATGATTATTTTTCAAAATCTTTGAAATTAAATACTTTTTTCTGTCTTTCTTTTTGTTAATACATGTGACAGTACACAAAAGTCAAGGTTTCAGAAAAGTCTCTCTGCCCATACAAACTCTTTATTTTGACTCACAAATTTCTTTGAGTATTTATAATTTTATGTATTAAAATAATAAATATAAGATATGAAAGTGCTTTAAGTTAAAGGATGTCTATGTTACAATGGGCCAAGGGACAGATCTTCAAAATTGGGTGTACTCCACATATTATAAGATACACCAATTAAAATAAAATCAAAGCAAGACTTTGTGTATGTGTGTATGCCTATTTTACTCTATGTTGGAAAATTACATAATTTTTTTTTTTGGTATAACCTACAGCATATTCTTTTTTAGGAAAAAATCCCAAATGAAGCAAAAAAAAAAAAAAAAAAAACCCCAACCAAACAAACCACACTCCCAACCACTAAAACTTAAATAGAAATAACACACTTCATTTCTTAAAAACAGCTAGGATTTAAAAATCATACTTCCTTCAAGAAATAACAGTTGTTAGAGATTTTATTGTTTGATTCTTAACCTATACGTATTAAAAAATTACCTGTGTATTTAGGTATCTGGAATCTATTTATCTGTATTATTTTGGTTTTCATCAGGTCAAACTGATAATATGAAGAACACTTAGAAAACACACTTTTTTCTAATTAATTAGAAGAATCATTGTTATATTTTATTAAAATATTAAAATGCATATTCTATTTCAGTGTCCTGAAAAAGGACAAGGAAGGTTAGCACAAATGTACATAATGCTTAAGTTTGCATGTTTTGTCAAATTCATATTCATATGTGGAATTTCCTACATGTCTTTCAAGAATGACACTTTTTAACATGATATTGCTGAAGGTTAAAAAATTATATAAAAGACATGAAAACTTTTCTATAAACATTATACAAAAACAGCTAATACTATTCATGTGAGTTTTTAAAGGTATTTTTTTGGTCATTTTATCAAAGCAAAGCTTAATGTTGAAGGTATAAATCTGTAAACAACTGATTTGCAGATAGTCCTTATGGATTAAATTAGAGATGGAAAATTGCTAGCTGTTAGGAAACTGTATTGTCAGTATAGGAGGCAAGATGAGCATTGTGCTATGTGTTTCTTGATAAAATTACCACTTTATTGGACAAGCAAGGAATTACTCTCCATAACATTCAGTAATAGGTTCATGTATGTAACAAAATGGCTGTCTTCCCTGTCTAATCCAAGAACATACAAAACTAAGGAACAAATGCTAAAGCCATCTTCAATAGGAAACCTGTTTACTAGGAGGGAGGACATTTGTATTTAGTGCTCAATCTGTCTTTGGTTTTAAAATTTCACACTCCAACCAAGAAATACGACACAAGTCTACTGAAATCAGTGAAAATCTTCACGTAAAGCTGATAGGACTGAAATCTACCTTAAGATATATCTTGAAAGGCAGTGGCAAAAAAATATGTTGCTGGGTCTTATTTTTGTGGGGTTTTTTTGGTACAGCTCATGGAGGTAGAAGCAGCATTAAGGTGGAAAAGGTATTTGAGGCAGAGAATTCCCTGGAAGATCTCTTGACTAGATACTTTGGAGATGTGCTGAACCACTGCAAAAACCCAAGGGGTCGACCTCGAGTCTCCCCTGGAGTTTTCTGCCAGAGGCTCCAGGTAGGACCATTCTCCCCAGCTTCAGTGTACAGTACATTTTTTACATCTGGGCCGGTCCGGAATGGTCCAAGGGCCACTGCATGAACTATCTTGCATTTAATTTGCTCAGAGGTTTGTTGTTGCTCAGGACCCCATTTGAAGTCATTCTTTTTCCAGGTCACATGATAGAGAGGGCTTACGATCGAACTGTAATTTGGAATGTGCACTCTCCAGAACCCCACAGTACCCAAGAAAGCTTGTGTTTCTTTCTTATCAGTTGGTGGAGACATTGCTGTTATCTTATTGATCACTTCTCTGGGGATCTGTCTACGTCCATCTTGCCATTCCCAAAAATTTAATCTCCCGTGCAGGTCCCTTGACCTTACTCCGTTTTATGGCAAAACCGGCTTTCAGCAGGATTTGGATTATTTCCCTCCCTTTCTCAAAAACTTCTTCTGCTGTATTGCCCCACACAAGAATGTCATCGATGTATTGCAAGTGTTCTGGAGCTTGCCCCTGTTCCAGTGCAGTCTAGATCAGTCCATGGCAGATGGTGGGGCTGTGTTTCCACCCCTGGGGCAGTCGGTTCCAAGTGAACTGGACTCCCCTCCAAGTAAAAGTGAACTGTGGCCTGCACTCTGCTGCCAACAGAATTGAGAAAAATGCATTGGCAATATCAGTCGTGGCATACCACTTGGCTGCCTTTGATTCTAATTCATACTGAAGTTCTAGCATGTCCAGTATGGCAGCACTAAAGGGTGGTGTGACTTCATTCAGGCCACGATAGTCTACTGTTAGTCTCCACTCTCCGTTAGGCTTTCGCACTGGCCATATGGGGCTATTAAAAGGTGAGCAGGTCCTGCTGATCACTCCCTGCCTCTCCAGTCTACGGATTAGCTTATGGATGGGAATCAGGGAGTCTCGGTTGGTGCGATATCGCCGCTGGTGCACTGTTGTGGTCGCAATTGGCACTTGTTGTTCTTCGACTTTCAGCAACCCCACAACAGAAGGATCCTCTGAGAGACCAGGCAAGGTGGACAGCTGCTCAATTTACTCAGTCTCCAAAAAGTCTGGACTTGCTATTGTATTCCATCACAGCAATTGCTCATGTAAATGTTTCTAGAATCTGCTAATTTCTACAGTGAAATCTATGAGTTATGTTTTAAATCAAGATTGAAAATAGAATGTAGACAGTACGTAGGAGAAATTTATAATGGATTAAGGAGGAAAATAACACTACATAGGAGATATTTTGGGATGTATTTGTGGTGAAAGAGTCAAAGTCTATTTTCTTAGGCTTTGATGTTAGCTGTTTTCTTAGTCTTTTTTGAACATTTAGTTTTTAGGTAGTCCTGCTAAGAGGACTTGATAATCTTTATGGGTCCCTTTGTACTTGAGATATTCTAGGATTCTATGATGTTCTAAGCCTGATGCTCCTTTAAAGAAGTAAACCTGAATAGTAAAGATTCTTGGATGCAGTGGTGATTTGACACTATAGTTGAAATGCTGAACTAACAAATACAGAGTTCATTTAAAAATTTAAGTTTCAGTGATAACCGAGGCAAGTAAACTTCAGTGGTTACAGTTAAAGTAAAGAAAAAAAAGTCAGTTTTAATTTCAATACCACAAAATAGATGTAGTTTTAAGGGGAAAAATTGCAACCTTTTCCCTAAAATGGTTTATTCTTCACTCCTTTGAGTATATGTTGGAGACTCTTATTTTCATTACTTCATGTTTAAATAATGAATGTGTAACATCTATCTTGTATGTTGTTTTGTTTTCCATGCCATCAAGGTGGTTTTATATTTCAAAGCTGTCCATTTTCCCTCACTGATTATTTTTACTTACAGAATAATTCATACTGTGTCACAACACTGTTCTGCTGATGGAGTGATTGACCAGTTTCTCTTAAGGTTTTATTTGGTTTGATTTTATAAGGGGTTGTGGTGTTGTTGTTGTGGTTTTTTTTTACTCCTATAGTAGAGTAAGTGGCAGTAATCGATATACATAGAGTCTAGTCTGAGAGCCATTTCTTATCACAAAAGTCACTGCATGATAGAAGCTGCTGTGGCACTACTTACAGGAATGTCACTGCTGTTTAGAATCAGAATTATGTCTGTTTGCTGTATGAAACTAAAATCACTACATTATTAATACCAGTAAATACCATACTTTCATTGATGTCCAAATGGGACTATTCTGGTTATATATTACATATCCTCTCAAAGCTGTCACATCGATGATGTATTATATAATACTAATAGCTGCTAGTCCAATGATGTATAACAAGTGCCATCACTCTAGCTAAATATTTCATCATGGCTACAGAATTTGTGCTAAAATACTTCAACACTATGGTTGTAAATATAATATACTTGCACACACCAATCATTCTGTAATGTGCTACAGAATTATTTACCCTGTATGTACTTACGTGTATATGTGCTTAAGCACGCAAGCCAGTAATCAGTTTTCTGTTCTCAGGATATGCACTTTTTTCTTGATTATTAAGGGCCTGATGCTAAGTTCTCTTAAACCTAACACCTTTTTCATAGTCAAAATCTCTTACAATATCTTTGTCCTGATTTTTTTTAATCGTATGTCCCTATGGATACAGTTTAATATATTACAATCTAATAAAACCTCATTAAAATAGGATAATCAAGTCAGTCCAGGATTCCACTGGCCCTTTTTGCTGTCAGGGCACACTGCTGGGACATATTCACCTTGCTGCCTGCCACAACCTCCAGGGCCTTTTCAGCAGAGCTGCTCCCAAGCCAGTCCATCCTGGTAAATCTTATTCTCTGTCACTGGAAGTTATTATTCCTTTCCAGGCAAAGGGCTAGCCATTTTTTTTCTACCCTGATCCTGACAAAAAAGCTCTCAACCAGTCTGTTGTCCAGCCTACAGAGTAGCTCAATCCATCCAACCTGCTTCTTCTGAAAGCATCTCTCTACTGGATGCTATAAATTTCTGGAGGATCTTGGATTCTACCAAAATTTTTCCCTTACTTCTACTAATTCACATCAAGAGCTTTCTAGCCCTACTCATTGTTATGTCCTCCCTTCAACTGAGTGAGAACAACAGAGGAAAGGTCTTTAATCGAAAAATTAAATAATATATACTTTGTCATTCTAGCTGCATGCTTTACTGAATTACATTGTTGACATTTCATAACTTTGTTTTATGGATTTTCATAGAGCTTCTGTAGACTTTCCTAGATGATTTTTGTGTATAATTTTTTTAGTATTTCAAAAGAATTGCCTCAGAATTCTTACAATACTTTGATATATTAAGAAGTGTATAGCTGACTTCTATCTAGTAAGTGGTGAGGTATAACTTCTGACAAATAATAGCACAGTAGCATCTAAGTGTCAGCAGCATTTTAGTGGATTGATATGATTTTAAAATTACCTACACTATTACAAAAGTACATTTACATTATTTTGTTTTTTATTAGATTATTAGTATTAAGTAGTATTCAAAGAAATTATAAGTGCCAAGAACAAAGAAGTCTACAGCTCCAGGGAGAATAAAACTTCAAAGGACATGCAAAGGGAAGCATGGGTCCACAACAACATTGCTTCTTCCACACCAATATCATGTCTGCCACCCAAGACGCTGGAGAAAACAGACAAGACTATGTTCATATTAGGGTTAAGGATATGGTTTAGAGACCCAAAAAACCTACAGCTCCAGGGACACTGGGGCTGCAAAAGACATTCCAAAGAGGTCATGAGAATGTATCACCATTTATCTTTCCACATCTTTCTTATCTGACCCACCCAGGGTTCTTGGCACATCAGCTTCAGGTCCAAGACACCATTTAGATTGGGATGAAGTTTAGGATTCAGGTTCAGACACTCATAAAGCCTACAGCTCCAGGGACTCTGGGGCTGCAAAAGGCATGACAAGGAGAGCATGGGACTGCAACAACATTGCTCATTCCATGCCTTTCTGATGTTGGCCAACCATGAGGCTTGAAAACAAGGCTCTCCAGGGACACTGGGAGTCTACTACTATTAATCTTTCCACAACTTTTTCATGTAGACCAGCCATTCTGCTTGTGACTGTAAACTCACCTCCAGGGTACCATTTAGTTTAGAGTTATTGGTATGGTTATGGTAAGGATTACGTTTAATGTTAGGGTTAAGATGAAGACAGTCATAAAACCTATTGCTCCCTGTATACCTGGGCTACAGAAGGCATTCCTAATGGAACAGAGCACTGGAGAGACATTGCTTGGTCCATGCCTTTCTCATATGGGCCAGACATGGTGATTAGGACTTTAAACTTAGGTCCAAAGTGCCATTTAGATTAGGGTAAGGGTTACTATTAAGAGGTTTATAATATCTGCATCCCCAAGGACACTGGGCCTCCTAAACACAATATAAGAAGAGCATGGCAGTGTACCACTATTAATCTTTCAACACCTTTTTCATCTAACCAGCCATGGTGCTTGGGAGTGTAAACTCAGCTTCAAGGTGCCATTTAGATGAGGATTAGGGTAATGGTTCAGGCTGTCATAAAGGTGACTGCTCCAGGGAGACTTGGGCTGAAAAAGGCATACCTAATGGAGAACAGCACTGCAAAGACATTGCTTAATCCACACCTTTCTCATCTGGGACAACCATGGTGATTAGGACTTCAAACTTAGGTCCAAATTGCCATTTAGATTAGGGTAAGGATTACTGTTCAGAGATCTATAATGCCTACATCTCCAGGGACACAGCACCTGCTAAGCACAATAGAAGTGGAGCATGGCAGAGTACCACTATTTCCAAAACTTTACCATCTGGACCAGCCATGGTGCTTGGGACTTTAACCTCAGCTCCAAGCTGCCATATATATTAGAGTTAGGGTTAGGGTTACGTTTAGGGTTTGGGTTCAGACGATCATAAAAGCTACAGCTCCAGGGACATTTGGGCTGAAAAATGCATGCCTAATTCATTACGGTACTCCTACAATATTGCTTCTTTACAGATCTTTTCAATATGGAACAGCCGTTCCGCTTGGGACTTTAATTTCACCTCCAAGGTGCCGTTTAGATTAGGGTTATGGTTAGGGCTAGGGTTACCATTCAAACTGTCATAAAGCCTATATCTCCAGAGACACTGGGGATGCAAATGGCATGCCAAGAGGAGCATGGCACTGCAACACCATTGCTTCTTTCCACACCTTTCTTATGTGGGCCATCCATCATTCCTGGGACATTAGCATCAGTTGCCAGTTGCTATTCTGATTAGTCTTAGGGTATTGGGTTATACATACTGTTCAGAGATCCATAATAGCTACAGCTCCAACACCGGGGCAGCAAAGATCATGACAAGGAAAGCCTGGCAGTGTACTACTAATATTCTTTCCATAACTTATTCATCAGGACCAGCCATTGTGCTTGGGACTTTAAACTCAAGTCCAAGTAGCCATTTAGATTAGCTTTAGAGTTAGGGTCAGTGTTCAGACTGTCCTAAATCCTACAGCTCCAGAGACACTTTGGCTGTAAAAGGTATGCCTAATGGAGTATGACACTGCATCAATATTGCTTCTTTCCATACCTTTCTCATCTGGGCCAGCCATTGTTCTTATGTCATTAACATCAGCTGCCAGGTTGTATTCTGATTAGGATCAGGGTGTTGGGTTATGCAAACTGTTCAGAGTTCTATGATAGCTACAGCTTCAAAAGTGAGGCACGAAAGATCATTACAAGCAGAGCCTGGCAATGTACTACAATTAATCTTTCCACAACTTTTTCATCTGTAACAGCCATGGTGCTTGGGACTTTAAACTAGTTTCCATTTAGACTAGCATTAGGGTTAGGGTTCAGAAGTTATAAATGCTATAGCTCCAGAGACTCTGTGGCTGCAAAAGGCATTTTTAGGTTGTCATGTTATTGTACCATGTTTAAACTTTACACATTTTTTTCATCTGGACCAGCCATGGTGCTTGTGACTGTAAAGTCAGTTCCAATGTGCCATTTAGATTAGGGTTATTTTTAACCTTCAGACTATCATAAAGCCTGCAGCTCCAGAGACACTTTGCCTGCAAGAGACATTCCCAGAATAGCATGGCCCTGCAACAACATTAGTTCTTTCCAAACCTTTCTCATCTGGACCTCCCATGGCACTTGGGACTTTAAACTTATCTCCGAGGTGCCATTCACATTAGAGTTAGGGTTAGGGTCATAAAACCTACAGCTCCAGGGACATTTGGGCTCCAAAATGCATGCCAAGTGGAGAATGGCATTGCAACAACATTGCTTCTTTCCACACCTTTCTCATCCAGCCCATCTGTTGTTCCTGGGAAATTAGCTGCCAGGTGCTATTCTGATTAGGGTTAGGGTGTTGGGGTATGCAAACTGTTCAGAGATCCATAATAGCTACAGCTCCAACATCGGGGCAGCAAAGGACATTACAAGGAGAGCATGGCAGCATTCTACCATTAATCTTTTCATAACTTTTTCATTCAATCCAGCCATTTTCCTGGGACCTTAAAATCAGCTCCAAGGTGCCACTTAGATTAGGTTTAGAGTTAGGGTTAGGGTTCAGACTGTCACAAAGCCTAGAACTTCAGGACACTGAGGCTGCAAAGGCGTGCCAAGAGGAACAATGCCTTGCACATTATTGCTCCTTCCACGTATTTTCATGCAGGCCAGCCATTGGTCTTGGGGCTATAACTTCATCTCCTAGGTGCCAGGTATATTAGAGTTTGGTTGTAGGGTTACTCAGAGTATTCAGACATCCTTAATGCCTATATCTCGAGGGACACTCAAGCTGCAAAAGACAATATAATAAGGAATGGTAATGTAACATTATTAATCTTTTCAAGTTTTTTTTTGGTTTGTATCTGCCATAGTGTTTGGGCCTTTAATCTGTCATGGTTTAAGCTCAGTCATAAAATCAGTCATACAGTCCTCACTGACTCCCCACCCCTTTCCTCCCCCCACTCCTGGAGGGATAGGGAGGAGAATTGAAAGAATGTAGCTCCCATGGGTTGAGATAAGAGGAGTCCAGTAACTAAGGTATAACACAAACCACTACTGCTACCACCAATAATAATAATGATAAGAGAAATAACAAGAGAAGAGAATACAATGTCACCTGCTGACCAATACGGAGCCCGACTGAGCAGTGAACTAGCCCTTCTGGGTAACTCTCAGTTTACATGCTGGACATGACATGCTGTGGTATGGAATACTTTTTTGGTTAGTTTGGGTGAGGTATCCTGTCTCCACTTCCTCCTGGCTTCCCCTCCTCCTCTGCAGAACATGAGACTCACAAAGTCCTTGGTCAAACTAAACATTTGAGCAGTGACTAAAAACATCAGTGTTATCAGCACTGTTCCCAGGCCAAAAGTCAAAAACACAGTGATGCACCGGCTACTAAGAAGGAGAAAAAATGACTGCTACTGCTGAACCCAGGACAAATCTCAGCTCCAAGGTACCACTTAGACAAGGGTTAGGCTTATATTTTGAGTTAGGGTCAGGTTTAGGGTTATGGTTAAGGTTAGGTATATTGTTCAGACAATCATAAAGCCTACAGCTTTAGAGACACTCGGTCTGCATAATGCATGCCAAATGGAGCATGGCACTGCAGCGACATTTCTTCTTTCCTCACCTTTTAGAGATTCATAAAAACCCAGAGTTCCTTAGACAGTGGGTTTGTAACTGTCCTGGCAAGTGTAGCACGGCACTGCAACAATTTTCCTCCTTTCACACCACTGTCATCTCACCCACAAATGGTGCTGAGGCATAAGTCTAAGCTATAAAATACCTTTAGATTAGGGTTAGGGTTAGTGTTCACAGGGTCTTAAAGTTTAAAACTCCAGGAATACTGTGGCTGTAAATGCATGCCAAGGGGAGCATGGTATTACAACAGCATTGTTCCTTCTACAGTTTTCACATATTCCACCCATGGTGCTTGGGACCTTAGCTCAGCTCCAATTTGCCATTTGGGTGCTCCTTTCACACGTATGTGAAACATATTTCTCTTCACAACGGTCTCTTTGTATCTCTTTAATTAATTATTTTCCTTCTTTGTTCTTTCATTATCTCACTAATTTTAGTTGTTTTCAATGCACTTTTAATACATCCACATTTTTGGCACGTACTTTTATTTTGATGTTTCAGTCTGAGAGACTGTTAACATGTTATTTGTTAATGTTCTTTGTAAATTATATTGCATTTCAACTTCTCTTCATAAAATATCTTATTTCATTTTCTGTTCTTCCAGAAGGAGCATTTATGTTCAATATTTTGTCATTTTGCTCTTATGCTTAGATAGATGTTTTCTTCAATGATAGTGTCAAAATAATAACTGTTGATAATACAGTATCATTCATCATGAAACTTGGTCCTATTTCATGCCTCACAGTCTTTTCTGTCCTATAAAACAGTGTGAATTCATTAACCTAAAAGATCCACATCTCAGGTGTCTTGTGAGGCTGTGATGGCTACACAGTGCTTCAAAAGCACATGGCAGGTCCCCGGTACATTTTATGCTTTAAATATTCCATGTTTCAACTCCCTGTCCTTTTTTTTTTATGTCTTCTAACCCTACTTGCCAGTTTACTTTTGCGTTCAAAGATTAACTTTTTAGAGAGCTTGCAGGAATGCATATTGCTTGATCTAAAGACTTTGTATTTCTTGAACATGCAAGAATGTGTTCTTAGCATATAGAGCTTATTCAAAGCCACAGGCCACCAGCTGAGCTATTGGTGCAGGTCTGCAAACACATACGACATTTTGTCGATAACAAGTTGCATCTCAAGCCTCTTGGCCACTCCAGAACCATGGTGACTTTAGGCTGATTATGTAGATTTTCCTGGAATGTTTATGAAGATTCTGAACTATAAGAAAGACTGAAATGTCAGGAAATGTTTGGATAAGGGCATTACAATACGTGAAAATGATAAAGAAGGCAATTTTCTGTGATATTTGCTGATTCTGAGGACAAAATGTTTCTTTAAACTGCGTATGTTTGATACAAAAAGTGAGAACTTTATTTTCAAATGATTGATAGGCAAAATTACTCCTAATAATAAGGAAATCATAAACTGTAAAACACACATAATTTATTTTAGCAGTGAATAAATGTCTGAATGCATAACCAGAGTATTAGGATGAGAATAAGAAAATTGAGTATATTTAAAAAAACCCAAATTAAAAAAACAAACACAACTTTTATTAGTCTGTGAAATAATATTTCAACAGAAGAAATAGAAACCTTATTTCTTGCACCTTACCAATTTACACATTGAATTAGCAAATTTTAAAGTATTATTTTACACAGTAGTTTTAAAGACTGTCCAGAGACACTTAATAAAGATTAGGAGAGGGGGCACAAATTAGAAAAACACCCTCACTCACATGTCAGGAAAAAAAAAAAAGTGAAATTATAATTCTATAATGAATGAAAGAAAGAGTTATTTTTTATGGTTTAAAGAACAGATATCAGCTTACTCCATGGGGGGAGGGACAGGGGTGTGGGTTTGAAAGCAGGAACAATAGGGTTTCAAAATAAATGCAACCCATACAGTAAGATAGAGAATGAACATGAATTGGGAATTAAAAAATCAGTTTCATGAATTTGACATATTTTTAACAGTAGTGAAAGTATCACTTTATAACCACTGTGGAAAATAGATGTCATCAAGTTAATGAATTATTTTTAGTACAATAAACCTAAGGGAACAATTCTCTAAAGACTTACATACATTTATAAATTTGAAAAAGCTGTATTTAAGTATATGTAGAGTAAATTTAAGGAAGTCTTTGAATTTAACATCCAAGGGAAATTTACAAGAAATATCAAATAGAACAATGGCAAAACCAGCTAAGAAAGTTATAACATTTTTCTGTGAAAATATTAATTCAAAGCTGATATAGAGTGCCCTTTGGTGATATAACCACAGCTAATTATAAGCTTAAGGGGAATATATTAAAATTGTTATATAAGACTATTGCACTTTATGTTAGTGATTTTTAGCATTTCAGGTGGGCATTACATTGCAATCCATCATGATGTCTCCCCTTAGAAAGTATTTGCATTAGTATAATAATTTTCACTTATATTTTTATTGTCTGGACTAATATGAATTTAAAATATTATGAATAAAAATTAGCATTAGATTTTGCTCTAGAAATATATTCTCTTATGTTATTAACAAGTGTAATAGAACACTGCATAATGAATAAAAATCTAACTGAAAAATATATTTCTATCAGTTTATAACACCATTTCTCTCATATCTTATTAAGATGTAAGTTTATTAGCAAAATTGAAAATGTGTTTGTAACCAGAACCATTACATTTCTAGTTAACTCAGAACATCCAGGGGACATTTTCCCAGGGAAAACTAACAGAAAATATCTTAATGGTAATAAAAAATTAACAATCTAATCCTCTTGAGATAAATAGATATCTCTTGCTTTATGTATAAATTCTGCAAATCTGAAACTCTGCCTACAGATCTGCTAGTCTGTATCTCACTCCAATAAACCTGCTTCCTCGGATAAATGATGACAGGGCCCCATGTTTTTGGTTTGTTTACCTTATTATCATGCAGAACTGGATTTCATATGTAGAAATAAGTCTAAAAAAATCAGCTTCATATACTTTTTAACTTTAAAGCTTTTAAAATATAGTTAATGGCAGCATCTAAGGCATTAATAGAGACATGACCTAACAATTAAGTGCATCTCTCACATTTGATAAAATGTCTCATCTGCTAGGAATGTGAGAAAAATTAACCACTTATCTTGGAAATTCCTAGCAGACAGCACTTACATGACATATAAAACAAAGGAAATGCATTAGCACAAAAAAGAGAACATAACATTAAAGTTTTCTACCATAATGGTCAATACCTCCAGACCGAGTTCTGAGCCATAGGTATCCAACAGTCAGGTGTGTCCAAAATGCAGTAGGAAAAACCTCTTCCTTTCTTTGAAGATGTTGACTTATTATATCTGAAAGGTTAAACAACTCTAGTTATTTAAGCATTGTTGCCCTTAACATGAAGGGCTCACTCTGACTGCAGAGATTCAATAAACTATTACGTTTGCATTGTAAAAGCCCTGACAAAGAGACTTACCAGTTGTCGTGGTTTAAATCAAGTCTCCCTACTCCCGGAGAGTTAGGAAGAAGAATCTAAAGAATGTAGCCCCCACGGATTGAGATAAAAACGGTTTAAACTAAATCTGCACAGTTCCCCCTCTGTTTCCCTTCCCCCCCCTCTCCTTCCCACTCCCGGAGGGATGGGAAGGAGAGCCGGAGGGATACAACTCCCACGGATCGAGGTAAAATCAGTCCAGCAATCAAGGTATAACAGAAGTAAACTACCGGTACCAATAACAAATCAAAGTTAGAGGAGACAAGCAGAGAGAGAGAATACGATACCACCCGCCGCCACGAGGCCAGCAGCCGGAACCCCACAGCCGGAAGCCCCAGCCCGAGCTTCCCCTTCCCGAGCTCAGGCCGGCGTGTTAACTCCTTCCCTCCCGGCTAGCTTCCAGTCCCCTCCTCAAGCAGGACGTGCTGTGGTATGGAATACCTCCCCGACTAGCCCAGACCAGGCGCCCTATCTCTCCCTCCTCACTGGCAGAGCATGAGCTACTGCTGAACCCATGACATTATCCACCCCTTATTCCATACCATTCACGTCATGCTTAGATCCCACATTTTTCAATACATCATCACATAGATATACACACACATATATATATACATCTGCGCACACCCAGACAAACAAAAAGAAATCATTTCTTAATATATGGACCAATCCCTACAATGCAATTGAGTCCATTTGGTCCATGACATTAAGTTTGTAATAGTCCTTTATAGCAGGGAAGTCTGTGTGCAGTGCTGGATAGTTGCCTGCCGATATTGATCATCCCTTTACTGCAGAAGTCATCTGGTTCTATCAAAGTTCATTCTCTGTTGGGACGATGGTTAGAGGGAAGTCAGGGCCAGTTGCTGGTGACCTGAAGACATCTAGTTGATGGACTATATATAAAAAAAAAATTACACAGCAAGCAACAACGTATAATTAAGTTCATTGGCTGTTTTCCCCTAAAATCAAATCCCCTTGAGGTATACATCGGACTTCCCCATCTTCCTGCATTACCCACCAAGTATATCCGGGTCCTTGAGCAAAAGCAATCCCACGAGTGGGTTTGCCTTGGCCTGAAACAGGAGTAACCCAGACTGTCTTCCCTAGCAAATTTCTCATGTGCACTACAGGCACCTTGTCCCCCTCTACAATATGTAAAAGTTCTGACTGGGCTGGGCCAGCCCTGTTAGCAGATCCTCTGGTGTTGACCAACCAGGTGGCCTTTGGTAAATGGGTATCCCAATGCTTGAAAGTTCCCCCACCCATTGCTCTCAGTGTAGTTTTTAACAGCCCATTGTACCGTTCAATTTTCCCAGAGGCTGGTGCATGGTAGGGGATGTGATATATCCACTCAATGCCATGTTCTTTGGCCCAAGTGCCTATAAGGTTGTTCCGAAAATGAGTCCCATTGTCTGACTCAATTCTCTCTGGGGTGCCATGTCGCCACAAAATCTGGTTCTCAAGGCCCAAGATAGTGTTCCGGGCAGTGGCGTGGGGCACAGCATATGTTTCCAGCCATCCTGTGGTTGCTTCCACCATGGTAAGCACATAGCGCTTGCCTCGGCGAGTTGGTGGGAGTGTGATATAGTCAATTTGCCAGGCCTCCCCATATTTATACTTCAGCCATCGTCCTCCATACCAAAGAGGTTTCAACCGTTTAGCTTGTTTAATTGCAGCACATGTCTCACACTCATGAATAACCTGGGCGATAATGTCCATTGTTAAGTCCACCCCTCGATCACGAGCCCATTTATACGTTGCGTCTCTGCCCTGATGGCCTGAAGCGTCGTGGGCCCACCGGGCCAAAAATAATTCGCCTTTATGTTGCCAATCTAAGTCCATCTGAGCTACTTCAATCTTAGCAGCTTTATCCACTTGCTGGTTATTGTGGTGTTCCTCAGTGGCCCGACTCTTAGGTATGTGGGCATCTACATGGCGTACCCTCACCACCAGCTTCTGCACCCGGGCAGCGATATCTTGCCATAATGCAGCAGCCCAAATGGGTTTACCTCTGCGTTGCCAGTTGCTCTGCTTCCATTGCTGCAACCATCCCCACAGGGCATTTGCCACCATCCATGAGTCAGTATAAAGATAGAGTACTGGCCACCTTTCTCGCTCAGCAATGTCCAGGGCCAGCTGGATGGCTTTCACCTCAGCAAACTGACTCGATTCACCCTCTCCTTCAGCAGTTTCAGCAACTTGTCGCTGAGGACTCCATACAGCTGCCTTCCATCTCCGATGCTTTCCCACAATACGGCAGGACCCATCAGTGAACAAGGCATACTGCTTTTCACTTTCTGACAATTTATTATATGGTGGTGCCTCTTTGGCACGCATCACCTCCTTCTCTGGTGACATTCCAAAATCTTTGCCCTCTGGCCAGTCCATGATGACTTCCAGAATGCCTGGACGACTGGGATTTCCTATCCGAGCTCGTTGTGTAATTAGTGCAGCCCATTTACTCCAAGTAGCATCAGTTGCATGATGTGTAGAGGAGACCCTGCCTTTGAACATCCAGCCCAACACTGGCAAGCGGGGTGCCAAAAGGAGCTGTGCATCAGTGCCAATCACCTCCGAAGCAGCTCGAACCCCTTCATAAGCTGCCAATATCTCTTTCTCCGTTGGGGTATAATTGGCCTCCGAGCCTTTGTATCCCCGACTCCAAAAACCAAGAGGTCGACCTCGAGTCTCCCCTGGAGTTTTCTGCCAAAGACTCCAGGTAGGACCATTCTCCCCAGCTGCAGTGTACAGTACATTTTTCACATCTGGACCGGTCCGGACTGGTCCAAGGGCCACGGCCTGAACTATCTCACGTTTAATTTGCTCGAAGGCTTGTTGTTGCTCAGGACCCCATTTGAAATCATTCTTTTTCCTGGTCACATGATAGAGAGGGCTTACGATTGAACTGTAATTTGGAATGTGCATTCTCCAGAACCCCACAGCACCCAAGAAAGCTTGTGTTTCTTTCTTATCAGTTGGTGGAGACATTGCTGTTATCTTATTGATCACTTCTGTAGGGATATGTCTACGTCCATCTTGCCATTTTATTCCCAAAAATTGAATTTCCCGTGCAGGTCCCTTGACTTTATTCCGTTTTATGGCAAAACCGGCTTTCAGCAGGATTTGGATTATTTCCCTCCCTTTCTCAAAAACTTCTTCTGCTGTATTACCCCACACAATAATGTCATCGATGTATTGCAAGTGTTCTGGAGCTTGCCCCTGTTCCAGTGCAGTCTGGATCAGTCCGTGGCAGATGGTGGGGCTGTGTTTCCACCCCTGGGGCAGTCGGTTCCAAGTGAACTGGACACCCCTCCAAGTAAAAGCAAACTGTGGCCTGCACTCTGCCGACAAAGGAATTGAGAAAAATGCATTGGCAATATCAATCGTGGCATACCACTTGGCTGCCTTTGACTCTAATTCATACTGCAGCTCTAACATATCCGGCACGGCAGCACTCAATGGTGGTGTGACTTCATTCAGGCCACGATAGTCTACTGTTAATCTCCACTCTCCATTAGACTTTCGCACTGGCCATATGGGGCTATTAAAAGGTGAGCGGGTCCTGCTGATCACTCCCTGCCTTTCCAGTCTACGGATCAGATTATGGATGGGAATCAGGGAGTCTCGATTGGTGCGATATTGCCGCCGGTGCACTGTTGCGGTCGCAATTGGCACTTGTTGTTCTTCGACTTTCAGCAACCCCACAACAGAAGGATCCTCTGAGAGACCAGGTAAGGTGGACAACTGCTCAACTTCCTCAGTCTCCAAAGCAGCAATACCAAAAGCCCACCGGTACCCTTTTGGGTCTTTGAAGTACCCCCTCCTGAGGTAGTCTATGCCAAGGATGCATGGAGCCTCTGGACCAGTCACAATGGGGTGCTTTTGCCATTTCTTCCCAGTCAGGCTAATTTCAGCCTCTAGTACAGTCAACTCTTGGGACCCTCCTGTCACTCCAGAAATATAGATGGTTTCCACCCCTTGACAATTTGATGGCATCAGGGTACACTGTGCACCGGTATCAACTAGAGCCTTATATTTCTGTGGGACTGATGTGCCAGGCCATTTGATCCACACAGTCCAGTAAATACGATTGTCCCCTACCTCCACCTGGCTGGAGGCAGGGCCCCTCTAATAGTCATCGTCGTCAGAATCTTGGACACCTAAGTCGTATTGAAATGGATCATTCTTCTTTATCACAGGAGCTGGAGTAAAATCAGCTCTTCCGCTCCATCTGGGAACCTGTTCACCAGAGACTGAAGCTGCAGCTCTCATGGGGCGATCAATCTTGGCCCTTGCTCCTCTTTTCAATTCACCCACACGTTCCTCCAAGACTGAAGTAGGTTTTCCATCCCACTTTGTCATGTCTTCTCCGTGATCCCGCAAGTAAAACCATAGGGTGGCCCGTGGTGTGTATCTTATATATCTTCTCTCTCGAGCAATAGGGCGCCTTTTGTTAATAGCTGAAACACGTATTGGCACACGTGAAGAGCTAGATAAATCAGACAGATTATCCCTCAACTGTCTGAGATCCTGTCTGAGATCCTGAGACATTTTTTCCACAGCTGAGATGATGGAAGGGGTAAGATTGTCTTCAAATTCTCGGAGTTTATGAACCATTTCATCCACTGTTGGTGGTACTATGTCATTCCAAGTTACCGTTGCCAATGAATGGGCATATGACAACGGTGCGTTTCGTGTAAGCTTTCGCCACATGGGTCGTGTGCATTCGACTTCATCTGGGTCTATGGGTACATCCCCATTATTCGGCTTGATGTGATAAATCATCTCTACGATAGCTGATTCCCTCAGGGACTGGATGCCTTTGTCTATAGTATTCCACTTGGCCGAACGACTCATAACATCATCCTTGTATGGAAACCTTTCTTTCACAGCTGCCAAAAGCCGCCTCCAAAGACTGAGGGACTTTTTCTCTCTTGCAATTGCTTTGTCAATTCCCCCTTCTTTAGCAAGTGACCCCAGCTGCTTGGCTTCTGTACCTGCTAGTTCGTGACCATCGGCCCCACTATCCCAACATCGGAGCAACCAGGTGATGATGTGCTCCCCTGGCTGACGGGTGAAATCTTTTCGCATATTCCGCAGCTCAGTTGAGGTCCGAGATCGAGAAGTCACCTCTTCTTCTTCGTCGTGTGATGATGACCCCTGATCAGATACTAGACCAGGTAGTGGATGCGTAGTTTCTTCATCCTGCCTCGTCCTTCTTGCCTCTCTTTTGGTTTTTCTCTTGTGTACAGGAGCAACCGATATTGGTACGACTTGGTCCTGTAGTTCAGCTGCACTGTCTATCGCAGTCGAGGTTTGAGTAGCTGCTGTACTTGTTGCTGGGGTAGCAGTTTGGGTAGCAACTGTACTTACTACTGGGGATGGTGTAGCTGCTGTACTTGGAATTGGAACAGCTGCGCTGACTTCTGTGTTGCTATCAGATCCAGGGGCATTTTTTTCCTTTTGAAGATGTTGGACAATGTCGATCAAGGCCCTATAAGCATAGGCCAAGCCCCAGCACGTTGCTGTAATTTGTCCATCTCTGGTATGGCCAGGACGACAACACACCTCATTTAGCTGTTTTACTAATTCTTCCGGATTCTTCACTTGTTCAGGAGTAAAATTCCAAAGTACTGGAGGGGCCCACTGACCTAGATGCTTGCCCATACTATCCCATACACCCTGCCACTCATGACTATCCAGCCTCTGGGAAGATTTCCTGGTCCTCCTATTTCGTCGTTTAACCCCAACACAGGACCAGACCTGACTCCGCTTAACTCTTGAAATCAGATGAAATAACTGTGGGCAAAACACACTCTGTATGCGTGCTAATATGGCGATCCCCATCGCAATCAGCATACAAGTCTCAACAGTATTGAAAGGCCATTCAAAAACTTCAAAACCCTCAAATGATGTTGCAGACCATCTGGAGAGAACACTGGGAGGATAGCAGAATGTCTCCTTCACAGGTTGACCACCCGAGAAGGAGAAAAAAAGATGTGAAATTCCCAAGCATTTCTATTATATACCTCCCAAAATATAAAGTTGGTGACCATACCGGGAGCATAAACCAAATCAGTTTCATGATTAATGTTTCTATTGTATTACAAGTCATTACCATAAAGTACAATGAGACCAGAACCTTAGCCCAAATCCCATGATTGATAAACACTAACACAGCTAGTATATATGAAAAGTAATTGGTAAAATCCTGAAACCGTGAGAGCAAGAGAAAAAACTGTGAGAGCCAATAAAACAGCATTGTGACAAATGACTATAAATCCGCTCAGATCTGTTCTTATCTCAAACCCTCTGCCCCACGTTGGGCGCCAAAAAGTGTCGTGGTTTAAATCAAGTCTCCCTACTCCCGGAGAGTTAGGAAGAAGAATCTAAAGAATGTAGCCCCCACGGATTGAGATAAAAACGGTTTAAACTAAATCTGCACAGTTCCCCCTCTGTTTCCCTTCCCCCCCCTCTCCTTCCCACTCCCGGAGGGATGGGAAGGAGAGCCGGAGGGATACAACTCCCACGGATCGAGGTAAAATCAGTCCAGCAATCAAGGTATAACAGAAGTAAACTACCGGTACCAATAACAAATCAAAGTTAGAGGAGACAAGCAGAGAGAGAGAATACGATACCACCCGCCGCCACGAGGCCAGCAGCCGGAACCCCACAGCCGGAAGCCCCAGCCCGAGCTTCCCCTTCCCGAGCTCAGGCCGGCGTGTTAACTCCTTCCCTCCCGGCTAGCTTCCAGTCCCCTCCTCAAGCAGGACGTGCTGTGGTATGGAATACCTCCCCGACTAGCCCAGACCAGGCGCCCTATCTCTCCCTCCTCACTGGCAGAGCATGAGCTACTGCTGAACCCATGACACCAGTCATCTGCAAAAGAAAGCTACCACAAAGAGGCACCTGCCACTATTTACTGAGAGACAGGGAAAGATGCTTCCTCTCCTTCCTGATTCATTCAGAGCTCTGAGTAAATAATTTCCACAAATGACATTATCTGTGCCCATTTCCTGCCCCTTCACTCCCTGTCCACTGCCAATAATCAACAAAGCTCAGCATTGCCTAGGACTTGAGGACAAATACATTCAGCACCTGCGCACACTCTTTCCATGCTGTTTTTACTGGCACACACTCTGCCTTAACGAGTGCATACACTTTCACAGGGAAATTCCTGTACCGTTGACAGCCTGAGGAAATCATGGCCTCATGGACTTTCAGTATACCTTTTGTTTATTTTTTTATTACTACTAATGAGCTAATATCTTGCTGTTTTCTCCCTGTCCCTTCCATTCTCTGGTAGTCTGGACAGGACTTGAGAGGGTTCTGAGACTGAAAACCTTGTATATGAGCCTTGTGTGGCTCTCCTATTCTTATACTCTATTTTCTTTCACTACTCATGACATGACTGCATGAAAGCTGCTAGGAAAGCTGTTACAGCTTGGATTTCCTTTGAGCCTTGAGTCTCTGCACCAGTACAGTTTGGCCTGTGAGTGATTCCAAATTCCAAAGCTAAGGGTCATCTTCAGGGGATACACATACAGTAATTTGTGCAAGACTAATGGCTTTGGTATGGGGAAATGTAAAAAAAAAAAAAATCTACATCTTGTGAATTGAAGAGCAGATGATTGACTATGAAAACAATATATAATCTGTATAAATGGAAGAATATTTTTCATTTAAAATAGTTAAGTGAATTAAATATTGATGAAAACAAACAAACAAACAAACCTACAGCTAATAGTTAATTAAGTATCCAGTTTGAAAAAAAATACAGACAAGGAAGGAAGAAGAATATTTAGAAGAAATTGAAAAAAAAAATCCCAGACTGTGACTTGTCACCTATCTTATTTCAAGCAGAGAAAATTAAGATTGTGTTTGAACATAACAAGAGAAATAGATATTAACAATTCACCATCATGCAGAAACCATGTAGTGATCACACATGATTAATATACAATGAAGGCAGTTATCTTATTAGACTTAATGGCACCTATAAAAGGGAGACAAGTCACAGGCTTGGGACAGTAATGAGATAAGCTTGCCGTCTGATCAGTTTGCATGTAAATAACCTCATCTGAATGAAATTAATATTTGCATTTTTATACTATTCTGCAAGCACTGCCTTTCCCATTGTTCTATCCTCACTTTCTTGAATTTTCTTAGAAAGAAAAAAAAAGCTAATCAAGACACGAAATATCACCTTGTACTCTGCTATTACATCAGTTTTCAAATGTTCATTTCTGACTACAAGCTTCTTCTACAGTCCATCAAAGATGTGGCTGAAATTATTTATATCTTGTAAACAATTTTAAAAAAGTTTAAAAAAGTTGAAAAATATATTTAATTTGAAATATATTCATATGTTTGAAAAGGTAATGAAATGTTAAAGCCTCACATTCAGATGAACAACACATCAGTGAATTTTATTATTTTCCATATAAAGAAAACATGCTTACTTTTTAATTTTATTTGGTTTTATGCATTCCATAATTAAAGAAATAAAGAAGCTGGAGTCATATTTATCTTCATGCACATTTTATTTTGAAAACTTTAGTTTATATTTCCTGCAAATTATATTTCAGAAGAGGTAAATACTGTTTCATTTATTTGCTTTCTGTGAAGTTACGTTGTAGACCTTATGTGACGATGCATGAAAAGGCTTTTCCTTACACCATCAGATTTCAGTCTGTCAGTGAAAAACTCTCCATTAATATATGTTCGATAATGCAACATACTGAACAATCTGATCACAGCCTAGCAGAAGAATTAAGAGCATATTTCGTTTTAAACACAGGAATGTGTTGCGCTTATTTAAATTTTTCATATAAAGAAAGAAGGTATTTTGACAGGTGAGTATAAATAACTCTAGAACTGCACAAAACCAAGCCCAGTGCAAGATCCATGCAAATACAATTCAAAGAGTAATTGCCTTGGATTTGTATATTAATGAATGTCTTGCTAATTCTTTAAATAACTTCTATTATTGTGGACCTAGTAAAACTTGACTTCTGTCCTTCTCCATTCTTAATGTTACAAACACAAAAGAAGGTTTTATTGTAACACAAGTATACAAGACCACACAATTCAGTGATTACTTCCCCCTCCATTAAATATCAGAAAATAGAAGAGAAAATAACAACTGCTCTTCATTGTCCTTTTCTGTTGTTATTCAGACAAACTATTGAAAAGATCAATTTATATTACTATCCATATGATTGGATTGCTACAAAGAAGACTAGACTTGAAGTAGAAAGCCAGGAGAGAATTTTTGACATACTGAAATGAGTAAGTGCCTGGTCTACAGCCTCTAAACAGAGACAAGGTCTATCCCTTAAGAATCCTGTTTGTGTGCCCTAGCAGCATACTCTGGTAAGGTTTTTATTTTTGAAGTAACTAACAACAATGTTGTGAAATGTAGGCAGAAAGGCTGGGAAGACATTCAGCTGTCATCCTACTACTTCTAGATTTCCTCCTCAAGCACAGAATGGAAATATTTTGGAAATTATTTTAGATAAAGTTGGAAAAAAGGAAATCACCTTGGTGGAAGTAACAGTAAACTATTAAGGGTAATTAGAAGCATTTTCAGAGAACAAAGGAGATAAGTAATCAGGAGGAAAGGAAATTATGAAATCAATAATTTAGAAGTTGGGACATAGCTTGCATTCAACCTTTCAATCTCAGAAAAAAACATAAAACTCTGTATGTTGACTACAGTTCTTAAAAGATCATGTCCAAAGAAAACATGTGAAGGAGAAGATGATGTTAATTTGACTGTTCTAATCATGCTGAAAAATTCTGTTCCATATCCTCTGATCAATGAAAGAAAATAAGCACAAGAACAAACGTCATATATACAAGAGAGAAACTGACCTTAAGATGTTAGTTAAGATAGAGGAATAAAATATTTGAGTTACCAAGTGCTAGAAAATGAAAATGCTACTATATACCACCAAATTCACTTGTGGCTATCCAACTATAAGCAGTAATTCCATTATTCATGACAATTTGGAAGTATAAAGCAGAATCATCTCAACTTTAAAAATCCAGTATCACCAGAAATCTAAACTCTCTTCTTACAATGTTTAAATATGTAACTCCACCATTTTACCCTGGAAACTGGAAAGATACATATATAATACTATTTCCTTGTCTTCCTCCCTGCAAAGGTGTGAGGAATCATTTCTGATGCTTCCTGTATATAAAGCTATGTTCTAGCATGTTCTGACTTACAACATTTGTCAATGTATTGTGCTTATCACATCAGTACATCTACTTCCAAAGCTAATTGTCATAGGTTCACACAAAACATCAACAAAATAAAGGTGTTTCTATTCTTGTGTGATCCACTTAAAAATATGCAATCAGAGAGAAGATATTTAAATTAACTCTTCTAAGTTCATTATAAGATTCAGACCAAACACGTGGTGTGGTATCCTATATGCAGATAAAAGAACACAGAAATTGGAAATCTTTACCTGTTTTTATTTACATAAGAAGTATGCAGATGAAATACGTAGGAATCAGTCTGGTAGAAAAAATATTTATAACTGACTTGTAGTACCATGAAAGGAAGTTTCTTATTTTATTATTATTATTTTTTTAATATCATGTACAATTAATTGTGTATTTTCATTTCAGGGTTTTTCCATTTTTTTTCAGTTTTGAATTCTATTGGTAGATGCAGAGAAAGACAGATGTGGAAGCTATGTGATGATGGATGGAGTTGTTCATTCTTTCAGGAAGGCTATTTTAAGTTTCTTCAGATTGTATAATGTTGAAAGGCATCAGACAACTAGAACAAACTGGTCTTGATGAAACAACATCAGGCAAAATGTAGAGGTAAAGAAAAGTACCTGTAAAAATAATGTCATGTTGATTGATTGAAGAAATTTAAGGCAAAGTTTAGAGAAGTGCACTGATTTTGAGTGACTCAGTTTTGCAGAAGTAATTGAAGCTCCTGCATCTTGATTACCACTTGGAAACACTGCTTGTAATCCATTAAGATTTAAGGGTCTTAGATTTAAGAACTTCACTGCTCTAGCGTTTACAGGTACTTTTCTGCTGACTCCCACTTTAAAAAACAAACAATACCCTCCAAAACCTACAACAAAAACACAGCATGAGTTATAAGGATTAAATCACATTAATTCTGTCACAAGAGTCTGTGAGAAATAAAATTTGCAGTATATCTTTGTTATCTTATGGTGTCTTTCTTCTCTAACTGTTTTGGTTTTAGTAAATTAATTTAACAGAAGGAAAAGAGGAAGAAACGTGCTAAAGATGACCAGATATTAATCTTGGTTTACCTGAAGAAAAGAGCTAGTTCAAGATTTATTAGTAACTGAAAATGAAAAACATACATGAATAATCCATGCTGTTCACAGAAAGTTATTGTAACACAAAAACTTACTTTTATACAATGGATCAGTTTTGCTACTAGGCATGTTTGAGTTCAGTTAAGTGTTAATCATTGAGACAGTGTCTAACTGCATGTGGAAGAAATACTTTTGCATCAGGCTACTTAGACTTATTACTCTCAGTGTCGCTAAACAGACAAGTTGAATCATTGTCTTTTTTCTTCAAACACCCTTAATCCCTTGATGTATAAAACTCTCCCTTGAGCAATTCTAGATCTACTTGTCTTCTCAGCATAGATTGTCCTTGATGTCTCTTCTCTGGTGGGCTTTCATCAGGGAGCAATCCTTCACTGTGAGTTAGCTTAAGGGAATCTCTTAAACCAGCTAAATAGCTTAATATTTAGCAACAGAAGGACGTAAATAAACAATTTGACATTCTTTTGATACTGTATTCTTTTTTCTCTGCATGCTACTGTTTGGACTAAAAGTAGATATTCCAAGGAAATAAAATAGTACAGAGTCACCAAAGTGATCAAAGAGTCACCAAAGTCACCCTAAGAGCCCCTCTTAGATGCCATCTAAGTTCCAACGTATAGAGCAAATCCAGAACCATTCATGATGGTACTGCTCTGTAAAAGTTGGTCAAAAAGTAATTAATAGCATGGAATTATATACTCTACCAGGTAATAAACTATTTTTTTCTTAAGAATAAAATGCTTTAACACCACCTTTCCTCCTTCATGATGGCCTATGGTAAATCATGTGTTCTGGAGATAGAAAAAAGGTCACAAACATTTGTCTCTTCCATACATAATGTAAT
This sequence comes from Melopsittacus undulatus, assembly GCF_012275295.1. Classification (NCBI taxonomy): domain Eukaryota; kingdom Metazoa; phylum Chordata; class Aves; order Psittaciformes; family Psittaculidae; genus Melopsittacus; species Melopsittacus undulatus. The sequence goes on from NC_047531.1 coordinate 71,757,139, forward strand.
TATATTTCAGCTTATTGAAATAAATACCTTTTAAACTATTATATGGATTGTTTGCAAAGTAATTAGTATGAGAAGAGTGTGCAGCAAGCTCACTGCCCTGGACTTCAAGAGAACAGACTCTTCAGGAACCTGCTTAATAAAGTTCCATGGGATATAGCCCTAGAGGGCAGGGGCGCCCAAGACTACTGGTTGATATTGAGAATCACCTACTACAAGTTCAGGAGTGTTGCATCCCAACTAGAAGGAAGTGCAGCAGGAGGGCCAGGAAACTTCCTTGGAAAGATCAGTAGCTGCTGAGGAAATTTCAAGGGAAAAAAGAGGCTTATAAAAGGCTGAAGCAAGGCCAGGTGGCCTGGGAAGACTACAGGGATGTGTCTGGGAAGCTAGAGATCAGATTAGGAAAGCTAAGGACCAGTCAGAATTAAACTTGGCTAGGGACAACAGGAGAAGGGATTCTAGATAACAGGATTATTATATAATAATAATAATAATAATAATAATAATAATAATATCCTTTTTCCTGTCGTCAGGAACTTCACTTGACTGCCATGATTTTTCAAATATGATGAACAGTGGCTTAGCAACTTCATTCGGCAGCTCATTCAGGACCCACGGATGGATTTCATCAAGTCCCATGGACATGTGTATGTTCAGGTTCTTAAGATTGTCTCAGATTGGATCCTCTCCTACACTGGGCCCAAGGTCTTCATTCTCACAGTCCCTGCATCTGCCTTTCAAGACTTTGGTGGTGTTGTCGGACCCCTTACTAGTGAAGACTGAGGCAAAGAAGTCATTAAGAACCTCAGCATTCTCTAAATCCAGGGTAGCCAGTTCTCCTCATAGCTTCCAGAGAAGGCCCACGTTGTCCCTAATCTGCCTTTTATTCACTACATACCTATAGAATCCCTTCCTGTTACCTTTCACATCCCTAGCCAAGTTTAATTCTAACTGGTCCTTAGCTTTCTTAATCTGGTCCCTAGCTTCCCTGACAACATGCCCGTATTCTTGCCAGGACACAAGCCCTCACCTTCCACCTTTTATAAGTTTCTTTTTTCCTTCAAATTTTCCTCAGCAGCTCCTTATCTTTCCAAGGAAGTCTCCTAGCTCTCCTGCTGCACTTCCTTTTAGTTGGGATGCAACACTCCTTGAATATCAACCAGCAGTCTTGGGCGCCCCTGCCCTCTAGGGCCATATCCCATGGAACCTTACTAAGCAGGCCTGAAGAGGCCAAGACTTACTTTTGCACATATTAATATGTGCCATTTTTCTTTACTAGTATAGGGCAGTGTTGAGGGGTTTTTCCCTGGCTCTTGCTCTGCAGCTCTTCCTGGACCACGCAGAGAGAGGACATGCAAGTATAAGTGGGTGATGGTGACCTAGAAGACCATATCACCCTGGGACTGAGGGGCTCCTGAGAAGCTCAAGGAGCAAAAGTAGATGTACAGGTCCTGAAAGTAAGGAAAAACTGTTCTTATGACTCTTTAAAGGACTGTGTCAAACTTACAATTTAGGAAGCCATTGAAGAGATGCTGGACTAGGAAGGAACTTGGGCTATAGGATGCTCTTTTAAAACTTGTGATAGCCTAATGTCAGCAGAGTAGAGAAGGCTCTCATACTGTATATCTAACATCAAAATAAGACTATGTTCCTATAATCTTCCATAATTTCTAGAGGTCACAGAGGAAAAAAAAAAGTACATATATACATTAGTTACTTGTTAAATTTTTCTAGTAATCCATTATTCAAAAATTTTACATCGCTTGATTTAACCAAGCAAAATAATGTACACCTTTTCTTTCAAGCAATCTCGCATTTAAGTCCAAGTCACTGCTTTTCCAGCTGTCGCTTAGTATCAAATGTAATTTAAAAATGCAATCTTCAAGAAACTAATACTACGCTGTTCTCAGGGGTCATACATATTTGCATGCAGAAAAATTTTGGTGTAGGAAGTCTTAATGAGAACTATACCATGAGATCCTCTAACAGTTTAGAGAGGGAAAAGTTTCCTATTTGCAGAAGGAGGCATAAACATTCATTTTATGAGCTTCTGGGGGGCTAGATACAGCAACGCAGCTGGTTCTGGGCCACTCCTCCCCTGCTTTCTAAAAATGATGCATTAAAAATATTTCCTTCCATCTTTGACTCACAGGTATTTCATGTTATAATTTGCATCACTGTAATTAGTATAAATAGTGAAATACATGAACAGTGCTTTCAACAATTCAGTGGCAAGCTGCATGAAATTAATTGGGAAAGAGCTCAGTGTAAACACAAAGGATAATACTTCTTTTAAAACAACACAACTGAACAAAATCTTCTAGATACATGAACAAAGTTTCAGAGAATCAAGCTCCAAGGCAAATTAAATAGCTATAATCTATAACAATTTTGCAAAATATTTTCATTTATTAAGATTTCATCCCCAACATATGGTTTATAAACTATTTATATCCAGAAGTATGATAGAATATACCATCTCTTTCTAATCATTTCTACACCCTGTTATTTAGGATAATAACAGACCACACATGTAACAAACAGAATTCTTTTGATGATCAGGAAAGTGTACTTTGCAATGCAATTAATTCTCTGTAGAAAGGATTTCTTTTAAAACCCTGTGATTAGAGCCTCTTTAGAAATACTTTTTTCCTCAGTTTTCTATGTTTTGTTAATCGTATCTATCTGAATCTCTCTGCAATTTTCCTGCTTATCAGAAAAGATGCTTAATGCATTGTGATTAGTCTACTGGATGGAGATTTATAATTTACATTTTGTGAAAGAGATTCATGCTGTTCTAAACAGTTATCTCCTTTATTATATTTCCAGAATATGCTAATAACATAAGAAAGAGTGTATTCATTCTCATCACTGAATAAAAGCATCACGTTGGTTCATGAAATGTGATAGAGAGGGTAACCTTAAAGCAGAACTATACAAACCAGTCAAAACTGGATTAAAAATAGAAAAGAAAAAGCCTGAAAAAAATCTGCATGATGGATAGCTTTGTATAGATTGCTGAAGCACACCAGGAATTCTGCTTTAGTTGAAATCACACTTTATTTTCTGCCTTGTATGTAGAACTTGCCATTAAACATATGCAAAGGCATTTTTTTTGCCATTCTGAAAAAATTATTAGTTTCTGCCACTCAGAAAAACTAAGCAATATGGCTTTTCTTCTACTTGACTTACTTATGTATTTATTTTTTAAAGGGCATTAAATGTATTAATTTTATTTTCTCTTTCCCCAACTCCCCAGATTTCCAAAATGCTTTGATCTTCCTATACAGATTTTTCTTCAGACTTTGCAAAAGGAGTGGCACAGCATTAAAGTTTCAGGAAAACTAACCTGAAAAACTTTTACTACTATACTTTCGTTCGGCAAAAATAATGTGCTACTGGGCTATTTTCTTGAAATAGTTTAATTATTAGCTCAAAAAAAAAAAATAGAAACCTTGCTAGATGCTCTCTGGCCAAGTATCCTGCTTCTGCCAGTGGCCTACTGTAAGTGCACAGAGAAAATATAGAGAACGTAAGTCAGGTATGAGATGGTTCTTTGCTCTGGGTACCTCACAGCTTCCACTGATTAACTTTTTGTCTTATTTTCTCTCATGTTGCCTAAATCTTTTAAATCTTTGGGAAAAATTTTGAAAGAAATAAACATTTTGTAACACCACACATACATACAAAACCAACATACATGACCAATCTATCTCTTCCATTCACAAGACACGTGTACCCTTGCAATAGCAAATCTTGATTGTAGATTATGACTAATGATTCTGATATCAGTTATTTCCAAACTGCAAGATTTTCAGCCAAGAGACAAGGTTTTGCTTTATATTCACTGCAGTAAAAGTGGACATTTTCATATTGACTGCATTGAAATGCACAATACCAATATTTTACAAAAGAATGGGTGTCTACTTGTGAAATTCACAAATTTCCCCTTTTATTGTTCAGATATTTAATTTCTACTGTAAGTTTACAAAATCTTCTCTTGCATAGAAATCTTGCATACTAAGGGAGGGGGAAGAATATCAGTATATTCTTGGGAAATGAGATGTATTTACTTTCACTATCACCTTGTGCATATCACAGTAGACCAAAGTACAATGAGTATGACGCATATGAAGATATTTTGAATTAGATAATAATCCAAAGATTGTTTGCAAAGCAGACAGATTGGAAAATACTACTTAATTAGCAAGTATTGAATACTGCAAATTACTTATCAAGGCTAAGAAATTCTAGGGCAAGCAATTTAATGAATGGGAGGCAAAGGTGTCTTATGAATCATCTATAAAAGACCTGTTAGAATCAGTAAGATGATTTCTTTTCAAAATATACCAATGGTCAGAAATACAGTGTTTTATATTTATCTGGATGAAAGTAGAGTTTTAATCTGCAGTAGGTACTCACATTTATCTTCTATGCAAGACACTTAACTGGGAAAAGTATGGAGTTTGTGCATGCTTGTGTCTCACTTCAGTCTAAGTCTGGTATGTGATTAGCATGCACCCAGTCTCAGGCACTTGGAAGAACTCATTAAGTTCTCAAATCTAAACCACATTCTGGCCTCTAGAATCACCTTGTCTTGTAGCTCTTGTTTCTTCTTTGAATTGATGTGAAACTTAGAGCACAACTATAACCCTGAAAGATAAGACCAGCTGGAAAATGACTCAAAGCAAAAAAAGAAAATGAGCAAGACCCTTGAAAAAATATTTCTGGCCTTTTATGATATGAAATCCTGAGTAGGTACAAAAGTTTCTCATTGACAGATTTCAATTTATCACCTGAGCACTGTATTCATTTTCAGTTATTCTGATGCATTTCAGTATGTGCAAGACTATTCTTTTTTGCTTTGGTTGTGGTGGTTTTTTTTTTTTAATTCATTAGATTTGGATAAGCCTCTGTAACAGGACACAAATAAAATGCAGATGGCCTCTCAAACTCAGAATCTAAGTATTAAAATTAGATAAGCACCAGCAATCCTTGGTGGTCAGTATTGAGTTGATAAGTTTTGGTTGTTTGGATTTTTTTTGTTGGTTTTGTTGTTGTTTGGGGGGGGTGTTCGTTTTTGAGTGGAATATAATTTTTTATTTTTTTTAATTGTTATTTTAATGATTCAAAAACAAAGCAACAGGAAAGTCCTAGAGGTGTATTTTGAAACCTATTAAGAAACTGGTTATTTAAAGAGACTTGGGGTCATGAAGAATTGAAATATTAGACATCAGTTTCTATGCTGTCACAGCCATGCTTTTTATTTGCAATTACTTTTTCTGCTTTTTTTCTTAAAGATTATAAATAGAAACGTCAGGAATTTAGTGAAAGTTCCATATTCTGTGGTTTTCTCTCTTGTTTTTTCACCTTTTTTTAATAAAAAAAAAATATCCGTCTAACATTCCCATTCCCAAAGCCCATTTTCCTTATTAACCTGAAAATTACCTTCCTGAGAGGAATCAAACAGAAAAAAAATGCCATTCTAAAGAATTTCACTTCCAAGCTGAGAAGCAAATAAAATGCCAGCCGCCAAAGTGCAGATACAATTTTGCTGCAAACAATTAATTTGTGTTTTCAATTTATTTCTGAAAGCTTTCCTCTGGAGATTCTCACCTAAATTCCTTTATTCCTTACTAGTTAGAGAATAATTTCAATGACAGAAAAGTCTGCTTCACTAATGGTAATCCCAGTAGGTATATATATTCTAATGTTCTTTTTCAAACACTTTGTCAAGGGAAATAAAAAAAAAAAACAACAAACAACCAAACCCCAAAAATGTGCCTGGAATATTCTGTGACAAACTGGGTGACTCTTTATAACAATTCAGAAATTAAAGCTATAAAATTATTATGAGTTGATATTAGCTTTCGGTTCCTAGCATTTACTTAAAGTACTTGTCATAAGGTAAGTTGGCTGCTCAAATAAAGATGAAAAATTTTAGTTTTTTCATATTAAGAGTAAAATAATACTGGGAATAAAGAATATTGCCCTTCATCTGTACTCATGGTTGTTGTGGTTTAAGCCCAGCCTGTCAATTCAACCACGCAGCCCTTGCTCACTCACTCCCTCTTCGTACCCCCACTCCGGGAGAGATGGGGAGGAGAATTAAAAGAATGTAACTCCCATGGTTTGAGATAACAGCAGCCAAGTAACTAAGGTATAACACAAACCACTATTGCTATCATCAATAACAATAATGATAAGGGAAATAACAAGGGAAGAAAATATAAACACTCACCACCTGCTGACTGATACACAGCCAGACCCAAGGAGTGATCTACACCTTCCAGGTAACTGCCCCCAGTTTATATACTGGGCATGACGAGCTGTGGTACGGAATACCTCTTTGGCTAGTTTGGGTCAGTTGTCCTTTCTCTGCCTCCTCAGGGCTTCCTCTCCTCCATGGCAGAGCATAAGGCTCAAAGTCCTTGGTCAGAGTAAATATTACTTAGCAACAACTAAAAACACTGGTGTTATCAGTGCTGTTCCCAGGCTGAAAGTCAAAACCACGGCAATGCACCAGCTACTAAGGAGAAAAATGACTGCTACTGCTGAACCTAGGACAATGGTGCAGTATGATTATCACAGTTTTAAGCACCCTGAGCAACATGACTGCTCAGGGTGCTTAAAATATTTGACTAAACACAAAACCTTACAATAAAGTTGTCTCCTTGGTTTTAAATATTGATGTACTCAAAATTAATGTTCAGTTATCTTAATTTCAGTAAATTAAAGACAGAAAATATAGCTGAATTTAAGTAAAACACTATCAGGAGTGGAAGATTGTGGAATAACCTTGCTAGAGAAGCTGTATCACTTTGTAGCACTGTAAATTTACTGGAGAATACTGGAGTAAAGTTTGGTTTACTTACAGTGCAGAATAATTCTGACTGGCAGAAATTTGATCAAAATTGAGGCTTCAAGATTCAGAAATAATTTTCTGGCCCACTGTGATAAGAGAGAAAGAGGCATCTGTATCTAACTACACATTTCTGTTCTTTTATGATCTGAAACGTCTCTATATACACACACATTTCTAAAACATTTATAGATTTCATAACACAACAGATACACAGTATCATTTTTCTGTTGCATCAAAAGATGAAGTAGGAAGACTTCCTGAAGAGAAACACACATCGTCCAGACTAAATCAATTTAGTAAAATGGTTAAGTGAAATTACTGGAGTATATGTTATTCACTCAAGCACAACCAACACTTTCTGGTAAGAGAAAACCTTAGCGAAAGTTGGATATGTTTTGGTGCCACAAGGGCAAAATACAAATGAACTTGTTAAACACAGATTTTAAAAACATTAGGGTTAGAAAACATTACCCCTTCAGTGCCCTTGCAGAGAAAGGCAAAACACATGGCAAATCCTTGCAACATATGTACTTTGGAAATCAGTCTAATCACTCTAGGGAAAAAAGCTGACCATTCAAAAGGTGAGTTCACTTGCAAACATATAAAAAAGGATCTTCATTTTAATGAAAAGAAACTATTAAAAAATATTTTACTCATGTATGTGGATTTATACACAGAAACCAAATATACACAACAATCCATATTCCAGATCCAGTTCTGATGCAGGCTAATTTATTTTGAACATGTAAGAAAATCAAAAGAATGATGCCAACTTCCTACCACATTTTTTTTGAGTAAATATTTTGAAAATCATGGAAAGAGGAAGGCAAGGGAGGACAGCAGAAGTGAAAAGGGTTGCGGTGCACAGAGAAAAGATTTCATTCTGTTACTGAACCATCAAAAATTCTTTTAGAAAAAAAGTAATAAAAATAGCAGAGTGACTATAATTTTCAAGGACATTACTTATTTTTTAAAAAATGGGAAAGAGCTACAAAACAACAGTAATAACACATTTCCAGTGTCTACCCATTTGAAAAAGAAGCAACAGCATGAGAAAAGCAAAAAACGTATGTGGTAGGCAGTTTCATGATAAAGGAACATTCAAAGAAAGCAAAAAAAGAAACTAGCTAAAAACTACATGATCTAGTAAACACAAAGGCAAAAAAAACATATTATAAAGGAAAATGCATTATGACATAAATTCCATCTGGTGGCCTCAGCTTACTTAAACCACAAAATGATTACAAATTAAGATAAATTATCTTCTTCTATAGGAAGTATTTAGAGAGTCTTTCTTGAATCATAGGAAAACAAACAAAAAATGAGCAGTATAAGGCATCAAATAATCGTAGGTGATTTAGTCTTTCAGAATTAAAGGCAGACAAAATCTCCCTAAAGTAAACGCAGTTTAAGTAATGGCTGAAGATCTGAGGGCATAAAAACACACTCCTTCCTAAACTTAGCTGTTAATTATTTTTTATTCTGAAGTATGAGATTTGGTTAGATTGGTTTTAGATTATTGCGAAAAAACCCTATTAGTTAAAGCTTTGACCCCCTATATGAACCCAAATTCTGTGATGGAAATACGAAAAAGAAAAATTGAACATTAACAAGGAATGAGATTTTAACACTTTCAAAGAATTTTACACGGTCAGTAATCCATGCACACAGACATACAGGTGGCATGTCCTTTCATAAGAAAGAAGCATACTCTCCAACAGAAGAGAAAAATCAGATTAGCACTAGAGGTACCATAACTGATGAAAATTCACCTTCGGTTGTAATTTCACTCCCTTTCCCCACACAAAAATGCGCCTCAATCATTTAATATATAAAAGCCTGAAATAAAAGCTGCCTAGGTTGGGATCGCTTTTGGATACCTACATTTCTAAGGGTACAGCTCAAACAGAGGTTTAAAATATTGTAACTGTAGTTGCTGTTTTGGATCTGATTGAGAGGAAACAAAATGGAGAAGGTGAGTTGCTAATAACATCTCAGTTAAACTCATAGGGGAGCTTGAATTTGTCAGTTTAAATGTTTAGTCTTTGCTCAGCAATGAAACATGTTCCAAGAGGATGGTGAACATTATAGTTAATTTATTGTCTGAAACAGCAGCAGTTTTAATTGATTGACAAATGAACAGAAACAAAGAATAAGAAAAGTAAATAAAAACACTGCAAGAATGGATAGCTTTGTAATTGGAAATTGTAGAGGTCATTAAACATGGCTTATTTTTATCTGTTTGAAAGGAAGCATTACATTGCAGACATCTTTATCTGGAGCCTGGATAAGAGCAACACGAAATAAGGGTTTGGGTTTTTTTATTAATTCTTTGAGCACAGCAAATGTGAGAGTTGTGCTGTTCCTGTAAAACATGACAAGATGATTATACCTACTACTAATATTCACTTTTGACCCAGTCTGAGATTATGCAATACGCTGTATTTCTGGGGAACACCGTTAATCTGGGCAAAAAGAAATAAAAAAAGATGACATTAAAAGACTTGGGAGATCAAGAATCAGACTAGTATTAATTTAATTGAAAAATTATTTTAAGCAAATGAAATGAGCATTTATGATTTTAAAATGATCAGATGACTTATTTAAATTCATGACCTAAACATAAACTAGAAACTGAATATGTCTTTCAGTGTTTCTGGTATTATAAAAATACTGCTTTAAATGTCCCAAACATCACTTTTAAGAATATTATTGCCCCAAAGCTGACATCACTACATTAAATTACTTCCATTAGAAATGTATACAAGTGTTTCAGTCTCCTTATTAAATAATTTTCCACTATATTTTTCTTTGAATCTACATATGAATATATATGTAAATATACATAAACTGTTTAAGTGTTAGGAAAAACATCCTGTTTACTTTGGGGTTAGTCTTCAACTGAAAACCTCCCCATTTTTTGCTGACATCTAGAACATTTGTTTCAATTCATAACCTAAGTCTTGTGTGGTGCCCATATAGAATTCCTTAAACTTACACATTTTTGAAGATAGAAATCTCTCTATTATTTTACCTTGAACAACATATTTTAAAAGTTATTGATGTATGATGAAGTAATTTAAATTTAACAGTTTTTTATTTGTGTGAAAACTCTTTCAATGAAATTTCTTTCAAGTGACTGAAATTTCATTCTTCCATTCTGACTAGGTCACCTTATATGAAAGTGACATTACCATATCCCATTTCATTGCTTGAAAGATGATTTAATATGCAATTTAAAGTGCTAACTAGTCTTGCCAGTGCAGGTGGGGAAATTCTGCCCCCAAAAACCCATATTTACATCAAAAGCAATAATGAAAACTGATAAAAAGCTTCCCAGTCAAAAACTTGGTGTTCTGTCACTTTTTCCTTTGCAACCTCAACAAGAAAGCAACAGAAAGTTGCTCTTAATTATGTTTAGTTTGCCTCTTGAGGGATAATTATTTTGTACCATTTGAGTGTCAAAGATAGGTTTCAAATCAATTCTGAAACTGGATATTCTTCCTAATGAAGTAACACTTGCAGAGTTCAGTTCTGTGTTATCCATTTCTTCTAGACCACAATGAAGATTTAAAAGAACAGCCCTAAAAGTAATTTGGTTTTCTACCTTATGAAATGCTTTCTGCCATTTTAATACATTGCATTATTGTTCCCTTTGTGCACTGTCTGGCATTCAGTGTTCACTCCACTGGAGTGCAAGTGGCCATTATGAAAAGTTTTGCACAAAAAGGATTAAGAATAGTTTCACAAAACTTCTCAGTATAGACATTTATGTCAGACCTAGTTCTCCAGACATACTTCAGTGTTCTTTGAGAACATGACACATCTGGACTATTTCAAATATCTACACAATGATCTGAGAAATCATACTCAAGCAACGCCTATTTCTCTTATTTAGCTGTAAAGGAGTTCAGATGTTCACATCTGGCCCCCACACAGATGACCAATGTTGTGGAGGTACTCTGAAGTACCCCACCTCATTCTACTCCAAAAGACCACAGATTCAAAGTCCAATCTGTTCAAGATAGCCCAGGGTATCTAATGTGTTTTTGTGCTGTCATGGTTAGGCAAAGGACTTGTGATCCAATTTAGAAGCTCAAAGGTAGGTGTCTAGGTACCTGGAATGGGATGCAATTCAATATTATTATCTTCCAATGTAGATCTATTATGAGCTCTTCCGGAAGCACCCCTATAGTCAGAGGTGATCTATTGATACATCTACATCCTGAAGGCAGCTAGTGCCTTTTGAGATATCCTAAGGTATATGAGAGTTCTTCAAAGGGCTGGCACATCAGATAAATGATTTGTCTGTCCCTCTGGACTGGCAGATAAAAGACAGCTGGCCAGAAATAGACCAGGACATCTTAGGCACCCTCAGATACCCAACAGACTTGCACTGTTACAAGTCTGTTGTTGTTACATGTTAAAAGCAATGCATCCTGCTCAAATTGCAGTAGCCACCTGGTGTGCCTGTTCAGCTGAATAGCTTCCTAAGCTTAATTGAATCAAAGCTCATTATTTTGTCTAAACATAGCTTCAAAATTGTATTTCAAGGTGCCCTAGTATTCCTTGTCCAAGGGTACCCATAGTATTCCCATGCACTGCCTCCCTCCAACAGACCTTAAAAAGATTTTCTTTTTGTGAAATATTCAAACTTCTTTTCTGAACTGTGAAGGTAAAAATAATTTTAGAAGTTCCTTAACAGTTCTTTGCCATTAATCTACTTTATTTATTACTTTTTTTTTGCTAATACTTCTTTTACCATTGCACATTCGTAAGAAATTGTTAGATTTATTTATAAGACTTTTTTTCTGTAAATTAACTGACTGCATATTCTTGTTAACAGCCTACTTTTCAATTCTTGATATATTCCCTTTCCTCCTTCCTTCAGTCTCTCAGCAGTCCTTTTTTATGTCACATTTTGCCAACATTCTTCCCTACTGTGAAATATTACAATACTAGGACTTTTTTAATGAGCTTCCTACTATATTAAATAGTTGCAACTATTTAATAATGTACTGTTCCAGAGAGATATTACTTAAATTTAAGTGTGTGAAAGTGTAACATTGACCTTAAACAGCTATTTCTATTTTTATTTCTTAACTTCAACTTTTACCGTTTTTTGATATATTTGCAGCTGTATATTTCAGCTATGTATTTCAGCCAATCTAACAGACTCCTTACACTTAACTCCCTCCTTTTACATTTAATTAACCTGATTGATTAAATATTTATACTCTTGTCACAGCTGATGTCCCTATTAAGACTGAGGTCCTATTGTGCTAGCTGCTAAGTACAATACAAACACAAAAGCCAATTACTTATAAAAGTGCTGTTAGCTTTCTATGAAGAGTTACTTGCTATATCAAATATTCTTCAACTTTATAAAAAGAAAATAACCTTGTTTAATATAAATGGCTTTAATCTGAAGGAAGGATTGTGTAGCTGTTCACACCTGAGGATTAAGATGGCTGATTATGACAGCAGTCATACATTACTTAAATCATAATTATGAATATTATTATTATGTTCAATCAACATGTCCATCAGTATGTAACACTGCAATGTATGCAAAATGAGAACTACAAATAACTTCATAACAAATAGCTATTTATATGCATTGTTAGTGGCAAAATAAACCATAAAGCGGAAGCTTGAATTCACAGGAAGAAAAAGTAAGTTTCTAAAGGAGCTCATACATTATGTATCTTATATAATTATTTCAGAAGCAAACCAGCAAAACATAAGTCATCTAGAGGAAGAAAATACAATCTTTATGCATATTCCACTACATATACTAAGCTAATTTTATTTCTGAGTAAGTTGCTGAGTTAGAAAATAAAATTAATAAATTCATTCTGGAAACTGGTAGGTCAGAATAAGCATTCCATAATTCTTAGTTCTGCCAAATTAAAAGAACGAGTAGTAATCTTTATGTAATCCAAATTTAAGGTTACAGTTTTACTTTCAAATAGCAAGAAAGAAAGACAGAATCTGACAGTTACTTATGAGTTATTACTGCTCTTGTAATATTTCAGTTAATAAAAATCACAATTTAAAAGAAGCACCAAAGAATCACTCTGATCATCTTCTTCTAAGAAATATATATTTAGAAAATCACTTAATGCCATAAATTTTGGTCTCAAAGTTCCTCAGATACCTATACTCAGGATTGTCTCAGATTAAGGAATCTATTATGATTTACAGATGTGTTCTTAAATTCTATGGACCTGAATACACTCAATCAGTAAGGCATACTCCTATTTTAAAACAATCCCTGTGCACAAATATTTGAGACAGAATAGGTTCAGGAGTTGTAATGGGATATGTTTAAGGGTTAAACATGACTAATGTAGCCTGAGCACAATTAACAAATTGAGCTCCTACAGGAGTTAGGTGAGTGTGATTGAGCTCATGTATCTGATCCTTTAAAGCAGACAACATCAAGGTTAAAGAAAAGATTATAGGCATTTTAATTGAAAATCACCAAATGTATGAAAAAGGTACTTCCCGTAACCTATAGCTCAGCATGTTAGAGTACCTCTAAAAAAAGAAAAACTAAAAGGCTTTAGAGTCAAGTGATGAAGATATAGAAAAGGAAAAGCCTCTGATTAAGCATAAAAGGAGACTTTACAACTGGAAAAAAAAACCTATGAGAAAAATATGATTGCCCAGATGAGTGATGTCAATGTCGCCTCTGAAAGAGGAGGTAATAGCAAAAGGGAACAGGGTTTACCCAATGGTTCTTTCAGCATCTAATTTTTTGGGGAAAAAAAATAATAAAAAAAAATCTTACAGATCACACAGAATCACTGGTGGCTCATGTCAAGTTTCTCATTGACCAACACCCCCAAGTCCTTCTCTGCAGGGGTGCTCAGAATCTTTTCTCTGCCAAGTGGTCCACCTACCAAATTGATGTCTCTCCAATTTAGAGACAAGGATGCCATGTGGGACAGTGTTGAATGCTTTGCACAAGTCCAGGCAGATGATGTCAACTGCTCTACCCCTGTCCATCAGTTCTGTAGCCCCATCATAGAAGGCCACCAAATTGGTCAGGCAAGATTTCCCCTTAGTGAAGCCATGCTGGCTGTCATCAAGTACCTTGCTGTTTTTCATGTGCCTTAGCATGCCTTCCAGGAGAATCTGCTCCCAGATTTTGCCAGGCACAGAGGTGAGACTGATTGGTCTGTAATTCCCTGGGTCATCCATTTTTTCCCTTCTTGAAATTGGGGGTTATATTACCATTTTCCCAGTCATTGGGAACTTCACCTGACTGCCATGATTTTTCAAATATGATGAACAGTGGCTTAGCAACTTCATTCGGCAGCTCATTCAGGACCCACGGATGGATTTCATCAAGTCCCATGGACATGTGTATGTTCAGGTTCTTAAGACGGTCTCGAGCCAGATCCTCTCCTACACTGGGCCCAAGGTCTTCATTCTCACAGTCCCTGCATCTGCCTTTCAAGACTTCAGTGGTGTGTCAGAGCCCTTACTAGAGAAGACTGAGGCAAAGAAGTCATTAAGAGCCTCAGCCAGGGTAGCCAGGTAGTCTCCTGTTGTCTTCCAGAGAGGGCCCATGTTGTCCCTAATCTGTCTTTTATTCGCTATGTACCTATAGAATCCCTTCCTGTTATCTTTCACATCCCTAGCCAAGTTTAATTCTAACTGGTCCTTAGCTTTCCTAACCTGATTCTTAGCTTCCCAGACAACATCCCTGTATTCTTCCCAGGCCACCTGCCCTCATTTCAGCCTTTTATAAACCTCTTTTTTCCCTTCAAGTTTCCTCAGCAGCTCCTTATCTTTCCAAGAAAGTCTCCTGGCCCTCCTGCTGCACTTCCTTCTAGTGGGGACAGAACACTTCTGAGCTTATAGCAGGTGATCCTAGAATATCAACTAACAGTCTTATCAGATAATGTGAGATAATATTCATTGCTGCTTTAAAATGTTCCAAAGAATGAAAGAAACACACACCTAGGGTTTTTATGTTTCTGTAGATCTATTTGCTATTGAATTACAATTAAAAAAAAGCATTGAAGGTGAAAATTTTTGCTTAATTATCAGAATTTAAATAATTGATTTGAATAGCTTTTTCACGGTTCCGCATTTTTTTACTCAGAAATTAATTTCTGAATATATACATTCTATGCATTCATGTGTTGAGGACCATCTTAAGAACACAATGCAGCTGCATATGTGAGGCTAACCACAACGTGCTGATGTAATCGAACCAAGGAGATAAATAATGTTTGTTCCTCA
This sequence comes from Melopsittacus undulatus, assembly GCF_012275295.1. Taxonomy (NCBI): domain Eukaryota; kingdom Metazoa; phylum Chordata; class Aves; order Psittaciformes; family Psittaculidae; genus Melopsittacus; species Melopsittacus undulatus. The sequence goes on from NC_047531.1 coordinate 71,772,260, forward strand.
CAGACTGTTAAAATAGGAAGTTCTGTGAGCAGAAGATATCTTGTGTTTAACTGTTATGTAGTGGTAAAAAGAAACATACTCTGTAAGAGTGATGATTTTTTAAGCAATAACATAGCTTGCGACATCTAAAGCACATATCAGCTAGAAACAATAACAAGGAAATGGTTATGAAAAATTGTGATTGAGTAACCTGTAGAAGAATATTTGTATGGTGGGTTTTCATTGGTTATTCTTCATAGCATCCTTGCAAGCTCTAAGTATATAATCAAGCAACTTTGTTAAATAAACGATTCTGTACCTCCATGGAGTCCATCTCATCATACACCACATTCCTGAAAATTAACTTATTCCTATACGAGAAAGATCTCTCAATTTCTATGTCAAAAATCCAAAGTTTCTCTAATATTTGCTTTCTTTAAGTCTTCCCAGGAATCACACAACTGAAGACTTTCAGGATCTAACCTACAAATACATTCTAACACATCAGGCTCTCTCCTTTTCCTTAGTTTTCTGCAGTGTTTTCCACCCCTTTGTCTCCTTGATCTTTTGATGACCAAACTTTCCTGCTCATGTCATGCTTCATTACATGTCAGTTCTTCTCTCAGTCACCACGTGAGGAGTTTTTACTAAATTTAGCCCTGACTTGAAGAATTTTCCATGGTTCATCCCCACATCTGAGAATTTTCCCGCTGAATCCCAAGTGAGAAAAGGTGAGCATTCCAGTCTGCTTCTCCTTTGAAGCAAATTTAAGGAGGGCACAGCTCAGCAGCAGAGGGAAGAAGTGAAGGAGTAGTGTCTAAAAGCCACAGTGACTATAAATGGAGTTAAAATACCAAACTGCAGAAAGCTTGTCTGCACCATCTCATGAAGGCAAAGACAGTAACTGCATAATGAAATTGAATTTCATGCTCACTAAGCTCAATGCTGAACTGAGTCTGCTGTAGATAAGAGTGAATCTACAAACTTCTCTGCAGCTTTTCCTTGGAACAAGCTTTAGTATAGCACGTTTTCTCTGTAGGAATCAAAGACTAATAATAATAAAATTTCACATCAGATATCACTTTGCAGAAAAATATAGAGGAAAATACACCTGACCACCCTATGTGTCTGAATGAAACAACTGATTCATCCAAACATGAATCCAGTTATGTAAAAAATGCAGAAGTTTATAAAGATGCAATGAATAAAGCTTTTAGGTTTGCATATGAAAGTGGCATTTGAAACCCAGTAGATTTAAACTGGTACATTCAGCTCATCACACATTTCATCCAGAATGAAATTAGGGAAGATATTTAACATTCTTATTCCTCTATTTTCTTCTGCAAAATCTCTCTCTGTAATTATAGAAAGAGGTAACAAGGTAGAAGGACTCTATTAGGTAAAAAGATATATAATACTATTTAGGAAGGAATAACTAGCCATGTTGTACATTATTAGTATTGTGATACTCTCCTAAGAAAGTTTGAAATGTACAAGTCCAAATTTCAGTGTCTGTTTAAACATAAAATGCAAGGTGAAAGGAAAGAATCAGAATGATTTAAAATGTGAGGTGATTTTTGAAGTAATAAGAGAATTAGCTTTCTTAGTATATCATACGCCAGGTTCAGAGATAGTGTCAAATAATAGCTGTAATGAAATCGCCTGCAGTTCTGCTAGTGACTCCTTTGAAGCAAGATTTTTTTCTTTGTCTGTGAAAATTAGTCCCCTTTTCACTCACACTGGCTACTTTCTTCACACCTATTTTCAGACATTTTTCAAAATGCACAGTGTAACAGAAAGAGAGGTAAGGTGTGAAATAATGCCATTTAAAGTGAAATAGGTACCAAGACTTATTTCCTTTTAAAATGGTAGGTAAATAAAAGCAAAACCAGTTACGTAAAAGACATGGGTGAACAGAATGGGAAATTGAATGGCACAGAAGAAAACAAACAGAAAGCAAAAGAAAACAAAACCAACACCACGGAGACCTCAAAGTATCTATTATTTTATAACAGCTACTACATTTCATGGACTAATTTGCATTTCTCTCTGAATTAACTATCAGTGATAGAGATTTGATAAGCTATCTCTACTACAGAAGTTTCTCAAAGCTACAGTAGCAATTATTTCAACAATATCCTCAAACAAATAAAAGAGGAGGAAAAAATTGTCTATTAAATGAAAGGATATGTTTTACAAGATGTTTGTCTATGTGAGTATAGTATCAAACAGTACAGAATCAGTAGTAAAGCAACCGCACACAGTATCTTGGCATCAGTCCCAAATGAATAATATTTAGCATGCATAAAAAGGTCAAAGTTTTTAAGTGCTGTATACACATTAACTAATTTATCTTTACTTTACTGAACCTCTGTTTCATAAGTAAATAGATACAATATCTGTTGGAAATGAGAGCCACAGCTATTAAGACTTCTAAGCTATGATATATTTATAAATAGTACGTATCCCCAATGTACTGACAAGGTTAAATAAACATATGTTCTCTTATCAATTCTGAGATCTGGATGGAATTAAATACCTCATTCAAGATAGTAAGTAAATAGAATTAATTTTGAAATTGTCTCCATTTAATGAATCCCCTGTTTAAATAAGGCAAACCAAAACATATTTAATGATTATAATTCAATCTTCAAGGGAAGTGTCTAATAAAGAATGTTATTTTGGGGACAAAAAGGAAACATTAGGTACAAAACACTGTTTTGCAAATATTTCTTAATGGATGGATATTGGTTTGTGTTTTTTTTTTTTTTTTGTTAAGTGTGCTTTAAATACTTTAGGTAGAGAATTCACTATACAAAAGTGAAGTAAAACTTCAACAACACATGACTAGTAAAATATTTAGAAGGGCTTAAAGGGGTAAAAGCCAAAACTTTTTTGACTGTCAATGTTGCACAGATTCTCAAATGCCTGAGTCAAAACATCAGCCCCTCACTTCAGAAAAAAATTTGCTCTGTTAATATTGCTGAAGCTTGTCGCTTAGAAAACAAAGAATTCCCCAGCCAGGCACTGCTCTAAAGAGGTGTGCAACTTTGGCAAAACAGGGAAAGACTCTGCTTAATTTCTGATTAGTTTGAAGTGACTGTCTATAGACAGTGGTGTCTATCAGGGTGATACGCCATGTTTTCTCTCTCAACTTCTATGCCACCGACTATTAGCTGTTTTATACAAATAAGAAGACAGATTTCCCTCTGAAGGACAAATTAGAAATTAGCTTGTGGTTTTCTGATACCCTTCCTCTTCTGGTATCTAGCATTACTGATTTAAACTGACAAATGCAGTGGGTGGGGAACAGGCTGACAGGCATCACCCAGGGGGTGATGGTCAATAATTCCTTTTCAAACCGGCAACATATCTGTGAGTATTGGTGTCCCCCAGGGATCAATATGGAGCCCAACACCGTTTAATATCTTTGTAAGTGATCTGGATGACGGGATGAAATATACCCTGATCAAGTTAGCAAACTGAGTGGGCAAGTCGACAGTTTGGAAGGGAGAGACAATCTGCAGGAACACCTGGGTAGGCTGGAAAAACCAACAAGAAACTTATGAAGTTTAACAAAGACAAATGTAAGGTCTAGCACCTGGGAAAACAATCCAGAAAAGCAGCACAGGCTTGGATCTACCCAGCTAGGCAGCAGCTCTATGGAAAGGAACTGGGGTCCTCATGGACAGCAAGCTCAAAAAGAGTGAGTAGTGTGCTGTGTGGTAAAGATAACCAACAGGTTCACCAGCACAGATAAAGAAGTCATTCTCCCACTCTGCTCAGTATTTGTCACAGCCACACCCTGAATACTGTGCTCAGTTTTGGTCCCTGTTATTCCAAAAAGATGTGGACAAGCTGGAGAGGATCCAGAGGAGGGCCACAAAGGTAATCAGAGGACTGGAAAGCCTGGTGTATGCAGAAAGGCTGAGGGAATGGGCTTTGTTCAACCTTGAGGAAAAGGTTTCAAGGGAGGCTCTATCACCATTCTCCAGTATTTAAAGGGTGGCTTCAAAGGCAAAGGAGACTCCCTTTAGACAAGGGGTCAGGTCACATAGAAAAGACAAGGTAATGGATGCAAGTTGGCCATGGGGATATTTTGGTTGGACACAAGAGGACAGTTCTTCACAAAAAAGAACAATAATCTATGGGAATACTTTCACCAGTGAGGGATTCCTCAATTTTGGACACTTTATGATTCAGCTGGACAAGATCCTGGGCCATTTAAATTGAAAAAATTTGTATTCAAACTTAAGTATTCATAGGATTAGTATTTTAAAAATTATAAAGATAAATAGGGCAAAAAGTAACAGTTGTGCTACACTGCTACTGTACTACCCAGGAAAATGTGAATAAAATTCCCTATCCATTACTGGATATAGCTTTAAAAAGTTCAATTTAACAACAAAGTTCAAAATGAAAGACTCCTATTTCTTTAACAGAAGAAACTTTGGAAAAATAAATATATTTTATCGTATGAAACCCCTAATTTTTAGGTTTTTACAGCTAAAAAGTGTTTTCTCCTTAATTTGAAACCAGAAGTAAGAATGTGTATCATAAGTTTACATGCTTTCTTCCAACATTAGTGGGGCAAATTGATATTCACTTCTAAAAAAGAGTTAAGATTAAATAATAAAGACATAGGGACATAGAGGAATAAGCGTCTCTGACTGTGACTTTCCTGCTTTCTTAGCAATGGAATGCTAATGTGCATCATTTAAAATCATACACTCTGCATACTTTTTAAAAGCCTTCCAGTTAAAATGTACCTCAGAAGTATCATGTGTTCCAAAATCTATTGAATACACAACTTAATAGAATTTTAATTAAAATTAATTGGTTTCATATGATGTGAGACTTGAAGGAATTTTTTTGGTTCATCAAACCCAGTTCCACAATATACAAGAAAACTTCAACATTCAACTGATGTTGTTACAAATGTTTTAAACTTTGCTTTGAAAACTGGTTTATTTAGCTTTTTGCTCAGACTAATATTGAGAAGATGTTTCTGAATTTCTTTTCCTAAGAGAACAAACACTTTTCACAATTGTCCATGTAAGTTCTTCACCTGGTTTGTTCATTCACTTTTGTGCTAACTTGCCCTTTACTTTGCTTCAGTAGGTGATACCCTAATGCCTTTAAAGAAAAAGAGTGCATAGCCTGTAATTCTTTACTTTGGCAGAGTATAAAGTGTTGTTTTGTGGGCACAGAAATGCTTAGGACTTGTGCTTGCCGAGCTATGCCTCTGGGGAAAATCAAAAAGGGCAGATCCTTTTAATGCAGTCTGATCATGCACCTCAGTTACTCTGCAGGCATGGCTTCCAAAACATCCTTGCCACAGCTTGGGCTTAAGCATGTACACGGTGTCATTGCTGTGCACTGCCCAGCTGCTCCATGTATCAGCTTTGCTCAGGCAGAGATGTTAATCACTGTGGAAGATCAATCCTATCCCACAAGATCCCAAAAGAAAACACTCTGAGCATCTAAAAGGAAGAAATACAAATATACTGCAATAGTGTCAGACTTCTCGCTGTTTTCTTGCCTGACCATCTTAGCACACTATAAAGTCAGCAAATAAATCTCCTTTACTACTTTCTCAGGATCTCTAAAAATCATCTGGGGTGAAACAGGCTCATCAGCCTTTCATTTTTGTTTTCATTCTGGTTCTGCCTGGAGTTTGCTATTTAAAAGTAAAAAACCCAGCTAACCACCAAACAATCAAAAAAAAAAAGAAAGAATTAATAATGAAATTTAAATTTAAAAAAATGTATATTATTGTTTGCTGGGAAACGGGATTTAAGCTAAGCTGGCTCTTGTCCCAAAAACACACTGGCTTTGTCTATCAGTTTGCCAATACAGGAGCGAGAAATCAATTTTATCTTAACTAATTAAGCATTAAGCAAAATGTAAAAACTCATGTGGTAAATATGGAATAAAAACTTTCTAGATATAGTATTGGCTGCACCAGAATGTGTTAGACCACACATAAACCTATTAATTTTAGAAAAATTCAGAGGAGTCAGAAATCTTTCTACAGTTAACACACCATAAAACATGTTCTTTGAAAGACAATGAAGTCACAGCAGCACCATTGTAGACTGCTGCATTATGTGCACCATGATTGTTCTCAGTTGTTTTCAGAAGAACCAAAAAATGTTCATTATAGCCACACAAACTCTAGAATTATTGCTGAACTATTCTTGACATTATGCACATGCACAAAGGTAGATCACAGTTTTGTTCATGTTTTTACAAAAACTAACCAAAGTCAAGCTTTGCTACTTTTCAAGCAGAACAAAGCAGTAAATTTTTCATTAAAATTTTAAATACAACTCAATTTAGGCAATAAGGAAAACAAGTGCCCTCTCCTTACTGATTTGCCAAGTAAAATCCAGAAATGTGGATATCACAAGCTGGTCAGCAGCTTGGTACAGTAACCTTTTGAGAGCATGACAGAAAAAGGGTCTAGAAATGCTTCACAAAAATGGCATTTTATAGCAGCTTTTTTTGAAAATATGCTGACAAATCTTTTTTTCTTTTGTTCAAGAAATGTTGATAAACTAAAAATAATTTTTTCTTCTTAAGATTGCATTGATTTCTTCCCAAGTGAATAGGAGATGACTGAATAATTGATTTCCCTGATTTGAAAAAATGCATAATTTTATAATTAAATATTAAGGTATGACCTATCAAACCAAAATATTCCAGTAAAGTCAAAGCAGTTTTATTATATCTATTATGTTTATTGATTTACATTTGAAAGAGCAAAGTTAAAAATCATTAGTTTCAGTTTTACCAAAATGAAGTTAGATTCTAATATTTCTTAGAGCTGCATTATATGTCTCTACCATTTCACACTACAATTTAGGTTTGGGAGTTAATCAAAATTCCAGGTTTTCTTGTAGATTATCCAATTAAGAGGTATGTATTAATGAAAAATTATAGGAAACACCACTGGGTAGAATATTTTTATCTTAAGATTCAGGAAAAGAAGTCTCCATTTTGGAAATGACAGGTCAGAAAAATAAAATCAATTCCATATGAAACGATAGCTATGTCCAGATGTCTTAGAATGTTCTTGAAGGCAGAACATGAAATATTGAAAGCAAAATCAATAAATGCCTGATGGTGTCAGGGAAATGTGCCTTATTAAAATAATCTTAATTTTTTATCAGAAATACGTAATTTTTTTTATCCATCAACAACCATGACACTTTATCCATCTCTCCACGACCCCTTATGGACTTAGAATCTCCTTTAACAGAAGCCTGGCCCTAAGACTCTTACCATCTCTGAGAGAGGCAAAGTGAAAGGATTGTGGTAATCACTTTTCCTACATTTGTGCTAAAAGACATCACTGAAAATTGGACCTGCATCAGACAATTGCCTGCCCAGATCATCTACTTCGATTTTTCTTTTTTCCCTTAATTTATGTGTGAAGTGGGGAGAGAGTATTAGACTATGGAAGAGATTATTTCCTCTCTTGGATGTTTTTCCTCAGTGGACACGAACATTGTATTTAAAGGACACCAGCACCTGTTACAATGAGCACCTCTGAGGAAACAAAAGCATATCTAATAATGTAACTTCAAGTTTTCAGGACTTAGATAGCCTGATTCATTTGGTCTAATATATTAGGTATCTGGGTTGCTTATAAAGCAGATCTTTCCCCCAGAAGCATTTTAATTTATTCTCTTTGTGAATAATTTGTTCAGGAACAAGGAAGGAATTATGCTCCTGACATAACAGATTAATAAGACAATTTTCAACCAGCAAAGGAAATTGAATATAAAGGTTAGTAACCAAGGATGAAACAAATTTTAAAAAATACATAACCTATTTCTATGGATTTCTAGCATACTTAGAAAAGTGCAAAAGATTTCACTGACATCCTGTGATGAACTAGGATTTTGTTATATACTGTAAGAGAATTTCTGTTAAAACAAAGATAAACATTTTATGCAATATATATGTATGTGCATTTATTGAATATATGTATATACACGTTTACTTAGTAGAAAATTTGCTATATGAATAACTGATTCTTGCTTACAGGGTTATTTTTAATATGTGTTTGTTAGTGTGTGTGTACACGCGCATACATTAAAGGAAGAATTTGTAGAGAAAGATACATTCATTCCATTTTGGTGAACGTCCAGCACATATGACATATATCAGCAAGACACAAATTTGATAGTTGCAAGGTAACATCGTTAGTGTTGGTGAGATTTGCTTTAGACAGACAGAAGATTGTGTGCACCACATCTAAATAAATAGTTTCCTGTATTTTCAGTGGTTAGAAAGAACCCCAGGGCTTATAGAGATGCTGCTGTAAATTTTTATATATGAAGATAAAACTATAGGTAGGAAAATGTGTAACAATATTTAGATAAGATTCATTCAACAAAGTCAGATATTTTAGAACTCAAGACTCCGCTCATTTTCAAAAGAACTATTTTCTTACAAGAGTGAAGGATGTAACTCAATGCTTCTTAAATTGACAGGCAAACAACAATGTTGGTAACAGCTCCTGGTTCTTGTAGGTTAACACAAAACCTCAGGAAACAGCAGCTGCAGAACTGTGACCTAGTTGAACCTAAAGTGAAGATGATTTTCCTGATCCAGGAAAACTTTACCCATGTGTGGCATGGAAAGGGTTACAAAAACCAAACCAAAATAAACCAAACCAAATGCCACAGCTTTTGATAAGAGATTTTTTTTTTTTGAGGAAGGTTAGCAATAATATCCTTTTTGTATGCAAAAAAAAAAAGAGTAATGGGAGGAACTCAATCTAGTTTAAGAAATTAGAATTTCCTTGTAGTAGGGAAGGAGTTCACCTGTTTTAACTCTGCAAAGAGCTAACCATGTTAAATGAAAACATTGTCGTTAGTTTGCTGCATTATCTGCAGCTGTGCCTAGTTTTATTGTTTTGCTTTTTCAGGTGCTGTAGTAAAGGATGAACAGCCGTGCAATAATGAGAACGCTGACAAATCTCTCTTCTATTCTGTTCTAAACGAGCTAGTGACAAAAAAAAATCAGTGGTTTATTCTGAGGTTGGAGAAGAAGATTAATTTCTAATTAGTATTGAAAAATGTCTGCTGGTTTCCAGTTCCCATGAGGTTTTGCAATAGACAGACAGTTAATTGTCATTAATTCTAACAAAATGTGTCATCCCTAACTTAACAGCATATTGTAATAATCAGAAATAATTAAAATTACTTTTATATTAAAACTTTTATAAATATGTAGAAACCTGTTAATTGATTCATAATGAAATAAATGAGGACAGAGAGTCTCTTTTTGTTCTGTGTAATAGAGAATAAAACTCATTTGAAGTCTTTCACTGGACTCCTGGGCACTATCACAACACAAGAAATAAATTATAACAGCAGATTGATGCAAATTCTACAGCTACAAGCCTATGCTGTAATTTTTAATGATGTGTGTGAGCCTGCTACAGTCTTCATAACAAATATGCAGTCATATGCACATGTACTCATCCTGTTTACAATGTTTCATTCTCTCCTGAGACTGTTTTTAAGTGATTTTCTGTCTGCTTCTGTTCTGTTTTCTGAAGTTAAGGAAATCAGTTTAAAACTATTTGTTGCAGATAATTAATCAAGTGCATTTTGTATTTGTGGAAGGGAGGGCTAGCCTTGTTTGCTTGACCAGCTTGCATATTTCAGTAACTCGCAATGGGTTTCTCAGTCATTATTCTTGAATGAGTGGGGTTTTCTAGTAATAATAAAATAGCAACATGGTCTGCTAGTCAAGACAACAATCACATTGAAGTGGAGCTCAACTGTCTTAGTTTTATGAAAATGCAAGAAACAACATTTTTTCACTCTGGTCTCTGCAGGAATCTGGTAAGACCTCAGAGGTCACAGATGACCTTCAAAGTCTCAAAAGGCAAAGATATTTATGAAAACAAGTACTAAAAGTTTGGGTTTCTACTTATTCATGAAAAATCAGTGTTCCCTCCAATGTCTCTGGATGATCCATTCAGAATAAAGTCCCACTGCATCACCTCCACTTTAACTGTACAAAGGCTTTCACCATAACTCATTTATCACTGAGTACTCTGTAAGCCTCTGCATTGGTGTGTTCCCCTCACACAACCTCTAGCAACAAGCCAGCTAAGTTCAAAACAAAAAATCTCCCTTGTGCCTAACCATTTTAGAAGTACACATTTAAAACCTGGTTTATTGAAGTTTTTCCACTAAATTGATCATCCAGATCAAACCCACCTCACAAATGATTTCCTAACAAGTATGAGGTAAATCTTAAATTCATAAATGCTACACAACTGAAGTCAAAATCTGAAAACTTGGGCCCTGAAGGAAACAGCCAACATTCCAATGTTCAAGAAAAGGGCGTAACCAAAAGTAATCAAGCTACAATTTTGGATACAGATTCTCACTCTTATATCCTATGTTTTGTGATATTAATTTTTATATAATGTTAGCAAAGAGTAATAACAATACTTACCATGTAAAACTTTCTTCTTAAACCTTTCAGAACGCTATACAGACATTTATTTAGTCATTGAAAAATTCACATAAAGTAAGAATGTTATCTCTAGTATATACAAAAGGAAACTCAGTCCTGGGTAGGACACACACACAAAGTTCACTCAATTACCGAATTATATAACTGATTATTGGATTAATTAAGATTAGAGTGGAAACTTCAGCTCTCCTGAATAAGGCCATTGCTACTGAAAGTCGATGTGGGGATCCATGAAAGCCACAGTTAATTCAAAGAAAATTCAAAGAGCTCCTATAATGTTCTATTGCAAAGATGGTTCTGTAAACATGACACTAAAATACAGTTCTGAAAATTCTCATGTCAAATGATTGCCTTTATTTCTGTCTCAAAAGATGGAATGAACATTCCTTCTTCCTTTCTCATTTCTATCAAAGTCTTCAGTAGCAAAGTTCCTGCACAGCATCGTGAGGCTGTAGAATCTGAGATTCTCCTGATTCATTCAATTATCTTAGATTCATAGAAACATAAAATAGTTAGGGTTGGAAAGTACCTTAAGAACATCTAGTTCCAACCCCCTGCCATGGACAGGGACACCTCACACTAAACCACATCACCCAAGGCTCTGTTCAAACTGGCCTTGAACACCTCCAGGGGTTGAGCATTCACAACTTTCTTTGGCAACGTATTCCAGTGTCTCACCACCCTCACAATAAAGAACTTCTTCCTCATATGTAATCTAAACTTTCACTGTTTAAGTCTGAACTTGTTAGGACCCATTTGTCCTACCACTATAGTACCTAAGGAAGAGTCCAGTCCCTCCCCAGCATCCTTATAGGCCCCCTTCAGATACCAGAAGGCTGTTATGAGGTCTCCACGTACATCAGCAGAAATTTGTAAGTCAAAAGCCAATCATATTCTGATCTAATCTGTTGCTTCTTTCATAGTTGTGGTATCAGTTGTGCTTTTATTACATGTCAGTCACCCATTCATACATTGAATTATACTTTTTGAGGCAAAAAAGTAAGACTTTTGGATAAGTATTTTAGGTTTAATTAATTCATTAAATGCATTACTTTTGGGTTTCAAACTATTAAGGATAAATTTTATATACTTCTTTAAAGCACTAATTACTGCATTGTGTTTTTATTCTCCAGCTATATATTTGTGTATTGGAAAATGATATTACAGAAGTCATTATCATCTGAAATGTCTGTTCTGCACAGGATCAAGCCTCCACGCCAGAAATTCATTCTCTGCTGTTTGTCAGATATTAGATGAATATGTTCATGTTTCCAAAACAGCTAACATCTGTTTTTGTTACCTAGCAACAAAACAAATGTATCTTAAGATCAGTTGTATTTTTGTATTAGTTATAGTAGATTTTTCTAAATGTATGTGTAGATGGTGAAAAAACATAATACCCTCATTAAGCATTTTCAAAGCATTATTTATGCTGTATCTGACAGTAAGAACATATGGAAGCCAGAAACAAACCATGAAGTCATGCACACTTAAGAAGGAGCAACAAGATCATAAAGCATTCCTTCACTGAAACTCATTTGTATATTAAATAACTTTATAGGTAATACTAAATTGAACAGCCCAACTCCTGCAATTTAAGTCAATGGAAATATGTTTGTTAGTGAGGTAATAGCTATATGGGCTGCATAGGCAATCGATTCTACATTTCTCATGCAAGGAAAACTTCTAACTGGTACACCTGAAATGAATTTTCTTGCAAAATTACACTCTAAATTAAAAGTTCCTTAGAAGAAAATCCTTACCACCCACATAATCTATAAAATTTGTACTAGCGTATCTTCCACTACATAAATATTTAATATAGTATAATCTCTAAAATGTTTGCAAAACAGAGTCAGGAAATTACAAAAATGCACTAGTTTAAACTCTCGTAAGAAAATAGACTATATTTTTAAATGGAAAATTCATTGATGCAAGAATTTCAACTTGCAGGCAAGAGCCTGTATAACACAACTTATTTCATTGTGTTCAATATGTGAAAAAGTTCAGAGAAAGAAGTTCTTGAATTTTCCATGTATGTATAAAAAGTACCTCTACAGAAAAAAAGAAAAAAAAAATCCTGTGCTGAAGTTCATTTCCAGTGGAAGTGGAATTTGGCTTCAAGTGATTAATTTTCTGCTTTATTTTCATCTGTGCTGATAAGCAGATGAAATTTTCTAATTCAAATAAAGAGATTTCATAACATCTGTAATATTTCAATATTGATTGAACACATTTTTTTCTGCATTTGTCTGACATAATGAATTTAATATTCAGGAGTCAGAGAATAAATCATGTTACGTTTAGAAAATGGAAGTGTATTCCATTTGTTTGCATATATTTTATTTATACTTCAGTTCCTAAAGCTTTAAAAAGAAAAAAGTTTGCAGTTCATAATATTTGGGACACTGGGACATATTATGCCCTTCTTCAAAAAATTTTTAGTTTAACTAATTTTAAGAGTGACTCTGGAGTGAGGGAGATAAGATTTCCCTTCACTGTTTACAATGTGTCACAAATGTCTTAAAGTCCAGTTCATTTGGAAACTGTGACAGCAATGAATTGTGAGAGGTTTGAGGTTTCCTGAAAGATCTTTTTCAAACTCTAGTGACTTAGAAATTATTTGAAATTTCCACTATGAAATCAAGGCAGCTGTATACTACTAGTCATGATACAGAGGTTAAAGTTTAAGTAAGAAAAAAACCCATCTTGTCTAATCAATGTAAAAAAAAGAAAACTTCTTTAGTTGCAGGATGACTACGTTTAGAATAACAACCAGGCTTGATTTCATCACTGTCCCAAGACAGCGATAGCATTATTATACTTTAATGCAATATAAGATTTTGCCACTATCCTGTGAAATTCATGGTAATCATTATCTCTGGTTATTGGATTTAGACATAATTTGACACTGGCTTTAAAAATAATTTGCTTTAGCATTGTTTAAGATAGGGAATTGTCCAGGACTAGGAGATCAGACTTGTTAGAACCTCTTTCTAGCTCTATACAATTTTCTTCTTCTTTCACCATCTCAATGACTTTCTGCTGGACTCACCCTGATCTGCTACTGGAGAGCCCAAAAATGGACACAGTCCTACAAATGAGGTCTCACAAGTACCAGAGGGAGAGAAATATCCACCTCCCTGGACCTGTTGATGGAGCTCTGGACAAAAGACCCCAGGCCACAGGCACACACCTTTTCTGCTGAGTATACCAGTTGCTCATCTTTCACTTCTTGCCTACCATTTATTTTTCTGTAAAAATGCTCACTACCTAGTCAGACTCCAGCCTCCCCTCTTTGATCAGATTATTTAATCTCAGGTGTAGAAGGTGTATTTTCTTTTGTTGAACTTCAAGTGGTTCCTGTCACCTCTCATTGTACAGACTGTTGAGGTTCCTCTGAAATAGAAGCCTAGATCTTCAGCTTACCCACCACTCTGGTTTGGCCCCATTCATTAACTTTCTGAGAGTGAACTTCTCATCTTTTAGGTTATTAATAAAAACATTAAGCAGTAGTGCTCTCGCTATCCACTCAAGTGAAGGAAAATCATTAAAGGTCATAGAGGTGGCACAGCACCCCCCTCCCCCCAAAACAAAAAGCATTCTTATATCACACCTACAGATGACACAGTAATCTTCTTATCCTAAACACAAAATTATGCTAATTTGCTAATCTAACCAACAATGTCTCCCATACCCTTCATTTGTCCCCAAATTCTGCCTTAACTCTTTTATTTTTCAGATTGTGATAGCATTGTCAATCCGTAAAATTATCTTAGTTAAAACTGGTAAAATGTTTTGAACTGCTGTTCTAGACTTCAAATTTGTAACTGTTTTATGACAAAAAAAAAGAAAAATAACAAACCAAATCTGTAGCCCTGGGATTTTACAGTGCTGCAACATGTTTACTATTGACCATCCCTCAGCAGCTTTTTAATCTACTAAGCTGAATGTATTAAGAATTAATTCTTAGTTTCATAATTTACCATTTTGTAAATATAATTGTGATCACCTGGCCTCAACCAAGTGAAAACCTGTAATCAAACTCCAAGATGTTCAGCTGCCTGAGACCTGAGGATTACTTTATTGCTGAACTATCCTAGTTTAGTTTTATAGAGAAAATCATTGCTAAACTGAAAGAGCGCATGGAACAGCAGCTGCCTCACCTCTTTCAGGCTGTTGAGTCTTACATGATACATATTCTGCTGGAAAATCCAAATTTCAACCCTTCTGTGAAAAATTTTCCCTTCATATTACACTCTATTACATGATTTCGCATCCCACAACCTGGTCATAAATGAAAGACCCACTCATAAAGAAAAAATAAATAAATCTTTTAAATCTGTAAATCTAATTACTGAGCTCATCTGTTTCCTTTTACATTCTTAGATTATATCTTACTAGTGAAGATATAATTATCTGGACAAAGATCAGTAATTACATCTTATGACAATAAGAAAAAAAATCATAACATTAGAATATGTTAAGAAACAGAAATTCATTGTTTTCCCAGTACCTTTAACCATGCTACAAAAAACACACAATAAGCTTTTTAATTGACAAGATTCTGTATGCTTATGCACTTATGGGAAAGAAGGTATGTAATTTGAAAATTAGAATATTGATTTCAGAAAGGAAAAAAAAACAACCTCAGGTCTACAAAGTAATAAAACTGACTGAAAATATATACATATTTGTCCTGTGTTCAGCAGTAGCAGTCATTTTTCTCCTTAGTAGCTGATGCAGTGCTTTTGTGGTGACTTTCAGCCTGGGAACAGCGCTGATAACAATGATGTTTTCAGTTGTTGCTAAGTAATGTTTGGACTGATCAAGGCCTCTGTGAGTCTCATGCTCTGCCAGGCAGGAGGGAAAGCCGGGAGGAAGTAGAGACAGGACACCTGACTCAAACGAGTCAAAGAGGTATTCCATACCACAGCACATAACGCCCACTATATAAACTTGGGGCGGTTACCCTGAATGGCTAGATCACTGCTCAGGCAGGCTGGGTATCAGTCGCTGGGTGGTGAGCTGTTGCTTTCTCTTCCCTTGTTATTTCCCTTATCATTATTATTATTGGTGGTAGCAGTAGTAGTTTGTGTTATACCTTAGTTACTGGACTGTTCTTTCCTCCTCCCCATCCCTCTGGGACCTGTGGGAGGAAAGCAGGGTGGGGGGGAGTGAGCGAGCAGCTGCATGGTTCTGAGTTACTGGCTGGGATTATGCAGCACTCGACTCAATAGGAGCACATTCTTTTTTGGAGTCTGTCAATGATACAGAGCTTCACTCAACACCTGAGCATCTTTGCAAACCAAATACTTTTTTTGAAATGATGTAGTTTTTATCTATAATATTTAATAAATGAAAATGTGATTACCTTAAAGAGAATAAGAATCTCATAATTATTTATCATATTTTGTATATTCTCTAACTGCAGTAATTTCCATTTCTAAGCATGTACTTTTTAGAGCAAGTATGAATTTCACATGCAGCATCTCTGAATAAACTTCACAGCAATGATTTATTTTACTGAGAAGCTTTCAGTAATAGATTAAAGGATTAAGATTTACACCAAACATTAATTTGGAAATGAATAAGGTACAATTTTGAGCATATTACATAAAAAATTTTGTCATTCTATTTTCAAGCTACACAAAATGCAGTATTCAATGTTATCAATACATAACACCTCAAATTAAAAGAGAAAAAAGCACTCAAACCAGCATATGTTTACTAAATAATAATGAAATGTACATCAGGAATTTCCAACAAACTAGATTAATTAGGAATATAAGGAAAGGTGATATAAAGATCTGAAGAACACATGTTCCTGAAGATATTCTTCTGTTATCTACTGCTTCTTACTTTAAACATTTTCTCTAACAAATTGCACTGCAAGAAGACACAAACTCATTTTGCTTGGAGCATTGCAAAAGAGCAGGATGAAGACCAGCTGAACCAAAAAGCCAAATGACCATGTTGGGATGGTTATGTCTTGACTGCTGTAACTGCCATTGAATAATTTCAATCCAAATATTAAAACCTGAGTCTTAGCAGCTTAAAACATAGGACTAAGATTCACAGGTAAGTCTGTTATGTTACTCTTTTTGTAAATGGAACATAAAAGGAATATTAGAAACTCACCCTGATTACTCTAGATTATAACAGTACAAGTGCAGACTGTGCTTATTTAGTGCACTGAAAAACTGTACAGGCACATGAGATGCAAAAATAGTATCTGTTACTGCAGGTCAAATGGGTCCCTCAATGGGAATTCTATGTGGATAAAAAAACAAAAAAAAATCAACAAATGACAAAAAACACATACTGGTAGTTAGGCTTAAAATCTTTTCTGTTTCCTTACTTGAATGTGTGTGTCTGTGAATATATCTGATTAAAATGTAACTCAGCATCTCATATACTACTTTCTGGCATCTGTAAATGTCCTGTGGTCCACACGCTGAAGCTGAGAAACACTGTAATATCTTAAAGACATGTTCACTATACAGTGGAAAAAAAGAATAGGGGTGAATATGACTGAATAAGAGATAAAGTGGTAAAAGTGAAAGGGAAGAAAGAGGGGGAAAGAAAGAGGGAGAGGGAGGAACAAAACCATTGGTCAGGAGATGCAAGTGAATAGGAATTTTCTTAGACTAATTAAATACTGGAAACCTGTTGGCACAGTGGAAAAGCTATATTCTCCCTTGCAAGGCTTAGCAGGAAAAAAGTGTTTTCTGCACAAAAACGATGAAGAAATGTTTCTGTAGATGTGTATAATTTCTTTTCTAAGTCACCTCCACATGAAGTGGACACTTGTGACATCATTACTAGCCATGAGACAGATTGAAGCTTTAGGCACACAACTTCACTAGCCAGTCTACATGTGCTAATTGGGTAGCTAGCTGGCTTCTCCAGACAATGTACAATGATTGAGGTTGTCCTGCCTTTCTTTCAGAGTCTCTACCTCCTGCAACTAGTTTTCACAAAACTTGAACTGTTCTTGCCTGAAATTTGTCTTTCTCTATTAAGGTAGGTTAAAATGTTCAAAAATTACTAGGAGGTGAGGAAGTGAGGAAGGAGGGAGCATTTGTTATAAAACACCAGATAATACTCTCTAGAAAACAGAGGTTCTCTATGAACTACAGATAGCTTATTGGGGGTATCTTAGATATCAATTAAATGTTTTTCACTGTTCATAACTGAATGCTGACTTTTGAAAACTAATTTGGTGTAGAGGTTGAAGTGTAAAGTATGTAGAGATGACTGGGGAAAATGAGATTCATGAATGAAAAACTGATTAGTTTCAGAAAGGAGTATGTAAGTCTGTGCCTCTAGGCATGTTAAATTTAATTTACCTACATTTGTGCTTTACACAGTTGGAAATCCACATTAGCACAAAAATTGGCATTATATGTGGTATTTGCAGATGAACAAATTATTTTTACAAACCTGAAGCTATATGGTAATGATACTTGCAATGAAGTTGGAAGTCAATCATAAGATTTCACCTAATATCTCATAAATCCTATAAAATCTTGATTCTGCAAAAGAGGACAGTGCAGTGCCTCAATAATATGTATCTATACTACTGAAGTTCATCCTTATGACACCACCAAAGAGTTGCCACCTGTACAATCTAGCACTGAACTGGAAAGCAATATCAACAAAACTCTTCCAAGGCTGCCTGAATTACCTCACTAAGATTTAAAAATCAAATCAGAATGAAAAAATAAGCAGCAGTAACAGTATCACCTTATTTTTTTTTTTCAGCAAACTCTTTCAAACAAGTTTTATCAAGGTCTCCTGCTCATAATATCTCTATAACAAACATGCA
Organism: Melopsittacus undulatus; assembly: GCF_012275295.1. Taxonomy (NCBI): domain Eukaryota; kingdom Metazoa; phylum Chordata; class Aves; order Psittaciformes; family Psittaculidae; genus Melopsittacus; species Melopsittacus undulatus. The sequence goes on from NC_047531.1 coordinate 71,790,579, forward strand.
ATGTTGTATTTATTGTTATATTGTCTCATTAATGTTTAAATTGAGTTGCAGCTAAGAAAATAAACAATATTTACTAGTCATTGCCCTTTCCTTTTTTAGTGTTTTTTACATTTTCAATAGACTACTTTTATTACAGAAAAGTGAGATTTTAGAAAATATGAAGAAAATGAAAAAAGATAGATGAACTGTAACTTTTAAGAAGTGCTGGTATAAGTGATTTGCAGTCAGTCATTGTGCAAGACAAAAGTTTGGCTTACACAGTGCTGTTCAGAGTGTAAGTACTGAATGAAATAGATGTCTATCAACATTCTTGGCTCTCAGTAATTGCTAATAACAAGAAAAATGTCCAGTTGTGTATCAGTAAATCTAAAATTTTATTGACGGAATCACTGAATTAGTCAATGAAAGTAATAAGCAACACTTGCAGGCTGCATATGGATGTGTCTCCTAATGAAATTTAGACAAAGGGGAAACCCTCAGGCAGCGAAAGAAGCACTAGGTGTGTGGGTCATGTTCCTAATCTAAATGACCAGAGAAAGAGGATCCCCTTTCACATGTTGTCATTGATCCATGTAGCCATTCTTATTAGATCTGAATCTTTATGTCCACAAAATAAATCAGCTTCTTACAGCTGCAGGAGCCAGACCACAGAGCTCGAACCTGTATAGTTTTGAGCCAGTAGCCATAAATTTTATCAGTCTTAAACATTCTTCACTCTTAAGAATTTTTATTATTTTTCTAATTTATTTGGCCAAAACAACAAGCAACAGTGGTTCTGAGGACTCCTCAAGAGTTTAAGGAACAAAGAATCACATAACAGTTGATGCTGGAAGGGACTCTTGGAGGTCCAACCATTCTGCTCAAGTATGACTGCTTGAAGCTGATTACCTACAACCATGTCCAGAAGGCATTTTTTAATTATTTACAAGGAGAGAGACCCACAGCAGCTCTGGGCAGCCTGTGCCAGTGCTTAGTTGCCCTCACAATAAAAAACAGATTTACAACATTCAGAGGGAATCTCCCATTGTTTCTGTTTGGTAAGGTAAGGAAGACAGAATAGTGTAGAACTAGATGCCTATAGTACTGTTAAAAGCATCTTGTGATTTAAGTGAAAATTGCATCAAAATATTAGAAGAATGAGGAGGACTAATATGCTTTCAAAGTAACATTGCTCATAGTGCATAAGGTCAAGATCAGACTGCTTATTTTAGTCAGAAAGCTTAAGTATTAGACCATGATTAGTGAGCAATGGCAACTGCCTATATTAGATGTCTTATCTGTATCAGTTAAGTGTCTTTAAGATATTGTCAAGGAAGTTTTTATGAGGCATAGACCCACATCAGGGTGTCTAGAAGCAGGACCAAGCCTACCTGTGATGCAGATACAGCCTGTGAATCACTGTCTCAGTTCTCAGTCATTCTGATGAGGATAGCTATTAGAGTACACAGTGGCACCTGACCTTCCTTTCATAGGGGAACAAGGGATGCAGAGTCTGTGTTTCTCATGCCAAAGTGAAAAGAGAACATGGTCTTGATGCACACATAAAGCCTGTGGTGTGTACCAGAATATGCACCTGCTCTGCACTATGTTCTTTGGAACATAGTTGCCCTGGTTCTACAGCCATCTCTCTGAATTGCCTGTGTATTTTGTATTAAACATTCACTGGAAAATAATTAAAAAATAACCCTGCAGTTGTCATTCATCAGTGTACCAGAAAGCTACAGTGCTGCTTGATTTACGACATAGCCAGCATGCCTATATTCCTGTATTTTTGTGGTTGCAGTGTTGCAGATTCAACTGGTTGGGTCCCCATTGTTTGTGATATGATCTTGTAAAGACAACCACACAGGTTTCAACTCCTTCAGAATGAGGATTGCCTAGAACTCAAATGTTTTATACATTATTTAATTTCAGGATTCCTGTCATCTTCTTTAATATAGGTACAGAGCTGCTTAAAAGCTTTTATGTCCAGTGCAGTATGGAACATCCTATAGAGTGTACTATATGTAAAAAAAAAAAAAAGAAGAGGATCAATACTTTCTTGGAAATGGAAAGCTTAATAAAAAGCCACATTAAATGTAAGCTTGCTAATGCAACCAAATAACTGGCAATGAGTTCAGCTGTCTTGAAAAGAAGAACACTTCTAGTGCAAATGCACAGATTTTTATCTTCTGGATGCATCTGTTGACATGGAGCGGGTGGGACCTAGTAAATTATGTTCTATTATCTGTATGATTAAGTATGGTTATTCATATCAACGATATTATAATTGTTTGCCACAGTCCTTTGTGATTCTTGAATTTCTGAAACTCTTAGCAAAATCAGTCTAACCCTTTCTCTTAGTGTAGGTCTCCTGGAGTTCAGAAAACCTATTGCAGCTCCAGTGTGAAACATTGCAAGACCCAGAAGGTAATTCACTGCAAGTGTACAAGAAACTTATGCCTTCTCTCTCTGTCACAGGAGGGAAGTTAATGAGGAAAGAAGCCCACTGAGGATTTGGGTCTACTTATTCTCTTGTCTACTTCTAATTTAGAAGCAACCTAAAGGTCTTTGTCAGACACCAGGAAGAAACAATTAGCTGTGAATGAAACTTTTATCTTTTAGATATTTTTGGTTAAAACAAAGAAATTAATCTTTATGGCTATCTACAGCATTAAGAAGTTTTACATGCTCTGAAAAGATTTCAATGAGTTACTGTTAGTTCTGAGAACCCATAGAAAAATATTTGATAGAAAGGCTACTTCAATGTCTTACTAAATCATAATCATGTAGGCTAAATTAATACATAGGAAAAACTAACTGTAAAATTTCATAAGATATACTAGAACTATAATTGCACATGCAATGCTTAGTGTGTTTCTGGACTTATTTTAAAGACTGTGTCCTTATAGCAGTGTCCATGAAATGTATTGCCTCTGTAATTCATGCTGTAATACTGTTCTAATAACTGCAAATTTCCAGCTGCTTCACAGCACCCCAAAGAAGGGGACATATCCATTCTCCAGTTATATCCTCAGCTGATGAATGATATCTCAGAGCTCTAGTGATACAGTTCTAGTGTCCATACATTTAAACACAAAACCACTGTTTTCTGGAGAAATAGGCTTACTCTTCATCCCCACATAATAACTTTTAAAGGTAGTAGCAGACACCAAAGTTAAACATCTTGGGAACAATTATGTAGAGCCAATTAAAACAGTACAGAGTAACCCATTTCTTACTCCTTATGCTTTGTGTTGGAGGAAGCTGACAAAAGAGTTAGCAAGGAAAAACAGCTCTGCTGGTATGCTAGTGATGGTACATGACTCTTACTAGTTGGCACAAGCCAGTATTTGTTAGTCCTACAGGGAGAAGAAGGTTTAATTTTACAAGGATATGGAGAGATAACAAGAAATCTTAGTATAAATCACTTAAAAAGTTAATTAATTGAGGGGCATAAATCCATAGAAAATCGAGCATTGTTTCCAGGGATTGTTAATATCCCCAGCTCTTGCTATTGTTTTGTTACTCCCCATGGTTATATGAGAATTTAAAATGAAATAATGGCGAAAGATGCTAAAATTCCTACTGCTCTTTACACGTTGGTTGCAGCAGCAATCACAAGGACAGTGGCATTAAGTAGGCTTCTTGATAATTTTGAGGATACTGGGCTTGGTAAGATTCAGATATTCTTTCAGAGAAGGAGAAAAATCAGTGAATCTGAGTGTTCTAATGTCAGCTTCAGGAAAACTGTTCCAAAATGCTTTTTATATGCAAAACCAAAGCAAGCTAAATACTACATATTTTAGGACTTGAGTTTAGAATCAAAATGAGGATTTGGAAGTAAAGAATTCATTCTTGGATGTGAGACAGTGATTCTAAAATATTTTAATAAAAATTGAAAATTAGATTTTGTTAATATAGAGTTACATGGTAACTTCAATATCATTGTTTAACCAGCCTGTACAGATGATTCTTCTTTAGTTCAACTTTGCTTTCTTGAGATGTCATTAAGCCTCCTTTTATTTTGCCGTGTGATTGTAATTGACTCTCTAGAAACCAGATCAAAATAAGTTTCCCTGTTTTCTCTGAGAGAATTTTGATAAAATATCCACAAACATTCAAAAAAAAAATCACAAAACAAATCAAACCTATTTAAACCTTTCACTGGCTAAAGTCATGACCTCTTTGCCTCTTTATGGTGGTGTTTTCTGTCTGGCTATTGATATGTAGGATCCAGATGTCTCCCTTTACAACTGAAAATAAGGGCAACTGAGAGACTGGCTTCAATGCCCCGCTTGTCAGTGCTATAGACCATTAGCAATACTATAAATAGCATGATCAAATCCCAGATTGCAGATTCAGTCATAAAAGACTCTATACTTCATGCTGATTCAGAGGGGCAGCAGCATTAGTTGCAGTCATCAAGGAATGTGACGTCTCCACAGTGTTTTCTACAGCTCACTGGTCTGGTGACAGGACAATTGTTAAAAATTAATGGGGACCATCAGATGTGGATAAGTACAGCTTGGCAACTATGAAAGCCACACTTCCCATTTGACAGAGATAATGTAATATTATTCTATGATATATTGTAATAGATTATATTTCTTTCAGGAAGTAGTAAGTCTTCTTACTCTGAAAATCTGACCACAATATTTTATGTGTTAAATTGTTGAAGCCAGGGAATAGGGGGAGAGAAATATTTTCACATTGTCTTATTTCTCTCTTAAAAGTACACTTCTGCCTTCTGTTTACCTATTATAATAATCCAATTTCAATTAAGTAACACTAAGGAAGTCAAGATCCTAAAATCCAAAGTTTATTCAGAGTTTGGTTCCAATAGATAATAAGAAAAATATCAATATATTCTATTTAGTAATTTCCAGCTTCCTGTCTGTTTTTATAATAGCACAATTTTCTTTGATACATTCTTACTATTTTGTGTGTCTGTGCTTTTAAACTGCAACAAACTATTTTAGCCAAAATCATAGTCCCCTTGGATTTGCTGGGTTAAAATCTCTAGGCTGTTTTATGCATAGGGGCAGAGTACTCTATCATAATATTCAGAGGATTGCTTAAGAGCTCCCACATAGAGGCCAATTCAAAATGATTGACTGACAACTGGAAGCATGTCTGTGTTTAAAAGTTTCGTTTTTTACCAGTATGGACACTGACCATTTGTCCTGAAATTATAGATACTGACAACTGCTGCTGTTGTCAAAGAATGAGACTAGACAAGTGACATTTTTTTGACCATGCTCAATACTTTGATGTCTGAAGAGTTCCTAATGTTAGTGCAGGGACTGGCAGGAGAAACAATGTGTGTGCTACCTCTGTCTTTTAGGGGGGGGAAATCCAATAAAATTTAGCCAAGTTGTAATACTTTGAAAATGTGCAGTATATATGAGCATATATGAGTATATATGAGCTAGAGTTTCCAATGATTCTATGAGCAGGTAAAGTAATGGTCAGTGACAGGAATAAGAAGAGCTTTGAGCATGGGTGACAATGTTTGAATTAATGTAAAAGATTGAGCATGCCCCCCTTTATTGCCAGCCATGGATCTACATTCCCCAAAACCTTTACATTTCCTGATTGCCAGCAAATACCTATGCAACCTCAAAGTCTTGGGCCAAGTGCTTCGGTCAACACACCTGCTGCTACAGAGATGAAATCCGGAGTCCGTCTATTGAAGAAATAAATAACTGCGACTCAAACATGCAGTAAATAATGGGTACAATTATTTAGTTGTTTATTTATTATGTTTCTGCTACTCAGAAATCTTAAAGATCTTAATTAGACCATATTCAAAGATCTGGAAGTTAGATAACCCTAACTGAAAGTATTCAGGCAGGTTGTCTTTATAGAGAATTTGACCCCTGAGAGAGTGATTCTAGTTCATCTATCTGAAATAATTATCTTAACAATTACATAAATCCTTTTTTTGGAGATGCTTCTTTCTCTCCACAGATTCTAAGAGGAACCTTCCTGACTGAAATGAGCTAAAATTAATATTACTCTCACTAAACCATGTAAGAGTGACTCTGTGCACTCACAGTATCACACTCCTATGTGGAAATACACAATTATGGAAACAAAAAAAAAAAAACATGCTGTATATAGGCAAAAGATCTAAACTGAGACTGCAAAACTACCTTGAACTCTGAGCTGTAAGTTGTGTATCAGAGCATCCATTAGAATTTAAGATTCAAAACAAATCAAAACAAAACAGAAAACAAAAAAAGTTGTATGTGTCTGTACCATATGACAGATGTGTGATCTACATTAGATCATCCTTTTGTCATCCAATTAGGTGTCTTATTGCAGGATGTCCATGGTGTGCTTTCCATATCTGTACATCTGCATTTCTTTCTAAAGGAAAACAATGACTTGGAGGTACAGATACAGATCCACATCTCCCATCTCCTGTATTGGAAATACTTTCTATAATCTCTGTTCTCTTTCAATTTACAAACAGAGAAATGAAAAAAAAAAAACTCACAGCTATATGCATGAAAACAAGATTTTTTTTTTCCTGTCTTGAGTAATGGAATATAATGAGAGAAAAGTTAAGGGAACAGAGCAGACTCTCTGGCACCATTACATGTAAAGAAGCTCACTGATGGAAAAGGAGGAAGGTTGCAGCACAAGGGTTTGTGGCTGCTTTTTATGATCTGGATGTTCCTAAAGGACCTTCCTTGTGGCATATCTTAGATAAACCAAAAACCTGACTCTTGGATGAAAGCTTGGATCATGAAGGAACTCCTCTGTCTCATGTGCTTATTCTAAACTGGATATAGAAGAAAATGTGCTATTGCAATCCTATTTTGATTTGTATTTTCTAAGGATAATTTCCCTTTGCCAGTTAGAGAGGAAGAAGTATTACTTTTAGTTCAGTTTTTACTACTGGTGATATGGATACTTTTTCAGCAATCGATGTTATTATCATATTTATGCTTAGTTGAGACTTTTATTTTCTTTATGAACTATTAAAGGCATTGAATTTTTATCAAAAAAATCCCTTTTGCCATTTTGCTCAAACTTATCTGACAAGAGAAGTATCTTGTGTAGGAGGAATGACTCAAATCTCACTGTAAGGCTTGTTACTTGATGTCATTGGGAAAATGGATGAGTTGACTCATTCATAGAAAATCAGACAAATAAAACGACCCATTCTCACAATCAAGCAACCTAATGTTAGTTCTTTCTTTAATACAGTGGGGTATTGACTTCACAGAGTATGCTCTGTGGACTGAATCTGTCCTTCAAGCACAGGATAAGAAAGACTTCCCTACATCAATGGTCTATCTGTTATGCAGTCCCCATGCTATCATTTTCATGGTTATCTTTATTATTTTAAAGAAAAGAAAATGTTACAACACTGTTTTTCACCATAAAGAAATATTATTTTGTCAATTTTTTAATCTAATCTAATCTAATCTAATCTTAGTTTCTGATTTAAAGTAAGCAAAAAAATGCACCCCATATTTTTCTCATAAAATTGCTTTCTAGAGATTTCTTTATTTTGAAAACTAAACTAAACAAGAAAGCCTCATTTTCTATGAAAGTTGATTGTTATCTGATGGATTTTCATATAATTAAGTTTCCTTGACTTGCATAGGTCCATGATTACTATCTAATAAATCAGTGTATATTGGTACTTTAAAGGATTCATATATCAAAACTAGTCTTTCAATGCTTTGGATCAGAGCATTATGAGAATGTAGCAAATCAGCATTAAGTCTATGTTATATCCATCATCCTCTATTTCAGCAGAAAGATAATTTTTTCATATGCAAATTTTAGGAACAGAATTATTGTGAGATCTGACAGGAAGCCTAATAATGAAGAACTGATAAATGACAAGGACCTATACAGTATGTAGATATTTAAAACTGATGAAGCGGTTAAACCGCTTTCACTTTTTAATAATATAAATAAATAAATAATAAGTTAAAGACATAAGCACAAGGATGGCACAATACAAGTTTTAGTTAAGTTTGTTAATGATCTAAGCAAGGAGGCTAAAGTAAAACATCAAATACTCCTCTCACTTATAGACCATGGCCATTTCATCTTTGAACTGGAATATCTGCCTTTTGCCAGCGAAAATGCAGAAAACTATAATGAAGGTTCCTCTTTAACAAACCCATCTATACCATAAGTATGGCATTTAACAGAAGCTTGGGATTGCTTGATCACATTACAAATCCAGAAGTGAATGGTAAATATGAGGAGCTAGGGCTAGACTTGTGAAAAGTACAAAAGTATAATACAACTGAGAAACCTTACTGTCTGAAGTGGGTTTTGAGCTGACAAAAAAACCTTGTTATTCTTCTGATAGTGATTAGAGCAGACTTAATCATAGATAGACTGAATGACAATATAACTCAGTTTTAGCACCTGTAATACTCACTGCATATGTAATTATTTAAAACTTTGTATTGCATAATCACAGATTAAGGAAATAAATGCATAGAGTTCTTAGGTGGTTTATTTATTTAGTGAATTAAAATCACTATAAAATAAAAGGCATAACGCTTTTAAATTAACTGGAGCCTGCTATAGATTATTTCCTATTAGGTGCACTACTTGACTAGTTAAATTGGTTATTGGATTCTTCATACAGTAGCCCCTGAACTCCTTCAGTCAATTAAATCCTTTATTGCATCTGATTTGTCAATGTCAGTGTCACTTCTAATCTCTTAAATCCACATTGGTTCAGAAGCTTTAAATGTACTTTTTCTCTTGCAAAATTAGAAAGTTAGACAGACAGAATCCTTCCCCTTTCCCTCCTCCCTCTATGCAAATCACAATGCTGTTAACAATGTAAAAGATATACACAGTTCTCCAGCCTCTGTCCACACTCATAGCTGCAGAATGATACATTTTTTAATAGGTGTTACAGAGCATAAAGAGAAAAAACATGCAAAACAAACCAAACCTCCGTTTTCAGGTAGTTTTTTATCAGCATATTGTACATTGAACACTTTTAATCTTTGACTCAGTTCCTTATAGTTTTGAAATACAGAAATTAGTAGAACAAAGCAACTATAAGTAATTCCAAAACTAGAAACTTGAACATCTTGCTATTAATCTTCATTTTTTTTGTTTAAATCTACAAAAGTATCTCAGAATATTTTTTAAAGTTGGTACCACATTAAAATCCCTGTTCATGAATCTCCCCATTTCTTTGTTCATCAACAAAAGCCAGATTTCAGTAGAAAAATACAGGTGTTAAAGGAAAAGAAAGGAAAGATACAGGTATTAAAATATTGTTCTGTGCAATGGTCATGTCAGCCTAATAACTCTTAAGTTCACCTGAAGAGCAGCATAAACATGCAGGCTATTTATTTCTGTATTGTAGAGTTTGCCAGACACAGACTTGTTTTTCCTTTAAAATATTCCCTTCCTAAAGGATCTCCTTTTTGGCAGTACAAGCTACTTTTTTACATATTATAGCTATATAAGCCTCTAAACTATGAAAGCAATTTTCCTCTCAGGTTAGGTGCATCACCTTTATTCTGAAAGGGAAGGTAAACCAGACCAGACTCTTACCAGACACAGGGAAAACAATTGCTTCAGCTCCATCCAGCAGTGCTATGTGCGAGCAGGCAGCCTGAACGATCCCTGGGCCTCACACAAAAGGGAGATATTTTGCTTTCAAGGAAGAGCTGTAAATATCCATCACATCCCGGCGGCGCTGGTGCGGCGGCTGGGTGCTGCCCCGGCCGGACTGGGTGCTCCCGGGCAGGATGATGTCAGGCACAGCAACCGGGCTACTCTCATTGGTTTCCATCACCTGGAATCATACCTTAACCCTAAGCTGCCAGCCACGGATTGAAATGTGTCTCTCCAATCGTTATATACATACACACAGCTGGGATCTTCTTATTTTTAACCCTTTCTTTTATTTCCCCTTTCTTTTTATGTTTTTTATTTATTTATTTATTTGTTTTTATTTTCTCCCCACCCACTCTTTACCCCATTTTTTTTTCTTCTTTTCCTTTCTGAAAAGGAGCTGTAGAAGAAGCTCCTGCTTTGGGGACCAGAAGAGGTGGGTGCAGCTTGTTGCTGAAACCACTGAATGTTGCAATTAAAAAAATTCTAAAAAACTGATTTGCTTACATTGTTAAACAAGACCCTCAAGTAACTTCATTTTCATAATCTGTTTACTAAATGACAGTAATTATGAAAATATTGTGCAGAAGAGGTATTAAAGGAAAGGTTAATACATGCAGCACCCAGAGAACTCACTTCTTAAATGATTTTGCATTGCCTTCTCTTAAGCCATGAGATCAACAAAGGTACACACTGGACAGAGGGTGTAAATTCAAGAACATTGCACTGTCACAGTTCAGGTTGATTCCTGTGCCTTTTAAAGTATTTAAACTAATAGAAAAAGAGATGCACAAATGCACATGCACACTTATTCTTTGAATGCTAAGTAGCAGCCCAGACATTCTGTAGTAAATGAGGCATGAAACACACTGCCAAATGTATTATGTGCTAAATATAGTCGTGTTAAGTATTTTGCTATATTACAGGCAATATAATAAATCATGTGAACTTTTAAATAAATTCAAACCAGTGCTTAAAGAATTTTTTTTGTTTTTTGTAAATGAATATTTGCATTTCTCCCCTTTAAATGACAAAAAATTCCTATTGCTCTATGGAAAAATCCAAAAAATCTTCTGCAGCACATGTTGTATCTTTTGTTCTATAACGACTATTTAAATTTTTCTTTTCCTGGAAACTGATTTTTTCTTTCAATGGATAGGAACCTGATTCAGTATTTACAGTAAACTGTATGCCACACTAGTCTATGGTCTGCTATCCCTCATTAGGAAAAAAAAAGATTTAAAAATTGTCTTATTCAATTTGTTCTCTGGGGAAAAAACAAAACCAAAGCACCAATCACACCAAGTGAAACAAACAGGAAAAGCAAAATATAATCAAATATGGTTTAGCTTAATATAAAATACATGAAACATAAGACGTCTAGAATAAACTTGGTAAACAGCTCTGGCATTTCCTTGTAGTTCTTATCACTAACTTATAGAGACTCAAAAGATTAAATATTGGGGACTTAATAAACATCAGTTCTGTGTGGGGATCTGGAGGCTAGCCTATTAGTCAAAACATACTCTAGGCTAAAATGAAAACTACTGTTCATTTATTTCTTCTCAGAAAACATGAGTGTTCAGATAGAAATATATATAACAAAAGATTAATTGCCATGCAAAGTAACAAAACTGAATTACAGATCTGAAAATAAGAATTTGGACAATGGGAATGCCAGCTTTGCTTTTGTATGATTAATGATAAAGGAAAGACATAGTAGTCGCTAAGAAGATATGAGTCATGAGTAAAAGAATTATTGATAAAATATGCTTAAGCCATGACATATGTACAAGTTATATTCTACTGAATATTTAGTGCTATAAGGAATCTAGACCAAACAGATCACATTGTTGCCAAGATTTGATTACATAGACTGACTTGGCCTGAAAAATAACCATGTCTAGTTAATCTTACCATGAAGAAATAAAGTTCTATACATTTATTATTCTTCCAAAGAATACACTTTATTCTTTAACAGAGCAAATTTCTCACAGATTACCTGCTAGACAGTCATTAATGGTAGAGTGCTGCACTCTTACAGTCTTCAGTGTTGGTAAAGTATGTTATCTATGGTGATAATGCAGAGCTTATGCTTTATGAATTAAGCGGTAACTTACATTAGTAGAAAATTAACTTGGAATGGGTTATACTAACGCTGATTTGGAATTTTAGTGGAGAATATTTTAGTACATGTCCTGTAGATTTTGACATTTTCTTTTTAAAAAAGTATTTTTTCTGCAGTTGTATATGATAAATTAATGTTTTGAAATTGAATGATTTATAAATATCAGTGATAAATTATCAATTTGTACATGCTCCTGGTTTTAAAAACAAAAAATTATCTATTACCAGTGTTTGTAAAAGCATGAGTGACATTGGAGATTCAGGCTTAACAAAGGTAATACTGTAGATAACAGAGCAGTTCCATGATCCTAATCAAGTCACACAGCATTTTTCACACTTTCAGATGCTCTCACACATAGGTTATAACCAGTTGGAAATTATTTATGTCAGAAATGGAAAAAAAAATAGGATTTAAATCACACTTTTGTATATGCAGCAGTAGCAAGTCAATTCAGAAAAAAAGTTGTAAAGCCATTTCTTTAAATGAAAAATCATTTAAATAAGCATATACAAGAGGTTACAAGAGCTCAAAGGAAGGTTTGCATGACTGTGTGTGACATCCAGCAACATGCAATTCATATACTCCTATCATTGTGCCATGAATTTTTTATCTGAAGAGACTAGCTTCTTAAATCTCACACTTGGCACAGACAATGGAGATCTTGTTGCTGGTGATATTTTTTGACATTATAATCTCCAATACAAATCACATGGAAAAAGAAAGAAGGAAACAGCAAGAGAATGAAAGAGAAGTGAGCAATGATTTTTAGTAACTAACTATATAATTTCTTTCTATAACATAATATTATTTGTATATGACTAATGCTGAAGAATCTAACAAGAATGGATACTTTAGTTCTGAAGCAAAGTGAAACTCAGATTTATTGGTATGTATTTCCCATGAGTTGAAAACATTACTGCATTTAATTACTTGACAATTGTTTCTGTCACATCAATTTAATGGTTAAAGCAATTATTTATATCACAAAACATAGCTCTGCACCAGACACTAGTTGAAATACACAAGAGGTTCTTCATTGTTGCTTAACCTATACGTTATCAATATTGGAAGGGCTAGGTCTAAAGATTTTTTGAGAACTCAGTCAAGTTATAAAAGGTTTTAGAGTTTGAATGTGCAAGCTCAAAATTAGAGCTCTCATAATCCTATGTATGAGCTGAATGCCAGCTCAGGTAGAGCTGATAACTATTATAAACACATTTTTCTCTGCATTCTGGCAACATGAGCCACCTGCTCTTTGGATGTTTTTATCCACAAGATGGCAGCTCTGTTTGCATGGTCACTGCTTCTTGAAATATTCAACATGAAAATCATAACACAGTAATTTTTATTTATAAAAGATTTGCTTTTCTATCGCATGAGGAATTAAAAAACATCCCCAATAGCTAAACATTAAGTAGCCACAATGTCAAGGTAAAATTTGACAAAGTTTTTGATGAAGTGTTGGGAGACAATACAAAGAATTTTTATCTTCAAATTTTATATTTACAGATTTGAAAGAAATCTCCATTCAGTTTCATACCTTTCCAATGCTTCGATTTCTGAGCCATCAAACACAACATAGCCTTTAACAGATTCAATTTAAAGAGTTTAAAGATTGTAATGATAGTAAAGGGAATGTTCATATGCCTAAAGGTAAGCTTAGTTTAATATATTTCCTCTACAGATAATGATTTCTTAAATTCTTTTCAACACCCACATTCCTCAAGAATGGAGCTGCTGGGAGTCAAGAGGAGGGCCATGAGGATGGTCAGGAGGCTGGAGCACCTCCCATATGAAGACAGGCTGAGAAAGCTGGGGCTGCTCAGCATGGAGAGGAGAAGGCTGCATGGAGACCTCATAACAGTCTTCCAGTATTTGAAGGGGGCTTACAAGGTTGATGGGAAGGGACTCTTCATTAGGAACTGTAGTAGTAGGACAAGGGGTAAAGGATTCAAACTTAAATAGGGAAATTTAGGTTAGGTATAAGGAAGAAGTTCTTTACTGTTAGGGTGGTGAGGTACTGGAATGGGTTTCCCAGGGAAGCTGTGAATGCTCCGTCCCTGGCAGTGTTCAAGACCAGGTTGGACAGAATCTTGGATGGCATGGTTTAGTGTGAGGTGTCCTAGCCCGTGGCAGGGGGGCTGGAACTAGGTGATCTTAAGGTTGTTTCCAACCCTAAATATTCTACAATTCTGATTCTATGTTATTAATATCTTATAGATAACATTACTTCTAATGTAAAAAAGTACTAATATGATTATATGTCAGAATCAGCCCCACAGAATGAATAACAGTTTGTGTCTTCTAAAATTAATAAAATAGAAAGAAACATAAGTAACCAACTCTAGATGTTTTCAATGGGATCATTCAAATGTTGATTAACAAGAGTCTTAATTTCAGATGAGGGACAAAGTTATATAATACATGAAAACATTTTCTTTGTCAATGAAACCTAGTAAAATGAAATGAAGCTTTAATAAAACAATACATAATTCAACATGGAAATAGTTTGCCCATGGGATGGCCTTTTTAAAAGAAATATTTTGCCTAGCATAATGGTATGTGTGCAGTCCCTGGTGCCGCTTCTGAAATGGAATCTTTGATCCTTCAGAGAGTAGTGTCTCTGAGTTACCTCAAGTTTACCACTGACCAAGACCCTTCATGCGTATAATTATAAATCAATGTACAGAGCTTGTGGACTGTAGTAAATGCAAAATAGATTGATGTGACTTAACTTATCATGAAAAAAGATAAATTGTTTTTTATGTGCTGTGGGACAGGAGCTCATATGCGAATTGTTATCATGGATCAGCTAATGAGCAGTAACTTGTTAACAAGTCAGCAAGGCAGTGATTCATGGTGTAAAGTCACATACATGCTCTCACACTTTACATAATGAAAAGCACAATTTTGGGATCTGAAATTACAGAGAACAAGACCATGGTTTGTAAACTAGGTCACATCAACACTGGCTAAGTTAAGATGTGCAGCAGAAGAGAAGTAGGTAAAAAGGGTCTAAAGAAAAAAGTTGATAGGAGTATAAAGGTAATTGGAGGTGGTTTAAATATCTATGAAGATAGGAAAAGCTGCCTGAAGCGTGACATGAGCCTGAACTCAGTTATCTCAAAGCAGATGACTCACTACAAATATACAGTCCCACAGTGACTTGTTCATAGAGCCACACTGTAACTGCACACCACTAGTCTTGTTGAATTATCATAGCAGAGCTGCTGGTCTTTCGTCCAAGAATGACAAAGTACATTAATATAATGAAGCTGCATTTCAATTCCATAAGCTGATCTGTGAAAAGAACGTTGGAAGAAAAGGGTTTCAAGTTTTCTCTGCATGTATCTGTATGGGAGTTCTCTGTCAGGGTTTCCTGAGAGTGGATAAGTTGCCTGCTGGATTCTAGTCTACATGTGACAATCTATTTTAATACATTTCTTTTTTTTTCTTTTCTTTTTTCTCTTTTCTCAAATTAGAATACTGCAGTACATGCACCTGGACTGAGAATTTACTTCCTCAATAAAAAAGGCATACAAAGATTAATCTTTTTGCAACACTGAAGATAAGAATTTTCAGATAACGTTTAAATTAAAGATGAACTTTTCAAAAAAAGTCTACATAGCTTAGAAGACTAAATCACTTTTTCACAAGTGACTTCAGCTCTAAGTTGCACATGTTTAAGAACTGCTGAGCTAGCTGTGTATGCACCAGAATCATCTTACAGGAAAGGATGTACTCGTTGGGCATCAGACCTACCACAGAGAGCAAGTGGAGTGCCTGTCTTGTATGCTCAGTTAAGAGCAGTATCTTGTTTGTTCAAAACAGAGCCTGTTTGAACTACTATTATAAATTGGGAACAGTGTCAGCTGACTAACCTTCATTTGAGCATGACACAGACATAATTTTAAAAGATTTAAAAAAGAGGATTAAAACCACTGAAATATGGAAATATCTCCTGCTTCTTTGATGATCACATTACTGCAATATTTCAGCTAAAAAGCTCTGCTCAGAAGCATCTCGGTTTCAAATGGCTACAATTTTTCTATAATCGGAACCTTCAGACAATCATTTTACAGGTTCTGATTCTAGACCTGGGTGGTATTCACACACAAACTCTGAAGAACTTTCATTATTTGATCTCAGGGAAAATAATTCTAAGATATAAACTATAAGAATGTAATCACATAAAGTTTCAGCATAAAATAGGGGACCAAATAGTATTTTCATACTTTTTCAAATCCTCACTTTAGGACTAAGGTTCCATAATTGCTCTGTAAATTCTTTATATGTAATCCATTTGTGTTTTGACTAATAAATGACTTCATTATGGACTTCTATACAAGCCACTTAATGTTTAAAATTTGAAAAGTGAATCAGTAAGTACAAACATAAGAGGAGTTTCATAATCACTTCACACGCAGGAATCAGAACATATCCTAAATTAAAAAAATATTAACTTGTGTTTTTAAAAGTATTTTATTTTTATAACACTATCTCTGTATATAAGCTTTGGTAAAACCAGAATGATTAAAAGCACTTCTGGAAGCTGTGACTGCTCTGTTATATACTTTACCCAAGGTAAGGATCACAGGGGTAAAAGAATGAGTGGGACTACCTGAAAATAGATTTTTGAATACTCAATATTCATTTCAATATCTCCACCTGTAAGACCATCCTGAAGTAGCATTTAAATCTGGAGGCAAATAGCAAATTTATAGGTCCAAGTCTGAAATATTAGTCTTTGGGAACACCTATCATGATTGCTACTACACATCATACAAGCATGCTTCTCTTTAACTCAAGTTTTCCTCTGCTGGGTGTGGCAGGTGAAAATTTACGGGGGAGACTAAAGGTACTGAATATCAACTCAGTTTGTGACACGCATGATAACTGCATCACATGACATATTTGTGGTCATGCAGCTGTACAACCCTTCTTTACTCACACAGGGATTAAACTTGTTCCTGAATGTCATCCTAACAAGATGACTTTTTCAGCAGTTCAGCTGCAATTCGTCAGAGGAAATTATTCAAAATAAATATGTCAGTGTTTGATGTTTTATCAGCAGATTTTTGTGCCAGTATAAAATGAAAAGCTTGTTTCTGCAGCTAGCATGACAATGTACAAAACCATGTCACACTGTAAAGGCAAAGGTGACTGACTGAAGTACCGTTCTGTGTTGACTGACCAAACAACATTTCTAATGTCTTAAATGTTAAGCTAAATTTGAATTGACAAATAACTAAATTTCTGTTATTTATATACAAAAGTTACTTCAAAATATGTATAGCAATACTTAATACAGTCATAACATTACTAAAAATGTAACCACTGAAACTATTTTAAAAAATTAAAAGGATATTAGGCACGGTAGTCATCTTCAGTGTTTATTGAATGCTCAAGTAGTAATAAAAGCAAGATGAAGACCTTGAGAAGGATAATCTATCAAGTAACTTAGTCTTGAAGACACCATCTTTATTCTGACATTGTTTTGAGAACAAGAAGTGGGAAAGGACAGCTTGCTATCAGATATGTCTGATAGTAGTTGAACAGATGGATTTAGAAATGACAATGAATTCTACTTCTATTTGTATTTAGAATCTTTATATTTATATTTACATTCAAATTTACATTTACATTTGTATAAAAAATATAATGTATGCTACATATAGTATGTTGTAAAACAAATTTAGGCATAATTGAAAGTGCAATTTCTGATGGTAGTAATTAAAAAAAAAGCAAAAATATTATTAATATAAGTATACAATACTATTCAATAAAATTAATACCAGAGGACATTAGTAGTGATAGGACAGGCAGCAATAATTTTAAACTGAAAGATGATAGATTGGGATTGCATATAAGCAACAAATTCTTTGCTGTGAGATTAGTGAGACACTAGAACAGATTGCCCAGAGAAGTTGCAGATGCCCTGTCATTGGAAGAGTTCAGTGTCAGCTTGGATGGGGTTTTGAGCTACTTGATCTACTGAAAGATGTCCCAGCGGGGTTGACTAGGTGATAATCAAAGCTTCCTTCCAACCCAAACCATTCTACGGTTCTATGACTCTGTAACAAAATTCTCTGCCAGCACAGGTAACATTTTGAATGTTATAACACTGATACATAATTTGTTTGTACTTTTAAGGGGTTAGGTTTTTTTTAGAAATAATATTCAGTAAAACACATGCAGGTTCATGCAGATTGAAAATTATACACAACCTACAAAAATAACAAATACTTTATTAAGCACTGTCTATTAAAATGATAACATCTTAGTTTTTAGAATAGTTGCAGTAATTAAAGCTGGTCAAACCATTCTGCACAAGATAGAGTCAACTGAATATTGAGGGGATTTTTTAATTAGACTACTAGATTAAATCTGTCTTGATTTAAATCTGTCTGGGTGATTAAAAATGGTAATGCTTTGCTATATATGAGATTCAGTTTTAGATTAACACAAATTCAAGCATCTACATGTGAGCTAGGTATCTTACTTCATAATCGAGGCAGAGCTAATCAATGAAGTCACTGGAGCCTAGAAGTAAGATCAGCTCATTTCAAACTAGATAGCTATGGAAAGATACAGATGTCTAAATGTAGGAGTTTAATGCTATTTGAGGTGGCCAATAGTATCTGAAACATCAACATGTTTATGTAGCTGAAGTCTCCTTTCTAAGAAGTGACAGATGGACACAGGAGTTACAGGAGACCTGCACCCTCCTTGTCAAGGGTCTGCAGGCCAGGCAGGTTACCGAAAACAGCACAGCTAACAGATGTTCCTGTGTTCAAATAAGTGAAAAACTACTTTAAACCAGTGGGAAAGTTTAATAATAAAATATTGTTATTAAACAGTAAAATATTGTTTAAATATTTAAGCAATATTTAAACAATATTAACTTGTTTAAATATAGGCAGCTATATTTCATGCTTGCTATTTTAGATCCATATGACCCAGGCCAAGATGGCAGAGGTCTCTAATGATCTTAAGACATATTTGCCACCCCTGTGCAGATGTCTCCTATATCCTAGGCTATCATCTCGAATGACACTGGATGATTCATCAGTTGATTTAAATCCTGTTTATGGAAGTGAAATATCACCTTTTCAATGTTACCTATGATTCGTTGTTTCTTAGATGTTACTTCCTAAAATAAGCACTTACTTCCTTTAGTCTATCCTTACACTGTAAGCAGAAATCTTGTTCCATCCACAATATGTACCTCAATACATATTTTCCACCTATGATCCTTTCCAAACACAGAATGAAACAATGCAAATATGTGATGAACCTCGACTAAGTGAATCTTAACCTTATATCTAAGGACTCCAGATTTTGTCTGATGTTCTAAAAATAAGGAACTTAAACATGGGTCATCTTTCAATAATATCTTTATTTCACTGTTGAGAAAACAATACAGGGAAAACAGCTCTTAACAAACAATGGGTCTGTGAACTGTAGTTCCTATGAGGACTTGACCTAATAAAGTACAGTTTCAGCATTGTTTTTTAAATATATTAAAAATGTAATATTATTAGTAAACTCAGTGGAGTGAATCACTACATTTGGTGAATTGGAAGAGGGAATGAAGCAGGCGAATGTCAGCACACTTTTTTATACTGTCTGGATCTGTTACTCTATGTAATGCTATATGACACCTAACTAAAAGGCAATTTTAAAAAATCCTTTGCAAAGAATGTGCATTTTACTTCTTCTCATTTTAGACACAGACTTGAAAACTACACTGTGAACTAAAATAATCCCAGTCATTGTAATTCTAGATAGTGTGAGCATAAATTGCATATAGATCTTGAACTCGTACGTGAAGCACAGGAAGAACGATAATCAATAGAAAGTTTTATTGTCTCAATATTACCTAAGATACACCAAGGGAGAAAAAAAAAATAATATATTTCTGGTTTTGGCAGTAGGATTGTGAAACTATGTGTGCTTTCTGAAGCTGGACTTTTCCCATAATAAGCTTACTTTGAACCACGAGGCTGAAATTGTGATATATCTGTATTTCATTTTTGTAAAACAAGCATTAATATATATTTTTATTCACTGAAGCAGACGTTGGGACATCTAGAGCAGAATATTTGTTGATTAATTCTGCGTAAAATTGAAGTTCAATGTCCCGAGAAGAAAAATCTGTAAGAAATACCAACATGACAACATATGAGTTGCATCATGTGCTATACCATTGCCTTAGGTATTTTTTTCATGTTGCTTATTTCTGAAAGCCAGATCAATAAGTTGGTTGGTTGGTTGGTTGGTTGGCTTTTTTGTATTATTACCTATTAGAAAAATATCTCAATGCAGCTGCAGATTTTTAACATATTTTTTGGTTCTATGTAATAATGTAATTTAACTATTTTAATATTAAACTATTTTAATATTATTTCTGTTTTGATCCTCTTGCAATTAGTTAATTAGTTTTATTTTTGTTCATTTATTTCTTTGTTTGTTGGCATAAAAATTTGTATACACCCCCGTACTAATTGCTGGGCTAATGAATTATCTGCTCTTCAGGGAAACAATATTTTACCTTTTTTATATATTCCATGGAGACACACATTTTGCTCCTAAAAAGCTTGAAATAATCTGGACATACACTACTGTATTGTCATTGGCTGTGCTGACTTCGTATGTAAATGTTTCCCCACTCCATATTTACCAGGCTTTTTTTCCTACACTTTTAAAATAAAATATAGACTTGCATCTTCCTCCTTACCTTCTTTTAATCTAAATATATTCCAAATAAATTCTAAAGTCTAACTCATAATATAACCTTACCTTGTCTCCTGTTAATAATTAATAACTCTGTTTCTTTATTTTCTGAAGAAGTTACAAAATTAAATACATAATATCTGTTCTGAATTTCCTTATTGAAACTAACGACACATGCATTCTATTTCATCTGCTTTGGATGGAATTAATGAAATTTGAATCCTATTTTATCTTTTCTCTTCCTAAATTAACCTGTGTGACCTTTGTTATCTTTCTTTGACTTAAAAACGTAATCTTTATGTCTATTTTTTGCTTTCTGTATCTTCAATTGCTGAACCCAGCTTTGTCTCCTTCAATAAAATTATGTTTACTAAATCAGTTTATCTTCATTTTTATTTAAATTAGAATTTTTTTTATTACAATTTCTTTTCCATCATTCCTTGGTTTCAGTGAAGGTCTAAAGTAGCAATCTGATAAGAAGCATATTACATCAAACAAGTAATTTGCTGTCTAATCCATGTAGAATGTAGTTTCTTCAACCTAAGTGCCTCCTTCCCAACCTGTATGCCTTTGTAATTTTTAAAAATTTCATATTTTCTTTGTGTTTCTCTTTTTTTTTCTGTTTTGTTTCAGTAAATTGCACCCTGAGGCTCCAGCTACAGTTTTCCTCCTACATGCTTTCCATACACAATCAAATTTGCAGTATGGCTGTGATTTATCCCTGTGGCAAAAGGTAAGAACAAACTATGAATCACCTAAATCCAACTGAAGTCTTTAAACAGAATTCATATTATCATTATGCCTACAAATTAATTTTGTCATTATAGTTTCCCCAGTTCATTTGTGTGCAACTCTTTAGATATATATAGTTCAACAGAAGCCTCCAAGGAAATGATTCCCACGGACATAAACCAATCAAAACAGTCCAATTTCTATGAACTTCAAAAGTTTACATTCATTATTTGTTTTTTAAAAAGCAATAAAATAAAATTTCCCTCCCCCCCAAAAGAAAAATAACAAACCAATAACGAAACAAGCATCACAATGCTTGTCAGTCTGCTTATTGAAAAGACTGATTTTTTTTTCTTTTTATATATCCCTTTGGCCTAAAATTATAAACATGTAGTAAATTTGTCACTTCAAATAAAATGGCTTTTGTGGATACACTGAAAAATGCAGGTAAGTTCTAGTCTCTAGACTGTAAGCTGGTGAATATGCTTACTTACTTCATATTTCAGACTTCTAAGATACCATTTCAGACCTTTGGTCAACATCTAGCCTCAAGGTGTCTTTGCCAATAATTTTGTCATTTGCCATGTGATCCTTGTTTGTAAGATAGCCTCCTGAAATTGGTAGAAAATGTCATTGCTGGTATGAAAGAGATCTAAACTGTAATTAATATTTGCACTTTTCTTAAAGCAATTTTTTTCACAAAATCATTTTTAGACATTACCTAACTAGCTACTGACTAGAAAATAATAGAAACTTCTACATGATAAATGGGTATTGCAAAAGAGAAGTTAGAAAGAAGCCCTGCCAAATGAAGGATTGGTCCTAAATCTAGTGGACAAGTGGAAAAATTCCCAATGATTTTACTGAGCTTTGTCCCAAGGTGATAAGGCACACATAATCAATAACAAAATGTCAGTTACTATCTACAAGTTACATGAGGTTGGATCTCCAGCAAATTTTAACTTGTGCCACTCTGTTTAGATTCAGTTGTGTCTTTGCAGCTTAAATGAGACTGTGTCAAATTTTCATTTCGCTGCTTACTGAAACATCTCTTACAAACGCTCCTGTAGGTTAATTTGAAGTCATTTAGAAGAAATACAAAAGATGGAGAAAACATTTCTTAATTTTTAATCAGTAAAAATATTTTAATGAAGTTGTCTTGTTCATTAAGAAAAGTTCTATAGAAAGTAATCAGGTAGGAATAATAACTACTATTAATTACAACAGCAATCTAATCTGAATAATTTAACTACAGAACATTTTGCCTGGTGTGTTACAATGACTCACTGATGCTGCCTATGTTCTTTCATTCTCTCAAGCAGCTCTTTCAAACCCCTTGCCCTTATTCCCTTTCTGTATGTATTATTAAACACCTTGAAGCACTAGTTAGAGACACTTACAACATGACAATGATTATGCTTCAAAAGCTTAAAAAGAAAGGATTTCCATGTGGTATTTCCTTCTTTTCTGCTGAGAAACACTGTTTTGGACTTAGAACTGACCATAATTCATGTTCAAAGAAATGTTCATCAAGATTGTATATGTAGAAGGATAATATTTTTTGGGCATACTGACTCTCCATGACAAATAAAATTTTTCAGCTGCCTTCAAAAGCCTCACTCCCAGACACCTGCAAAAACAGCAACACACCATGATGGTCAGGACTGAAGAGTGCTGGTACTGCCAGAGGAAACATATTCCAGTTCTGTGTATCCCTTAAAATGAGAAGCATTTTTCTTGCAATCCCCTACTGATTAAGCAGAATGGCTGTTTACTCAGAGATGAATAAACACATGAGGAGAGATGTTATTGCTTAGATAAGGTTTATTAGCAAAGAGATGAAAATTATATCTTTCTTTTAATAAATCATTTGAAACAATTAAGGGTAGATTGCTGGTTTTGTTGAGTTTTTTTTTTATTTTAATTCCTTGAGTCAAATTTCAGCTGCTTCTCTCTCACTCAGAATGAAAACTACTGAAAAAAGAAATCAGAACATTAATTTCCTTCAAGAATTCTCTTAAAATCCTATTTTCCCACAACTGTAATTTTATACAGTGTGTTTGTCAGATAAACAGCACTAAGAGATAGATGCTGAGAGGAAACATATTAATTTTCCATTGTAAAACTTGATTTTATATCTAGCTAGATCATATTTTTCTTAGTTATGCCAAGTCCTCCTTAACTTTTTGACCTCTCTGTAGCTGCAGAGAAGGCAAAAGAAGACAAATGTTGAAATATCATAGTGAACATTCTTTAAGCACAAGTCAAACCTGAGAAAATGAACTTTCTAATAAAAAGAGGTAAATTTTACCCACCCAATTAAAAAAAAAGAAAAAGTAAAGAAAAGGGAAAGAAGAATCTTAATTTGCCTTTTTTTTTCTCAGAAGAGAAAGAGCAAAATAAGTCTCAAAAAATCTGATTATAAGAGACTACATAAAAATAATTAATAATAAGGTCTGTAGAAACTGTCATGTACATATGATACCATTAAATTAATAGAGGTTTACATTGACTACATCGTTTTCCAGAAAAGTGCTGTTCCATTCTATTTTACCTTAATTAGAAGAGTTGCTAGTAGTTTTAGGGCTGCACACCATTTTAATCATGTAGTTACAGCTTTCATGACAGAAGAAAAATGAAATAGCAGCTGGGAGTTATCTATTAATAGTGAGTGAACAGAAAGGTAAAAGGAAAGACTCTTCTAGGACTTCAGGGCTTTTATGGGGTGAGTAATGAATGATTAATGTATTCTAAGAGGAGCACGCTAATCTTCAAGAATGTAATGAAGGGCAGCAGGAGGTAGGATCAATGTGAGTTAGAAAATTGATATCATTACAAAATAATATGGCTACAAGTGTATATTGATAGACCAGAAAAAAATTACAAAGCTTGAGAAGATAAAGCATGCATGTGCATACATGTATGAATGGTATTTCCTGGGCACATGTGTTAGGGGTTCAGACTGACATGCCAACTACCCTAAAGTTACATGGAAATGCATGCAGTGCTATCATAGATCACAAAGTTAGAGTGAGAATGGCAGAACAAGCAAAATTTATTTGGAGAGATGATTATTTGGAATGGTTTTGATACAACCCAGGGTGGAATGAAAATAACAAGAAAGTAACTAAGCTGTAAGCAATGTATCCTAAATGATGGATTTGTTCATTAGCTTCAGATGGCAATTCTTTTCTTAAAGGTTTCTCCTATCATCATTAATGACACTCAGAGTTTCTAAGGTTGAAAGGCTTTATAAGAAAATAAAACTTGTTCTACTGTCTCTTTCTCAGAGATCTAGTTAAAAAAAAAATCCCAAGAAAACAAAACAATCCCCTTTACTGGTGGCAGTTGCTGCATCGCATATTAGAAGAAAGAAGCATGTCAAGATAACTGCCAATCACGTTTAAATCTGTATTTCTCTAAGTCCCTGTGTAGCATTGCATTTTGGCACAGTACTTTTGTATAAATTACAGTTTAAAATGAAATAAGTGGTAAATACTTATTATAATCTATATGTAAGATTTTTTTTTTTTACTTCTTTAAAATTAAAAGGAAAACATAACACAGAATTCAATTAACTTAAAGAATATGGCAGAGGACATAACTGAAAATGAAAGAAACTAGGGATATATATTGGGTTTTAACTTAAGGAAGGGCAGCTTTGTCATAAAAATACATAATGTAACATAGCTCTTATAACTTAAAAGTAATCATACGTATTTTGAAGACCATGCCAAAAAAGCTTAACTGAGGAACTGTCTGTGTATTATTCATAGTGCTAAAATACTTTTACAGTTTCAGTCTTTATGGATTTTTACATACGAACTCTGCTAGGGACAGTCGACTGTCATTACATATGTGGGAAAGTCAGATGGTAAGAAAGAAAATTTTTTCTAAAGACTGGTAAAACAAATTCTCATCCAGTTTTTTCTTTTCTAACTTTGCAGAATGATTGTTGGCTGTTGTTATTATATTTTTTTTTTACTTGTGCTTTTGCATCTCAGGATTCTTACACAAAGAAAGTAATTTTGACATGGAGGTTCTAAAATATTTGCTGCCTAGGCAAAAAGAAAAGTGTTCACCCTGTAATTATTTATGCAAAGAATAGCCACTAAATCGGTTTCTTTTTCAGTTAACAATATATTGCGGCTACATGATGAAGCCAGTTCTACCAGTTTTATTTTTAGGTCAATCAATACAGAAAGGACATACATTTTTTTGGCATGTGTCTTTTGTTATGACATATTTTAATCTGCTTTATAGAAAAATATTAGCCGTACATTGAGGTTAATATATCAGGGTCAATAAAAGTCAGAAAACCAGAAAAGTTAAGGTTGCACAGAATTCTACTTCTAGATGTGAGAAAATATGCACAATGATTGTACCTATTACATAACTATATAGAATTGGTGAAGTCTCAGATGGCTTTTCTAACAATTCTAAGTAAACTTATTCTGTTTCTTAAACTAGTTACTTTATGCCTGAGAATATAAACATCATTTGCATTCTATATCTGCCCCTGCACTGACTTAACTCAGAGTTCCTTAGAGATAGACACACATTTGAGAAAGCTAAGTCTTTTCCACTTCCAGTGTGCAGAAAACTCAAGGCACAGGTTTTAAATTAGTTCACAACTCTAATGAAGCATAGCACCCTGATTTGATTATGATTTTTCCATTCAGTTATTTAAATGTTGAAAAATAATAAATATTTGTGATTCTTTCTATTTTGCCTTATAGAGCACTGACTTGGTTCAAGTACAAGTAAAAACTTCCAAGATTTACCTGAAACTTGTCTCAGTTTCTTGTAGATATCAAATTCAACTTATTAACCTTTCAAAAACACAGCTTTCATTTTGTGAACAGTTATGCAGAATCCATTTTTTAGGTTCAAAGTCTGGCTTTGGTCTACAAGAATTAATATTTTAATCTCAACTAGGAAGGAATAAAGTATTCCTTTACTAGGGAAAATATGGAAATGTTGTTAGCATCCTCAACTGGAAAAAATATCCCCCAAAAAGAACCCTCAAAAACCCCAAGCACTATAATAAATATACATCTATACTAATACCTAATCATCATCTGTAAAAGTTTACACACCTACAATTCACTGAAAAAAGAAAAAACTCAAAAAAGACAGTAACAAAAAATAAAGGATTTGTTGTACAAAAAATGATTTAGTAAGACTTCTTTTAGATCCACCAAATTGAATAGATGTATTTCAGTACAAATGTCTAGTTTTATTAGCAGACCCAAGAGAATTTATAACACTGTTATAACTTGTTTGAAATTCCTCTATTTTAAAGATAGTAATTTTTATTCCTTTCCTCATATTTTCTTCATTTTTTACTCTTCAGTAGCACTATACATGATATTGTAGATTTATTTGGAGGAAATGTTGCCTTTTTGTTAGTTTTTGCTTTTTTTTTTTTTTTTTTTTTTTCAGAATGAGAGCAATATGATAATGCATTTAACTATTCTGGGCTGCATTAAAAGAAGCATGACCAGCAGGTCGAAGGAGGTGATCCTGCCCCTCTACTCTGCTCTCATGAGACCTCACTTGGAGTATTGTGTGCAGTTCTGGTGTCCTCAACATAAAAAGGACATGGAGCTGTTAGAACAAGTCCAGAGGAGGGCCATGAGGATGGTCGGGGGACTGGAGCACCTCCTGTATGAAGACAGGCTGAGAGAGTTGGGGCTGTTCAGCCTGGAGAAAAGAAGGCTGCATGGAGACCTCATAGCAGCCTTCCAGTATCTGAAGAGGGCCTACAGGGATGCTGGAGAGGGACTATTCATTAGGGACTGTAGTGATAGGACAAGGGGTAATGGGTTGGAACTTAAACAGGGGAAGTTTAGATTAAATATGAGGAAGAAATTCTTTACTGTTAGGGTGGTGAGGCACTGGAATGGGTTGCCGAGGAAGGTTGTGAATGCTCCATCCCTGGCGGTGTTCAAGGCCAGGTTGGACATGATTCTATGATTCTATATGTGAATCCAAACAATAATATTTAATTCCTGTTCCATTTTTGTTTATTGATTTTATTTGTGAATCACTACCATTGACTAATTTCATTTACTAGACTACCATTACAACTCCATAATTCTTCAAAGTTACTGCAATCTAGCTTTAAGTCCCAAGCTGCCATTCATACTGGGCCACATTGCCTTCTTCAATTGTTATTGGAGAGGGATTCTTAAGACAATCATATATTTTATGAAATGTAGTACAGCCAAGTATCTAAAGCAGGGAAAGACTTAATATTTTTAAGTGCATTCTTAAAGTGAATTTTGGAAAAAAGCACCATGCTTGAAAGTTAAAAAATTACAAGGTTTTTCTGATAAATATAATTATAACTTTGGGACCAAAAGCTGCTCAACATAAGTCAATGGAAATCATGGAATTAATATTTTGTTTGTAACACATATATACCATAAAATAAATCTCCAGTTAAACAATTTTTATATTGGTAATTTTTACCATATTGCTATCATAAATTGGTATATAATATTTTCTAAGATTACATAGCCTTAATTTCTGACATAAAAGTTATTCCCTTTTGTTTATTCAACATTAATTGTATCAGTCTTGTTATTTAGATCACTATATTTACAAATGTTGAGGCAAACACCTCTTCACAGAGCATCAATAGGAGATGGCCTTGTATTATTATCATTGCAAATTAAGAGCATACTGTATAATCAGATCAGTGTATGAATTAGTTATGCTTGAGTAAAATAACTTTTACTTTTCAATTATCTTACTTTGTTTCTCCTGAAAGAATAAAATACTTATTTCACAGACTTATTTTATAATCCATGCATACTCAAGAAAAGGAATTCCAGCCGCTGGTGGAACTGATTTACTGGGAATTTTTACATGGTCCTTGAACTATGGAGCTTTTGCAATAAAATTGTGTTGATTTTTTGTGTTCATGATGGATGAATATGAAGTTGGGAGTAGATTAAGTAGGACAAAAATAACTTTTTCTCATGCAATCAGTATGTAGTAGAGGAAGATGCAAGGGTATTTAGGCAGCAGTTTCCACAAGACATCTGCCTAGAATGTGTCAAGAAAGTTTGCAATCCAGACGACTCTAGTGCTTTTTACCACCAGCAAAATTGACCAGAAGCTGATCAGTGCTCCCTGACTGCGGCACAGCAGTTGTGTTTCAGTGTAACATAGTATGGATAGTGAAAGGGAATATTTATCCCTTGATCTCAGAAAAATGTTGTGCTTTGTGGCTCTGTGCCATTAGGTACTAAATGTGAACTACAGGCTATATAGCAACAAGCAGTAATGTAGCATTTTTTATGATACTTTCAGATATATACTTTCATATACTTTCAGATGCTCTATTCTACCATCACCAAACAATGTTCTGACTGAGCTCATCCAAGCATCAGAGCATCTTTATAAACAGTAAACAAAACTATGACTCATCTCTGTATGACTAACATTTTTGTCAAAGCCAAATAAACAGTTCACCAGGTAGTGAATATAGACATTGAAAAGAGTAGGAGAAGGAATGGACCCATTTGGATTTCCATTGAAAAGAAGATCAAAGTAAAAGGGTAATATAGTGAACCAGGAGAAATACTCCCAAGGAATCATAGAATCATGGAATTTTAGAATCATAGAATCATGGAATTTTAGAATCATAGAATCATGGAATTTTAGAATCATAAAATCATAGAATGTTTTGGTTTAGAAGGGTCCTTTAAAGATCATCTAATCCAATGTGTCTGCCATGGGCAGTGACATCTCGCATTAGATCAGGTTGCTCAAAGCCCCATCTAACCTAACTATGAACCGTTCCACTCTCATCATAATAAAATTCTTCCATACACCTAATCTAAATCTACTATCAGTTCAAAACCATTGCCCCTTATCTTGTCATTTCAGACCCTTGTATAAAGTGTCTCTCCATCTCTCTTGTAAGTCTCCTTTAAATATTGAAAGGCCACAATAAAGTCTTTCTGAAGTCTTTTCTTCCCAAGGCTAAACAAACCCAACTCTTTCAATTTTTCTTCATAGCAGAGTTATTACATCCCTCTGATAATTTTTGTGGCCCTCCTTTAACAGGTCCATCTCTTTCTCTGTACACCAAGCAGAGTCTCATGAGAAGAAGTAGAGAGGAAGAATCACTTCCTTCAACCTCTGATCACCCTTATTTTTACTTAGCCCAGGATATGGTTGACTTTCTGGGCTGCAGTCACACATTAATGGCTCATATCCAGTTTTTCATCCACCAGCATCCCCAAGTCCTTTTTCTCAGGCTGCCCTCAAAAACTTATTTCCCCAGCTTGATTGCAACTGGGGATTGCCCTAACCCAGGTTCAGGACCTTGCACTTTGTCTTGTTGAACTTCATGATCAAATGGGCCCAATGCTGAAGGCTGCCAAGATTGCTCTGGATGGCATCCATATCAACTCTACCACTCAGCTCAGTGTCCTCTGCAAACTTGCTGAGGGTGCACTTAATCCTATTATCTATATCACTGATGAAGATATTAAATAGGTCCCTGTATGGACCCTTGAGAGATGCCACTTGTTACTGGTTTCCACTGGGACATTGAGCCACTGATGGTAACTCTTTGGACACAATCATACAGCCAGCTCTTTGTCCATCTAATTGTTCATCCCTCAAAACAATAGCCCTCCAATTCAGAGGCAAGAATGTTGTGAAGGGGAGGGATCCAAAGGCGTTACAGGAATACAGGTCACTGCAACTAAAACCTAGTGAGTCTATTTGAGACATGCATTATGATCAGATATATCTTTCTCTACCAGCTTCTCTTCATTCTAACACAGTCTACACAGATAGGTCAGATGCAGACATCCAGTCATGCAAGTTGAATCTCACCAAGAATATATACCCACAGGGACGATTTAGAACATGTTAAAGTTACTGATTTTAAATATTTGCAGCAGCTGTTCATTACAAAGAATGTCAGAAACTAGAGAGACAGATTAACAGTTTATTCTTACAGTATCCATAGGCAGAGGCCAGCAGTCATTTCTCTGTAGTACAAAAGCTCCTTACTGTTAATACTTACTACTTGTTCGAACTTAAATGTCACAGATGGAAAAAGTTAACTTTGATTAGATTAACTTTTTTTGGGGTTTTGACTAACATCTGCAAAGCTTGTTTGGCTGTATGAAATTCTTCTCTATGCAGGATTTGTTCAGACTTAAAATATAACATGATTTTCCCCATGGATAGTCATGCTGTTACATTCTTGACTACTTTGGATACTGAGCTGCGAATCAAACTGCAGCAAAATCTGAGTAGCAAGCACAGGTTTACAAAGTTATCTTCAAACCCCTCCCATCCCCCCGAACGACTCCCACCTTCTGGTCAAGGATGGCACTACCTTATGGAGTTAAGAAAATAATGGTGACAGGTTATTCAATATTTTATCCTGGAATATCCATGAACCACTTTAAATAAGCAAATCTTGGACTGTACTTAGTGGTTTCCAGAACATCTTGATGATTGAATGCACTGAAGGTTAGGAATGCAGGTTGATTTTTGGCCTGTGACTGTAAAATGGAATGATTCATACCTCAGGCTTCGCATATGAGACCTTTTACTATAATAACAGTATTGTTTTTATAGCATCTCTTGCTCTGTCAGTTGAAAACTGTAGACACCTGGGACTTACTTACTACCTCAGCAACATGAGCAGGATTTTAGCTTTTCATTGAGAAATATATGTGAGGAATTTGGTTGATTTGGGATTTCTTTTTGGTTTTTGGTTTTTTGTTGGTTTTTCTTGTTTGGATTCCCCCCCCCTTTGAATGAGTATAGCAATTATAGACATATTCTCCCTGAAAGGTCACATGAAGTAGGTGCACAGTATATTAAGTTGCTGTTGCTGAAAATTTATTTCAACTTTTCTTGAGTGCAATATGTTAGGATAAAGCCTCAAACATATAATACTGCATTTTCAACCCAACTTTCTTAAGCAGTAATTACTTCAGAACACTAAGTGGAATGAGATACAGAGTACACAAATAATGTCTTTCTAAGATAAAAATTTCCTAAATTTTGAATTTAAAAAAAAAAGCTAAAGCATGGCCTTTGAGATAAAGAAAACAAACTTTTTAATTTTCAAGCCTGAGTTTGAGTTTTCTGTATAAACTTTCTATGTTTGCACATCTTATTTTTTTCTTTCTGGACTGACTCCATCTCCAGCTATAGTTAAATGCTTTGTAATAGGTTCTCATATTTACACAAATTAACAATGCAGAAATGGCATTTTTTGCATTCTGTGTGTAAAATATTACTGTTACTAACTTTATCTTATACTCCAAAATTAATTTTACTATTGGTGATAAGGAGTTGACAGCTGCTTTGCACTAAAAAATATTAAAAATAATGATCATATTTTGTGAAAGGAAAATGTAATTTGTTGTATTAAAATAATGGTAGGTGGTATTTTATGATATCTGTTAAACAGAGAGTTTATGGTTCTTGGTCAAATATGAATGTATTGCCTTCAAACAATAAAACCTCAGTTATTTTATCTGGCACACACAAGATTGGCCTTATGACTAACATATTTTCTCAGAATCAGAGATTTGTGTCCACTCAATGGTTCAGCACTTGTAATAGTCCTTTCATTGCTGCTACATATCCTCTTTTAACTGACAATTCACAGAAGGAGTTACAGAGAATCATTGTTGAAAACCTTCTAATCTTCTCTGCTGTGGAAAGATTCCACAATTAGAATTGGGCATGCTAAGAGACAGAAGTATTGACATAGACCAGCACATATATTTTTTGTATACTTTCTGTCTACATAGTTATATCTATGTCTTTATTGCTTGTCCTTCCTTGAATACTTAGCTTTCTTAATATAACTTCCATATGAAACCCCATGAATAAACTATTTAAGTCTAAATACAGCATGTTTCCAAATTATTAATTACACTGTTGACATCTATAATTCATGTCAAGAATGAAATGAAAGATGCTTTTTTTGGTAGGCACCATATTGAATAAGTTCCATTATTTCATGATTCTTTTACTACTCTATTTTTAATTGTTTCTGAACAGCCACTAAATAGGTCCTCGTGTAAAGATCTGTCTTTAAATTTCCCAGGTAACATTTATAGCATTTATAGCTAAAAACAGATAAACTCATAATTAAATAAGGACAAGAGGCGATGGGTACAAACTGAAACACAAGAGTTCCCATCTGAACATCAGACGAAATCTGCTGGGAAAAAAAAGAATGCTTTTTCACTGTGAGGGTGACTAAGCACTGACACAGGCTTCCCAGAGCAACTGTGGATTTTCTCGGAGGTATACAAAAGCCATATAGACATGATCTTGGGGAACTGGCCTTATGTGGCCTTGCTTAAGCATTGGGGTTGGACCAGATGACCTCTAGAGGTCCCTTCTAACTGCAACCATTCCATATGATTCTGTGAGGTCAATGCATTGTTAAAATTTCTGCTTTCCAAAAGTCTGAGCTATTGAGCTGCTTAGAATAAGAGACTGGATCTTTTTTTTGTAGGCTTAGCCACTTCATAGTTGAGCTTTTTTAGGCTCTTGGGTATATAACATCTGGAGTGGTGACTTTCTGCTTTTGAAGTTGCTGGTTTACTCCAGAAATGCTGTCTCTGACAAGTCAGTCTCTGAGGATTCCTCATGTTAATTATTAAACAAGCCAGGTCTAAACTGCTGCATTTTTATTGATGAAAATAAGAAACTATCCACTTCTCAGTGTTGTCTGCATCTTGTTCAGCTGTTTCCCTTAACCTTTTGATATAGGAGACCAGTCTTCCCCTTCATAAAGAGCATGTTTTTGAAAAACAATATGATTGAATTTTGGCATTTCTGATTTCCTCTGGTTTTAATCATTAATCTCAAACCATCCCTCTCTTTCATTTTATAGTAAACATGTTCCTGAAGGAAATGTGATAAGGGAAGGCAAAGGAATCAGGCAGTCCATCTCATTAAGATGACATGGCATGTGCAAATACACTGATAGCAGCATTTTCCTAATGACTAAAGAGTATGGTGACCTCTCATGGTTTTCCTTAGTTTATGTCTATCTTTACCATTAGCTGAGCAATGAATTTTTCTCATAGGATAAGAAAAATTTAACCTATTAAGCAATTTCTCAAACAACTTCATATTATTGAATCTCATATCAAATCAAGCTTCTGATTGGGGGAAAATATAAATCCTTAGGATTTCTGTATTTTGTGTTTATGCAAATAATAGTTTATATTTTAGTGGGATGTTAGATTTAGCATTTGCATTTTTTTTAAATAGCTTTGTTTTGAAACTTTTCATAGGCAATAGCATCCTTGATTCCAGAGACTTACTTTCCATAATAACTGTTAAGAGATATTCTGGATAGCATTGAATCATCTTGAAAGAAGCAAAATCAGAACTCTTTGAAAGGTGAAAAGTGATTTTGCCTTCCTTTCTATGAGCATAGCCCAGCTGGTGGTTTAACAATACAAGGGTGAAGTGTTTTGCAGGGTTTTTTTTTTTTTATTTGGTTGGTTCATTGGGAGTTTTTTAGGGGTTTGTTTGTTTGTTTTTGGGAGGGTGGGGGAAGGGCGGGTTGGGTTGTTTTTTTTGGTTTTTTTTTTTTCCTTCTTTCAGTTCCTATTTGGTTTTCTCTCTTCTATCCACTTTTAGCTTCTCTCAGAAAATGGAGTCTGTTCAATCCAGATTATCAGAGCTTGAACTAAATTGCCACATAAATCTTCTAAAGCACTCTTTTGCTTCTTTTCACATCCCTTTGATGACAGCTAGTCATCACTCTAAGGAATCTACAGTTTCTTCATGCTCTAGATCTCTCTGTCTAAATATGTTAGGGATAGATGGATGTTTTTCCCTAACTTTGCTTCAGTTTGAACCCAGCTGGTCTTCCCTCATGGAATTTAAAAGCTGGCATCATTTGTCAGATCCTCCATGTTTCTTTTCGACCAGATGTTAGTAGAAAGTAAATTAACTCAGAGTGCACTATGGAATTCATGCAACAGATGTTAGTTTTGGGACCAAATAGGCATAAAGAGATCACAAAAAATTGTAATTCCTAATAATGGAAGAAGTAAGATAGTCAAACAATAGTTTTTAAGCAACAGAACCTGGAGAAGATTAAAATTCTAGAATCTATAAAAAAGGAGAAACAAAAAAAAAGTTTACTGCTGGTATGTTGATTATTAACTAAAGAAATAAAACATCATGGAAAAAATAAAACATCATAGAAACATACATTTCATTTATTGGGAGTTCAAACAAGTCAAAGATACTGGTATGGCCTTATTTCAGTAGTCTTTTATACATTCATTGTAATTTGACCCTTGACTACACGATTACATGCTACTTTTCTGTAGTCTGTTTCCAGTAGTCTTAGTGCATCTTTGGTATTTTCCCAGCTGAAATTCTTAATCCAGTTTAACTCATAGACCTGCCTCTGTCCTAGCTACTGTTGCATACTTGTCCATGTCCCATCATCTAATTTGACCGTATAGGTCAACCCCATTCTCCTTATTGCACCTGAACTTCAGAGACTCATATTCTCTTTCTAAATACTGACTTCTTCCCTTAATTTAGAGATGCAGCAAAACTAGACCCTCTAAAAAACATGCAAAAGGAGGGCAAATATTCCCATACTCATAGTTGAAGCAAGAAGAGATCACACAGCTAATGACTGCATGGGTCCTGAGAAGAAGAAAACCACTGTAGGTGCCAATTTATCCTTGCACAGGTCTACCTACACTTTCCTATTTTCTCTTTCTTTCTGACTATTTACCAGTTCTTTATCTGCATCCCCCTTTATAGTAACTCTGGTTTCTCTCCATTGATCATGTCTATCCTGCTTCTCTGCATTCAAAAGGGATGACTTCCTCTTCTTCATAACCATTAAGAGACTGTATCTATACTCTCAGCTGTACATCTTAGAAGTCTCAGAGATCTGGGCCCTCCACTTTCCAGGCTTTGGGGTCAATTGCTGCTTCTTGTTGACCATTTTATTAGGTTTCACTCCAGGCGACAAAAGTCTGGGTAAGGACTGGCAAGTCCCATTTCCTCACCTCCTAACATAGGATCAAGTTGAATCTGACTTTCCAGAAGAGTAGATAACACTAATGGAAACACAAAGAAGCTCTTTTTCCTTTAGCAGGTACTTACCAAACATAGCAATTAATTATTTTCAAGTTTAAAATTTAGGTAATAGGAAGTAGCACAACTGATTTCTTGATTGACTTCTAGATTAAATAGAGGTCCTCACAAAATCCATTAAATTTTGTTCACCACTCATCCCTTCCACTTGGAGTGTGCAAAGATTTTAAAAATGTTGTCAGTGGTAGGAAGAAAAACAATAGTAAAGGGGAGAGAGAAGGACAGAGGCAGAACTACTTACAGTGGGACTATATAGATTTCATTTCTCAACCCTTTCCTTCCATGGCCAAAAGTTCAAAACATAAAATGTTATTGTGGATCATCTCAGACACTTAACGTCTTTATTCAACACTCTCTTTTTCTGTAACATTGCTCAGAATCTTGCTCACCTATGAAAAGACTATGTTTTTTTTTTCTCAAAAGAAAAGCTGTCTTCTGCTGCCCAGCCTATTCACTAGTCCTTGTTTCATGCAGCAGAGGCTATTTCTCCTCATTTTATACACAATGGATGAGACATCTCTCTCTTTCCAGAATTTTTCTGAGCTTTCTCTTTTCTATGCTATAAAGCATCACAAGTTGAAATTGCTGGAAATTTGTGAGAGTTTCACAGGACCAATAAACCTCTATGAAATATGAAAATGTTCAACAGATCAGAATTTGAGAACTGATAGATGAATATCAGTAAATACTATATGAAATGCAAATCGCTATGTTAATTCTATATTAAGTATGCACACTTGAAATCTTGAAGTCAGATTTAAAGGTTAAGAGTTCCACATTACAAACACAACTTCTGAAAACTGTATAGAATGTATATTTAATAGAAAAAGAAGCAAAAATCAAGCATGCACTATAGAATTTCTGAGAGACAATATATAAAACACAAGGGACTGTTAGGTAAATCAAACAAAAAAAGTAATTATGTGACAAAACAAGTCCTTTATAGAAGCAATAAATTAAAATTTTAAAATTGGACTGAACAGTTCAAATTACAGAAACAAAACTAAAACCAAAACAAGTATTACCAGGAAATCATAATAGTAAATTTTCTATTCATTCCCCAGCAATGCGAATATGTAACTACATATATGTCATTCTTATGAACTCTTCAGAAACATTTTACTTAAAAGAATGTCTTTAGCATATAAAAGTAATTATCCTAACAGCTGAAGTCTTTAGTTTTCATGTTTATTATAGTTTGAAAAAAAAGTAACAATCTCAAAGTTTAAACATTTTTTGTATTTTTTCGTGACAAAATTAATACAATTTAAATGCACTACTAGTTTATATATAACAATGCTTTTATATCAGTTTTTAATATTGTAGCACTGTGACTTAGAAGCTCTAATAATAGAGAACATATGTCTGATTTTCCTCCAGTAGGCAGTAGAACTGAAATGAACTCTGTGATGCTCAAACTTAAGTTTTAAAGTATTATTAGATTAACTAACTGATGCTGATATTTGACTACTGATAAGTTTTTTTACTATGTCAGACCAATTTTGTAGTGAATGTTTGGCATATGCTGTATGTTAAAGGGGTAACATTAATGGGACTATAATGCAAACACAAATGAAGCAGTACTGAACAAATAAAATAAAGAATTGTGACCCCCACAGTTATTTGCTGTATCATATCTGCCATAAATAGATTCTTAATGTATATGTAAATTAGATTATTTCATACTATGAAACAGCATTAAACAACTGTTGGAGTGTTTGTTTTTTTTTTTAAACAGCAATTTAGTTGCCTGTAAAAGAACCACAAAAATAAAACCCAACACTTTTTTACATGATCTGTGAACCACAAGACAAAATTTCCTCATTCTGCCTAATTTAGATTAAGTGTTCTCATGGTACTTATATTGGAGGATATGAAAGGAGGATCTGAGGCCCTCTGAAGTTTTCTATGAACCCATGTTTGACTTTCTATTTCAAGACTCACAGATCTGAAATTTTTGTTGTCATGTCTACCTCTAGAAACACACGTAAACACTTTTGCAACATCAGTTTTAAAAGAATCACCACTGTGGTATTTCTTTGCTATTTCAGCAACTGTTTTCATGATGAGGAAGAGACTTTTGCACCTGTAGCAGCACATTATGAAGAATAAATTATAATCAGTTCTTGCTACTGTGAAGAGAATTGTCCCTCACAACTGCATGCATTCCCTCCAGCTAGCTTTTCAAGCCAGTGGCATCAGCTTGCTAAATCGCTGTAATGACCAGACCAATCTCTGACTTTGCCTACATATAAAGACAGTTAGCATTTGTTTTCTGAGTTACTATCACCTTCAAGTCTCCTGCCCAAAAGTGCTCAAAGGAAGTAAAGCCATTAACTGTGAATATCTGAATCATCTAGTCACTTAGACCTGCTGAAAAATAAAGGCTGCATTGCATCAGTTGCATTACTAAGTTCACCTCTTGTTTCTTTGTTTTTCAGCACATAAAATAGAATAAACTTAGTTAAAACTGGGCAGATGTAATCAAGTCCTTGCCTGTCTGAGAGATGATTTCAGGTAGACTTCACACCTTGACAAATACTTATGTTACTTACAGAAAAATCTAATATACTGAGCAGTAGTTTCTGAAAACTGAGTATTTTCTTTCCTCCTACAAGAGCTTCTGTGGGCACGCAGACACTCCAAGAGTCACATCAAAGCAAATCCTGAGTTTGTTCTTCAGGTGCTTGGACAATACCCCCATACTGGCCATCCTCTCACTTTAGACTGGAGGTTCAGGGTAATATTTTCAAAGAACAGAATTCTGATATATAGTTGGATACAGTCGTTCACCATGAAATGCTAACAGGAATGAATTATGTTTGTTAGAACTATAAATCAAATTTCATAAATAAAAGAGAGCTACAGAAGGATTGTAACAACAAAAAAAAGTTACAGTAGTGTTTTTAAAATTTCCATTTTTTATCCATTTTGGATTTTTAAACATGAGTGGTTAAACAATCCATGGAGAGACAAGAGAAGTATATACTACTGAGAACTGGAAAAAAACAGCCAACCAAATCCCCCCCAGAAACAGCCAAAGCAGTAAGACAAGGGTTTTTATGTTTAAGATTAAAAATCTGTGGTAGAAATTGTAGACACATTCAGAGTTAGATTTATTTTCATTATACTCAAATAGCACTACAAAATTTAAGTGGTCAAATAACATGAAAAGCAAGATTTCAATTGCTTTTCAAATCAAGCAACATCAACATAATATCAGTATCTTTTTTTCCACAGAACAGTTCTGTCTTTACAAATTGCTGGGTTGGAAAGGGGCGACCCAAGACAAAACAGATGAGAGAAATCTAGCACTCTAGCAACTCCCTCAAGGGAACACATATTAAAAAGAAGCCTGAAACATGCTATTAATTAGTTTGTAATTTCAGTAAGTGATTCATGGTATGATTTTATCTTGATAAATTTGATAAACTCCTTAGAAGAAAAATTATTACTTTGTTCAGTTTCAGTAAGTGAATGATTTTGCTAAAGGCACTACTTAAAAGATGCACTTCCAATTTCTGCACAACTTCCAAGACAGAGCTCCTCAGTACAGTTTTCAATTGGTTTTATTACGTTTGTTTTTCTGTTATACCTGATGTAATATATTGAACTAAAGATTCAGGTTTATTCCTTCGCTTTAAAATAATTCCTTGTGTTTTTTATAATATCAGGAGACCATTCTCTCCTACTCTTTGAAAGTGCTTGAACTATATCTTTGTCATCTTGAAGTCCATCACAGCAGAACTCCTTGAGTCAGTAACTACTTTAGCAAAACAGGAGAAAAGTATTAATGAGGAATACTGTTAGCAGGCTGCACTGTTGATGAAATTATGATTAATGAAGAAGACAACCCAAAAGTGAGACCAAGAGGATATGAAAATAAAACAGAAGTGATAGCACAGAATGGTAAAAACAGATTTTGGGCTACACACATGGGATAGACAGTGAAATGTGTCAAAACCTGAGCCAAATTTCAGCTTTTCTTTTTAATATCCTCTCCTCACTGCACTCAGGATTTCATTGTTGAAATATGTTTTCCAATCTTGTGGAAAAAAAAAATCCTCAAGAAATTATCAGCTAGCTTAATTTCCCAGTTTCAAAATTCTGAGCAAAAATGAATTCCATATTCATCATCTGAATGTCATGTGGAAGGACTCAAGAGAAAGAAAAGCTAACCTGTATATGAGAGAGAAAAAAACTTTTTCTGCAAGTGAATACATCTAGCATGACTTTTTCAGTTACTATGAAATATGTCAAGAAGGAAAAAAATAAAAAAATAAATCTTTCCAGTGAGAGAAAACATCTTATTTTTCTTGTGTACATGGCATTCTTTAACATACATTGAAATAAATAATTCAGGATTTTATATTTAAAGGATAGAAGTGGTTTTCAGATAATGAATGTTAAACTTTGAAATGAATTCTAAATACAAAACAAGCATGGAAAAAAAATCCTAAAAGTAAAAGAAAAAAAAAACAACAAAAAAAACAACTAAACAAACATAGACAATTTAATTTTAGTTTACAAGAACTCAGCATGCAATCCTGTAACCTTCTGTCAAAGATATGACATAAAACCAACCGCGTCTTTTATAACCATTTATAAAGTCAGTGGTTCCATGAAAGTAATCTAAATCACATAATTTTCTGTTTAGCAAACTTTGAGATGGACTTCTTAAAATAAGTGCTGTAGAAAAAAAATAAAATATATATATATATGAATATATATATATTTATATATAAAGACTGCAACCATATCTGGGATTAAAACTGATTCAAAAACCGCAGTGCTAGTAAACATTAGCCCTCCATTTATGGTGAATCGTAAAGGCCATTTACACAAAATGTGTCATTTTTAATGATTTTATTTCACGAAGATTACTGAGAGTTCCTTCATTTTTACATTCAAACTCCCTGAGATATTAAAATAGGATACTAGACCAGTCAACTGTTAAAAGAATATACAAATACAGCACTGGAAACAGGTTTCTGTTACCAGCAGCTAAGGTAGCATGTGTGTAGATTCCTCTTGTATTTACAAAGCTATTAAAGTTGTCTGTGGCTATCTTGTCTCTATGAAAAAATGCATGCAACTTTATAATATAGTTATTGCCACACACAGAAATTGCTTAGAACTTCTTTGTAATGGATTAAATGAAAGAAATCTCATTATATATTTACCTAATTTTCCATTTGAAAAGGATTTCAGTGATGTTTTGTTGGAATTTTCTGTTCTGTACAACTGTTTATGGAATTAATAAGCAAAACCAAACAGGTATGTGTCATACAATGTAGAGACATTGCCATATTCACAAATACATTTCTGTCTTTACTATATGTCTTTTACAATTATTTGAACAGTTGCTGGCTGCTCCTGTTCCTAGAAGCAAAAATCAGAACATTGTGTACTTATACTATCAGGCATTATTCAAATGGTGTGTGCAATCAACTAATTAGCTGCAAATTGAGCAATTTACATAAACTATAGTACCATTTCAATAAAAGCTGTCTATGTAGAAGAGAGCAGCTTTAATGCATGACTCAGAAATGTGTCACTGATTCCTTCTGCAGCTTTTTTTCTTTACTAGCTCATTTACAATGCTGAAGATGTTTCAAAATTTTGCACAATGAAGTGTTTCTCTTAGTTTCATCAGCTTCTCTGCTAAAAATAATAATAAAAAGCCCCTTAATGATTCCTACTACTTCCTTGAACAAATAAATGTGACATTTTTACAGCAAAAATTCTGGTAGCTTTACTGTCAAAGGATA
This sequence comes from Melopsittacus undulatus, assembly GCF_012275295.1. Taxonomy (NCBI): domain Eukaryota; kingdom Metazoa; phylum Chordata; class Aves; order Psittaciformes; family Psittaculidae; genus Melopsittacus; species Melopsittacus undulatus. Next base: position 71,831,700 of record NC_047531.1, read on the forward strand.
ATTTCATGATATGAAGAGTCTGGTGGCAATACCAGCTTAAAACACTCCATCACCTTCTGTGGTGGAGACAGGACATGGAATTATTCATTCTGAAATCCAAATCAGTTTGTTACACACCTCACTAAGTGACTTTACCAGTAGCAGTCACCAACAAAAATGCAGCTGGTTATGGAGGCAAGAATGAAAAACAGTAGCTGCAAGGAATGGAAGGAAAGGTGGGAATATCTTAAACCATGATAACTGGATAGTTTGGATCAAGACATTGCAGCACAGCACATGTTTGATAAAGCAACGAGTAGTACAACAAATATTTGGAGGGCAAATCACCAAGGTTTTCCATGATCACTTTGGCATAAACACAGAGAATTTGGAAATGCCTTACTTACCCCTTTTTCTGTCTAGTGATGAAGCTAGATCAATAACTGCACTTTACCATAGGAGTTCATGGTTTGTAAAGCTGTCACTTCTGACACTCAGTTGATAGCACTGGGGAAATGACCTCTCATAGCACAACAAGAATGCAGATTGAATTGCTTTGACTATGGGTATCTTGGGAGCTTGCTAAATGTTTTATCCAGGCACCAAGTCCTGTCACTTCTTAAAAAACCTGGAAAAACTGCTATGTGATACAGATCATATTGTACACATCTTTTAGACTACTAATCTCATTCCATTTCACAGAAACAATGGTAACTGAACTGACAGCTGTACTCATTCTTGATGAAAGTATTCTTAAATTAATTTGCATTATGCATAGTTCACTGTTGAAAAAGACAAAAGTTGACTCTAGATTTAAGTGAATTAGATGAATTATTTTGCAGAAAATAGTTAAGATAATTATGGTTTTCATACCTAATTTTAGTTTGGCACATAAAGAGTTCTTTGGACATTTTAAAACAAGTTGGAACAAATAAAAAAACTGATATTTCTCCCTGAAATGCAACTCTTTTATATTTGCATTACAGAGTTACTTCTCATCTCGAAATTGGAGGAATGTTATACAAAATATAAATATGCACTAGAAATTCAGATCTGTTTGATGAGGCTAATATTTTTCCATTAATATGTATGCCCAAAATTAACAGTCAAAAATTTTTGTAGCCATTGACTGTAGAGAATATGCAATGAGTAGAGATGTGGTTTTTAATATGGATTTAAGCAGTGATCCAGCAAGGACTGGACCTCCTATACTCCAAGGGTTTAGGCCTGAACAGGAAAGGAGGCACCATCACATAAGGCACTGGAGAAAAAAAAGAGGAATGGTGTAATGAAGTTCTGGAGTTAGGTTTTAACAGGTGGTTAAATAATTGATCAGGTTGCTCAACAAATCAGTATGAAAATGCCAACAGGTTTAACAGTTTTGAAGGCTGGGTTGATTTGGGTTTTATTTGCTTTCTTTTTTAACTTCAAAGGAGACAAGGGGAGAGCATCTAAATCTTGTTAAGTGCAAAGGACTATTCTATGAAATTCAAACTGCAAGAAAACCCTTTAAAATAACCTTTTTGTATGGAAGGTGATAGCAAAATATCTACCAGAACTAAGAATAAAATGGAAAGGAATTCTGCTAGTTCCCCTACAAACACTTGACTTATTGCAGCTCATTTTTATATGCTCTCAGCTGAATCCTATATAGACAAAATAAAGTCAAAGGGGAAGAAATGAACTATGTCTTAGGTAAATCTTCAGCTCTGTGGTGATGGTGTATTCCTCTGATGCAAAATTTTTTCACCATTTCACCCTTCCTACACATACACTCACCTAGCTGAATGTGTTTGTAATTTAAAGTTAAAAATACTATTAAAAATGTAGATAATGTGTTTGAATAACACTAACAGTATAGTTTTAAAAATTCCTTTTTGCATAATATTTTTGCTACACAATAGTATTTAAATACATACAATTTAATGATATCATATTTCATAACCTAAATATAACATATACTCTTATAATTAGTGTTCCTAATATATGCATATGTATACCTTAGTATGCCTAAGAAATTATAATATATAATATATATTACCTGCATACATAAAACTATATCATATCTACCTGTGTATATATAAAGCTATATAATAAATACAAAATTTATAGATAACTTATTTACCTATTTATATTTATTTATATACTTATCTATACCTATCTGTATAAATCATAAGCCAAGCAGAATGCACTGAAGAAAAGTAAGCCTCAGTAAAAGGAATTGTACAACACACTGAGAAGACACTGACGCATAGGTGTGACACCAGTGCTTTCCAAATATGAGAACATGCAGCAATGACTGACAAAGCATCATCACAAAATTCTACAGCCTGGCCAAATTAGGTTCACACAATTATGTAGAACTGAGTAGTACACATGTATGCATATATAATCAACCTCAGAGGTTTCCCAAAAAATCAGTCTATCTGATCCAGTGATTATAGATCTAATTTAGTTGGAAACAGTTCAGAGGCATTTTTCAAGACTATTACATTTTAATTAAGAGTGAAATTGACTGGTAGTAATCTTATATTCTAAAATAAAGAGAAAATATTATAAAGGAAGTCAAAGAGAGAAAGTACAGAGAAAAATGTTAACAGTTATGAATATTCACATTTCCTCTCAAACACACTGTTAATTGTGCTTTATAACAGAATGCAGCAAAGACAGGAAACAGCTATCTAAATTATTTGCTCAATCAAGGGAATCCAGGTAGCTTGAGTTCTAGGGTCTGAAGATCACAGTTTTTCTCATCTGTTCTTGAAAATGGGATGCAACTTTTTTGTGTACTATACACAGAAATTAGTGCATTTGACAAGTTCACAGCATAGGAAAATAAACTTTGATATTTATCTAAGTTAGAAACGTGATAAATAAAATGTATAATGGAGAACATTGGGGGAGGAATGAGCGATAAAGAGAAAATATAGAAATCCCTCCTATTCACATTTAACATTAAAGGTTATATTAATGCTCAAATTTCCATTCTTCTGTACCCATAAATTTAGAATACAAAAAAGAACTTTTTTTTTCTTGAAAACAGGAACTATATTAAACAGAGCAAGGTGTCTGTGGAAATCACACTATTATGAAATTAAATAAAAAATATTACATGTAAGTAAAACCAAACCAAACTTAAAGCTGTGTACATTTCCACTATGATACTGGTATTCTAAAGTCCCAGTTAACTGGAAGCTGCTTGTCTGCAATACTACACTAGATTTGTTTATTAAGAGTGAAAACTTCTACTTCCTTAGTTGCTTAAACCCATCTGATGTTTGCTGCTTTGTCATTTGATTGAACACTTCACTAACTTTGCAAGTAATAGATCTTTTAATTTTTTAATTACATTTCTTTCACATGCATTCAAGCTCTGTGCCAGAAAGGCCTAATATAGCCCCTTATAATAGATGAGGTTGATATGCTGCTCTGTACAACAATTTATAAAGAATCACTGGTTAGTAGCACAATGAACTCTTTCAAAAGATTCCAACTTCAGTAGGTCTTGTTTTGATGTTCTTTTCTGTATATTGATGCCTATGCAAGTTAAAAAGACTACTTGGACATCTGAGTAACACATTACGACACCTGGTTTGGCCACTTCACTAGCATTAGAAATGTTGAAATTTTGTTTCATAAAGACTGAGAGTAGAGTGCTTTTATTCCTTCAGTTCTCATAATAGACCAAGGCCAACAATAATATATTTTTTTTTAAATGTCATTATTTTTGGTGCTTTACTGCATATTCTCCCAACTTTATAAGCATGGTCAGGGTGCTTTTATACTTCTGAATAAGGAACATAATTTGTAAAATAACAAATGAAGTAGCATGAGAATGTCTCATATATCTATTCCTAAACTAATTCAACAAAGAAGTTTTCACATTATGTATGTCAACATAACAAGAAATAAATGCAGTGATCTTCTGAAATTTACTCTGTGCTAGAGCAAAAATATGCAATTGACTGTGTAATGGAGCAATGTGTCAGAACTAGAACAACAGGCACATTTAACAAGTTATTAATTTATCAAATGAGTGACAAAAATGAGCACAGATAAAAATCAGTATTAATGCACAGCTACTCTTGGTATAGTAGGCACAAGTGCTAAAATATTTGCCAAAATTTGAAGCAATGGAGGAGGCCTAGAATTACTTCTTTTTTCTTCAGAGATGCTTTCCACCTACAGTTGCTATGTATTTTGAGCGAAGAGATGACTTTTCTTCTTATCTAAATTCAGCTATGAAAATAAACCCTCAGTAATTAAAATTAAATATTTTGACCCTAATTTCTAACTTTTCACCTAAGTTTGTCAACAATATCAAGGCAGAAAACTTATGCATACTCCATTCTGCATTTATGATCCTAAATATACTTGACTATTCAGTGAGAAATTGCTAAGAAATTCTTTCCCACTGCTATTTGACAACACTTTTAGAAGATCATCTTTTCCATTCTCCGGGAAAAAGGGACCCAGAAGATAATTTCCTGAATTGCGGATCATAAATTTATATCATAATTACATTTTTAAATCAGGTAGCTCTTTTAACATTAAATGGACAAGGCCAAATGGTTAAAGTCAAATTTCTCATTTTCTCTTGGATGATATCGAAAATTTACCACACAACATCTTACAGGTGGGAAGAGTTTATTAGACTTAAGACACTTGTGGGAAACACTGAAAAAAGGTCATAGAATAAGTTACTCTAATCTTTCTGTCTCTAGACTTGAAAGGTCTTAGAATATGGCATCATACAATTAATTAATTTTCATGAGAACTAAGAAATTCTCTGTGGTAGTTTTCACTCATTTCTGTCTAGTTTAATTTTAAATGTCCTGATGTATTTTAACTTTTTCTTACTAAACTCTAGGATGAAAATGCACACTTTGGAAGGAATATTTTCATGACAAATAAGAACTACCATGACAAATAGAACAGTAGCAGCAATCTATTAAAATAAATGAATCCTTTCTCTCTCCCTTATTTTCTAATAAGCATTTATTTAAACAAGGGGCAGACATGTAAGCTATCTCAGTATAGAATAATTTTAAGGCAAGAGAAGATATTTAACAGGTTAACTTAAAAATTAATCTGTAAACTTCTTATGTGAATAGAAATATGTAACTTTGGCAAAACTTTTCCTCATCTTCCCACCCCAAAAATGGCATAAGATTTCCCTAGATAACTCAGTTCTAAAAACAAACAAACAAAGAAAAAAAACCCCCTAAAAAAAACAAAACCAAAAAAACCCCACAACTTGGGAAAAAATAAATCTTCAGAGACTTCTTGTTCATGTATTCTCTAACAGTTAATTTAGTTTTGTTTTTATATCTGAGTTCACATCTTGTGTTGGTATGAGCTTTCTCTCCAGATGTGTTTCCTGAATCACCTAGGAAAAGAGGAGAAAAAAACAATACTTTGCAAATATATATTAGATTGTATTACAATGTTTTGCATGATGTGATATATTTACTCTTTATTAAACTCTTTTTAATGCAATGGAAACTTATAGCAAAAATTACTATTTCAAATATAATTGTTTAAACCTACACCTCTGTGTGTTTAAATATGTATGTGACCTTTACAATCATTACTTTAGTACCATACTAAAACTTCATGTCTTTTCAGGTGACTTTTTTCCATTTGGAGGTGAAATATTAAAAACTTGTGAATGAGTAAAAATGGAAGCTTCTTTATGGCAGAGACTGAATGTTTTGTTACAGAAATAAAAAAGAATTGTGTGTATTACTGAATAACTTAGAAACTCTGTCTTACTTTTCTTTTGAAGTTTGGGCTTTTCTATACAGACAACATTGCAGTTAGTTTTCCAATGAAAAGTAAATATTGAGAGAATGCTTCATTAGGTCATGAATATGGACTTCTTAAGGCTTAAGCTTCTTTCAATTTACTTTGTTTTGGGATTATAGAACTACAATCTCATTCCATCCTCAAAACTTGGAACCAGTTTTCATAATCTTGCAGACAAATTTGCATTTCTACCCAAATGTTTGAGTTAGCCCTTCCAAAATGGCCTGAATAGAAAAATAATTTCTTTATTAATAAATGCCTTCAAACAAAAAAAAAGAAAATACAATTAATTATTATGAAAAGTCAGAAGACACTTTTCTATTACAAATAACATTTTCTAATTATTTCATGATAACACTTGATGCATATCTAAATTTTTCAGCATTTACTTAGTAAATATATTCAAGAATCATGAAAGTTAGGCATCAGACCAATGAGCAGCTTATAAAAGCAATGCCTACAATGTTCTTCTAAAGACCCACTACCCAGTCAAACATGGCAAGGTGCACAATCATGTAATACACAAAACAATGTTAGATTGTCCATATTTTTTCGTATTCTGAGTTCTGATTAAATAATATCATTGCCTAGACCCAGAGTTCATATTTTTTACTATTTGAAATAAGTTCATGCATAATTATGAAAATCTTAGTCTTTACTGCTTGCTGGTTATAGTCAAAAAACTTTATTTATATTGTAAATTTTTTTTCTGATGTAAAGAATAAAAATTTAGTTAACTATAAGTTTTTCTTTTCTTGGTTATCTGGGGAGTCTCAGGAGAAATCTATGTGAAAACTAACAGTACAAATTAAGAGAAAGAAGAATAGCTGACAGCAAAAATGCAAAATACCACTTTTCCAGTTTTGTCATAGGTGGTATTGGATTTGGGTTTGCATGAGATGCTCACAAGAGAAAACGGTTGTTAGTCTAATAAGGCTGTGCCTTAAATACTTTGCATAATGTGTAAAATCTTATGAGTGTACCTGAGATGAAGAAAATCAGTCTGAAGGCAGGATTATGCAAAATAAAGTTTATAGCAGAAAGATTTTTTAACATCTTTATAGTACAAAATGAAGTAAAAATGAATGTGAAGAAGAAATAAAGTTTGTAGCATTCCAGTATCCAACAGCAACAAATGAGGAACTAAATTCTTGTAAGAGGCAAGTATTGAAGACTAATGTACTCCATCCCAGAATGACGGAAGGCTTGCTGGATATTGATCTATGATTATATGCTCCTCCACTATGTGGAGAAGGCAGCAAAATCTACCTTCTTTGATAAGTCATTTTAGAAGAATCAAGACTTGACATTGACCCAAAATTCCAGTTAGAGGAAGTGAGTTTGGAGCTATTTAACAAAGCATGCAAGATAGTGGCTCAGTTATTAGCTGTAAAATGAGCATCATCCAGCTCTTCCTTATTTATTTGCTGTAATGAACTGGTTAGTTAATCAGAACTGGTACAGTTTATCAACAGCTAGTACTCCTGATTTTTCAATGGCAGGAATCCTTGTGCTCTATACAAAGCACATATTTAAACATCAGTAAAGAGTTGTTATACATTGAAGTTGGTCAGGATTGATATTGACATAATCAGAATTTGATCTTATTTATGAGTAGATAAATTTGACTATGGGAACCTGAACCAATATTATAGGCCTTTTGAAATCTGCTTGATTTTGAATAAAGGTCAGATGAGTAGTGCCATGACATGTTACTTAATAAGGGGGGTAGCTAACCTGAAGACTAGAAATTATAACGTGTTTTCATATAGTTCTGAAAAAGAGAGAAGTTTGTTTCAGGGTTGGATCTATTACAGAAAATACTTTCACTACCTGCAGTTATTGTCATATCTGCCATACTCAGTCATTTATCATGCAGTGTATTATGTAGGAGAACAGCTGATTGCTTTAAAGCTCCAACAAATATACGGAAACATGACAAAAATGCATGGAGAGGCCTTTGAACAGTCATCTCATACAAAATTTCACCATGCTTAGGATCAGCCGAGCTAAAAATACCAATACCATTAAAGTATATCATGATTACAAGTACATGACCAAGTGCAAGTTCCTGCACCTTGGTCAGGGCAATCACAGCACAAATACAGGCTGTGTGGAAACTGAACTGAGAGCAGCTGTGAGGAGAGGGTGTTGATTGATGAGAAGCTCAACATGACTGTGCAGAATGCACTTGCAGCCCAGAAAGCCAAAAGTGTCCTGTGTGGCCAGCAAGATGAGGGAGATGATTCTCACACTCAACTATCATGAAGCCCCACCTAGAACACTGTGTTCAGCTACTGTGTTAGGGGCCCCTAACATAAGAATAACATGGACCTATTTTAGTGAGTCTAGGGGAGGGCCATGAAGATGATTAGAGGGTTGGAGCACCTCTCCTATGAAGACAGGCTGAGAGGATTGGGGTTGTTCAGCTGGAGAATAGAAGGCTCTAGGAAGACTTTATAGCTATACTGTGAGGGTGGTGATGCACTGGAACAGGTTGCCCAGGCTAGTTGTGAATGCTCCGGCTCTGGCAGTGTTCAAGGCCAGACTGGCCAGAGCCTTGAACAATCAGGTTTAGCAGGAAATGTCCAAATCCATGGCAGGCTGGTTGGAACTAGATGACCTTAAGGACTTTTCCAACCCTACCCATTCTATGATTCCATTTTATGATTCCAGTATCTTAAGGGGACCTAAAGAAAGCTGGAGAGGAACCTTTTTACAACAGCTGAAAGAGGGTAGTTTTAGATTAGATATTAGGGAAAAAATCATCACTATGAAGATGGTGATAGAAAAAGTTTCCCAGAGACATTGTAGATGTCCCAGCCCTGGAAGTATTCAAGGCTACACTGGATGGGACTTTGAGCAACCTGGTCTAATGAAAGGTGTCCACAACCATGTCAGGGGGTTGGAACCGGATGATCTTTAAGATCCCTTCTAACACAAATGATTCTATGTTTCATATTTTTAGATATTTGACACTAGTCCTGCACATATACAGTTTTAATTTGGAATTAGATAATCCTGCATAATAACATATAAAAGAACTTGGAAAACAGGAACTGGTACTGTAGATATGTAGAGGTTATTCTGAATAAAGTTTCAGATTTTAAGGAGATAAAGGAAGATTAAACTATTGATAATTTTGATCCTGTATATACAAAAAGGTAAGACAAGATCACATCAAGATAAAGCTATAATGACACAAAAGAAAGAAGAAAACAGTTTTTCTCAGAGATAAATTATATAACTTGAAATATATGAAAGAGGAGGATCTCACAGAATAAGAATAATTGTGAGTGTGGTAAAAGAATTTTAAATTTAGGGTTTTCTGATAAAAATTTCAATTTATTTTTCCAAGACTGGGGTAATAATATTTCTGGCAGATCTGGTAATGAGGGTTGAAAGGACACAGGCAATTTACCCTTCAGTCAAATCTATAAGGAATTTGTGAATGCCTTTTGGCAGCATAGTATCACAGCCTCAAACTGAATGTCCAGTACTACTTAATAGGTTGAAAAGGAAGGAATCATCTAAATGAACATATAGATTTGCTGGCACAATGTAATGTACTCAAGGTGCCTATTATATGAAGGTCAGGCACAAGCACTGATACTGACAATTTTTAAAGCACATAAAAAGAGAAGAAAAAATTAAGATTAACCAATAACCCTCTTGGATTATTTGTTAGCATATTGTGGAGTATTAATTTCATATTTGAAAGTACATCAAACAGTGCGTAGCAACATAATTTGAGAATATTATTTTTATAAACTAAATTTGCAGTAAAGACTATTCTATTAAGTCATATTGGGAAGTAATATTTCTTTGTGTATGTAACCATGGATTATACCTAACAATTCACTTGAAAGGGAGAGTTGCCAAAAATGAAAAGTTATTCATCTCCTGTGAGATAGGTCCAAAGAACATTAATCCTAGTTGGAAGTTATCACCAGAGAAAAGTTAAAAGATTTATGGCCAGGTCATGATCGATATCCTTAATTTAACTAATGGAGACAAACTCTGGCTCCTCAGCATCTTGCCTGCCAAGGAACTTAACCTGAGAGAAAAAGATAAACCTTACTCTCTCAGTGTTTTACAGTTATAACATGGTTTAAAATAGGGTTTAATTAAGTGGGAGAGGTTGAGGGAAACAGGGTGTTTTATATAAAACCCAAGAATTTCTAAGGTATATATGAGCATAGTCACAGTCCTTAGTCATTAACTTAAATATATTTATAGCTATGCATACATGTGTACAAGTATTTGGGATACCTGAGAAGGAACTAAAAAATTATAATAAAAGAAAGACTTAGCTTTTCCACTCTGAGAATTTGAAATGTGTTTTCTTTAATGAAATTAGGGTTGATATTCCCTGATTTTTTGTTAAATTTAATGGTCAGTTGAGTAGAAACTTTCAATATTCAGCACTTAATTTTCATTTATACTTTCTAATACTTCATTATAATGCTTCACTCTAAGACATTTATTTACTTTTTTTCTTATACTATGTTTTTATCTTGCTGAATGTTTTTCTAAAGAAGATAGGAGATGAAGGTCATTGTTAATAGTTAGACAACCATGAACATGTTTAATATAATACAAAAATAGCCTTTTCTACCAGACTAAAATAATATGGACTTTAATAATATTAGAATTACCACTATTTGAACAAAATGCACAATTAATCAGAAAGTGTACAATTAACCGGAAAATAAATACTATGAAGACTGACACAAAACAGCATTGTCAATTGTAACTTCAGATGTGAACACCTTCTCAACAATGAATGGTAGCTGCTCATAAAATCTCATTTATTTCTACTACCAAAAAAAAAAAATGGGATAATACCAATTTATGCAAAAGAAACTGAAACAAAATCAAGCAACAAGAGTGCACACACTCTCTTTAAAACTTATTCCTTCCAACAATATCATCTTTGTCACAGATCCTGTAACCATACCATAAAGATCTTTTCCTTCAATCTTTTAGACAACATACTTTAATTCCCCATACTTTAAGGTACCTTAATTCTCTGTCAGGGAGTGTAAGAATACAATTTTCTGTAGAAATTATTGCAACTATAGAAGTAAAAATATGAAAGTACAAATATCACTATGTATCAAAATTAACATTAGTACCTAACTCAGGTTTACTATGCAGTAGTCTGCTATAAGTTACATGCACACTAAGGTACATGCAAGTTTCAGTGGAAGAGCAAGATTTCACAGAAAATAAAAGGTTTACGTTTTCATTTGTATGTTAGTCCTTGGGTTTTTTGATTGTCATGGTCACCTTGCAGATCCCAGTAATCCAAGAAAGAAAGCATTTTGCAGAACAGAATAGTATTTGTTCAAAATCTTTGTGATAATACTATTGTCTGTCATACTATTTCTATTACTCTTTTTCCTGAACAGGTATTCAAAACAATAATGAAGAATTTTTTAGATATGCTAAATGTAGCATCAAGTGGTTTAAGTTGATACTTTTAGGGAAGAAATTACAAATACCCAGATTTTCCACTGAAATTTAGCTGTGATCTCCAAATTGAACCAAAATCTTTAAAGAATCATTAAAATATAGTATGTGTGGCTCAATACTAAAAGGACTGCTTTCTAGTAAAGCACCATTCCTCTCACACAAAGAACAATCAGGAATTTCCTTGAGAAACTATCATTGCCTGTCTTCCCTGTCTTCCTCACTGTCTAAAGACAAAAGCTTAAAAAGTGTCTGGTGACAACATTGAAGTCCAAGGATTTTTATTTTCATCCCTTGCATCTAATGGCCAATCTAAATATGGAGCTTACTGTAATAGCCCTGATTGTGGGGCTATATAGACAGACAGCTAAAGTGCTTTGGTCTTTTTCCCACTAGATGAATGACCTATGAGTAGGGTAGAAAAGCATCGCTTGAGTTGTCCCATTTTATCCTTTCTAATAGATTACAGAGTGTGGATTTAAGCAACTGCTCATCCACACCCAGAAATCTCTGCTCTGTGATTCTCTTTTGAATTGCTCTTCAATATGTATATAGTGCTCCAAGGAAGAAGAGAGAGATTAAGTAGATGGTAGTGTCAGCAAAGATATGAATGAGGCAGAGCTTTGGTACATTTTTAGACTAAGATGTCTTTCCTTTTTGTGTGTACTGCTAAGAGTGAGTGTTTGAGGGGAATGGTTTCTAGCTCTATGAGTAGAAAAGAGAACTGTAATATGAGTGCTCTCTCAGCAAGTTTGCTGATGACACCAAGCTGTGTGGTTTGGTTGATATGCTGGAAAGAAGGGATGCCATCCAGAGGGACCTTGACACACTTGTGAGGTGGGGTAATGCCAGCCTTATGAAGTTTAACCATGCCAAGTGCAAGTTCCTACATCTGGGTCAGAGCAATCCCAGACACAGCTACAGGTTGGGCAAAGAAGAGATTCAGAGCAGCCCTGCAGAGGGTGTGGGTCAATGAGAAACTTAACATGAGCCTTCAGTGTGTGCTCACAGCCCAGAAAGCCAACCGTATCCTGGGCTGCATCAAAAGGAGCATGACCAGCAGGTTGAAGGAGGTGATCCTGCCCCTCTACTCTGCTCTCATGAGACCTCGCTTGGAGTATTGTGTGCAGTTCTGGTGTCCTCAACATAAAAAGGACATGGAACTGTTGGAACAAGTCCAGAGGAGGGCCACGAGGATGATCAGGGGAATGGAGCACCTCCTGTATGAAGATAGTCTGAGAAAGTTGTTGTTCAGCCTGGAGAAGAGAAGGCTGCGTGGAGATCTCATAGCAGCCTTCCAGTATCTGATGGGGGTCTATAAGGATGCTGGGGATGGACTCTTTGTTAGGGACTGTAGTAATAGGACAAGGAGTAACAAGTTCAAACTTAAACAGGGGAAGTTTATATTGGATATAAGGAGAAAGTTCTTTACTGTAAGGGTGGTGAGGTACTGGAATGGGTTGCCCAGGGAGGTTTTAAATGCTCCACCCCTGGCGGTGTTCAAGTCACAGAATCACAGAATCACAAAATCCCAAGGGTTGGAAGTGACAGAGCCTTGGGTGACATAGATGACATAGTCTAGTGTGAGGTGTCCCTGCCCTTAACAGGAGGGTTGGAACTAGATGATCTTAAGGTCCTTTCCAACCCTAACTAAGTACACTGAGAAAAACTTTTAAAAGAATAAATAGGGATTGAGAGGATGCAGTCATTTCTTCATTATTTATAGTAACCACTCAGACAGAAGATTTTAGTATGATGTTGAATACTCACTGACTATCCACTTAAATATCCATTACCTCCAGTAACATTAGCCCCAAATGCCCCTTTTCATTCCTACCTCGATTTAGTTTTGTAAAAAGTAAAAATTAAAAGAAAAAAAAAGGAATATGCAAAGGAAAAGAAAATGCAGTTTTGTAATTGGCTTCAATCCCCTACAACCTTTGTTTTCTAAATTCTTTAGCAATCTGCCATGTAGCTTAGATGGATGAGGCACGTAACACAAAAATTGTTATGTCTTCTATTTGTTTATTTTTAAAATTACTAAACTCTGAATGTGAGACTGATGCTTGGTGAGTTTTTCTGTTATAGGCAGAAAAATCAGACATTTTGATTACAATTTAAACTTCTTCAAGTCATGCTAGAGTTATTGTAATTTATTTTGTAGTGAGAAACTAAACACTTGAATCAAACATTCAAAAAAAGCATTAATTTAAAGAATTAGTTTATGAGAAATTAATGATTAATTTAAAATAAAGTGATATATTTCATTAATATATTTTTGTTTATGAAACTAATAATAATGCTGGATTCATTGTCATGTAGTAAATTCTATTCAGTATCAGTAATGCTTGATAACTAAAAGCTGTTGTTGCAAAAAATGGGATGCTAGCTGTTGGTGGAGTTGAAATTGAGCTCATTGTTCACCAGTCAATAATACAAAAATACTTTTAAGTAGGATTTGATCCTAAGCTATCAGAAAATTAGTCATACTGCCTATTGCTCTTTGAAATGTATAGACATAAATTGATTAGAAAGAAGAACAGAAACAAACAAAACCGAACAACAAAATAAAACTCTTAAACATTTCTTCATTAAATTAGATGTTGGGTTTTTTTTAATGTTCATATGTAGCAGAAACCAGCAAGATGAGAACCACTATGCCTAGCAAAACTACCTTCAGGATTTTCTTGACGCTGCACAAGGGTCTTCAGCTCTTGCGGAGAGCCTTTCCTCAGTTATTGCGTCAATGTGAGAAAGGAAACGCCAAAGCAATTATTGATACATTCCATAGTCAACAGAGCTGTGTTGGAGGTGTATCAATATGACAGTAATTTAAAGATGGATGGGAAATTGATTGTCATCAGTAGTGAAAATTAGGAAATAGGAAAGTATACAAAAGATGATAAGCAGGAATCCAGGGAAGATTCTTATTAAATAAGTACTCTGATACTAAACCGTAATTACCACAGCAGATTTGCACTTTCCCAGTTACATTATTCATTTCATCACTCACTCTGCAGTAAGGCACATTATGCTCAGTGCTGAAATATGATTCCTCTGAGCACACACTTACTGACCAAGCACAGTCACTTTTAGAAGACCAGACTTGTAGCAGCCTTTGAAAAGGATGCTCAGAAATCCATGCCTGTATTCATTATCACAGCAGCAAGAAAATGGGTTACTGGGTTTCTACTGCTCAGATACATAAAGTTAGTCACATGAGACCAGCTATTCTATGCATTAGAATAACAGAATTCTAGCAAGTATCATCCAACTGACTAACAATGCAATTTGGTTATTATCCTACATCAACAGGCAACTTTCATACTGGATGGAATGGAAGAAGAATGCATTAGTCCTCCTTTTTATATTGAAACAGAATGTTTCTTCAGGATGTTATTAAAAAAAAAGTCCATCACAGAAATAGATTTTATACACATTAAAATGTATTAGTATTTTGCATCATGCACACAGTAATGTAATGCTTCTCTCTGTATTGTTTGGATTATTCCTTGTGGCATTTTGCATTTTCAAGCAGTATGTTCCATGTCAGAAACACTGTTGTTAATTTTAGTAATCTACATAGGTATCTGCAGTGCCTGTGCTGCAAATGACTCCCTGGAGACAATAGTGTGTATCAGTGATGATGATAGATAGGCTAAAACATTCTATTTTGATAGTTTAGCAGTAGGCATAGTATGGAATTTGCATAGCAATGATTTTCAATATTTGTTTAGTTTTCATGGAAGGCTGGTGTTGTCAAATTAATATATATTTTCAAATCATTTTTTCGAAACTTTTTCTAAGCTTTCTTTTAGGGTTTCTTCAACATTAGATGAACTTTTTTCATATATCATCTTTTTCATCACCTCTATATACATACATATATGTAATTTATACTAGTGACTTATATGTATGAATCACTAAGTCAAATGAATAAATATGATACCAAAACTAAGATTATTTCCAAGTACTAAACTGATATTTATTTTTATTTTAATAAATTAGGAAAAAGTGTTCAGAATTCACAGAAAAAAACCCAAACTGCAATTTAAATAGGAATTTAAAAAACTGCTAGGTCGATTCTGTAATTATTGATTACATGCAAAAATATGCTTACTGACTGCAATTCTCTTATATCAGGAAGGTAGAAAGATAAATTCTTCATTTTGGTAATTTAAAAAGTAACTACAATAAAACAGTTTGTTTCAAAATTATTTTCACTTGAAAACTTCAGCTCTGAAAATACATTTCAGAAAAACATACCTTCACAAGACACTAATTTTTAATGACCCTGAAATTTGAAATCAGCAGCACATACACTAGCTCACTTCTTTGCCACCCAAACCAGTTAAAATTTATCTCAGAATAACTTTTAAATATATACTTAAATATCTAGATAGGTAGAAATGTATTTATGTATTTTGATAAGGAAAGATGGTAAATAAAAATGATAAAAATGTTCACAATAAATATGTCTAAAACATTAAAATATGCCTAAAACATTAGTAAAAATGAAGAAATATGTAAGTTAAAGGTGTCAATAAACATATTTTTGAATGTACATTCTTTCCCAATTTATGTAGGTGGTCTTCTAATATGTTATATAGTTGCTTAATTGAAATAGAGATTTTTTAAAACAGAAGCTATCAGACAATAAGCGTGCATTACTGTCTTACACAGCAGCTGGTTAAAGAACAGCAAACCAAGGTCAAGAATAAATGATTGCTTTAGCAGTGGAAAGTTACCTGAGAAATGCCATCATGACCTGTGAGGGAACTTGTATTTTTAAGTGTATTCATAAATGGATGATCTGGAAAAGGTATTAAACAATGAAGGCATACATGATGGTATCAAAATCGTTCAAAATATTCAAAATTAAAGTTGACAGCAAAGAGTTGCAGAAGTGTTTTATGATACTAAGTAAGTGGACCATAAAATGACAAGAGAAATTCAGTATAACCAGCATAAAACAAAAATAATGGATAAAAAAGGTCACACAAGTATATATATGTATATATTTAAGTATGGTTCCTAAACTAACACATTAGAAAAAGCATTACAGTCACTGTGGCTGATTTTATTAAAACAGGAGGTTACAGTAACAGTCAAAATTGCAGGGTTTTAAAAAAAAGGAAAAAATATAAAACAAAATTAGAAAACAAAACAGTGGTATTTCATAATTGCATAATACATATCTATCTTGAATGCTGAACATCTTTCAGGTCTCCCCAACTCAAAAAAGTACAAGTAATAATGAATTATAAAAAGATTTGTATATGAGGAGAGATTAAATCAACTGCGATTCTTCACCTGGAAAAAGAAATGATTGGAGGAGAATACAAAATTGGAATGTAGAGAGACATGAATAATGTAGAGAAGGCGAGAAAAGGGAAACGTTATTCACTATTTCACACAATACAAAACCCAAGGATGATAAAAAGAAGCATTCAAGAATTTCTGTACTGAACTGGAAGTAGGGTTTTTTCTCCACTCAATGTGCAAATGAATTGTGAAACTTACTGGCAATATGCTGTGATAATATAACTGTTCTTGCAGTTATGAAGTGATATCAAAAACAAGGACGTAGATGCAAATTCCAGTTCAGAAGGGTTTAAGCTACACAATGTCAGAAGCTGTGAAGTTAAACTGAGTGAAGTATAAATTTATTCTTTCATCCACAATTGACCACTACCTAACACAGGATGTGTTAGACAGGATGGCTGTGTCATGAGAAAGACAAATATAAATATTTTTATTCATATATATATATATGTGTGTGTGTGTGTCTTATTGTTAGGGTCATGAAAAGAATCATGAGGTATTTGCAGTGATGCGATAATACAGACATTGGAAAAAAACAAAGGGTACCTGCTAATGTGGAGAACAGAGAAGTGGTGTCCATTACCACTTATTGGAGTGTAGAAATGTGTCACACAAACACATAGGAAACCATGCAATTAATGGTGCTGAGCATAAAATGGCCTGTTCTGCTTATTTTCTTCTTTTGAGAAATCAAGCAGTGGAATAACATATGTATATGTAACTGAACTATAATTGATAATAAAAAGTGCTTCCTCAGGAAGAATGCTATTCAGATTAATATAATTATGAGTAAAGTAAAACCAAAACATGTATGAATTGACACAGAAGGGCACTGAATATTAAAAAAAAAAAAACCAAACCAACAAAAAAACCCAAAAAAACCCAACCAAAAACAAACAAAAAAAAATCAAACCCCACAACGAACAAAACTGTATCCTAAGAACACAGAACTTTCAGTCCATAGTAATTTTTTTAAGAAATAGTCACAATATGCTAGTTCTAAATCAAAGACAACAAAATCACAAAGAGCAGTTTCAATATACACAAGGCAAGGTGTGTAACCATCATAAGTGAAGATAAGCACTTTGTTCCACTCAAAAGCCCTCCACATTTTATAAGGCTGTAACACTCAAGAAAAGAGATATATGAAGAAACACACAGAAAGATTAGGAAATCATTCTAGGTTTTATACGTATAACAAGAGTAATGGAACTAACTCAAAACCTGTGAGAACTGGTTTCAAATTGGAACAAAAGCACAAGCAGAAAGAACAGAAATGATACGGTTACTTGAAGTTAAAATGCTACATTGACAAAGTAAATACAATGTAAAGAGAAAATTCTCAACCCATATGCAGACCATGACTGCTGCACTCGTGTCTTAATACAGCAAAACCATGCTAAAAAAGAAAATAACTAATTTCCTCTTGCTTCTGCAATAAGAATCAATGTATGTGGCTTGTGATAGTAAAATAGCTGAAAAAGCCATGAGATCCTAACAAATACCTGTAACAAACCATTAGCTTTCACACTTTCAAGACTTTAATGTGTGATATTGAAGCTACAAAGGTATAACAAGAAAATGAAGTATGAACATTGAAATTTTTCTAACTGATCTGTTCTTACAGTGCTTTAAAATAAAGCAACGAAAAAGGAGAATGCATAAAGGTATCAGCTCACTTTGTGAAATTCCAGCATTTTTAAATTCAGTATTGATACACACTATCAGCAGCTTCTGTAAATTATCACAGATATTTTGAATTGATAGACAGAGTTCATTAAGAATGAGCAATGGAAACAGGGAATTATGGGACAGAAGGAAGTCCTGGTAAATTCCTAGTACATATGGGTCACGTACATAAATTGCATTCCACCCCTTCATGAGCAGTTCTAACAAAAATAATATATTTTTTATTATTATTATATTCATATTTATAGTCATATGCAGCCACTTTGCTTTTAAATAATAAAATACACTCTTAGGAACATATTTTAACAAGACCCCAAGATAATTAAGGCCACAGTCTAAATGGAATTTTCAGGAATGTATATTGTTATAAAAGTAATGGAAATGACCAATTACTATCTTCATTCTAATCGGTTTCTTCCTATTCAACAACCTCTGCTGAAAGGTGGGTAAGCATTCTGCACCACTCTAGTTTTACCTGCCACTTTTAACTATCATCACATTCAAAGTTTACTTTGCTTTCAGTGCAGATGCTGTATTTCTGAAAAGGCTTTCTCATATTTTTTGCCAAGGTTCTACTCTTTCTCAGCTTCTTCACCAGATCTCTTTGGTTTCCATTACTAGTAAAATTGCACTAATAGATGGATGAATGGTTAAATAGCAAGACAAAATTTAGTTTAATAAACCCAAGTAATAATTGTAACCATGAATAAACTAAGGACAAACCAAAATTCCAAGGACTTGAGGGCAGGAACTGCAGCCCGTGGGGTACCCACACTGATGCAGTCTATTCCTGAAGGCCTGTGGAGAGGACTCAGGCTGCAGCAATTTGTGAAAAGCTGCAGCCCATGGGAAGGACCTACATTAAAGAAGCTGATGTCCAGTCTAAACATATATAGTTTCTAAAGCAAAAATATATTCTGTACCAAGTTCAAAGTAGAAACACAAGGATATTTTTATGATCTATCTACAGCTATACAGTTCAGTCATCAGATCTCAGCTCATATTCCACTGGCAGTGTCAATTACTAAGTGAAATGCATTCAAAGGATGAGTATGTGGAGCCAAAAGGAAAAGCAACTTTTTTTTTTTAGTTTTAAATGTCTTTTTAAAAATCTCCAGTGAAATTCAAACACTGTGGGATTAGAAGGCAATTTCCCACCAACTTCAACAGAATTTAATAATTCCCCCTACTTTATATTATGACTAGCAAATCTGCTTCAAGAATAAAGAATTTTGCTCCTCCTGTGAAATGCTAATAGAGCTTTTTTCAGATGTTCAATGACTTATGAGGGAATCGATAGTATCTGGCTGCCTACAGAGAGCACTTCAGTGGAAAAAAAAAAAACCAATTCCACCACTACTGCTTATGTTGAGACTACTAAAAATATAATGTTTAAAAAGAAACCAATCAGACTATGCACCCTGTTTATGAACACGCATTCAATAATATGAGTTTAGAAAGGAAAATGAAGCTATGGTGGCAGAAATACAAACAAGTTTTAATTCAGAAATGGCATTACAGAAGTTTCAGTCATTTTAACTTACAGAAAGCAGTGCTGATATTTAAAAATGATCATCCAGTAAAAACTGCACACTATGTAAGTGCAATAACAATAGTTATTGTCAGTGGAATGTGTAACGTGACTGATATTGCCCAGAAGAATTTGATATCCTGTTTTTCTTATTGAGTCATCATGATTTCATAGAAACTGCTGAAACATTTCAAAAGGAGTTTAAGCCATCTAAACCAGAAGGCCCTATTTAATATACAGGGGTTTCCACATGAAAGTAATTAATGTTTTCTGTTTATTAATAAAAATAAGAATTTTTAAAGAAATAAAACTTACCACTGTCTGTAAGTGTGGTGGTGCATCCCTCTCCCTGTTTCCTGGACCCCTCTGCTTTCCAAAGAATTCATTTTAGCCTTTGCACAAATGCAAGGAGTTGGATGGCTGAGAGCTCCCTGACCATTAACTCTGACTGCCTAACAAATGTGGGAAGGGCCGCACAGATAACAGGAAAGTCAGGAGTTTTCTTGGAATGGTAAATCATTCCCTGACAAAGAAGGGAGGCCAGAATAAAAATTTACAACTAAAGCAAATCATCTTACTACCTTATAAATAGTGGTCCTAAGAGAGAGCTCCTTTGAGCTCTGGACTGCAGTGAGCTGCGGCCAGTTACCTCCCTCTGAATGTGATGCTTCTCAGAGTTCATACACTCTCAGTTTATGAAGTAGGGGGACCCTCTGCCTGGCCTGTTACTGCTGCTCAATTATGCTCAACCCTTCGCCCCTTGAGAAAGCTGACATGAATATATTAGAACAAGTATTGTGCTATACTTTTACTTTTCACAGCACCTGAGGGAAATTTTTACCATACATATGTATATATATGTGTGTACATCTATATATCCAGATAGCTCCATCTTAATGTGTTGTGTTAGTTTAGATATTTAATTGTAAGTGCACGTACATTAGCATAAATAATGGAATGTTGTTAGAAATTCTGCGATTCTTTTTAACAATGCAAGCTGCTGCTAAATTACATTTGTAATCTTTCAGATGAATACTGTTGAACAGATCTAAAAACTGAACAGTGATAATTTTACTTTCCTGGGTAACTATTGGTTTAAAGTTACTATTAAACATATTAAAGGCAGCAATCTTCACAAGCTAAGACTTGGGCTTTTGTCAATCAAAAATTAGTCTCAGACTTGAATAAGACTAAGATGGGATTCAGCTGCATGTAGACTTTTCTTCAAGCAAAAGTTTAGAAAGCAAGGGGGCCTAGTCTGAACCTCATGACTCGATGGGAGGGTCTCCATTATTCCTTTGTGTTTTCAGTTTTTATATGTTATTTCTATTCAATTCTGTTAAATAACTTTAACCCAATCCTGTATAAGTCATTGTCAATTCAGACACAATCTCTTTTGGTATGTAATAGAGTGGACTTTGCTATTGAAATCAATTGAATTCATATTAAAATTACTTATCTCTGATAGTGATTCTTTTAGCGATCCTAAACACTCAGGTTTGTGACAGTAATTAAAAATATTGTCACCTTTTAAAATATTTGATATACCAATGTAAGTAAGCTTAAAGATGTCATACTAAACCCAGAATTTTTTAAAGATTTATTACTTTGTCCCTTCTTCACACCTTAGACACAGAGAGACAAATGTAATGGAGTAAAAAAAGAAAGTCAGCAGATCCAAAGTTCATTCAAACTCCAAACATCATTTCCATGGAACCTCACTGATAAGAAATTAACTGTCACATTCTCAGCTGTTGCGATGGTCAAGAGACTCTCATTGCATTTGTCTCAAAACAACTCAAAAGACAGAAGGAACTGATAGCTCATTATCATTTGGACAAAAGACTTGGGTGCAGAGCAGAGATCCTGCTTCTCAAAGGTGGGGAATGCTTTCCTGAGTTGCCTGCCCTGAGTCTGTGAAGATCAGCTGCCTGTAGACAGCGGTGCCTGTCAGGTCATAAAGCTAATTGGGTGTCGGGTTCATAAAGTACTCCTGCAAATGAGTCTCCAGCTTTGGGAGGATTCCAAAAGTGCCTGACCCTACAAAAACATCAACTGTGCTGCAGCTGTGTGAGGTATATTTCTACTTTGAGTTCTAGCAGTCACCAACCAAAAGACCTTTGCGGACTAAAACTGAAAGATTTCCACTCATTGACCTAGGAGATGTTGCTGGATCCATAGGGTGGTGATTTTATTTCTCTGTTTTCCTTCCTTCCTTCCTTCCTTCCTTCCTTCCTTCCTTCCTTCCTTCCTTCCTTCCTTCCTTCCTTCCTTCCTTCCTTCCTTCCTTCCTTCCTTCCTTCCTTCCTTCCCTCCTTCCCTCCTTCCCTCCTTCCCTCCTTCCTTCCTTCCTTCCTTCCTTCCTTCCTTCCTTCCTTCCTTCCTTCCTTCCTTCCTTCCTTCCTTCCTTCCCTCCTTCCCTCCTTCCCTCCTTCCTTCCTTCCCTCCTTCTTTTTTCCCTTCTTTCTTTCTTTTCTCATTTTCTTATTGTGCTTTGTGCTTTTTGCAAGAATCTGCCAAGAGTTTTGTTTTTCCTGACACAGTTTTAGGGAAGTTTACATTAATTGTTGTTTTATTTTTTAATCTCTTTAGAGCCTGCTGTTTCTCATGTGAATCATGCAGGCTATTGTAAAAGGTCACCTTCCACTGCACACGCTGAGTGACAGTCACGCTGAGTGAGCTGCAGAAAGACTTTTCAAGTACTGGCATTCAAAAGCCAGCCCTACTGTTACTGATACAGGGGTAACCAATGTACAGGGGGGTAATACAGAGAAATTGTACAAGGGAGTTAAAAGAATTCCTTTGCTTAAACAAAAGTATTGTCTGTCCTAAGTACCTGCCATTGCCATCTTGCCAAGGCATTGATTACTGCTGGAGGGGGAGAAGCAGATGCTAGTTCTACTGACAAAAGCAGATGATTGGTCCTGCTGATAAACCTGGGAGAGGCAGACTGGGCGACCAAGCCATAAGGCCATGACAAAAGCACAGGTGTTTGGTCCTACTGAGAAGTGGGGGAGAAGCAGACTGGGTGCCGACCAGACCCTAAGGCCATGTCTGAAGGTTAAAAGGTGTAAAGTTTAAGAAGAGGAAGACTCATTTACTTAATCTTGAAGACCCCTATCCACAAGAGGAAGACTCATTTACTTCATCCTGAGACCCCTGCCCATGACCAGAAGGGGCACTGCGCAGGTGCAAAGGACCTTCCGGCTCATTGTAATGCGAAGCGGGGATAGATAATAAATATGTATAGGCGGATAGAGCAACCTCATGTCTATGTATACCTTAAGGAATAAATGTAAAGGGAGAACAACCCTGAGGTGTGCATGCTTTGCACGAGCTATCCCCATGCACCTCAGCGCTGAATAAAAGCATACCTACTTTACAACTTTAACTAGGTGTGGAGTCTATCCGCGCATCATTACAATTCCAAACTATTTTTATACGATTTAATTTCATCAGAGGATGTGGTTTAACAGACTCTGTGAATGCTCAAAATATCTCGTTTTCCATCTTCCTTTCTGAAAAGAATCCGAAAACTTCCTCCAATGTAAATATGTGACAGTAGTGAATTCTTGTTCTCATTTAACCCTGTGCTCATTAATAAATTTAATTTCACCTGGGTTTAATACACCTTACTGAAAGTCATCTGGAATCTGAGATAAAACAAGTCTCAGACAAGAGATGGATTTAAAAAAAAAAAAGGATTTTTTTTAAAGTTTTCTATCTTACAGTCTCTACTGATTCGGACAAAACTCCCTGAACAAACTCGCCAACAGAGTTTCAAGTTGACAAGCAGGTATTTTTCACTGGGGCGCTGGGAGACACGGGGGATAGCTCCTCCTAACTTGTGTCCCTGTATTGCTCTACAGGTCATCCTTATATGGTCACTGGGAATATTACATCATTTCCAGAAAGTTTCCCACATTCATACAAAAATGTGATGGTGATCTTCAAGGCTCGTTTACTTTTCCCAGCTTAATTAACATTACAGACATAGCAATCATCCTGTCCTATTTATCAGCTAGTTTAAGAGCTCCCATCCTGGCCATCAGTTAGCCCCAGATACTCCCCACCCCCAAGTCCTGTTTTTCATTCTGCTTTTCTCACACCTTTTGTACTGAGGTCCTGAGGACCTGAAACTATGTCAGCTACCTTCAGGAAAACGGTTACTTTCCATTACAAAGCCATCAAACTTATCATTACTTAGAACTAATTACATTTTGTGCCTCCTTGTATCACTACAGAGCAGCAAAAGATCAAAGCTCTTATAGTGGCGCATAGTTAAAAACCAGTTAAATGATAAGGTAATTTACCAATATGTTATAAAATAGTTATACATGCAATTCAGAATATTTTTACAATGTAAACCTCCAACTAATAAAAAATGTTAACTATACTGCAATAGAAAATAAATACATTATCTCAGAGACAGTCACAATGAATAGTCACTAAATGATGTATTTTAAAGACAACTTCATTTTGTTGTTTGCATGCTGTAAGTCATGCAAAAGATAGTATCGAACTGAGATATATGCACATGATCAAAAATGACTCTAGCACTCACAGTAGCCCATTAAAATTGCGTACTTTTTTCTCTGGATCTAAGTTCCCTGTTAACAGTCAGAAAACATGAATTGTGTACTTTATTTTCTGCCTTTAATAGATCCTTGTCCTGTCAGCTAGTGATGTGCATTGCAGGGTGTTTGTATTAAGAGTTTCTACAGTAGTTAATAATTAATGAGTTCAGCCACAGGCATTTTCAGCAGTTTTTACCTCTAGGCCCAAACTCTCCATTTTTCTGCCAAGTGTTCTCAGATGTTGAATACAGTAATCCTTATTTAGGCAGATATACAGAACAAAATGTTCACAGAATAAGATGTTCAACAATGGTCTACAAAATCCAGCTTTTACTTATTAGAGTCATGATTTATTCACACCTGACAATGCAATATTCTAGTATTGGGTTCATGCAGAATTTGGCAGGGTATTTTTGTAACCGACATGTACTTTGCAAAACCTATTTTTGCCTATACAAATCCTGATTTTCAGATCAAAGGGAAGAGAGAGAATTTTAAAGCTGCCTAAAATGCCAAAACCCTGGTCTCAAAGACCTTGTATAAAGCTGAATTAGCCAAATTGTAATTAAATCTTATAGAATACAGCAGTGATACTCATTACAGAAAACATATTTTATGGTCAGCAATCTTATTTGCAACCAACAAGATGATACAAAAGTCACAGTTTGCAGAAGCTTTATGTCTGTTATTTTATGCTGGAATAATGCTGCCTAAACCAATTAGCCAGTATAGTAGTGTTACTGTATATTTAAAGAAAAAACTGGATCTGGTAAAATGTCTTTGCCTTTCTCATATCTATAATGTCCTATGTATTACTGGAACAGTAGTCTTATTTTTGAAGTGTCAGTTTCTTGGGGTGCTAAGCAACAAATCTCATAAAGTGCTTAGCCTGTATATAATTAGTATAGAATGGTATAACTCCCATTCCATAAGTAAGGTGTTTCTTACAGTTGCAGACAATGGCCACAGCTCCAAAAAAAAGCCAAAACTGAATAAAAACTATTAAAATCAAAGGAAAACAAACAAAAAAACAAACAAAAATCACTGTAGCGTAACGGCTTCAGTTAATGCAACCATTAATGTGAATAGGATGAGACTGTTATGACAGATTTCTGAATGAAGTGAGCAATGCACTGACCATAGCATGAAGGTTTTTTACATCCATGAGTGCTGGTAGGTGTGGCCTTTTTCTGTTGTCTCTTTGAAACAAAACTAATTCAGGAATATCACAGAAAGAAGATTGAAGAACTAATGAAATGCTTGAAGGGTGATAAGTTTACTCCTTCAAATTAAGCACAAAATTCTGATTTCCAGAAAAACTCATCAGATTCTGTAGATTTCCACGTAACTAAGGTCCAGATACAATTTTACATAGGAGGGATGAATGTTTGTAAAACAGGCCTAGTGTTTAAATTGGTGAGTAAGGATGCCACTGGATTCTCAGCAAACCACAAATTCTAAGTTCTACTAAAATGAAAATATAATATTTAGTTAATTTTTTACATTGGCAAGTGGATTTCACAATATCAGAAAAGTAAGAACAAAAAAAACTAAAACCAATGTGTAGGGAACATTTTATGGCAAATTTTTGTCCTGTGACTACATGACTTTTCTAGGAAGATACAAAAGATCTTCATATTGTTGCATCACATAAGTAACCTTAGTATGTGGAAGAATGACTGGAAAAATGCTTCATCACAGATCCTGACTACAAGTTCCAGTCTTTCTAGTCAGTGTGGAGGACACTATCAGTCTAAATCTGCAAATAAACTTTGTTTTGATATTCAGATTACCTTTCATTTCTCTTATCATGACAACGGATTTACTTTAAGCTTTCATGACTTTCCAATTTCATCCTGTTATGATAGAACAGTGACACTTTTCCCCTTTTTAAATATTCAGTACACTTTTAATTGGCTGATTGTTTCATTTTCAGTATCACATTGAAGTGAAAAAATAATTTCTATATGTTTAGGTATATCAGACCATATTTAATGATCTTTAGAGCAGGATATATATGGGCTTGTGACCAGATGCCAACAAGGCAAAACCACTTCAGAGATTAAAAAATTTAAGCACTTCTTAAACACGGAATTATGGAGGAGCAATTCTTCATTCATCAGTTTTACACCAACAGTTTAATGTTTTTCTTTGAAGAAAAATAAAAATATTAGGCCTAAAGAAATAAATAAAAGAAAATTGAAACATTGCAATATTACTGTGGAATTACTAGACAGCCCATCTTCTTGCTTATATCTGAAAGATCACAAGAAGAAAATGAAAATCAGTTAGTGAAGCATGAATTTCTACCTCTAAGTCTCAAAACTTCAATTTCTTAGACTGCTGCTGATGTTGTAAAGAGCTAAGAAAATTATATATGCTTTTTCGTTTGAGTATTAATATAGTTATGTCCTGGGTTCGGCAGTTACAACAGGTTAACTTTGTGTTCTGCCTAGTTTTCTTGTGCTTTCCATGTATTAGGTAGAAATAAACACAGCTGAGACAAGAAAATCTAAATAGGAATATATATTTTAAAAAAAGAATAAATGATAGAAGCACTGAAAGAACATCTATATCACTTAGGTGACACTTCCCAGATTAAAAATGTACATAAAAATGTTAGCAAAAATATTTTCATCTGCAGGGGAAAAATATTATCAAGGTACAGATTTTTAGTATATAATACGTTTAAAATCTTCAGCATTAAATGCTCAGAAGACAATTCACAAAGAATATTTTATATTTCTAAAGGAGGAAAAATATTAGGTTTTTATGTGATGCCATTTTTTGTTCGGTTTTTGAGGGGACTCATGGTTGACTGCAATAGTTTTTTAACTAGACAACTTTTATTTTTGTGTTCTTGAAAAGGAATTATAAATATTAAGAATTTAAGAAAAATTTAAAGATGATTTGTCTATAAATATTTTTAAATGTATGTACAGTATTTGTCACTATTGCTTATTAGATAGACACACAAGGTTAGAGTTTATTTTTAATTTAAAGCCTATAAGGTGTGGAGGATTTGTCATTTAAGTACTGTGAATTCTACATAGTTGATCTAATAAAGTGTGTTTCATAAAGCCTTAGTAAGTACTGTAATAATAACATATCATTTAGCAGTGGAATTGGTGGGGAAAGTAAGACAGGAATAATTATTAGTCCATGCAGTGTAAAGTTTCCCATTTGGTCTAAAATAAACTGTTCTTGCAAAGTGCAAAGAAACTACTAGCATTTGGTTTATGTTTCATTCCACTATAGAACATTTCCTTCTCAACTGAAAATAGTTAATTAATTTCTGGACATATTTCACAGCTATAAACAGTTATATGTATTTTGTGAATAAAAAAATAATATATGAGAAATATTTTATGTTACCATTTACATGTTCTTTATTGTATTAATTTAATATCACAAGTTGTGAAACAGCAGCAAAATGTACCAAAACATCTTTCTAATACACTCAGAGAAAAATTAAGTTGCAGCAAAAATAGAGAAATATAGGGTGAGTTAATATGCCCTTTATCAATTGGAAACATGCTGACAGACTTTTAGAAAAAAACAACTGCAATATTTTAAAATTGCAAGATTGTTTATTTTCAGGATCAAGAATTCAGGAAGATTTTGGGACAGTCTTAGGATTTAATAAGCTTCTACAAAATAATCCTAACAGGATTCTCTTCTGACCCCCAAAAGAGGATCTAGTGGCAAAACAAGATATATAATGTACCTTTAAAATATAGTGATTTAAAAAAATATAGCTTTACTGTCAAAAGTTGAAAGACTGACTATGAATTTGACTCAATAGTCAGCGGCCATTCATTTGGTCTTATAGAAGTTACACATAAACTCTCCACAAAATGAGTTATCTACATTGTATTACATAATAATAAACTTTTCCAAGAGAAAAAAAAAAAAATCTCATGTAAAACCTCTAATTAGGCGGAGATTTCAGTGGCCAAGATCTTGATAGAAACAGTCTGTATGAATCAAGCATGTTCTGATGAGCCCTGAATGTGACCTCCTCCTAGTGGAAAGCAATAGAATGCTCCACTGCACATAGAACAGTATATAAGAATATGAAAAAAAAAAAAACAGATAAATTACTGACAGGTACATTTGAATAGGAGTGCTTCTTAGCCACTTATCTGTAGCCAGGCAAGCTTGTTTCACCTAGGTTTAAAAGATAAAGATACATTGCAGGCTGCCTCTGCAAGTCCTCATTAGGCAAACAGCCTGCATTGTCCATTAGTGGAAAAGTCTCACTATTATTTAAGGAAATGTGACAGCAATGGAGGTGAGGTGAAAACTATCTGATGGCAGGAAATTAATCAGTGCATTGCAAAGCTTTTTGCCTTCTACAACTTTCACCATCCTTTTTCTCTTTCCACCTTTTTATCTGACAGCTCAAACACCCCAGGGTTGTAGCCATGGCAAAGGTCAAGAGCATAACAGCAGGGCTATAAAATGAGACTGTTTCGGGGAAAAAAGCTGCCAAACAAAGAAGTTTATTGAGTACTAGACAATGAGATGAGAGCCTACATCTCAGCAAATTTATTTTAGAAGCTGACACTGGTTTTGAAAAAAACACATTAAGAACCTTAGAAAAGATGTGGAACTTATGAATACTCTCTGAAACCTAACACAACTATGAAATATCAAAATATTTGTCACAATCTAAACATAAGAAAATTTATATTGGGAGCATTTGTAAATATGCATAACTAGTAAGTAGCCTATCTTTTAAAAAACAACCACATCTATCAGAAACTATTAATTTAAAATTTTCATAAAATAAGATGGTGTTTATATCAAGGTCAGTTAGTGCATGTATATTTTACTAAAGACTAGCTCATTTCAGTATGATGCTTAACTAAAAATAAACAGAAAATGTACTGTCTTCTTGTTTCCTTTAATAAAGAAAAAGTTTTGCAATGCTATAAATGTCAATCTGAAAGTCAAGAGCTTTCCTTATATTCTTCACTCTTGGAAATTTAGAGCTTTACTTTACATAATCAGTAGTAGCAATAAGGTGAAGTTGAATTATCTTTCACAATGTCCAGTAGTACTCTTACCAGGTCAAAGAACAGAATGGATGTCTGATTAGGAAACCCACAATGCAAATTCCTGCTAAAATAAGGAAGGCAAAGACAGGATCTTATCTTCCTATTCTGTCAAAATGTTAATCTTTACACATGCATATTCAGTATGCACAAAGAATTAAATCATTTCAAAAGTATGAGATAGCTTCTGCATAGGTGTTGTCCTAGTTTGAGCAGTAGCAGTCATTTTCCTCCTTCTTGGTAGCTGGTGCAGTGCTGTGTTTTGACTTTTGGGCTGAGAACGGTTGCTGATAGCAAGTATGTTTTGAGTTACTGCTTGGGTGTTTGGTTTGTTCAAGGCCTTTTTCTGAGCTCATGCTCTGCCAGGGAGGAGGGGAGGCCGGGAGGAAGGAGAGACAGGACACCTGACCCAGGCTAGCCAAAGAGGTATTCCATACCATAGCACATCATGCCCAGGATGTAATGGGGAGAGACCCGGAAGGGCTGGAGCTCTGGGGGGAATGGAGGAGGTATCGGGCAGTGCTTGGTCAGGCAGGGTGGGGTGAGTTATGGGTCAGTGGCTGGTGAGGTGTTGTGTTCTCTTCACTTGTTATTGGCTTTATCATTACTATTTGCAGTAGTAGTAGTAGCAGGAGTGATCTGTGTTATACCTTAATTGCTGGATTGGTTTTATCTCAATCCATGGGGGCTACATTCTTTGGATTCTCCTTCCTAACTCTCCGGGAGTTGGGGGAGCAAGGGGGGGAGTGAGTGAATGAACTGTAAGGATTTGGTTTAAACCACGACAGTGTCTATTCCGATAAGATTTTCATGATAGACAAAAACTGCCTATTGTTAACATCTAGCTATTATTATGATGCATGCATCATATAAAAATATTTTCTAAAGTAAGACACCCATTACATATTGTTAGGTTCAAACACTGACAGTTTTAGGATGCCGGAGAGGGTCTCTTCGTCAGGGATTGCTGTGATAGCACAAGGGGTAACAGGTTCAAACTTAAACAGGGGAAGTTCAGGTTGGACATAAAGAAATTCTTTACTGTGAGGGTGGCGCAGCACTGGAATGGGTTACCCAAAGAAGTGATAAATGCTCCACCCCTGGCAATATTCAAGACCAGCCTGGGCAGAGCCTTAGGCAACATGGTCTAGAGTGAGATGTCCCTGCCCATGGCAGGGGGGATGGAACTAGGTGATTTTAGGGTCCTTTCTAACCCTTTCTATTCTCCAGATTGTATAATAACATATATGATTCAAGCAAGAATAATTGTGCTGGATTGTTCGTGGTGGATAAACAGTTTTTATTTTTAAACTGTTTCTAGATGACTTATTTTTCTATCTAGTCCCCACCCATACAGATACCAACGCAGTATGTTGCTGGAAGAGATAAATAGCATCATGTTTAGAGACCTGGAATTACTTTTTCTGGTTTTCATATTAAGATTTCATACATGATTTCAAGACTGAGTGTCGTGGTTTAAACAAAATCCGCACAGCTCGTTCACTCACTCCCCCCCTTGCTCCCCCAAGTCCCAGAGAGTTAGGAAGGAGAATCCAAAGAATGTAGCCCCCACGGATTGAGATAAGAACGGTTTAATTACTAAGGTATAACACAAATCACTACTGCCATTACTACTACAAATAATAGTGATAAAGCCAATAACAAGTAAAAAGAATACAACACCCCACCAGCCACCGACCCATAACTCACTCCACCCTGCCCGGCCGAACACCGCGTGCTACCTCCTCCATTTCCCTCCAGAGCTCCCCCCTTCCAGCTCCCTCTCCCACTTGCATCCTGGGCATCACGTGCTATGGTATGGAATACCTCATTGGCTAGCCTGGGTCAGGTGTCCTGTCTCTCCTTCCTCCCGGCCTCCCCTCCTCCCTGGCATGAGCACGTGCTCAGAAAAGGCCTTGAACAAAAACACCCTCAAAACATGCTCCTTATCAAGCAACTACCCCCAGCCCAGAAGTCAAAACACAGCACTGCACCAGCTACAAGAAGGAGAAAAAATGACTGCTACTGCTCAACCCATGACGCTGAGTTAGATGCTTAAAGTGGGAAGCTTGGATGAAAAATTATACATGTTCTGTTTAACCTTACACTTGTGTTTTTCTGTATTGTTATGACTGGTAAAGTTAAGGTCAGAGTCTAGGGAATTATATTATTCTATCCTTATCTATTACACCTTAAGAACATAATAATCACAGCAAACAGGACATAATTATTTATTTTTAAATTTGAAATATTGTTTTAAATTATTTGAGGCAAAATAAGTAACTTTGCAGAAAGAAACAGAATTAATTTATCTCAAAATTTGTTAGCATGCGTTCATTTCTACTATATTATCTGCCAAACTGTTTATTACTCTACCATGATATTCAGTAGAGGTGTGGAGGAACAAGAAACAAACGATCTATACAAAGAATGCAGTAAGACTGAAGCACTGAACAATCTTCAAAAGAAAAGGAAATACAGTGAATAGCACTAGCAGAACAAGTAAAGATATTTACAAGAATAAAAACAGTTTAAAAAAAAGGAAGTCTTGATAAGTGATATCAAAAGAGGAACTGGATGAAAAAAAAAAGTTTTGTACCATTGCTTCAGGTTGCTGTAAGAACTATGTGCAGAGTAACCAGATATAACTCAAGGTAAATGAAAAAGACACAACGTATTAAATAGAAAGGATTCATATCTCTAGAATAATTAGAAAAAATGTATTACTCAAAATCAAACAAGTTCCATTTTGTCTTAAAAAAGATTTTGCACACAGAATTTCTTAAAACACTTAACAGCAAGTTGGTAAGCTGTGAAAATACTAAATAAACCCAAACAGAATGCATAAAATCATAGAAAACATTATCTACTCATATTAGCCATATGAACCCAGATATAAAATTAGTTAAAGCATTTTGAATGTGCTTATAAGTATTTGATAGCCTTTTTTTTAACTATTTGCAGATAACTTGAAACTTTTCATGTTTAGTACTATAATTTATTTTTTGCTCAACATAGAACAGTTAATGTCTCTGAATAAGTGATGCACAGCTTTTGCTAATACTCCATGACACACTTTCCTAGGTTGCAGCCCATAGAAAAGAGATATGCAACTGTGATCATTGGCTAAAAAATCAACTTAGTTAACTAGTCCAAGAGTCAATGCACAACTGATTTATAGCAAGACTCTCAGCTTGACTATAGATCTTGGTAAAGGAAGATTAAATGAATGCTTAGAAACATGAACTGGAACTTTTCCAATTAAATTCAGGGTGCTTATGACACATACAGTTTAGAGGGCAAAAAACACAACACTATTAGAATGAATTCTCAGCAGCAGTGTCATTGCTGCATGGGCTTCACAGCAACCTAAGTTCTCTCCAGTCAAGTGTTTATGAAAGAAGAGTCCTCAGTTCCTCTTATTCTCAAGCTTACCCCAACTAAAAGTAAAAAATCTAGTGACTGTCACAGGTGATAATAAAACAACACAGCCTTTTAAAAATACAATTACATTTCAATAATAGGGATGTAAGTCACCCTTCCCAATTAGCACTGTCTTCTGTGAGACATTTTTTCTAGTGACCAGAGGCCTCATGTATCCCTGGCCCTTTCAGCTTCAGCTACTCAGCACAGCAGAGGTATTGAGCTTGCTTCAGCACATATCATAGCCTAACAAGGAACAGTTAGGAATAGTACTTTAAAAAGATGTCTTTAGGAGACTGGAGGTGTGAAACATAACCACATTTTAAAGTTTCTATGCATATCACCAGCAAAAATACTCAGACTGTGAATTGTAGACACTTAGAGAACCATGTTACAGTAATGAATAGATTATATCCAGTGCAGTCTTATGGTCCAGCAATTTATCTGATAGGTTGATCTTGGATGACTGCCAGATGACCATCAAGCTGCTGTCAACAGGACAGGGGGAGAAAATACAAAGGAGAAGCTTGTGCATTGAGGTAAAGGTAGTGAGCTCACTCATCTGTTACCATCGGGGTGAAAAAAAATTCAGCTTGGATAAAATTAATTTGATACAATTAACAATAGAGCACAATAGTGAGAAACAAAGGTAAAACCTAAAATGTCTTCCCACCCATATTCCCTTTCTCTCAGGTTCAAGTTCACTCCATCATTTCCAACTCCTCTACCCACTCCACACCACACCTCCAGGAAGTTCAAGGGAGGGGAGAATAAGGGGATTAGTTCACAACAGTTGCCCCCTGCCACTTCATCCTCCTCATACTCCTCTCTGCTCTTGGATGGGGGCCAGTGCCTGGAGCACTTCTCTCACCCTGGTGTTCACAGTGCTGTTTCTCTCACTTTTCTCCCACAACTCCATTCTCTGCATGGCATTTTACCCTTTTTTTAAGCACACTTTCCAGAGATGCTGCTACCTTGTCTGAGCAGCGCAGCTATACCCTGCAGCAGGTTGGTTGGAACTGACTGGAACCATCTGTGTCCAGCACAGGGTAGCCCTGGTCTCTCCTCAAAGGGTCCTGCAGACCCCTCTGACAGCACCTGGGCACCTGCACCCAGAACCACTTATAATAAGGACTTCTTGTTGATGTAAACCTGCCTGTAAAATATTGTCATTTTTAACTCATATCACTACATACAGACCTTACACAAAGGAAAACTATTAACTGAAGTGGAAATTAAGATCAGATTTAAGAAATTTCTGTCATCATGCTGCATAAGGTAAACATAAGCAGTTTTCTCTTTCTGTCTATATCTATTGAAAAGTGTGGACTTTTTGTTTGTCTCCTTGCTGCATAAATAACTTTGGTCTGCTTCTATAATTTTATACCAAACTTCTTGTTCCCTTAAAGCTGATTTTCTGATTTCACATATTTGAGGAACTGAAATAGCAATATACAGGATAAAACTGGGTAATAATTAGTATTAAATGACCTCAGACATTAGTAACAGGTATGGTGACTCACCTGAGGCTGCCAAAAGTACCTTGTTTTCAATTACTTCCAAACTAGGAAAATGCTTACAAACAGAAAGTAGAAGTCACTGTAAAGATAATTTTACTTTCAAAAGCATCTCTTCTACATTAAAGTAAAAATTTCACTGAATTTGCACATAATTGTCTCTCCATATTGCCCACAATTTCACATTCAACCCAGTTTTCCATATTGCCATCCTTCTTTCTATCCGCTTCAGTTAAATTTTTATGGATACCTCCAGCATGAATGCAAGGAGAAACAGATTCTTCACATCTTGAAGACAACCTTTTTTGATATCTTGTATTAGTGCTACAATTAATTACCCTTTTAAGTATATTCATCCAAAGAAAAAGTAAAATAAAACTCATAATAAAACCCCTGCAAACTTCACCATCAGTCCCAGTGAAGGGAAAACATACCTGAAACTGTAAAATTGTAAGCCTATGAATGTGCATCTTTATTTCCTAGTTGAGCACTATGCAGTAGAGAATTTCCAGTTTGTATAGCAGTGTCATTACAAGATAAGAAAGTGTTTCTTTGATTTAAAAAAAAAGTCACTAGTATTTATAATGTTATGCTTTTGTGATTAATACTGAAAGCAAGACTAATTGTAATTAATTATAAATAATATTTAATTAAAATTTAAAATTCAGTTGGGAAATATAATTTAGATCAAAATCAAGACTTGAAGAATAAATCATCAATAAAGAGAAAACAAAAGATACAAAGAAATAATTATTCAGTTTATAAAAAGGTATTTTATCATGTCTGTAAGAAATAATTATTCAGTTTATAAAAAGGTATTTTATCATGTCTGAAAGGATGAAATAAAAAAAAAAACACCTTAGAATTATCTAAAGAACTACCATTTGTGATGAAATTTTGACCTTATTTTAGGAAGCCTTAGTACCATTTGTGGAATAAAGTAAAGATGACATAATCATTAAATATATAGGTTCTAGCGATTTGCTAGAGAAACCACAGTATTTTATAATTGTCAAATCTAACTATACTTGTGGCAATAAAATCAATCACCAAGATGCAGTCTGATATTTTCTGTAAATGCACAGTACCTGTTATCACAGTTATTTTCAATTTCCTGCTAACTATTAAAGATTAATTTCAGATTAGGGTTGTATGAAATATGTATAAAAATATATAAACTAATATGAAATCTATCTAAGGTGTTGCAGGAAGTCACACAATCCTCTGCTTAACAGAACTGCATTTCACACCTAAGAAGAGATCTTTAGCTTTCCTTCAAAAATAAAACCATAATTTTATAATTGAAAAGCATAAATAAAAACACAAATCAAACAACTCCCCCCAAATATATTTCCCCCAGATATATTTCTAGGATTGAAAGGAAGGAAACTAGACATTGTGTAGCTGGAAAAGCCAAGCCACTCTCCACCATTTATCAGCAGTCCTGGTGTAGTAGGCAGGTCTCAGAGGACTGGGGGTTGTTCAATGTCACGTCTCTCTACAAAAAGGGCAGCTAGGAAGGCCCCCAAAATAGCAGGCCTTTCAGCCTGATGCCAGTGCTGGGAAAGGTCATGAAGCAGATGATCCTAAGTGAGTTCACAAAGCACATGTGGGAAAATGGAGGGATCAGGCCTGATTAGCACAGGTTCATGAAGGGCAGATCCTGCTTGACCAACCTGATCTTCTTCTATGACAAGGTGACATACTGGCTGATAAAGGAAAGGCTGTGGACATTTTCTGTTTGGACTTTATTAAAGCGTTTGATACTGTCTCCCACAGTTCTGGAGAAACTGGCTGCTCATGGCCCGGATAGGTATATTCTTCGTTTGGTAAAAAAGCTGGCTAGATGGCCAAGCCCAAAGAGTGATGGTAAATGATGTCACATCTAGTTGGCAACAGGTCACTAGTGGTGTCCCCCAAGGACTGGTATTTGGGCCAGTGTTGTTTAATATCTTTATTGATGATCTGGATGAGGGGATCAAGTGCATCCTCAGTAGATTTGCAGGCAACGCCAAGTTGGGCAGGAGAGTTTATCTACTGGATGGTAGGAAGGCTCTGCAGAAGGAATTGATGGGCTGTGGCCAACTGTATGTTCTTCAACAAGGCAAAGTGCTGCACTTGGTCCACAACAACCCCAGGCGATGCTAAAGGCTTAGGGAAAAGTGTCTGGAAAGCTGCCAGGCAGAAAAGGACCCCTGGGGTGCTGATTGATGGCTGACTGAACATGCCAGATTGTGCTCAGGTAGCTAAGAAGGCCAACAGCATCCTGATCTGTATCAGAAACAGTGTGGCCAGCAGGATTAAGGCAGTGATTGTTCCCCTGTACTCGCCCCACTGCTGAGGCTGCACATCAAATACTGTGTCCAGTTCTGTATACCTCACCACAAGACACTGAGGTGCTGGAGCGGGTCCAGAGAAGGACAGCAAAGCCTGGAGCAAAGCTGATGAAACGCCTGGAGCACAGTTTTTATGAGAAACAGCTGAGGTTGTTCATTTTGGAGAAAAGCAGGCTCAGGGGTGACCTTAGCACTTTTACAACTACCTAAAAGGAAGATGGAGCAAGGAGGTGGCTGGCCTCTTCTCCCAAATAACAAGTGATAGGATAAGAGGCAATGGTCTCAAGCTGCTCCAGCAGAAGTTTAGACTGGATATTAAGAAAAACTTCTTCTCTGAAAGGGTAATCAGTCATTGGAACAGGTTTCTGAGGGAAACGTTTCTGGAAGTGTCCAAAAACCATGTAAATGAGGCCCTTAGTGACATGGTTTAGTGGTGGACTTGGCCGCCCTGGGCTAACAGCTGGACCTGATAACCTTTAAGTGTCTTTTCCAACCTAGCTGACTCTATGAAAAAAGATATTCAAATAGGCTGGATTTTTTTTTTATAGATCTATGTGGGAAGATAATGACAACATGGAGTAACCTTGATAGTTTGGTGAAAATCTGCAGGAGCTAATAATCCATGGATGCATGTCACTGTCAGTGATAAGTGAACATGCTTGTTATGATACATCTGGTATCCCTCCGCAAGAGGCAGTTATCTCATAAACTTGTTTTTAGTATCAAACAAATGTCTGATCATATTTCAGTTTCAAAGGTTTGACTCTTGTGGACAAGCCTACTAGAAGCTTGTGACAACAGACCAGAGTTAAGCTTTATGATGATGTTATTCAGTGTCTCAAGGACCAAAAACAACAAAAATTTGTGCGTACGTATACATTAAGAAACATTACTCTGTCCTCCATCTTTAATACAAGGCACCCTTGTGAGTTTCTTGTAAAGTCTCTAGTGTTGAAAGATGTGAGAGGGACATCTGGAAGATGTGAAAAAGCATAACTAGATTTCTTATTTTTCATTTACATGAAGTAAATTCTTACATAAATTGAAACCATTTCAATTTCAAGGTTTAAAAACCAGGTGAGACAGCAAAGTGATCAAACCAAAATTAGCAAATTAGGTAAACTACATAACCTTTACTGCGTCAAGCAACTTATACTGCTGTTACCTTAATGAGAAAGGTATTTCATCTTCAGCTAAAGCTGTACAGTCATAACACCTTTTTAGTCTTCCACATCTTAATATAAGATTGAGTAACTGAAAAAATAGTACTTCTCACACAAAAAAAGGATTAAATAAAGGACTTCCTCTCCTGATTTCATTGTTTGAATTTGAAAGATTTCGGGCAAATAGGCTGTACATTTCTGGTAAAACCATTGTTCAGGGATAGATCACCCCAATCAGTCTAAGCCTGTGACAAGAAACTTGATAGTCTTAAAAAGAGGAGAGGAATTACTTCTGGCTTAGGACACCAAAGTGGCTGATAGCTACACAGTAATTAGCACAGTACTTTATTTAGGCTCATCTGTAAAATGAAATATCAGTTTCTTTGATGTAAAGCTGTCATAACTGAATAACTGTTATAAAACTCCAAAACCTTCATCTTGATTATTTTATAAAACAGATGTTTATTAAAAATGTTAGCATACAGCAATTCCCAATCTTTATTGAGAGTTCCCTAGTGTTTCTTCAATGTTCTACTTGTTTTGGTGCTCTCATAGGAAGAGGTAACGCATACATACCCATTCAAGCATTCATGATTATGCACAGTGATAGAAACATAGAATCATAGAATAGTTAGGATTGGAAAGGACCTTAAGATCATCTAGTTCTATCCCCCCTGTCATGGGGGGGGACACCTCACACTAAATCATGTTACCCAAGGCTCTGTCCAAACGGGCCTTGAACGCTGCCAGGGTTGGAGCATTTAAAATCTCCC
The DNA here is from genome assembly GCF_012275295.1 of Melopsittacus undulatus. Taxonomy (NCBI): domain Eukaryota; kingdom Metazoa; phylum Chordata; class Aves; order Psittaciformes; family Psittaculidae; genus Melopsittacus; species Melopsittacus undulatus. The sequence goes on from NC_047531.1 coordinate 71,870,356, forward strand.
TGGGCAACCCATTCCAGTGCCTCACCACCCTTACAGTGAAGAATTTTCTCTTTACATCCAATCTAAACTTCCCCTGTTTAAGTTTCAACCCATTACCCCTTGTTCTATCACTACAGTCCCTAATGAATAGTCCCTCTCCAGCATCCCTGTAGGATCTCTTCAGATACTGGAAGGCTGCTATGAGGTCTCCCCTCAGCCTTCTCTTCTCCAGGCTGAACAGCCCCAACTTTCTCAGCCTGTCTTCATACAGGAGGTGCTCCAGTCCTCTGATCATCCTCGTGGCCCTCCTCTGGACTTGTTCCAACAGTTCCATGTCCTTTTTGTGTTGAGGACACCAGAACTGCACACAATGCTCCAGGTGAGGTCTCACAAGAGCAGAGTAGAGGGGCAGGATCACTTCCTTTGACCTGCTGGTCATGATCCTTTTGATACAGCCCAGGATACGGTTGGCTTTCTGGGCTGGAAGCACACTGAAGCTGGCTCATGTTCATTTTCCCATCGACCAACACCCCCAAGTCCTTCTCCACAGGGCTGCTTTGAATCTCTTCTCTGCCCAGTCTTTAGCTGTGCCTGGGATTGCTCTGACCCAGGTGTAGGACCTTGCACTTGGCATGGTTAAACTTCATGAGGTTGGCATTAGCCCACCTCACAGGTGTGTCAACGTCCCTCTGGATGGCATTCCTTCCCTCCAGCATCATATCAACTGAACCACACAGCTTGGTGTCATTGGCAAACTTGCTGAGGGCGCACTCAATCACACTGTCCATGTCATGTTAATGTTATGCAGTATAGGAATTAGATACTCTATCCATAAAGGTTTAAAACACAATTCTGATACTTTGTTTGCTTTCACAAGTTGTGTGATGATTACTGGTGAATTAGCAGGTCAAGGCAATGAGGATCCCACACTACATTAAGCACACTTGGATGGGGAGTTACATGGCACTAGTTAGTCTGACCATATGCTCTATACTCATTCAGTGCCAGAGTGCAACAAGGGCTAGCAGCACACTCTGGGCTGGGGGCTGGGATCAGTGGAGGGACACCATGGTGGGCAGCAAGGCAGTTTCTGGCAGACAGAAACAGAACTGCGTCCTTGTCCAGGACAGGGCAGTAAAGGGCACTGGAGCAGCCCCAGGCATTAGATAGGTCCATAGGAAACATCAGTACCTGACCTGGTGAGGGGAACCAGTGTATGATACAACCCTTTCATGACTGGACACGGCTGTAGGGATAGATCTATTTTTGAGGTTGGGCCAGGCTATTAGACCACAGATGGTCTCACAAACACAGATAAACCCACACTGAACCTTTGGTGAATCCAACAGAGAGAAGCTGGCAAAGACAGAAGTTACAACGTAAAAAAAAAAAAAAAAGAAAACGAAAGGGGTTCAGCAACAAGATATCACAGACAAAGAAAGGGCAAGAAGGACAGGAAATTATATCAAGACAAGAAAAAATCTCATTCTCAGACAACAGAATGAGCTGTAAAATGTGGTCTTATGGTTGAAAGCATACGTTAAAGCAAAAATTAATGGTTTGTTTTCTTATCCAGATATGATGAAAGTTCTCAGTGGTTTGAAAACTTTTTAGTATGAGTTAGTATGAGTGTTTGGTAGTCACTGAAGTGGCACAAGCTCAGTTACTATTTTGGCTTCTCATGTCTGCACTGCGGAAAGCATGTGCTGCTCAGCTGGAGTGGATTTTCCAGTTTACTTTCATCTGAAAGTAATCTTGTTTATATACATTTTGCAGTCAAACTCAATCATAATAAACCAGGAGGATCAGGAGGTTTGTTTCAGAAGTGTATTATTGCTCCAGACTAAAATGCATGAAGATTCATTATCTGTCAAATATAAATGTGGGGAAAACTACCAGAAACACGCTCTCATCAAGATAACTCTTTTCCTGCTTTTCTGTTGCAGGTCAGTCCCTAGAGAAGCTATGAACATTGTTCATCTTCTAACAGCATGGAACTTCCAAACTATATTCAAATATTGGCAACACATACTGGCTCAAAGTCATGAAATTTGCAGAGAACAGGCAAGGCATATTTAAAAAGATCAGATTTTAAATTAGCGTACTAGTTATTGTCTTATCAGATACTATAAAACTAGATCATTTAAGATCAGAATGAGATGAATACCAAGGAACATAAATTACCTCAGATACATAGAAGAAATAATTGATCAACCAGATAGGAAAACTGCAAAATCCACATAGTAAAAGCAGTAATTTTAAAGTAAACTGGCTTAGCCACATAGTGAGGTATCTCTCCTACTCTCCACCTTTGCTATTACTCAGTTTAATGTCAGCAGTGTATTATTTATGAAGAAATATGCCATGATGAGCAGCATACATAGTTCTATTGCCAGATACTAAAGCTATGAAGAAAACTTACTGTTTTTTTTTTCTTTATTTTTTTCCAGCTCACTCTTAAGTGACCAAAATTTCTATAAGGATAGTAATTTTTATAAATGTCAGCTGGTAAATCCAAAAATACAAAGCTCTAAGCATATTGTTGATGGAACTCCAGCTTTTTTCTTTTTTTTTTTAGAGATTCATTACAAAAAAAAAGCAAAACAAAACAACCCTCTGTATGTTTTATATCAAGTCAGAAAAATGTGTAGCTCATGCAAAACAGTTCTCTTTTCCTGAAAAAAGATAGGCAATTATTTAAGAAAATGAGGACACTTTACTCCCTTCCAGTAAATTAAAATTTTTGACCTCAGCAAAACAAGACCACACACGAATATCTGCATTCTTGTAACAAATTAGAAGTGATCTCATAAAGAAGAAAGACAGTGGAGGCTTTTTGAACATGTAATTCTTGTAGTTCTTTTAGAGAAATTATAGCTTGAAACATTATGTATTGTCTATTCAGATTCTTGTGGTTACTTCAGTTCTTGTCTACAAATTTTATTATGTCTTTCTGCACATCAATTAAGTATAGTTTGCATATTTTTCCAGACGAAGATACATTTTAGAAGTGGATTAAACAATAACCAACATTACCCTTTTTTTATATACACCTGAATAGTATTTTGCAATGGAAGGTGCTTAAAACATGTGAAAAATATACAGTAATAATCTGAGTTTTGGAAGACAAGATAAAAAAACCTAAACGAATCAATAAGGTTGTTATATATTTCTTAATCAGAAACAGAAAGCAGAGTATGTTTTTTATCACTGTCTCCATTATCCCTTATTATTTCTAATGACTCTGTCATTTAGCAATTGTGAAGTTTAACAAAAATTTAGCATAATTGAAACCTGTAATGTTCAATGAAAAATGATCCACATAATCCTTACAATAAGTGTTGGAGTCCTGAGGGGAACAATAGTGGTCTTTTATGTTTTCTGCTTCATCTGTGAGGATCTTTAGAAAGCCTTATCATTGTAACAAACAAATGCTTCACGAACTCCAGTTAATTAATTCTTGAGGAACTCTGTCAAATTAGGTAATAATATTCCTAGTTTATATGTTAGGAAAGGAATTGTTCAGATCACGACAAAATTTGAAACAAAATTTTATTTATCTGCATTTAAAATTATTTTCTTTATTGCTTACCTGTTAAATGCAATGTATTTTTATAATATAGGGATTATATGTAGCTATAGCATCATAGAAATCATAGAATCATAGAAAAGTTTGGGTTGGAAGGAACCTTCAAAGGTCATCCAGTCCAACCCCCCTGCAATGAACAGGAACATCTTGAACTAGACCAGGTTGCCCAGAACCACATCCAGCCTGGTCTTGAATGTCTCCAGGAGTCACATCCACCACCTCTCTGGGCAACATGGATCAGTATTTTACTACCCTCATTGCAAAAAGCTTCTTGCTCATATCCAGCCTGAATTTCCCCTCTTTTAGTTTAAAACCGTCACCCCTCATTCTACCACAACAGGCTCTCCTAGAAAGTCTCTCTCCATCTTTCTCTCGGGCCCATTTTCAGAATTGAAATGCCGCTATAAGGTTTCCCTGGAGTCTCCTCTTCTCCAGCCTGAACAATGCCAACTCTCTCACCCTTTCCTCATAGATGAGGTGCTCCATCCCTCTGAACATTTTTGTGACCCCTCTCTGGACCCTCTTCAACAGGTCCATGTCTTTCCTGTGTTGGGAACTCTAGAGCTGGATGCAATAACTCCATGTGAGATCTCACCAGAGCAGAGGGGCAGAATCACCTCCTTTGACCTGCTGGCCATGCTCCTTTGGATGCAGACCAAGATAATATTTACCTTCTTGGCTGCAGGTGCACATTGCTAGCTCATATCCAATTGTTCATCCACCAGTACTCTCAAGTCCTCCTCAGAGGTACTTTCAATCTCCTCATCCCCCAGGTATTTGTTATGTACACTACTAGCTTTTCCAATGGCCAAAACAGTATGTATGTATGTATGTATGTTTCTGTATGTCATTGGCACATTGTTGAAAATGCAACTCTTTTTCTGAAAAAATGTCCATGTCCTAAATTATTTAAAGGCAATTTTTGTTAGCTTCAGTTCTTTATAAAAAACCTTTAAAATACTGTATTTATGTCCCAGATGGAATAGAAGGAATTCTGAAGTCTCAAAGCTTACTGGACATGCAGAGAAAATAACACATCTCAGACAACAAAACATAATGGTGTGGACTTATTTATGCATACACACATAGATTATTAAAGATAATTATTTACCTTGCCATCAGCTTCCTCTCACATAGTTCCAACATTTTAATTGGAATTAAGACTCATGAGAGTGTTCCTTATTGATTCATTAACAACTGCATTAAGTGTACTGTCAAGCATAAGGTTAAAGTTTGCATACTTACAACCTCCTGAGAGATTTATTAACAAATCACTTCTGAAAAACTTAGCAGAGATCATTATCACAATATGGCATTGAATTATTGCATATAACTTACAAAGGAATACATAAAACAACTTTGAAAAATATTACAATTACTGAAAAAAGTTGACAAGTGATAGAAAAAGATGTAAGTTAAAAAAAAAAGAAAAGAAAGATGTGAATACTGCTTCAGAATGGTGATGCTACAGTGGAACATACATTAAATATAATGAGATGCAGTTAAAAATATAGATGCTTTGCATAGATGGTCTTTTTTCTTTAAATTTATATTCTTCAGTATAATGTAAACAAAAAAAAAAATTGGCCTTATAGCCACATGTCATAGGCCATATTGTCAATCCTAACGTGAGTAAAGTTTTTGCAAGTATGAATTTTGGATATTATGATGAAAGAGCATATAGTAATGAGACAACATGCTTTGACTGAATTAATAGAGAGGGTGGCCAGGCTGAAAGAAAACTGTTCCGTTCACTTGCAGGTCTGCTTTCTAGTATTCCTTTAGTTGTGGCATTGTACAAAGACCTTCCTTAAGAGATGTTATCCACCACACACACATACTACTCACAATCACAGAGCACACGTGCATCTCACACAAATACATGCCACATGTGCACACTTGATTGCCACACACATGGACAAAGGCACTGCCTTCAAGCAGTAACAACATATAACATTACCAGGACTTACCCACACAAGTGTAATGCAGGCAGATGCAGGCAGGTCTCCTCCTCCTCTTCAGCTGATAAAAGCAGAACCTTACTAGCGAAAGCACATGTACACACACCACTCTCTGTGTCTGCAAGCACACACACATTTGTAGATCCTTCAAATACCAGCATGGCCCCCCTGTCTGTCCAACACTCCTATCCAGATCCTGGGCCCTTTTATCCTGTTCATGGCTGTAAGTCTTCCACTCACAGGTTAGAAATATTTTATATGCAATTGGCACATTTTCTGTCTCTGGCTATTACCCTCTTCGTTTCTCACTGATCCCTTTCCCCTAAATATTCCTTAATAAACTTTGCATAGTCTGGCAGATCCCCTTGAAAATCCCAAATTCTCACATTGATATTGTTTCCCTTTTTCTATCAGCTGCAAAATTCAAATGGCCTTCTCTAAAGATGTGCCTGGGACGACCTTGATGAAACAGATGATTTCACCTTTAACATAACTTTATAGCCTTGCTTACTGAATTCCAGATTCCCCATCTGCCATCTTGACTTCCATCTCTGACAGTGATGCTCAACAAGGAGTCACCAATAGAAAATTATATTTTTTTTGCACCTGAAGAGCTAATTGCACCTGCGTCTTTTTGAATAACTAGGTATCTCCTCACCCCTGTTACTGTTCCCCCTTTATAACATCCCTACATTTTATTATTGCTTTCTCTGTTCTCACAGCATAGTCATACAGTTCGTTCATGTTTCCTTCTGTGATGCAAACACTGGCATTCATCATTCATCTAACTGCTTTGAAAAATGAACAGCAGCATAAATTTTCTTTCCATTTTCCACAGAAATTTTCTTATATTCCATTAACTAGATAATATTCTTGCATGCCAAAGGGTCAGATGTAGCAATTTCATATTGAAGACCTTTGTTCTCACCAGAATGTTTTTAAACAAGCCTGTTTCTTCCTATAGTTCCTTTGTGTTTTTCTCCCTCCACATGTGTTACCCTTACGTTCACTTAGCAAACCCCTTCTGTAACTTATCTCACACAGACTCTGTACCCTCTTACTGCATCCAGCACTTCAATTTAAAATTTGCTTCGCTGTTTGTTGTCACTACTTTTTTTATACAAAATGCTATAGAATTATCTTAGCCTTGTTTTTTCCTTCCAACTAAAACCAAAAAAAAACCCAAACCAAAAAAACAACACAAAACTTGAGAGAATATGGTATTCAGTCTGTAAGCTAAGGCAACAAAGCACAGTCTGCAAAAGATATATGCTGATTTGGTTATCTTCCAGCAGACTGTTTAATGATTTTTTGTAATACTGTCTTTTACAGTGTACCTGTGCTGTTTTTAGCTAGGGTAAAGTTACTTTTCTTCACAGTAGCTAGCATGGGGCTTTGCTTTGTCTTTGTGCTGGAAACTGTGTTGATAATTCAAGGACATTTTTGTTATTTCTGAGCAGTGCTTACACACAGTCAAGGCCTTTTCTGCTTCTCACACCATCCCACCAACAAGTAGGCCAGGGGTACACAGGAAGTTGGGAGGGAACACAGCTGCGACAGATGACCCAAATTGACCAAAGGGATATTCCATACAATATGATATCATGCTCAGCACATAAAGCTGTGAGAAGAAAGAAGGGGGAGATGTTTGGATTTATGGTGTTTGTCTCCCCAAGTAATTGTTGCGCATTGTGGAGACCACCTTTCTTGGAGAACAGCTGCCTGCTGATGGGAAGTAGTGAGTAAATTCCCTTTTTTGCTTTGCTTGCATGACTGGCTTTTGCTTTACCTTTTCAGCTGTCTGTATCTCAACCCACGAATTTTCTCATTTTTACTTTTCCAGTTCTCTTCTCCATCCCAATGAAAGTAGGGGCACTTAACTGAGCCGCTGTGTGATGCATAGTCACTGCCTGCTGATAAACTACAATAATCCCAATCTCAGGAAAGCCATTTCCCTCACTGATTCTACAAATCAGTCTTGAAACGATACTTTTAATTGCTCTGCTTGAAAGAACAAAAGAAATAACATTTCTTTATGTTGTAGCACTGTGTAAGCAACACAAGCAAAACAAAAGCAATGTCACTGAGACATTTTTTATATGAGGAGGTAAGTGTACAGCTAGCTGGAATGTCAAATTCTATTAGTAACTGCAAAAATGATCTTGAATAAGGAATTTTGAAATTAAGTTATTATACAATGATTTCTTTCATTGCCATGCACAATTTCATGTCTTTGCTTAGGGATAGGTGCAGAGCTTTCTTTGCATTATTTTGCTTTAACATCAAGACAGCTACCACAAGGAATGATAGCTCAGTGGAACAGTCATCTTAGCTCACTGCTAAGTTTGGGAGAAGGAAAAAAACAATATTCACCCTGATCTTTTTTTGGTTTGGGTTGTTTTTTTTCCTACAACTTTAATACTGTCCACCCAATGAGACTTTCTTTAATAGAGCACAATACCCATACATGGAAAGTATATCCAAGATCTCTCTCTCTGGCATCTCAAGTGTAAGAAGTAGGATACAATGAGTACAGCTTATTCATTGCAGTCAATGTATGTTGACTCAGTTCACATGAACTGAAAAATAGAAATAATCACAAATCTTGTGACTGAATGAAGTTTTAGATTTTTTCTTCAATTCCATAGCTGAAAAATGTCACAAATGATATTTTTCTCCTTTATCTTTTTATGAATAGTTTATAAAAGACTATGACACATTTATTCATTATGAGACTGAGGGAGACGAACATATACTTTTTTAAAACATATTTTAAGGACCTTAAATTATCAAAGGCATTCTTATTAAGCTGGGCATATGATATCCACAGAAGATTTTTGTTTTTCTGTAATAATGATGGAGATCGGACCAGGCAATGCATTTAAGATGTTGCTAGATATCTACATTCAGTCATGGAAATTGAACCAAGTGCCTCATGGATCAGAGGTCATATTTGCAGTGGGAAGTGTGAATATAAGTGTTCCTATATAATTGGAATTTTTTTAAAAATTATCTTTATTATTTTTTGAGGAAGAGGAGTAAACCAGATAGCTCTTGCTGGGAATATTATGGGAATATATATATTATTTTATTCCATATTCTAATTCTAATATACAAAACTATTATTTAGTATATCCAATTTAATATTCTTACAAATGAAACTTAATCAGATCAATGAATATAGTATTATTTAGTCTTACAGTCAATAATTCTATAAACTCCCCACTTCACTAATATTGCCTAAATTATGGCAAAATCATGAACTGAAGAGTCATAAAGAAAAAAAAGTGAGATTTTGTTAATATTACTTATTTCCTTTTAAGATTATGCCAGTAATTACATGAGTATTAAGTACTGAGCTTTCTTATTCAAAGTATGCTATTTTAAATGTTGCACACTGCTTAATATAAACAGTACAGATTATTTATATATCTCTCTAAATTTCTGTAAGCCCACTTCTAAATGAAAACTATAAATCTCTCTGGTTATTGATCTCTTTGTAGCTTAAATATGTTTTAAAATCAACCAGAAATCTCAGCAATGAACACTCAGACTCAGGCTTGTGATTTTCATGATACAAAACCTGTGTGATTGTTAAAGGCTTTTCTTGACATTTTAGCAGATGAAGTGTGTCAATAGCAAGGAAATTCTAAAGACTGTCAATTCTAATGTGAGGCATTGGTCTCCAATTATTCATGACACTACAAAATTCCTGGAACCAAAGTTCCATCTTATATTCACATACTTAATCGAGAATCTGTGTCATAATCTTCCTTGGAACAATAGTTACTGTGTAATCTGATTAACTGCTGTTTTTTGCTTTTAGGGGTTGGTTTTTGGTTTGGTTTGGTTTTTTTTCAAGTCTTCAACTTAAGAATTTGGAATAGTACACTGGTCTTTATTTACAAATAATCCATGAACAAAAAAAAACAATAGGGAGTGATGTAGTAAAAATCCATTTATCTAATCCTTCCACAATTCTGATAGTTACTAAAAGTAATCAATTGCTTATCTGAGATACTAAGTAACAACAATAAAAATAGTTCAGCACTTCGTTACAGTGTTTTATTACCAGATCAACGTAATGATTTTCTCTAGTCATGAAAGAAAAGATTAATCACTAGAATAAAGGAAATTCATCCATCCATTAGATAGAAATGAATAGATTTAATCCTACCATTAATTCATTAAATGCTACAAATACCCATCCCAAATCTGGATTGACTGTACATGGACTGATTACTGACTGGAAAATCACTGAGTTCACAACACTCTAAGTATTTAGAAACATATCTATGTACATCTCTCAGTATGTAGAAAACACCTGCTTTAAATAAATGAGAAAATCAACACCAGTCCTTGAACTGAACTGGTTTTAATGCAGTATTTATAACTTTAATTACAAATTCATTTTTTTTCTTATTTGTATATCCCCTTTATATATATATACACTTATATATTTATATATATATTTATATATATTCTAAGTGATATTGGTTCTAGGAGAATATACCATCCATCTATTTATTTGGCTTAACATTAAAAAATTGAAAAATAAAGAAGCTTGCTTAAAGGTTTAGAATTATTTTCTTTTGAAATAAAAAACTTATAAATGTCTATAAGCATTTAGCATCACTGTTGCAAATGAAGTTGAAGTTGTATAATGAAAAAAACAAAAAAACAAGACTATAAAGAGTTAAATCTGGGACCCCTGAAAATATTTCTCGATGCAATTCTGTTATACCTGAGACAAGTGAAGTCAGATATGTTAGGATTCTGTATTTATGCTTTTGTACTAGACTGTAAACACTGTTTATTTACAATGATTTACAATGGTAATTCAAGGTCTGCAATGGGGTCAATAATTCAGGTTCTTAGTAGTTGTGATGCAAAATGTTACCTGTAGTTTACACATGCATGAGCAAGACTATGTGTAATCACATTTACATGTTGCCTGATACAGAGATTTATATGCATTTTTACTAAAATAAAGATAAAATGCAATACATTCTCTTTGCATATTGTGAAAGCTAGTGTGCTAATATTATGAAACATATGATCTGAGAAAAATTCTAGAGGAAAAAAAGATTGACTACAATATGGATTTTAAATAAAGATGTTTTAATCCTGAAAATAATTTAGAGCTTCTTTAATTCAACAGTGCTATAAGTCACCAGACTAGACAAAACTATGAAGATAAAGCTGTACGGGCATCTGAATCTTGCTGTTGTGAATATCTGAGAGGAAAAGTGAGTCAGTCACTAAGAGTATTGATTCCTACTTCCCCTTTACTTCCAGTTTTTCTGCCCCAGTGTTATGCTGAGCTGGGGCAGAAAACAGCAGTTGCAGTAATGAGAACATATGCAAGAAGGCAGAGATATTTTTACTTGCCTAAGTACTTTGGAAAGAGGTATCTACCTTTCTACTTTATTCATGGTATTCTAAAAAAAAAAAAGAAGGCATTTTTGTCTTCTATTTCACTCACAGAGAGCTGAGTTAATCTGACTTTCTGAAGACTTACTACTTTTAAAAATTCTATAAGCAAAAGTTAACATCAGCTATATCACTTCCACATTTTTCACATACCCAGAATTTTTGCAAGTATTATTACAGCCTATGCTGTAATAATACTTGAAAAACACACTGAGTCTGAAAGGACTGATTCATATTGCTTTCCTTTGTCTGTGTCACAAACTATTGTCCATACCCAGACTGACATCTCTATTCTGCAACATGGGTGAAAAAATTTCCAATCTAGCCAGTCTATACTACTCCCTTTTGGAATACAGAACAAAACTATGAGGTTATAAATGCTTGTGTATGATAAGTAGAAAAAAAAATCTTCTAGAATTAAGGTATATAAAACTGAAGCTGACCAAAAGGAAGTGATTGTTTACAATTGAGACTTTTAGCTTAGTATACAGCTGGCAGAATAAATGTGTAAATCATCACTGTGACAGCAGCATTACCTTGTTTTAGGAGAAATGAGTCAGGAAAATCTGTAGTACTCTAACACTGTAAGATATTATTATTATTATTATTACTGTTACTACTACTACTGAACAAAAAAGACTTCAAATGGGAAATGTTTCAGAAAACAGATTATCCCTGTCTGGTGAATTCAGCAGCTTGGATCACTGATACAGACTTAACAAAACTATGCATATTGTAAATTTCTTGGTTCTTCTTGTAAGAAATGGAACTATGCTTTTGAAATGTTATCTAGAATGTAACTGGTTAACTGTTTAAGAAATTTTGGAAATTTCTGAAGCAAGCAGAGGTTAAGAGAACTAAGGAAGCAGTTAAAAAAGAGTAACAGGAGTATACTGTTTTTCTAGTCTCCAAGGAAATCTTATGGGTTTGTTTTCTAATTTGCAGACAGTTTCCAAAAAGTTAACATTTATTGATTTATGAATTATAAATATAGAAGGAATATGGAAAATACAGAGTTATAAATATAGAAGGAATAAGTTATGAACATCCTTACATATCTAAATCCCAGGCCAGAGGACTTAATTTAATTAAATTCTAATCTGAATGAGAGTATATCTCTGTGGGGAATTATGGTTGCTTTAAAATTTACAAGTGTTTAGGAATCCTCCAAAGACTTGGTTAGCTGATGCATCAGTTATTTATACTAAAAAAAAAAAAAAAAAAAGAAAAAATCTTATGTGCTTAAATAGCACCTAGTTTCATCTCAAAGTATTTGATTGTATGGTAACTTGGTGTTTAAATAACCTTTTTATCAGCTTCCTGCACTCAGGTACATGTTTCCAGACCACAGTCTAGATACTTCCTTTTCTTTTTTGCTACATTAACCAGAATTACTTGCTTGATATTTACCATGTAATTTAAAGTTATTTTCTAATTTATAATATTAGAGTAAATTTACATCATCAATTATAGTAAATTTACATTACTAATATTTTTTAAAATAATTCATTAGATGCTAACAGTATTTTCCTGGTTTATGATGAATTTACTTTTTAATTATGTAATATGAATACATGACCATCTACCTTTTATATAAAGTTTATAGCTTTTACAGTGAAATTTAGCTTTCCCATTACTGCATTACTGCAGACAACTTCATGTTACCACCCTACCTACAAGCATAGTTTTCCCTTCCAAAATCAGATTTAACTTTGTTATTAAATTATATGTGTATTCTTGGATTGGATCCTGTGATTCAATTCAAAACTAAGACATTTACATGTAGAAATCTGTATATGAGAAGTGTCTAAATTCTTTTTACAGGTAACACAACTAGTCAGTAGAACAGATGCAAAGATTTGCCTGATAGGTCAATTGACTAAACATAGGCATCTATTGATGTTTCAAAATAAGAGTATTTGGTGCATCTAATAAATGGCCAGTAAGATACCCATACCCTTCAAGATTAGCTACTGGAAACCAAATGTAATATTAGGACATTTAGCATGCACTACAAGTTAAACTGAGCTACACTTCAGCCTTTACTGTACTGAAGAAGTATTCAATTTTCTTGCCCATAAATGGACTGTATCATTCCAAATTCCTTGTGGCATCCTGCCTAGCCACCAGCAGCCACTCCAGAAAAACACGTCTCCTGTAAGTCCTGCTAGTACTCTGTAGATATACTGAATAAATTAGGGCAACTCAGATGGCCCTGGATATCTATTAAATAAATGAGTTGAGCTACGAATTTACATCAAGTACCTTGGAGTTTTAGACATCTGTCTCACATAGGATCACATCATCAGTATCCAGCTCAAGCTCTTAAATGAGCATCCTGCTTAGACAAGTCAGTTTCCTGATCTGTCTACTTATTTTCCTGGGTGTCAGGATAGACTTTTCTTGTACTTTATTAATGCTGTCCTCAAAAACCAGACAGCTTTCTTGCTCTCCTTTGCCATTCAGAGCTGCCACCCATGAGATCTCACCATTTCCTTAAACCAAAGTCTGATGAAATACAGTGTGTTAAACCTGCTACTTGTTTTCAGCACTTCCTTCAGGATATTGAACTCCATTATTTCATGTCACATGTAGACATCTATGTTAATATGATATTAATACAGAGCTGATATGCACATATTGTGTCTTAAACTATTTCTGTCTTGTTTCTTTTATCCTTCTTTCTGAAGTCTTAGTCATCGTTTACTGCAATTGCTATTCGCCTTCCAAATGATTTTTTATATATATTAAATTCCCATCTGCTTAAGCATAATTTTCTTAAACAATTATCAAATGCAGTATAATTTTGCCATTTAGAACTACTGTTGAAGACAGGCTACTCCATGTCACGTAAGATATTCAAATTAAACACATAAGAACCAGAGACTAACTTAAAAAAAATATTTATTTAATTAAAATATTCAATCCACAAATACCCTTTTTTTGTTTCCAACAGTCCCCTTTCATGCTGTTCAGTTAAAAAAGCATAATACATGTAAGTAAGATATGGTTATTTAAAAGAACAGAACACCTGATTTGTTTCTATTTCATCTGCTGTGATACTTCACATTACACATTAGGAAACATAAAGAAAAACGTCATTTCTACACATATGTTGGAAGCATTTAAATGGCTAACATTGATATTTTGGTACAATGCCTCTCTTTTGTCAGACACATAACCAAAAAGGATAATAAAATGGCCAGGTTATCTAAAACTAAACTATTCTTTTCCCTTCCTATTCAAGTTTCTCTATATCCTTTAGCATATGCTGTAGTTAGAAACAGTCTCTTAAGAATGTGTAGTGTTAAGCTTTTCTAAGCTACATATAATTAATGATGCCATAAGAAACACCTTCATATGTAAACATTTACACAAAGATTTTTTGAAATAATAGGAATATGAGAGGTTCTCAGGTGGTCTCTGTCACCTGAGAAACATTATGATCAATAGCATATAATTTTTCATCTGAAGAGGAGTAAATCATTGCAAGATAACTGTGGCATACTTGGTAATTTCTGTATTGCAACTGCAAGACAGCTTTGGGACAGAAATGTTGGGAGGGTTTATATACATATTTATAGGTATGCACATGTATGTATAGAGATGTAGAGATATAGAGGGGGGTTAATCGTTTGGGGTTTGGGGGGTAGGTATTTTTGTTTGCTTGGCTGGTTTTGTTGGGGTTTTTTTTGTTTGTAGTTTTGGGGTTTTTTGCTTGTTTGTTTTGTTTTTTTCAAACAGAGTGAAATTGTGTACATAGTGATCCAAAGCTACCTTCAGTGACTTTAATCAATTTGCCAGTCTTATTGGGGGGTATACTGGAAAGAAGTATCTTAAGAATTTTTAAGTGACACGCAAGAGACACAGTTATGTTAAGACAGTCCCAGTTAAAACAATGTCACTGTTAAAAAGAATGTTGGTAATTAACGCTTGGTCTTCACTTTGTGATGGCACAGCTTACTTCATGAATACCAATCAGAATAGAGAACAAAGAAGAGGGAGGCGATACTCCAGTGTTAATAATGCCATAATCTGGAAATATGGGATAGAGAGTTTATGCTATTTTTATTTTACTTGTAAGTGCACCTGGTCAAGCATAAAGTATATGGTTATCAGATACCTAATGGTCACCAGAGACTTGACAATATAAATTACTTAAGTCTAATGAAGACAAATAACACTCTAGACATTGACACATACTACATACTGAAGAGAAACTGACACTGATGTTGTTGCCAGGCAACTCATCTACCCATGTAAAACACGCATTCCCATTATTATTATATGTATCCAGAAAAATATGAGGCTGGGGCAGGGGGTCAGACACTAGTATTTTCTTTCACTGAATTACTACTGCATAGAAATGTATCAGAAAAAAAAAAATCTATATTCACTAATATAATTGTATTGTGTTCTTAAATTTAAGATCATTTTTTTTAAGGATCTTAAATATAAAACACGGTAAGAAAGCACATTCACTTACTTGTGGTGGCATTTAAAAAGCTAAATTTTACATTTTCATTGAATAATGATGCTTTCCTTACAGATTTATATTAGGAGCTGGGCAATTTTCTTGATACAGTGCTAATCATTATCTGTAAGTAGATGAAATCACACTTTGTCTCATTCAGTTCAAACAGTAAATGTATTCAGCTCTATCACCATTTATTCTTTAAGCAGCCAATTTATGACAGATTTTTGTTTTCTGTTTTCATTTCCTTTCTCATGTTATAGAATAGGTCTGTGATTGTCTTTTTACATACTGTTTTCCTAAGTGCTATACAAGTAGGTCTGTGATTGTCTTTTTACATACTGTTTTCCTAAGTGCTATACAAGTACCACATAAATATCATAATTAAGATTTATTTCTAACACAACAAAATTGAATTACCATTAAGAGAAGTGTATAGATCTTAATGATATTATAGTAAAGCTCAGAAAGCCATCCTGTAACAATAATTTCTCTAAGAACTTACTCTCATGTTTTCTTGATTGTGCTACAACATCACTGATTAATACACACTCCAAGAAGCACGAAGAGTGTTTACCGTAAAAGCAGATGTCATTTTATGTTTCATTCCACAGTTTGATTCTTTATTTCAATGTACTTTGTTCTGCATTCTCACATAGGTATTTGGTAAAAGAGTAAAGCTATAGAAAAACATAAGCACACTTATTCTAGTGTGACAGTGAATTTCAAATTAGCTCCGCAGGGTACTTGAATCAGAAATGCAAGCTCTTTGATACTGGTCCTGTCTGTCTTCTAGATGACAATCATAACAAATATTCATCATGCTTAAGATGCCAGGGGCCAATTTTATGCTATCCAGACACAGTCTTCCAGTTTTCCTCACATCTAATACTAAGATAGATAATTGGGAAAATTCTTAGCCTCCAGCCTCGTAGCCTCCAGATCAAGAAATTATATCACTTGCAGTTATATTTTCAAGAACCTTAAAACCAAGTATTAAAAAAATATTGTTTGTTTATTCTTTGTTGCCCTTATCCCTTGACATCATTCTGGCTGTCAAACAACTAATAAGATTAACATTACTTTAAAATAAAATGCTACACAAAGGCTTGTTCAGTGCTGCATCCAATATTGAGTAACAAATATCTAGAACTTCCTGTAATTTAAATCCTAGGATTATACATTGTGATATCCTTTCCAAACTAGCTGAGGATATTTTTTTTTGTGTGTGTGTGTATGTATGTATATGTGTTCATATACGTCTGGCTTGAAATTGTGTTTAGTGATATAACCATAAATTCCTGTTCTGTTCCATTCCGTTCTGTTCTGTCATGTCCTATTCTGATGCCTAATGCATTGAAACCTCATGGAAAGATGCTTATCCACTAAAGCCTTAGACTCAGCATCGTAGCTAAAGAAGATATAGTGAAAACATGTATTAATTCTCCTAACAAGCAAGTTTTATATACTTCTTTCCTTCTCCCACTACTATTAGATGGAATCCTTACTGCTTGTTAAGGAATTAGTTTAATTGACCAATTCCATCTGCTTTTTCATGAATGCTATATAAGCAATGAGGATCAAATTCAGAATGCCTAAGTCAAGTATACATTACTGAACAAAAATAAGGTTTGGGTGTATAGTCTTTTGCTTAGTAAACGCATTTCAGAGAACTAAGACAAATTGTGTTGCTTCTCCCCATGCCACAGAATGCAAGAAATTTATGCCACTTGGCTTTGGGTCTTTACACAGACATGTGAGTTCTTCTGTTTGACTTAATTATATGTATTACAAAGAAGTACATCTTAACAGAATTATCTGCCTTTTTTTTTTTATTAAGGAAAATGTAAGGAATATTTAATGCTTTTCCAGTGTCTCAGTTTTCATATATGAGAGCATGCCTAAATGTCGCCCAAAATGAGAAGTGGGGTAAGACTGAAGACCAAAGGATCATGTAGCCAGCGAACAGCATTTTCAATTGTAAACAAATGTCTCCTCTCCTTGGAGAGAGAATGATATGAATTATAATTATATAATATGAATATTATATAATCCATACATATATGAATATTATATATCCACATATAATAATATATTAATATTATATATAATAATTATAACATTACATATTATATATGAATATGATATAATTAATATATAATTCACTTAATATGAATTTTGCATCAAGTGAGCATACAAACAAAATGCTGTATAAAAACAGATTTTTCTCAGACACACTTCGTGATCTTAATTAGTTCAAGCTTCCCCAGCCTTTTGGTTTTGGCCTTATAAAGTATGTTGGTGAAATTTATGTTGGAAATCGCACACAGTAGGGTGCAGGCTTCATCATATGACAATCTTTTCTTTGTAATATACCTTGATCATCAATGAGATAATTAACATTAAAAATCACATTATTATTACTGGAACCTAACGGCACCAATAAGATACTAGGAAAAGATTTCTGAATTATGTTTTATTACAAATAATTTCAGAATCTGTCAAAACATTTAGTAACAAATATAGTTTTTTCAAGTTCCGAAAGGCTTTTATTTCTGTTTTGCAATTCCAAAGGCTAGACTTTTAATTTTCTATTAAATGAAATACAAGACATTAAAATACAGAATGGCAATCTGAAAGAAGAAATAAACCAAATCAGCCTGTCTTGATCTCTTCTTAGCAAAATGTGTGCAAAAATAAAGTGAAAATAGATAGATGATAGATAGATGATAGATAGATAGATAGATAGATAGATAGATAAATGATAGACAGAAAAGCATCTTTTAGGATATATTTCCCATGTAAAATATTTTCTTGAGGACTATGTCTAATTTATTGCATAGGCACTGGGAATATTTGTGTGTATTTTTTAATGGTTTTTATCTTCTTTCTTCTACCTAATGTGTAATTTGCTAGAAGTTATAGTACCTATAAATATTCAAAAATACAAAATCTGTCACCTATATCCTAATTTCATTAAAAACATTGCACTATTCATTTACTTTTTTACTAAAAAAAAGGAATGTATGTTCAAATTATTTATTGGCTGATCTCAAATTATTTCCTATTATTCACAGAATCACAGAATCACAGAGTCCCGAGGGTTGGAAGGGACCTCAAAAGATCATCTAGTCCAACCCCCTGCAAGAGCAGGGTAACCTAGAGTACATCACACAGGAACTTGTCCAGGCGGGCCTTGAATATCTCCAACGTAGGAGACTCCACAACCCCCCTGGGCAACCTGTTCCAGTGCTCTGTCACTCTTACAGTAAAGAAGTTCTTCCTGATGTTAACGTGGAACCTCCTATGCTCCAGTTTACACCCATTGTCCCTTGTCCTACCACTGGATATCACTGAAAAAACTTAGCTACATCATCCTGACATCCACCCTTTACATATTTGTAAACACTGATGAGGTCACCGCTCAGTCTCCTCTTCTCCAAGCTAAAGAGACCCAGCTCCCTCAGCCTCTCCTCATAAGGGAGGTGTTCCACTCCCTTCATCATCTTTGTGGCTCTGCGCTGGACTCTTTCAAGTAATTCCCTGTCCTTCTTGAACTGAGGGGCCCAGAACTGGATGCAATATTCCAGATGCAGCCTCACCAATGCAGAGTAGAGGGGGAGGAGAACTTCTCTTGCCCTGCTAACCACACCCTTTCTAATGCACCCTAGGATGCCATTTGCCTTCTTGGCCACAAGGGCACATTGCTGGCTCATGGTCATCCTCCTGTCCACCAGGACCCCCAGATCCCTTTCCCCTTCACTCCTTTCCAGCAGGTCAACCCCCAACCTGTACTGGTACATGGGGTTGTTCTTCCCCAGATGCAAGACTCTACACTTGCCCTTGTTGAATTACATCAGGTTTCTCCCTGCCCAACTCTCCAGCCTGTCCAGGTCTCACTGAATGGCAACACAGCCTTCTGGTGTGTCAGCCACTCCTCCCAGTTTAGTGTCATCAGTGAACTTGCTGAGGGTACACTCAGTTCCCTCATCCAGGTCGTTGATGAAAATATTAAACAGCACTGGTCCCAGCACCGACCCCTGAGGGACTCCACTAGTCACAGACCTCCAGCTAGATTCTGTGCCATTGACCACAACTCTCTGCCTTCTTCCTTTCAACCAGTTCTTGATCCACCTCACTACCTGATCGTCAAGCCCACACTTTCTTAGCTTATCTATGAGAATGCTGTGGGAGACAGTATCAAATGCCTTACTGGAATCAAGAAAAAACACATCTACTGCTCTACCATCATCCCTCCACTTAGTCACTTCCTCATAGAAGGCTATAAGGTTGGTCAAACATGACTTCCCCCTCATAAAACCATATTGGCTGTTCTTAATAACCCCCTCATCCTTGATATGCCTAGAGATGGAGTCAAGAATAAGTTGTTCCATCACCTTTCCAGGGACGGAGGTAAGGCTGACCGGTCTATAATTACCCAGGTCCTCCTTCTTGCCCTTCTTATAGACTGGTGTGACATTTGCCATCTTCCAATCCTCAGGCACCTCTCCCATTTCCCACGATTTACCAAAGATTATGGAGAGTGGCCTAGCAATGACCTCCGCCAGCTCCCTCAGCACCCGTGGGTGCATTCCATCTGGACCCATTGATTTATAGATGTCCAGATTGCATAGCTTGATCCCTAACCCAATCCTCATCTACCAAAGCAAATTCCTCCTTTGTCCTGACTCCTTCTGGGGCTACAGGAATCTGGGGCCCCTGGGGAGAGTCTGCAGGAGTAAAGACAGAGGCAAAGAAAGCATTCAGCACTTCTGCCTTCTTTGTATCCTCTGTCTCCAGGGTACCCACCTCGTTCAACAGTGGGCCTATATTGCCTCTTGTGTTAGTTTTATTTGCTATGTATTTGAAGAAGCCCTTTCTATTCTCCTTAATCCGACTAGCAAGATTAAGTTCCAAGGAGGCCTTAGCTGTCCTAATTGCCTCCCTGCATCCTCTAACAACTGTCCTATATTCCTCCCAAGTGGCCAGCCCCTCTTTCTATAGTCCATAGATTCTCCTTTTCCACTTGAGTTTGCCCAGCAGCTCCTTGTTTAACCACACTGGTCTCCTAGATCCCTTACTTGATTTCCTACTCATTGGGACGCTCTGATCCTGAGCTTGGAAGAAGTGGTCCTTGAATGCTGACCAACTATCATGAGCCCCTTTACCGCCTAGTACCCTTTCCCATGGGACTTCCCTTAGCATTTGATTGAACAGGACAAAGTTGGCCCTTCGGAAATCCAGAACTGTGTCCTTGCTAGGTATTCTATTCCTCCCACACAGGATCCTAAACTCCACCATCTCATGGTCACTGCAGACAAGGCTGCCATTGACCATCACCACTTCAACCAAACCCTCCTTGTTGGTGAGTACTAAATCTAGCAGCTCTCCTCTCCTAGTTGGTTTGTCCACCATTTGCATTAAGAAGTTATCGTCAATGCACTGGAGGAACCTCCTAGACTGTGAATGATTGGCTGTGTGAGTCTTCCAGCAAATATCAGGGTAGTTAAAATCCCCCATGAGAACTAAGGCATGTAGTTGCGAGGCTACTTCCAGTTGCCTGTAGAAAACCTCATCAACTCCTTCATCCTGATCAGGAAGTCTATAATAGACCCCCACAACTGTATCACCCATATCAGTCTGTCCCTTAATTCGTACCCACAGACATTCCACTTTCTCCTCATCTGCCCCTGGACACAACTCAATACATTCTAGTCGCTCTCTCACATAAAGAGCAACTCCACCACCTCGCTTTGCTGACCTATCTTTCCTAAAAAGGACATAGCCATCCATGACCACATTCCAGTCATGTGAGCTGTCCCACCATGTCTCTGTAATTGCCACTAGGTCATAACCTTTAGACCACACACAGACTTCTAACTCCTGTTTATTCCCCATGCTGCGTGCATTGGTGTACAGGCATTTCAGGGAGCGAGCAGAGCATGCTGATGGCACCCTTGGGAGGTGGGAGGCCTTTTGGTCTTTGTTAATAGTAGAACAATGCCTCACTAGTTCAGCTACAACCCCCTCGCAGTTTGAATCTAACGTGAAGCTCTGTGAGTTAGCTCTGTTAACTCTTGTCCTAGTACCCTTTTTCACCTGCAGGACAGGGTCTAAACTATCCTTTCCCACAAATGAAACAATAGATTGATAGTCCTCCCTAGTCCACCATCCTTCAAGCCCTAGCATGTTTCTCTTGGGCTTGTCCCTAACAGGCCCAATTAAATCCCCTCCCCCCTTCATATCTAGTTTAAAGCCCTGTCAATAAGCCCTGCTAACCCCTGCCCCAAAACCCTTTCACCCCTCTGGGACTGGTGTATCCCACCTGCCACCAGCAAACCAGGTGTCCCATGATTGAAAAATCCAAAACCCTGCCTATGGCACCAGTCACATAGGCATACATTAATCTGCAGAATCTTTGTATTTGTCTCTTCACCCTTGCTTGTAACAGGTATGGAGGCAAACACCACTTGTGCTCCAGACCCTTTAACCAGCTGTCCCAGGGCCCTGAAGTCTCTCTTCATTGCCCTTGCCCTCCTTGTAATAATTTCATCACTGCCAACCTGAAAAACCAGCAGCGGATAGTAGTCAGAGGGCTGCACCAGATCAGAGAGTTTCTTTTTAACATCTCTAATACAAGCCCCAGGTAGGCAGCAGACTTCCCTGTGGGATGGATCCGGTCGACAAACGGGCCCTTCTGTTCCTCTCAGAAGGGAGTCACTCACCACAATTACTCTTCTTTTCTTCTTGGTTGGGGAAGTTCTAAGGCATGGGGGCGAGTGACAAGCCCTACGTGACTCACTAGATAGATGTACCTCTCCATCTCCATTTACCTGGCCCTCTAGTTCCAAGACCTCATACCTGTTATTCAAGGGCAACTGGGAGGGAGGAAGGGATTGCGAGGGTTTTCACTTACCTCTTCAAGGAGGGACCTCCCTCCATACAGCCTTGTCCCTTAAGTTCTCTCCTTCTGTCTGATGGTAGGAGGGAAGGGGATCCATCACTTGTTCAACCACTTCCCTCTGCCCCTGCTTTAGGGTGTGGCTCCACCAATCTATTTCACTTTCGCATTCCCTGATGGCTCTCAACCTTTTTACCTCCTCCCTCAGTTCAACCACCTGCCTGAGCAGATCATTCATTTGCTCACAGCAAACACAAGCAGTGTCACTGGCTCCCTCCAATACAAGTGCCGGGCTCAGGCATTCGCTGCAGCCAGAGACCTGCACAGCCACATGTCTGCAGGAAGGCTCAGTCTGGATACACACATTATTACTCACTACCGCTTTTGATTGTGTTGTAACCATGATCTATCTGGTCGATCGATCCGTCTACATCTCTCCACACAAACAAGCACTCCTTCTCCTCCTGCGCTCCAGGCGAGTCCTCTTGATGAGGCGGTTAGCCCGCTTGCCAGCCCACTTGCCAGCCCGCTTGCCAGCCCACTTGCCTGCCCGCGCAAACTGCCGCACAAACTGCCTTGACCCGTTCTGTTTGTCCACTCTTTGCCGTGCTCCTGGTCGCTGCGCTCCCAATGTAGGTTTTTAACCACTAACAGCTGCTGCCACTCCTCCTGGCTCCGCCCCCCGTTGAGTCAGCCCCTCATGTAGGCTGAGCTGCTGGCTCCTGGGCAAGTCCTGTTGAGGACTTGAGGCTCCCTCCTCAGTGGCTCTTGTCGCTCTGTGGTGAAGCTCCTGGACGCTGATCTCTCCCCGCTCCGCTCCGGTGTTGCAGGCGTCCTCTCTCCAGCTATTCACCTCAGCAAATTAATTTAATTATTGTCCTTAATTTAATTATTGTCCTTATAGATTATTTTCAATTATGCGTTCTGTTAATTTTCTAATTCTCCACAGGTGGTTTTCCTGTTATTCTTAATATTTTGTTTACCATATAACAATTTTGGTTTTATAATTATATTACTGAAAGAAACTAAAGAGATTTAAAGTCATAATTTGAATATTTAGAAACACAAAATAGCCTGAGACCAAGCTGGTGAAGGATGTGAATTACATCCATGGACGATATGACAGGTGGTTATATGGGTTTCATTACAAAATTAAGAAAACCAGTATTACATATATGTATATATATGTGTGTGAAATATGTGCGTGTGTGTGTGACCTTGGTATTTAATCTTTTATTATACTCAATCAAGAGTCACAAAATACAGTCAGCAGAAACAGGAGAATTGTTTACCTGTCTATATAGTATGCATGCAATATCAGTTTATAAACAGAAATATCAAATGTCACTTGCAGCACTGAGTGGTTTCTCTCACACAAGGCAGGTGGATGTGGCATATAACTTATGGAAGAACCTGTGACTTCTTGGAATGGCAGCCAGGAGTTTTAGGTTGACTAAAACTAGGTTTAGATAGGTGAGCTATGACTTAGGCATCAAAGTTCTCTGGGCTCTGTTGGTAATGTTAGCTAACAGAGGAGCTTATAAGTTGATAGTGGTTCCACATACCTGCATTTAAGCATCAGTCTTAACTAAATCTTATAGTGCTTCCACATCCCACAGAGAACTTCCAAATTATTTTCTTAATGTAAATGTGATATTGCATCCAGTTTAAACTAATAAAAATAGTATATCTTTACAACTCTAGAGGGTATAAATATAATAATTTTCTTTGCATAAGGTCTTTGGCTTCATAAACAGGGCAAACAAGCTCTCAATAATAACAGACTTTAAATAACCCACAAGAAAACAGATCAAACAGACTATTCCTATACAAATGTAATAAATATTGTTAGAATACTGTATGATAACAAATAGTAATTAATTTGTTGCAGGATCCTATGGATAAAAAAATCCCAACAAACCAGTACTCTACTAGAAGGCAAATGAATTCTGTCCAGTTCTGCACAAGAGAAAACCCAGTAATGGTACATTATTTAAAAGAAAGATATACAAACTCATTCCTTATTTATATCTTTATTCCAGCTATGTATTATCTAAATAATAAGGGGAATGCCTACATGACAGAACATCTTTCTTTTCTGTCAGAATGACAGAATGTAATTAATATGAAAAAATATTTATATTTCTTTTCAGGGCAATATTTTATTCCCTAGAAATTCCCTTCCTCGAGAAAATAAGTTTAACGCGCATGTCTCATTACTAATGTAAAATTCATAGGATAAAAAGTAAAAATTACAAAGAAACATTCACATTTTTATAGTGATGAAAGCTGATTGAGCATAGACAGGCTAGTTAGAATGCTATGTACATGTGTGTAAATATGCATATATCCGTACTTATTTATATGCATACATTTCAGGGATTTTTGTTAATTCTGATTGTCTGTAAATGTATTTTAATTTTTGTTTTGAGATTTTTAAGATAAACAGATACTATTTCTTAAAATGTAGTCATGTGTTTTTTTCAAGTCTTTTCAGGTACTTCTAAAAAAACCCCTGTATTAGTTGTAAATACAAAATTAATATATTTTGTCTCATTTATAATTCAAATAACATCTATGGCAATAGAAAATTTGACAATTTTAGCTCTGGGTTTCTTCCACAAGATATATTGGAAAAAAACCAACAAAACAAACCCAAACACAAAACCTCAAACCCACAGACATGACATTGCACGTTAAAGAACAGAGGTAAATAAATTAAGAGCAAAAAAAGAAACTGTTAATTAGTAGCTTTGCTGTTGTTATTGTCAATGCAGAGAAAACGTGTTTCAAGGAAATGTTCAATCAGTAGTTACCACAATGGACAAGATCAAAGTATTTTAGTCAGTAATAGAAGCAACTTCCTTGCAAAACATCTAGAAATCTAATTAGAATCACAGTAGTTTTGGTAATAATAGATTCAAGGCTACTTCCCAAGTGACAAGTACAGTATTTTAAAAAAGCCCTGCCCAAATATCAGCAGTGGTCTTTTGTGCTTATTACCAAATTACTGTTCCATTTCCCATTTTAATTTGTTTCCATATAATGGATAATTTAGCTAAAAACAAACAATTCAGTTTCCTTATCAGAAAGAGCTAATTTTAATTATATTAACCCATCTTGTACACTGACATATGTTTCTATGTATGGCTATCAGGTACATTAGCAACTATACCGCAGGCGGACATAAAATGCTTGAGAATTCAAATGTATTGTTTTAATTTTTACTGAAAGATTTTCTCACTATTATTCAGTTTTCTGAACTTAATTCTCTTAAAGCAGTTTAACTTGGATTATCAGCCATGTAATATACAAAATCCATATATTTCATGGGAATTTTTTGTATGCCATGAGTATTCACAACCATATGAACTCCATACAAACATTTAAACTACATCCATTTTTATATTTCTGTATCAGAAATAGTGTAGCTAGTAGGACCAGGCAAGTAATAATCCCTTGAAACTCAGCACTGGTGAGGCCACATCTCAAATACTTTGTTCAGTTCTAAGCCCCTCCCCACATAAGTGATATTGAATTGCTGGAATGGGTCCAGAGAAGGGCAACAAAGATGGTAAAGGGCCTGGAGCAGAAGTTTTATGAGGAGTACCTGAGGGAGCTGGGGTTGTTTAGTCTGGGAAAGAGAAAGCTCAGGAGGAACCTTATCTCTCTGTATAACTACCTGAAAGGAAGATAGAGAGAGAAGTTGGCTAATCTCTTCTCCCAGGCAACAAGTGACTAGAAGAAATAGCCTCAAGCTGCACCAGGTTTAGACTGGATGTTAGGAAATATCTCTTCACCAAAAGAGTAGTCAGGCATTCGACAAGGCTGCCCAGGGAAGCCCCTGGAAGTGTTAAAAAAATGTGTAGATGAGACCTTTAGTAGTGTGATTTAGTAGTGTGATTCAGTGGTGGACTTGAAAGTCCTGGGCTAACAATTGGACTTGATGATCTTAAAGGTCTTTTCCAATCTATTTGATTCTATATTTCTATGACATATGCTTTATTACATTGAAAGAAAATTCAGAAGTAATGACATTGAGCAGAATAATCTAAAAATAAAATTTAAAAGCCTTGGGGGAAAAAGAAATTTTATATCTTCCTCATTTTCAATTTGTAGATATGCCCTGAAAAAACAACAGTCTACCTTGCAGATTACTTTTTCATACTCTATATCTTTTTTCCTTTACTTCACTGTGTAATAGATGTTTCCATTCTGGGTTTTGACATTGTATGGAAAGATTAGAGGAGATGTTGACTTTAAAAAAGCTTTACTAGAAGGATCCATTGTATAAAGTCTACTGGTCTCCATCTGGAAGTTTACAGATTTTTGAAGAAGGCAAATACTCTATAAATTAACTTCAAGGAAAACTTAATCACCTATTCACCCTAATTTCTAATTGTTCTCCTGGAGAATGGGGTTGATTGAAGAATGGGGTTGATTGAAGAATAGAACTGATTGAAGAATGGAGTTGTAAATAAGTAACTTCAGGGACGTTAGGCTTTTTTAGCAACTATAGAGGTAAGGAAATGTCTAAGATTAGTATTGCTCAAGAACTGGCCAGAAAAGGCCTGATGGTTACTGTCATGACAATAGTCCTAAAATTAAGTGATGAAGAGGAAGATGATGAAGAAATAACCACCAGGGGTCCTAAGGCCCACTACCACTTTTTAATGTGCATGTGTGAGGAATTCTAGAAGTATGGTGTAATGTATAAGTAACTCAATGAATATGTATGTAATCTAATTAATATGTATGTTTAAGGACAATGTAATCACAGCCTTGATGCTCTTTCAAGACACGCTAGGAGGAGCTATCCCCCGTGTCTCCCAGCACCGCAATAAAGAATACCTGCTTGTCAACTTAAACTTTGTTGGTGAGTTCCTGGAGATTTCTCCAAATCACTCCAGAATGTTTGATTCTGTAGCAATCTTCAAAAACGACTATTTCTGTGAACCACTCATATTGTAAAAGACAGACAGTATGTAGAGATTTCACACTTCATTTGGAAATTGATGGACCTGTAACATAAAAAGCTGATTTAAAATATTAGCTCTTTATCAGGGATTGTGAGGAATGTAGTAGCATCTTGCTGATATTATAAAAGATGTTTAGACTACTATGCATATAGTTTTATCATATTTTTATTGTAATAGGTTTTGGTGCGGCTGCATGGTCTTAAAAGATGTTTAGTCACTGAAACTTCCAATATTATTTGCAAGTCCTATAGAAAAATTATGTATTTTTTTCTTATTGAAAGCTGAAATGAAAAATTTACTTCATGTTCATTTCTCTTTCCCCTTCTTTGCACCCTCCATCCCCGTCTCCCTCCTTCCCCATGAAGCTGAACCGCACTCTGTTTCTACCTATCCCTGGTAGGAAAAATCATAGTGAAAAGATCTCTTGGATGGTAGTCTAAGAAGGATCACCATTTCTGACACAGTAAGAGATGACTCCTAAAAATGCCTCTATTATTCTGCAAAAAAGTCCGAGTGGAGCTACAAAAAAATAAAAAGCTTTGGAAGCAATTCCACAATTGCTTATTGTGGAAACAACTGCAAAAATGTGATTTTAGAGGCAGCCACATGAACCAATGAGGACATGAATTCAAATAAGGTCTTACATTAATTTTATCAAAAAAGCAATTGAGACCAATGAGTGAGAGCATACTTGCTATTAATTTACAACCAAATATAAGTAGGTACCAACAGCAGTATCGATACTGCACCAACTGTCTTCTCTGCCCAGGTTCAAAGGAGAGTATATGTGATGGTTTTGAGGCTGGTGAGGAAGTACTTGTCTGATTGTACATATCCACAGTTCAGTTATTTGAGACTGTCTTACTTTTATTAGGTTTTGTTTGGTTTAATTGCAAGAGAAGGCTTTGTCCCAGACTATATACAAAACCTTTACTTGAAAAAAATGTAGTCTTCCTTCTTTACAGGTGTGAGACTGATCTGAAATCAGACTCCACTGTTCATTGTCTCAAAGATTGGTCTGAGAACCTGAGATGAAATCTACCTATCTTTTAACCCAGAGATGGGTGGGAGGAGCTAAGACTCTAATATCCGTTGCCTGGAAGAAGGGTATAAGGAGCTGAAATAGCACTCCACCATCCATTGACTGAGGAATGAGTGGGAAAGAGCTGAAATAACAGCGTTAGTCTGGAGGATTGGTGTTAGATGTAATCCCAAGAGTTGCTGCAGATACATGTGGGTGCAGACACGTGCAGCCAAAGAGCTTGCTTCAAGACCAGGGAAACTGGTTCACCAGGAATGTGTAATACATGACATGCGGAGCAGAGATACTCTCCCAAGCTCTTCATAAAAGGGGAAAAGATAATCACCAAGAGACACACCATCAAGAGGCACATCGCCAGGGAGCCATTGCTGTGAGGATGACTCCAGGAGGACAACTCCATGAGGACACTCTCCACCGATGACTGCTATGGACCCTGAGGGACACCCTCCATGAGACATCACCATGAGGGCAACTCCATGAGACACACTCCATGGGATACCTTCAAGGGGACTGAAATGGGGTCCAGCACTGGGATTTTCTCCAACTGAACCCTGACAACAGGATACTAGTAAATTATTGGTTCGCTGTTTCCTAATGGGGATTGCATATCCTTGGTATTATATGAACTGCTTAGTGGAAGAATTCAAAGATGTCTCTTAGAGCACAAGACAGTCTTCAACAATCACTAGGTAATAAAAATCTGGAGGACCTTCAGCTGCATTCTTTGAGGGAAAATCTACACTGTCAAGGAAAGTGCTGGAACTTGATGATCATAGGCTAAGATCTGCAGTAAGATAAATGTCCTTTCAGTTTATTCAATGTTTCCACTGCCTGTACTTTTTTGGTTTTTTTCTCCTCACCAAGGGTTATGTGGCAGAGATCCTTCACTGATGCACACTGTACAGATATACTTCATGGTTTCTATCTGGGTATTTTAAATTAATGTGTCTGCCATCTGCTGTTCAATTCTGCACTGTCATTGTCCATATTTTCCTTTAAAATGCTGCCAGGATTAAGATTTATTACATTGATAAGGGTGTGGAAATCTGTGTTGTCAGACAGATTGCCAGTGAGTAGGCTTAGATACATTAGAACATTTCCATGTGCCCAGTAATCACAGATCCTTGAGCACATTAAAAAAAAACCCAGCAGTTTGCTTCCACTGTGACCACTGAGCATATGATGCTTTCCTGATGCAATCAACTGGACTTTGAACACTTCCAGCTAATGAACCTCATTTGTTACCATCCTAGTTAAAGAATAATGAGAATGAATTTTGTCTGTTATTGAGAAATCCTATATATACAATGAATGTAGTGGTTGTTAATTAATACTGAAACTTGACAGCCACTGGAGATATTGCAGAGTCTAGAATAATTGGAAACATATAGTTTAACAATTAGATATGGTAATTATAATGTTTTAGATGCTCACACAGAATATATTCCATCTTTATTAAACCTTAAAATTTTCATGCTTGGTGTTTTTAATACTTGAACTTAAGTACAATTTGATAGCAGAACATTATGCAAATACTGTTGCACAGTATACATTACAGCCCTGTGTCTCTCTAACGATGACATTGTCACATCTCTTAAAAGACAATTCATCAAACAGTCTATAAGACATTAACAATTCAAAAACTACTCTGGCTCACCCGTGTAATGCATGTACAACTGATGCTCTTTGCAAGAGCTGCAAAGGCCTGGTTTTTTGTTGTGATAAAAATGTGAAATAGCAAAACGGTGCCATCAGTTTCTAATTGAATTAGTCTCAAAAAGAAAACCTCTTACAGATGGTGCTAAAAATATCACCTAAGGAATAGTGTAAAATTCAGCTTGTTTTATAAATAAAAATTTTTCTGTTGTATTCTATGTCTATCCATATATAATATTCCAAATTTAATTTCTTTACATTACTTCTCTCTGATGTTTAATTTACTGATTATTTTTAACCTGTATGTATTCAATTATGTCCTATTTTTTAAATAGAGTGTACCAAACCAAGTTAAAACAAAATAACATTCTGGTATTTGTACTAGAAGAAGCAAAATTTATAGGTGTCTTTAAATTCAATTTTTATGGATACACCTAGTGTGTCCCCAGTTTATATCACATACAGATCTATATAAAAGATTTAAATCACATGATAATGGCAACCTAAAATTTTCTCATCATTAAGTAAAATACATCTTAAAACTGAAATATTAATTTAGAATCAATAAACAAATGAGTAAGTTTAGTCATGTTTTATAACATCTTGAATATAAATGATGAAGAGTATGGAAAATCTACTTCAGCAGATTAACCTTTCTCTGAGAATCCTAGAGGACTGCTCTGAGTTTCTGTTCTTTGTCCTGCAGAGCTCTTGCTTTGTTTCCACGGAGTGTTGCTTGTACTACATAATGGAATTGCTAAATATTCCAAAATGCACTGTCATGAGTATGATACATCAAGACAATATAATTCAATATACGATTTAAGTACCACCTCCATTTTTCAGCACCTACCTTTTTTTTATTACTTCTACATACAACAATCAGTTCTTAGTTGTCTCTTAAGCTTTTGCAGTTACTATTCCTCTGTATGTGCCTGAGAATATTAATTCAAAATGGCTATTACTTCTCAAAAAGAAAGGCAAAGGAGCTACTCTACAGGGAAGAGATTTTCAGAGTAATAGATTGAAGAGCATCTATATAGTCAAAACATATGTGTAACCTTTTAAAGCAGGGTTAGTGGGCTATATGCATATGCAATTATTTTCAGAAATAGACAAACACTCTAAAGGTAATTTTGATAAAGTGTAAATGTAATACACAAGAGTTTTAATAATGCCTCCACAGCAATAGCAACAGCTGATATAAATGGAATAAAGACATTGACATGTGTTGGACTGCTAACCTAGAGCAGGTGGGTACTAAAAAAATTTGTGAGGCAACCTTTTTTAAAATTGTTACAGATATTTCAAAAAATTACTTTTTTTATTTCCATAGTTATTTTCTTCACAAAATGAGGTGGTAGACAGAGTATAAAATTTACTGAATAAGTAATTTATCTGCATTTCTTATTGTAAATTTAAGGCACTTAGCAGCAGTAGAGAAAATTGCCACACAGTTACTAAGGAGAGGTGTGCTTTCTTGTCTGTAGCACAAAATTAATGAAATAATTGAACACTAAATGTTGATTTTGTGTGCTTGAATTTCAAATGTTTTTTCTGGTGTAGATCATAAGGCTTGTCTTTCAGAGAATCATAGAATCAGATCAGATTGACTACAATTAAGCGTGTTTTGCTCATTTCATTATTTTGAAATTTTATTAGTAAAAAAAAATATACCAAATTACAGTGCTTTTACACTGGAGTAGGAGTTTACACTTGAAAAATATTTTACACTTGTAAAATATTGGACTTAATCACACCCATGTAAATAGGGACTAATTCCATTACTTAGAAACTTGTCCAGAAATGTTTCATTTACTTGGACAACCATTGTACTGCAAGTAATTCACAGGATACTTTTGATAACTTGTTCTCGATAACTATGAAATGTCATCCACACAGTTATATTAGATTAAAAAAAATCTCTCCCTTCATTAGCTTATGCTTCTCTAGCCTGATATTCTTAAACCATGTTGATTTATTTTCTTCATTGCTAATACTTCTTTCCAGCTATATTGTATTTTAAACAAAGCAGAAAGCAAGTATACAGAAAAAGAAAATATGAAAGCATTTGTACAAGTCCACCATAAAAGTTGGATATTTAAGGTAGTTTCTATTCCGTGCTCCATCTATCAGTTACCAAGCCTGAAGGCAAGGCATAGACAAGATTCTTAAGGAGAATACCATGCTGACAGCAGAATCTGGAAACATCATCACTTGTAAGTTCTCTGGACTTTGTTACATCACTGGGATTTTTAACTTGACTGTCTCTCAAAGACTCCAAAATAACAGCTGCTAAATAAGTTTTGACCAAAATTGACCTCCATAACATTGCACCTTAGGCAACTTCAAAATTACAAACAAATAATTTTCTCTAGACTGTTTTCTTGGAATCAATTTCATTTTTTTCCAAGGGACTACAAGAGCAACAGTTACTGAACTGGAAGATAAGGAAAAAAGTATGAGATCAGCAAAGAGAATGTATGTGAAAGACTCCTATTTAGGCATGAAAGACTCCTGTTTTCTATGACAGAAATCTGAAACCAAGTTTTCAGCATGCTAGATACCTTATTAGAAAGATGACAAAGGCTCTATCAGCAATGATTGTAGCTGTAGCTACAATCTTCTATTGTAGCTGTTCTACTTTTCATTTCCTACAGTGTTTTATTTTGGGTTTTCTTCTGAACCTACAGGAAGACAGTGGAAGTATAAGAGAACAGGAGAGATTTACTTTGCTCTTTTACTCTAAAGCAAACTTTTCCCTTCTCTTTTTCAGGTAAGCTTAGTCAGCAGAGGAATGAAAACCAATTTAAACATGTTAAGAGATCAACTAAAATTCAGTGCTGAAATATACCTCTTGTATTCTCTAAACACAAATCAATACCGTTCTTAAACATATTGCAGATGCAGTCCTATAATCTGGGTGTGTATAGATACTTTCATCCTATCATGAATTCCGATTCTGCAAAGAGTCGAGTATCCGTAGTATCACGCTTCTGACTGTAAACTGTATAAAACTTTCAGCTTTGGTTCCTCATCTTTGAAACTGTTTTACATTCAATAAGTTATTTACTAAGAAAATGCATCCTTGGAATGCATAAAATATATTGCAAAGTACTAAACTAGTTTCCCAGAGATTTATGCTGATTCTCTCACAGTAGTGCATCATTTGTGCATATTACACCTATGCTCTGTGATTTCTTCAGTTTACTACTTTGCCCCTCACCTGCCTTATGAACATTTCTGGTTTCTTCTATGTTCTTTGTCTCACCTATAACCTGGAAAGGAGTGAAGAGGAATCAAGAAGGTCCCAGTCAACCCAATTTATAATACAAAGAGATTTCACGAAAAAAAAAGTAACTTTTGAGCTCCTGATGTAGCTTTTCTCTCAGTGTAGTATATACCTTTCTTTCTACACATCTGTGAATTTTTAAAAATCTGATCCATATACTGTTTTCGAACTCTACAAATTTGGGTTAAATTAGACAGAGGTAAAGGGCTAATAGGGAAAAGGGAATGGCAGGTGGAACAAGTGGTTGCATAAACCTTTCTGCATAAAACTGGGTTAAAAAGGAAAATAGATGATTAAACCAATTAAAAAAAAATATATATATATATATATAAAATCAGAGCAGCCCTGCAGAGAAGGACCTGAGGCTGTGGGCTGATGTGAAACTTAACATGAGCCAGCAGTGTGTTCTTACAGCCCAGAAAGACAACCGTATCTTGGGCTTCATCAAAAGGAGCATGACCAGCAGGTGGAAGGAGGTGATCCTGCCCCTCTACTCTGCTCTTCTGAGACGTCACTTGGAGTATTGTGTTCAGTTTTGGTGTCCACAATATAAAAAGGACATGGAATTGTTGGAACAAGTCCAACGGAGGGCCACGAGGACTATCATGGAAGTGGAGCACCTCCCATATGAAGACAGGCTGAGAAAGTTGGGGCTGTTCAGCCTGGAGAAGAGAAGGCTGTGTGGAGACCTCATAGCAGCCTTCCAGTATCTGAAGGGGGCTATAGGGATGCTGGAGAGGGACTATTCATCAGGGACTGTAGTGATAGGACAAGGGGTAATGAGTTAAAAGTTAAACAGGGGAAGTTTAGATTGGATATAAGGAAGAAGTTCTTTACTGTGAGGTTGGTGAAGCACTGAAATGGGTTGCCCAAGGAAGTTTTGAATGCTCCATCCCTGGTGGTGTTCAAGTCCAGATTGGACAGAGCCTTGGGCAACGTGGTTTAGTGTGAGGTGTCCCTGCTGATGGCAGGGGGGATAGAACTAGATGATCTTAAGGTCCTTTCCAACCCTAACTATTCTATGATTCTATAAATTTTGTGGATGCTCAAAATAATACCTTCAACCTTCAAGCTCCTAGGTACTTTGTAAAATATCTTCCTAAATAATATTTGAATAAATAATATCACCCTTCAAGCCATAAATGACAGTCCCAGGGGAGTGAATTCAGCTTTATGAATTTCTACTGTCTGAGCAAGTCAAGCTTGTCTTGTCTGTAATTGCTCTGAGAATAGGGTTCTTTTAAATAAATCTTTTTAAAGTAAGAAAAAGAGAAGAACAAGGAAAGGATTACCTGTAAAATACTTTTAATGTACATGGAAGTGTTTTTGAATTACAATTTGAGTTTGAGAGTTAAAATTAAGTCCTTTCTTTCTGCAAAGCTTTCTCAAATTGAAGAAATCCCAAATTATGAAAAATTAAATAATGAGCAGAATTCAAACTCGATATTAAAACAAAATTATTAGTACTAGATAAAAGCTGAATTTGGGTGCTAAGCAAGCAATTTTCTAATATAAAAAAATCACAGTAAAATTTTCAAGTTGTCATAAATGTAAGTCATCAGTGGGATTCTCTAGAATCAGGCAATTTTCACTCTCCATACACTCTAATCACAATCTTCTTCATTGTTTTCAGGGGAAGCAAATATTTGAAGAGCTCTGTCAATTCATGAAGTTATATCTGTTAACCAAGGATGATTGCCATAAGCTCTGAGGACAAAGACTTTTCTGGCAATAATTTTATGCACTAAATATTCCCATCTCAAAATGGGAAACAACAGACATTGAATTTCGGAACTAAGGTATTTACCTGAAACAAGGGAACATCTGAACCCAATAGAGATTTCCAGTTTAAGATTAATTTATAAATGTAATGTGCACGCCTGGAATCTTGCTAAAGGCTGTAAAGGACTAATATAAAGCTAAATGACTCCAGCGACAAAGCCCAGTGTGTAATACATTTATTACTCTTCCACAAAGACAGTTGCATCACACAAATAATAAGGCTGATATTTTCATGAACAGTTTCAGCAATAAGGCATAATTGATGTCATAGTTAGTTTGACTAAAATGCTGTTTAAGAAAAAGTTTTATGCTACTTGCCTACTGTTTTTAGAAACTGAATGTGAAAATGACCTTGACAGAAGAAGAAAAATCTTCCTAGCTAATTGCTGCACCTACATTTTTAGGTCATGCTCTAGAGAATACAGGCATCTCATTTTGTAACACTTAAGTTCTTTTCAATCATATTTAGCTAAAATACTGCCATAACTTCAAAGACAAAGAAAATCATATGTTAATTTATTCTATTACAGACACATTGGACAGAGGTTTCAGACTCCAGAGGCTCTCACTTGTGATGAAGCTGTCAAAAACTGCTAGAGTTTCTCCACCCCTAAAGGAATGAGGATGTCTGTAATAAAATCAAAACATATTTGTACTGTATAAACTTTGCTAAGGAAGCAGAAAGGCTTGGTGTTTTTTCATTTCCACCATGTCATTCTTTGTGAAGAGGTATGTAATTATTTATTTAAATATTTATTAGGTCCCAAAGTAATTGAAAGAAAGTCCAAACTGGATATTGAAAAAAAATCCAGCTTTGAAAAGTTGGAAATAGCTAAGTAGGTCTGCCAATCACTGTCTCTAAGTTCTTTAAAAATAGAGTATAAAAGCCAACAGTGGTTGCTTTTCATCTAAGATATGCTTTTTCAAGCAGCTATCTGACTCTGAATGTCTAGTCTCAGAAATAACTCAATACCACAAATATTTCTTAGGTTTTCTTTGTTTTAGAAGGTCTGGAAGCAGTATAACTGCAGTAATGCTGGCCTTAAGAAAAAAAAATAAAAAAAATAATCAAACCATATCAAATAAAACCAAAAAACCCCCACAACCCCAAACTTAAAAGAAAAATAAACAAACACTTCCCCCCTCAAAAAAAAAAAAAAAGAAAAAAAAAACAAACCAAAGCAACATCAACAAAAACAAGAAAAAAAGATGCCAACAAATGCTATCTTTTCGCAGGAAAAGGTTGTTGAGTTCTAGTTTCCCCTAAAAACAAGTACTGATTCATTGATCATGAATCAGATGTTAAATTAAGATAAAATTAAATTAATCTTAGGTTATAAGAGGCTTATAAAAAGTGGAAACAAGGAAAGGCAACCTCAGAAGAATACAGAGATGTAGTTTGGGAAGCTAGGGACCAGGTTAGGAAAACTAAGACCCAGTTAGAATTAAACTTGGCTAGGGATGTTATAGATAACAGGAAGGGATTCTATGGGCACACTGCAAATAAAAGACAGACTAGGGACAATGCGGGCCCTCTCTGGAATCTATCAGGAGAACTGACTACCCTGGATTTGGAGAAGGCTGAGGTTCTGAATGACTTCTTTGCCTCAGTCTTCTCTGACAAATGCTCTGACCACACCACCAAAGTCTTGGAAGGCAGATGCAGGGACTAAGAATGAAGACCTTGGGCCCACTGTAGGAGAGGAGCCTGTACGAGACCATCTTAAGAACTTGAATGTACACAAGTCCATGGGACCTGATGAAATCCATCCACGGGTCCTGAAGCAGCTGGCAAATGAAGATGCTAACCCACTGTCCATCATATTTGAAAAATCATGGCAGTCAGGTGAAGTTCCTGATGACTGGAAAAAGGGAAATATAACCTCCATTTTCAAGAAGGGGAAAATGGATGACCCAGACAACTACAGACCAGTCAGTCTCACCTCTGTGCCTGGCAAAATCTTGGAGCAGATTCTCCTGGAAGGCATGCTAGGGCACATGAAAAAGAGAAAGGTGCTTGGTGACAGCCAGCATGGCTTTACTAGGGGAAAATCCTGCCTGACCAATTTGCTGGCCTCCTGTGATGGGGCTACAAAACTGATGGACAGGGGTAGAGCAGTTGATGTCATCTACTTGGACTTGTGCAAAGTATTCAACACTGTCTTGCACGACATACTTGTCTCTAAATTGGAGAGACATCAATTTGATAGGTGAACCACTTGGTGGATAAAGAACTGGCTGGATGGCTGCACACAAAGAGTTGTGGTCAATGGCTCAATGTCTGGCTGGAAGCCAGTAACGAGTGGTGTCCCTCAGGGATCGGTGTTGGGACCAGTCTTGTTCAACCTCTTTGTTGGTGACAAGGACAGTGGGATTGAGTGCACCCTCAGCAAGTTTGCTGATGACACCAAGCTGTGTGGTTTGGTTAATATGCTGGAGGGAAGGAATGTCATCCACAGGGACCTTGACAGACTTGTGAGGTGGGCAGACGCCAACCTCATGAAGTTAAATTATGCCAAGTGCAAGGTTCTACACCTGGGTGGGAGCAATCCCAAGCACAGCTACAGGTTGGGCAGAGAAGAGATTCAGAGCAGCCCTGTGGAGAAGGGCTTGGGGGTGTTAGTCAATGAGAAAATGAACATGAACATGCAGAGTGTGCTTGCAGCCCAGAAAGACAACCGTATCTTGGGCTTCATCAAAAGGAGAGTGACCAGCAGGTCGAAGGAGGTGATCCTGCCCCTCTACTCTGCTCTTCTGAGACCTCACCTGGAGTATTGTGTTCAGTTTTGGTGTCCACAATATAAAAAGGAATTGTTGGAACAAGTCCAACGGAGGGCCACGAGGACTATCATGGAAGTGGAGCACCTCCCACATGAAGACAGGCTGAGAAAGTTGGGGCTGTTCAGCCTGGAGAAGAGAAGGCTGCATGGAGACCTCATAACAGCCTTCCAGTATCTGAAGGGGGCTATAGGGATGCTGGAGAGGGACTATTCATTAGGGACTGTAGTGATAGGACAAGGGGTAATGAGTTAAAAGTTAAACAGGGGAAGTTTAGATTGGATATAAGGAAAAAGTTCTTTACTGTGAGGTTGGTGAAGCACTGGAATGGGTTGCCCAAGGAAGTTTTGAATGCTCCATCCCTGGTGGTGTTCAAGTCCAGATTGGACAGAGCTTTGGGTGACATGGTTTAGTGTGAGTTGTCTACGCCTATGGCACAGGGATTGCAACTAGAAGACCTTAAGGTCCTTTCCAACACTAACTGTGCTATGATTCTATGATTCTAAATTGCACAAAGTCCCTATTTTGCTCAGCCAGTTGTTGATTTAATACTTACACTGATCACACAGATACTCTCACTTTTTTAAGAAAATAACATGCTTTTGGTTGTAAAAGTTTGTCTGTATTAATAAGATTAGGACAGATATGCTTAAAAACTGAAAGTATAAAACATCCTTTTTTTACCTTTTTTTTTCTTGCTGATTCTGATTTGCTTACTTTTATACTTTGCTGTTCCTAAACAGCTGTTGATATTTTCTATAACATAAAATACTGTGTCTTTAATCTTTTCCAATTCACCATAGAAAACCAAAACTCTCTAATCAAACATAAACATGTAAGTAAAGGAATAAAGTTTGCAAACCTTAAAAAGTCTTCTTACACACTTATAAAAATGCCAACTAGAAAATAAATTTTGAAATTAGGATGAAGTGATCTAATGCATGAATTATGCAGATTTTTCAAATTTACCAAAAAGTTAAACATGTCACGGGAATCAATTGAACTAAAAATAGTATACAGTTGCCTTTGGCAGCTGTCCAGGGAAATAATGTTCTTGGCCTGAATGCTTCTGACTAATTTATGGGGTATGGAAGTAGGCTGTCTTTAGCATTCTCTGACCTGAAGTTACAGACTTCAGTAGTGCATCTGGCAGACTATTCAAATACCTTAAAACTAGCGTATATATTCTGTTGCTGTTGTTGATCTACTGGAAATAGCAAGGATATTAAAAAAATAAACTTTGGTTATGGCATTCAGAAGTCATCTAATATTTTCACTAAAAATCCATACATGTACATCAGAAAATTTAAAAAAGCTAATAAAGTAAAACAGGCTTGCACATTATGTCATAGATATGGTCCTTTGGAAGGACGGAAATTTCAAAGACTTCATAAAATAAAGATATTTTGAATGCATAAAATACTCAGCATGTTACAAGTACTGTGCTCTGGGATTGTAGGACATATTTCCTGATGACGGTTAATTTCCTTGATGACAGTTACTGCAAATCAGTAGCATAAACTGTAAATCTTTGTAAATATCACTCCAAAGTATGTATAGGAGGGATTTATATGTACAGTTAGAGTGGTAGAACACTGTATGTTATTTGGGTCATTCTCAGGAGGTCTAATACATCAGCGACACAGTCTTAAGTTATAGAAAATTATCCTCACAACAGCATATGAGCAAAGAAATGAAAGACTTGAGACTGGCCAAATTAGAGACTTGCATGTAAGATAGGTTACAGCCAGATGTGTCTTTTTCAAGTTGAGTACATTTATTGCTTCATCATCCACACTTTCTCATTAATGTTATGTCTCAAATTATATGCTTTGCAAAAAGTGGTTGATTAGTTAATAACTTCAATTAATACACACCTCTCAGAAAAACAACAAATGCTGCAATATTAACTTAATTCAACATCTGATAAAGTCATCACAGTGAACTGTCAGGAATCTACAGTCTTAAGCCCTGTAATCAGCCCATGGAAAAACTGCTGACTGGAAGTCTGAGGCTCAAGATGGGATACTGGTGACTCACAAAGGAGCTAAAATAATTGTTATGCAGTAATCAGCCAATCAAATAAACAAAGTGGACAATAACTGCAGTCATAGTTTTAAGCTAAACATTCAAATACTTTAGTGTTAAGATTAAAATTATTAGCATGGAGAGGTACTTTTATTTCTAATAAAATGATCAATGAAACAATTTAAGATCTTCTATGATCACATCAAGTCATCTTTTGACCAGTCTTTTGGGTGCAAACACATTTTCCTGTGACTAACTCATGTAACACAAGAGACTTAATTGTATTCCAAGATGGACTAACAAACAGCTATATGGTAACAAAGTCACTTTTACTTTACTCCTTAAGGCTATTGGATGATGATGCTCCTCTGCATTCAGACTAAGGTACAACAGGTGGTGAAAAGCTTTGAATAATCTAATTTTGGCTTTAAAATAATCTGTATTATCTATAATTTTCAATATAACAGCAGTTTATTAGAAAAGGAATTTATGATGCATTGGAATTAATTGATAGATATACGTACTTAAGTAATATATTTCCGTATCACAGTGCACAGTGGCACAACATATAGCTGTGCTTTTAGAGTAAAGAGTAAGTCATTCAGCTATACTACACAAACTGTATAGATGGAAGTAATTTTATTCTCTGAACATACGTTGCATAGCAGTCTTATGTGTGCATTGAAATACGAGAGCTTAGTTTTCTTCACTCCAAAACTATTTCTATAAAAAAAAATCAAGGGAGAGAAAGTCACCATAAAGCTATCACAAAACATGCTTCTTATTTTAAATATGCAAAGAATATTACAATGACAGCTACTTGATGCATTCAGTTAGAGCAAAGGGCTGTTATAGTAAAATATTTAATCAGTGTATGTATTTTCAAAATTAGGATACATTACAAGTTGCTTGGAATGAAAAATGATACATGTCTTCTAAACTTCATCTGGTGAATGACATTTATAATAATAACCTTTCATCATCTGGACATCCATGTAAAAAATTTTTCACTTGTACTTCCCTTGAAATTGGAGGATAGTTTTTCATTAAGGTGTGCTGTGCTGAAAACTTTGTAAAAGTTTATGTTTGGATTTTAATGAAGATCTTAGAAAGCTATCTAATATCTGGAAAAAAATAAATGTCATTGATGGTTGATAAGAAGATTTTAAAAAGCCTGTTTAACTATTAACAAAATGTTCTCCCCTCTGTGTAAGAATTGAGACCACTGAGCAACTAATTTATTTCTGCTTTACTTTCAATACTGAATTTGCTTTTTTAATTTGTGACCAGTATTCAGCAGCCTGCAATAAGAGAAAAACATATTATATATATTTAAAATAGTAGAAGTAATATTTCTTTTTGAATTCTCATACCTCAGATTCTTTTTGAGAAATTACTAACTTGACATGACATAATCTATATACAGAAGATTGTACAACCTCTGTGAAAGAAATTTTTTTTCAGAGTTGGATTAGACACAAATTTGAAATAGCAAAATTATTTCAAAGCAAAGAGTAATACTGCAAAATCTATCGTAGCTGTTCTTTACCCAGATTCCCCAGGTTTTTTGTACCCTGCATTTACCTCCCTTATAATTCCAGCAAACTTGCTCTTTCCTGAAACCTCCAAAGAATCCTGTTCCATTCCTTACTTTTCCTGTTTACAGTAATAATAAAATGGGTAAGATTTAATATAAAATGGAGAATGTAATTTTTACCCATAGGTATAAAGGTTCTTAACAGAATTGTATAGACCCAAACAATAAGAGTGATGATCTTATCTTGAGAATTCGGGTAGGAATTGTTTCCTTCCATGGTCCCCTTTTTCCTCAAACTCTCCTTTTTTTTAATTGATTAAAAACTGGGAGCAAAGAAACGTTCACTCCTTTTTACTAGAATTATACTCAAAACCCCAGTTTATTGTCTGTAATCTGCTATCATAGATAGTACAAACAGCGTAATAGTACTGTATAAATCCTTTGAAAGCTGTCTCTAGGAGGTAATTAAAAATAGCAGCAGATCAGCAAAAAACTAGTAGAACACAGGAAGAAAAGTTTAACAAAAAAGAGAATAGGTTGAGGGTATTAATACAAGTATATTTTGACTTGGAAAAAGTATGATTTTAGCACTGAGACAATAATCAGAAATTACAAGTTCAGAATTTTATGGTCAGTTTAAATGCAACAGAAAACTCTACAGAATCAAAATACTAAATACATTCCTAGCCAATTAGTGGCAAAAAAAGGACACTGAGAAGCTAAAATAACTGACCTCAGCAGGATTTTCACATCAAGATAACTGGTCCAGTTTAAGAAACGTCACACTGGTGTGGCATAAAGATGAAAGAACAGAAACTAGTAATAAGGCCTGAATCTACCTCTTGATATAACTATAATCTTTTGTCCTAAATATGCAACATTTTTAAAAAATACTGTTTAGCTTGATTTGTTAGCTTTCAGATGTCAATACCATGTGAAATGAATGGGTACCGAATACCTCATGTTATCTTGCAGAAACTGAAGAATTAGTCAGTGTGTCTCAGCAGATTTTCAGGAAGACAGTGAGTGAATGAAAGTCATCTTAATGAAAACCAGATCTGAAATACACAAAGAAGCAAAGTGCCTGCATTTTCAGTTTGAATTGGTGGGTACTTCTGAGATAGGAAACTGTGAAAAATGTAAACATTAACTTTCTATGGAAAATTTACAGAATCACTGCGGGAAGGAGAGCATATTTTTCGTTCTTAGTGCTGTAAATAAGATCATTCTTTCCTCCTTTTTTATATTATGCTTTTGGCTGAAGAACTCGTAAAGCCCCTGCCAGTCACTAACATGTACTAGTTCACTTTAGGGCAGACTGAAATAATTAGATATGTTTCTTTGGTAAACAGAATAGGACAGAAAGATAAAGGCATTTCCCTCTTGGTTAAAAGTAATTAAGTATCCAAGTTATAGATATGCAGACATTTCTCTGGGGAGATTTAAATTGATTTCCAAGTCACATGAAAGACAAAAGTTCTCCATCATGATACAGACAATGATTACTGGAGTCGCTCACATTTGATTATGACTGAAAGGCAGTTGTTACATAGATAAGAACTGTTAGGAAAAATGCTAATACATAAATTGTATCATGACAATAGAGGTATTTCAGAGAACTATATTTCCATGCTCAAAAGAGTCTTCTGACTAGTGTGGAAATTCCTGTCCTTCTTAATCCTAAGTGTGAAACTGTGTATTCCAGTGTGCCCTTTGTATTTCACATATAGGAAGGTATACATGCATTATTTGAGAATTTATATCATTCAGGGAGTAACAATAAGGAAGAAAATCAGTAGGTATTGTAATGCTTTTTGTTTTGTGTTAGGGAAATGCAGAGAGACAAATGGAGTGCAATATTTATAAATAAGTCTTCAATACTTATTATTTTTAAGGTAGATATTCTAAGATAATCCAGATAGAATTGGACTATATGGTGCTGGGTATTAGACAGATTTATGAGAAAGTACCTTCCCTGCTGAAATTTACAATCTAATTACAAGAGAAAATAAATGGGTGCACTGTCTTGGAGCAAGTAAATCATGGGTACACAGCTATGGATCTTGCTTTATTCTGCCACATGTCATAATAGGCTGTATATTTTTTCCCAACTACATGTCTTAAAAGAAATAAAGTTGTAATTACCCTGGAATTAAAGTTACTATTTAGGAGACAGGACAGACTATTAATATACTGTTTCTTGTTTTGTTTTGTTCTGCTTTACCATCAAATTTAAAAATAAAAAGTAAAGAACTGAGAAAGGCAAAGTACAATATAGGAAAACGAAAAGAAAAATAACTCCTCTAAATTCTTTGAATGAATATTCAACTGCGTCCAAATTAAAGAGAATGATAAGAAATAGAGTAATTCACTAATTTCTACTGGGGGACAAAAGGACTCATAAAAGCTCATTTTGTATCTGAACAAGATCTAATATTTCTTCCTTTTTTGGAATGATAAAACTTCAATAATCTTCTTCATATACTATTTTAGCATGGATTGTTTGGCAGTCACTGGCTTTAAAATGATTAGCCTAAATTCAAAATAATCTCTTGTTCTTAACAAAAGACACAGAGACTTTATAAAAGACAATTATGGGCTAGCCAGAACATTATCATTTTGCTGTTCTTGCTTATCAACTGCAGAATACATCAGAACTCATGTAATGTAAAGTTTTTGTGATGTAGAACACCATTCCTATCTTCAGGTTAGAGAACTGTGAAACAAAAACAGCAGCACCTAAATCCTTATCTCTCATTCTAAATCAACTATTCAGCTTCACAAGTTATTG
The DNA here is from genome assembly GCF_012275295.1 of Melopsittacus undulatus. Lineage (NCBI taxonomy): Eukaryota > Metazoa > Chordata > Aves > Psittaciformes > Psittaculidae > Melopsittacus > Melopsittacus undulatus. The sequence continues at coordinate 71,914,578 of NC_047531.1, forward strand.
ACCTTGAGAATAAGGACAGTGAAAAGCGTGAGTGTAACACCAGAAGAAAAGAGGTAGACTATTCTGGAGCATGTATAAAACTTTAAATTTATTATTATTAAAGAATTTCTATAATAATCTATTTACTTGATTTTTTTAAATAATTGCTCTGGAATAATAACAATTACTTTTTGTATAGATGACAGTTAGACTAATGTTAGATCCTCTTTTTTGTGTCTAAAGCACTTTTCACTGGTCCATGTAAGTTAAAAAAGTTGTAGCAAAAGAAACTCAAACCAACCTGATGAGATAATACTGGATTCTGAGTTACTTTTCTAAAACAATAACAAGAAAAACAGTCCATATTTGCTAGCACTATCACAAAAATTAAGGGACTACAATTTGCAGAAGATCTAGACCATATTCTGGTTTAGTAAAGTATGACTGAATTTCTAATTACAGTCATACTATATATTGTAAAATAATAATTTCTGCTTCTCCTCACCAAAACAGTGTAGTCAGTATAAATACAGAAAACAAATAGAACATGACACATCAAACACCACTTGTGCACAGCCAGTCCTCAGAGAAATGGAGGAAAGAAGTACTGAATTAAAATGGAACCAGAGATCAATCAAAAACTTGCAAAAAAAAAGAAAAGGAAGCATGCAAGGAAACATGCAACAAGATTCAAGATATCCAAAATAAAAGTAGAACAAAGAAGGAAAAAGTTTTGTTACAGAGGAAAAAAACAGATATTTAATCATTAGAATTGTTTTCCATATTTTTCAGAAAACATGCAAATTATATAGATAAGAGAATAAAAAATGCATATTTTAATATTATAAGAAATTATCCTAGTAAAATTTGGTCTTACATAGCATTCTCAATGTTATGTTATCTTAGCTGATCCCATAAAAGTAAAGGAGTTATCTCCATCACACTGTATACTCACCAGTAGCATTTTCAACCTTTCCTTCAAAAGAGCTCACACATGACATTTGTTCCTTCTACAATTTTTTTATTGTCCTCTACAATTTTTTACCTAAATATTTACTTTTCATTTAATTTGAATAAGTGTTGAGGAGTGATTACAATTGAAAACAGACTACATGTGGTCGTCTTCCCTGTATTTCAATGTATTATTAAGAATTATTACTGATAAATTAACAAATACAGAACTGTTAGTTTCAATGAGATTCTTTCCTTAGATTTCAAGATTTAATAGAGTGTTGATCCAGGGATGACTCTTTAAGGGAGGACACTGCAAGCACTGATGTTGTAATTTTGTACAGTGATACCTTTCTCTTCAAAACATCTAATAGAAATTCAGTAATTTTTCTATAAAGACACTGATTTTTGACTAAGAAGTGAATTACCCCACGCAGACTATTCTATACCAGCAATATTTCTACATTATAAGGTTTCCAGAATCATTCTGATTTATTTTTTTTATTTTTAATTTTTTTTTTTTTATAATGACTTCCAATTAAGAAATATTAATGACTCCTCTTTTCATGGCACAAATAGATTTTCTTTCTAGCTATTTAAAAATACAGTAATTAGACACAGTTCAACCTGCTTTGTACGAGATCATGGGTGACATTCAGAGAATGTCAGGTGGGACAACTAAATTTGTACAGAGATGAAGAAATATGGGACGGAAAGGTTCTAATGAGTTTTAGTGGAAAGACCAATATGCAAACAAAGTACAGAATAAATTCTGCTGTGTGAGAAGAATGCGAAGGGGTTTTTTTCAATAGCAACAAAATCAGAAATATTAGGTGCACTAGATAATTTACTGAATAACCATTTTATCACAGTTATTTAACCTGCATAAGAACTAGATTCTCAGCAAATGAAAGTGTAAAATTACTTATCACATTCCTTGAATAAATCAGAGATGTATATTTTTATAAACCAGACCATTAGAGGGAATGTAGTTTTAGACATGTCAAGTAATCCTATATTATCACTGCTCTTTAAAAGTTTATAAAAGTACCTTGAAATTGGAAAAGATTGGCAGCCCAAACCCATACAATTTAAAAATACTTATCTTTAAATTATTAGGAGTAAGACTATTAGGTACTCTGAACTTCAAAGAAAAATCTGTCAAGCAGAGATGTTAAATTTGTGGTTCTTGCTATGATTAAAACTTTTAAAATACACTGTCTTTAATTAAAAAAATCTTGTTAATGTATATATGACAATAATTAGATCTTCTAATACAGAGACAATAACAACATTAATCCATCAAAATTAATCCATCTTCCAAACCACATAATTACAAAGAATGTCAATGATTAAGTTTTGAACTTTTATTTACCACATTGTATCTTACATTCATGTATAAATAAGTACAAAGAACATATAACTTACATATAAGTGGGCATGAAAAAAATTGCTTGCAGCTAATTTACAGTAAAAACACACACCAGTATAGTTTTTCTAAACTTAAAAACACTCAGGTTGTATTATTCAATCTTTCTTGTCAATAAACAGAAAATGAGACATGCAGCATTCTGTCTTACAGTTTTTTTTTTATATACTAGTTTTTATCCCATGTTTTATGAATTCTGGAATTAATAATCCTAGCTTTTAGCATTCAGACCTATTCAGAGGTCCAGCTCTATAAATCAGGGCACAATCCATCACCACATGGCTCCCTCTAGACATGCATTGCCTGCCTTGTTGGCAGTACTGAGCCATTGCCTTTCTGGCATTCCGTTGAGAGCTTTCACAAGCCGCAGGTAAAATTCCCTCCTTAATCTAAAACTGATTACAAAATAAAGATGATATAAAACCATCTGAATTATTTTTGACAAGAATCACACAGAAAGATTAAATGGTCCTTAGACTTACAGCAGAAGTGCAGTGCTCTTTGCATCACAGGAATTTCTGAGCCAGATTTCTCTTTCATATCATCCTTCATCTTACCTTTCCGATTCCGTCTACTTGTCATTAGCCTAATGAGGAAAGTGTGCATTTTTAAGGCAGGAATTTGTTCTATGATGTGTTTGTGATGTTCTTGTTAAAGTAAGATCTGCCAAAGTATTTTAATGGTTTGAATTTGAAATCTTTATACTCTGTCTCCCTTCTCAAATAGTATGAAAGAAAGCTGCACAAGAGATCCTCCCAATTTCTTTTCTGCCACACAAAATCTACATTAGGGTTTAGGTCATGTGCTTTTGAAGAAGTGTCATGGTTTAAACCCAGCTGTCAACTAAGCAATACACAGCCACTCAATTTCTCCCTTTCCCACCCCAGGCAAGATGAGGAGGAGAATAGAAAGAATGTAAAGCACATGGGTTGAAATAAAAACAGGTTAATAATTAAAGTATATGAAAGACAGATAAAACTACAATGTGAAAGGGAAAAAATCACAATAAACTACAGTGATGCACAATACAATTGCTCACCACCAACTGACTGATACGCAGCCTGACCCCAGTACTGACTGGCCCCTTCCAGCTAACTTCACTGAGCTTATATACTGAGCATGACATGGTGTGGTAGAGAATACACCTTTGGCTAGTTTGGGTCAGGTGTCTTGTCACCTCTTTGTGAGTCAGATGTATGAGAGGCTATAGCTCTAGATATAATACGTGAAAGATGTGTAACTTCTAAGGCTCCAGCCTGCTCAGATTTGGAGACTAATTGTTGCCCAAATGGAGCAATGATTGTTCAGGAGAAAACCAAAATAAGCTACAGTGAAGGAGAAATAAAATACATGGAAGGATAAATATAGTGCTTTCTTGTCAACAGGATATTGCAACTCAGTGCAGTCACAGATGGATATGAGAAATCTATGTCAGCAATCTTGAAAAAAAGTAAGTTTTATCCCTTTTATGCAGTTTATATAGAAGCTGGCTCCATTGATTTATTTCTAAATTTATTTCATATAGCCTGTAGAAATAAGGACACAGCAAATAAAAATTAAACACAAGTATTTTCAATAGAGGTCATGAAATTTTTAATGCTCAAGGGGAACAAACTTTAAAATTATAAAAAAAATCTAAATTTTTATTGTTCGAGTTATTTTGATTTTTTCAATGCTGCAGAAACAAAACTCAATAATTTGCTAAGTAAAGGAAGAAAATCTGTAGGAAGTACATAATAGGAGTAATGAGTGAACTAAGAAATAGAGTTTTATCTTCAGTCTGTGTCAAGGAACTTCATATTAGCATCAAAGCTAAACTTTATATACTGTTGAAGTAGTTTAGTACCCATGCCACTGAACAGGTGTTCAAGGTATATCAGAAAATGCTATAGAGCAAGGATTAACTCTTCTATAAGATATTAAGGATGATAGTATCAAATAAAGAACATCCAGGCAAAATATTTATGTATATCTTCATCAGGCGACAGGAAAGAAAATACCTTGACTAGAAGTAATGATAATAAAACCCCAAGCCTTATAAAGAGAGAGCTACAGGTACAAGTTTTGTTACTATCATAGTTAGTGACAAACAGGAATCACCTTTAACTAGCCCTGCCATAAAGTTCACTCTATGAGTTTCCAAGAGCCTTGTAGCTCATCATTCCTTTTACATAAAGTAGGTACTGCCATTTGGAATATCTTTTATTCTTTCAAAGCACTGCAACAGCATCCTCATGACAGATTTCAAACAAGTCTTCAATCTCTAATGATGGGATAAGGACCATAATAAAGATATAAGGCAATTGGGGTTTAGACAGGCCCAGTTTCAGTTCTAGGACTATTGCATAAGAGATCTAATGGACAGCTTCTTCACGATGACAGATATGCCAAGATCTGAACGTGTTCTTACTGAAAGGATTCAGAAATAAGGTATCTTATAAGATATAACAAATAGAAACTAATGAAGAATCAGGGAGAACCTGTGACTTAAACTAAGCTAGTCTGGTTTCATCTGACTCAAAAAATAGTTCTAACAAAAACAACTTATCAAATGTACTACAGGTGGAATGAGGTACTAGTCTGCAAATATTTTAGAAAGCGGCAACTGTGCTACCACTGCCTTTATGTTCACATACAATACACAAAACCTACATGGCTCCAAACTGGTCCTATCCCAAGGTAGTTACACCCAAAGGGGAAGAGGAATCAGACCTTGGTGCTGTAAATACCTGCACCAAAGAGAATCATGGCATATAAGTACATGTAAACATCATGTAATAAAATTTGATATAATAATTCATACATAATACAGGCATTACATAATGTGACTAAGGATTCTTTTGTAACACAGAAATGACAGTAATAATGCATTTCTAATTTTTTTCCAACTTCTATTTTAATTCTATTTTATTATACTCTAGGGCTATTGTTATGTGAATATTTCTCAAAACAAAAATGCGCTCACATCAAAGGAAACAAACTATGGGGAAAAAAAGAAACAATATATTTTTTTTGCCTCTTTTGAGCCATGGCACAAGCAGAGTAGTAGACAATCTTCTCACATGTAAATAAAATTCATGTTGGCCACCCAGTAAAGGGTTTTGGGCTCCCTTGAAGCATAATGAAAAGTTCCAGAATTTGAATTATTTTTTTTAATTGTGAAAAATAATAAATAAATACAGAGTTCACAGTTACAGCCTCTTTCTTTTCAGCTGACTTCTCTTCTTATGGAGAAAATTAAAGAAGGAAAAAAATTGCCTCCTTAATACAGCCTTTGCAGTATAATTTTATTAACCTACCAATAACAATGCCACAACCTGAAATTAGAGAGATTTTCTGATTTGCAAACTTTTTCTATTTAACCACAAAAACAATCAGTAATGAAAGACTGCTATAAGAACAGCAAATTTTCTTTTCAAATATCCTGGACTACAAGACATTAACATAAGGGAGGTTAATTTAGTGCATTTAAATTATTCACATTAATTTCACTGAATGGACTAGATCTAATCTAAGAGAAAAGAAAACTTTCAATAGGATAGTGAAATAAAGGAAGAATATACGTTGGAAGTATGATGTTAAAACTGGAAACTTTTAATAATTATACCTGGTAGGAGTTCTGAGGTGCTAAGCAACTTCCTAGTCAATCAAAGCCAGACACTGATGCTCAGATTTTTGACATATCATGGCTAAGAACCCTGATGAAGCCCAAAACTATGTTCAGTCTTAAAAAAAAAACAGTTAACTACAGCTACACATTGCTTTCTGTTTCAGTTAATGTCTGTTAAATAATAAAGCTTTTCTAATTTGTTAAAAATGCTGAACTAAAAATGCCAGTCATGTATAGCAAATATCACTGGCATTAGACTGAGAAGTGCATCTACATTTACATCTACACCTACATAGAAATCAAATAGCCATCTACTTTATATTCTTTACCTGAACCTTCCACAACAGCTTTCATGTACAAGCATAGAGTAGGATTCCATCAAGGAAAGATATGTGCTTTATAACAGCTCACTGCAAGTTTTTCTTTCTTCATTTTATTATAGAAACAAAATAAGTTAACTGCAAGATTGCAAAGACCTTCACAATTTATACTGGGAAATGTGAGATACAAAAATAATTTGGTATTTTTTTTCAAGGGTCTCTTACCTGTTTCAAGAAAATACCTTGCCTTACCAGCTTCAAGTAGTCATTTAGCTATCTAAAAAAGCTCTGAATAATTGCATTTCAAATATTTTCAACTATCATGGATAATAAAGTGACAGAAAGATTTTCAAAACTTCTTCACTGATTTGTCATATTACCACAGTTATTTATATTTGAAAAGTGTATGCACTTTAATAAATAAAAAGGTATACACATTTTAATATTGTCTTCTGAGGTTAAGAGTCATTGGTAAAAATTCTGGATATTATGTCATTGACCATAATCATCCATTAAGACTAGTCTCATGTTACTAACATTCAGGTCTCTTCATGTATACTGTATACTGCTTTGTCAATGTTTTAGAAATGTCTTAGTTTTGTAATAAATTATTTATTTAATTACCATAACATCTTCTACTAAAATGCATTCATCTCTAACCCCATATAATCTGAAAAATTGTGTGGTTACTCATTACACACAAACTCAGATGGTCACAAACAAGCATTTAAAGTATGTTCTTATTTCAATACATCTTTTTCTTTAGAAGAACCAAATTTAAAAAATGCCTATTACACAATTATGATACTTTGCAGGAGAATCGGTATGAAGAATTGAATAGTTTTGGATTGTTTATAGACTTGTTGAGAGGCAATGTGCACATATAGTCAAGCAAATTCTGACAAAAAATTCTTCTATTGATGAGCATTGGATGAGAACAGAGGTTGTTTGCCTGTTCTCAGGCATCCTACTTAGGTAGGCAGATTGACTCTGAATGTGAAGTGCTGTTTCATGCACAGTGTAGAACTGCCTAGATAAAAACAATATTTATCCCTTTTTTTACATTTTAACAGACACTCATACACACACACACACAGAAATCTACATAACCACTTCCTTAACGCTATTTATAAAGAATATGTTAACAATAATATATACATTACCATATGAGAAAAGTTATATCAAATTATGTAGATATTTTAGTGTGCCAGTGTAGATGGCATTTTTATTTTTTCTGAACAAACTTGGTCTGAAATATCCTCCTCCTAGACACTGAAGTCCAGCATAATAAACAAACAAAATAAATAAAATAAAATAAAACAAAATAAAATATTTTTTTTTATTTAAACAAATATTATTTATCCCAGTAGGATGTAAGGAAGAAGCTAAGCTAATCCAAATTTCAAGCAGTTTCAGTAAATTAACATGTAAATTAGTTGTAGTCTTCTTGTTCCTGAAAATTTGACAGTGTAGCTGTTTGTGCTGTAAGGGTTGTAATCCATTGCACTAGAGAAGAGGAGCAGATCACGGTATAAATGAAAGCCTGAAAGAGCTATTCAAGGAATTAAAACCAAATTAGAGAAACAGCAGCACCACAGATGTCCTCTAGAAACACATAATTTTCATTCATTTCCTCATTATGCTCCTTAGTTGTTTCTAAAACACCCAAGTGATACTAGTGTTAGGTATTAGTACTCTGTTTCATAATTACTCTCAGGTCTTTCTACATACTGAGAGAAGCCAGTAATCATTCTGATTACATTTATCTACCAGCATACAACATTTGTCCCTTTGTCCAGCTAATGTTGCATTATTTTTCACCCCAGATTAGAAAGCTGTTCCTGAGCTGTTGTCTGCTGTGTTGTTTTCTTGCCCTTTTCATTTTTTTTAAAGTACTACATCAGAAAATTATATTTTTTAAAAAGTATATATATTTCTGTTTCCTTCTTCTTTTTATGTTTCTAAATCATATCGTAAATCAATGAAAAAATTTTCTGACTGTGGTTTATCTCACCCCAGCCTGCTGTCTCATATTTATGCATGTAGGCACTCACATCCCCATTTCCCAGCCTGTTTGTTTAATACTTCTAATGATGCTTGTACTCACATAAGGTTTTACACCTGGAAGCAAACTTTATTTCTATTTCCATATCTATTTCAAGGTTGTTTCTTTTTCTGCTCATTTATGTTATGTCACATGAACCTTCACGTACCTGAGAGACCCATCATTGTCAAAACATATTTTCATTGTGAGTGCATGAATTTCTGTGGGAAGGGAAGTGCCTTGAAATGGTGACTTCAGTATTGTGGTTACGGCAGCTACTACATCTATCCCCCTTGGATGTTTTCACTTTGCCTTCCTGAATATACTTTTGACTGAAGAGAAATATACAGATAGTGGTTGTTTTGAGAGCCTTTACCTTGCTAACAGAGGGGAAGATGACCAGAGACTAATTCCTGGAGACAACTTCATCAGCAGGCTGGTGTGATTTCATCCTTTTTGGCTGAGACAACAGTCTGGGCCATCTGCAAAACCTTCAGATGTAGAAGGGGATATCTGAAGCCTTCTGCTATAGGTGTTTCTATACTACTTTGCACAATGGTACTTTGAATAAATGACTTTTCAGGAGCTTTTAAATATAGAGAAGACAGTGCCTAAGTGGAACTCATGGTCCCTCAGCAGCTATCAATTAATGGCTGATCAGTTAAAAAGGACACCTTTCAAGTTTTCTCTGTGATAATGCACACAAGAAATATTGATAAGACTATCCGGATATGGGAAACATGAATCTCTCTTCTAGGTGTTTTCCTGGTGTCTCTTTAGTGTTGACAAGCTCCAGATTCCACTATTGTGCCTACTCCAGGATAGTCCATGATTGCATAAACCAGATTTTGTGAGCTTGCCCAGGAAGTATACATAACAGCTGAGTTCTATTACTCTGTCTCAGACTCAAAGGGGATGATGACACCTTTCTCAGCAAGACAGGGACAGTTGTAGGACTCAGATATCAACTTTTGATAGTACAGATGCTATACTCCAGCATCACTGGCTATAGTCAGATAATGATACCCCAAGATGTAACATTATTTGCATGCTACATGGTTATAAAATATGGGTTTGATTGCTTGAGTGCAAAATGGTTTGACATAAACCATAAGACAACAACATCCTCAACATCTTCTTAATTATGCATGCCAGATGTGTCCTGGACAGCCTCTGTGGCTCATGGGAAACTGAAGATAAGGCATGTAAAGAAAAAAGGAATACTGAAACAAGAGGAAGGCTGGATAGATGAGGAAAGAGCAAGAGAAGTCACTAAGGAAGCTGGGTGTAATAGCAAATATAAAGATGGAGGAACCGTGTTTTATATAGCACAAGAGGTACTCCACAGTGTTGACTGACAGGCTGATGCTTTCAAAACTTCCTGTTAACACATGTATGCTAGTACATTCTGGAAGATTGTGGCATTCATTGATCCATTTGTTCCAGTTAGAGACATTCCTGATTAGATCTGTCTGGTTTCTTTAGATCTGTTCACTTGCACAAAGCCCACTCTTCATGAACAGCAACACAGTAAGTGCAGATGAAAATGGATCCACTACAGAAGCACACCCTGGGTCTGTATTAACACCAAGAACAAGACATGCCAGAAAATTTTCTTATCTGAAAAACAGTTACATAAAAGTGACTGAAACATAGTAGGTTCTCCAAAATATAGGAAAAAAACAAATGGCACAATTGTTGCACATTAAATTAATTGAAGTGGCTACTCTTAAAATCTGAGTGTATAAATTAGTTACCAAACAACAATACTGATGAAACATTGGCAAGTTTTTCTCTAACACACTGATAATTAAGATGCCTAAAAATTAGTCTGAACCTAAAATGTTTCTGGCAACTGATGCAAGTTTATTCACTTTTTAGACCAAAGAGGCTTGTGAAAAGTCTGAACTACAGTGCTAGATGAGAAATATACAGAAGCAACGTTTAAAAATTATTGTACTTAGTGGTTTAATTAGGCTCTATGCAGCATACAGTTACTGAATGTACTTTTCCAGAGTCTGATTTGTCACAATCACTAACTCTGTATAACTTTTTAAAAAATGCAAGGAAGCACTTAAAAAGTCACTTTAGATAATAGTTTTCCATAGTTTTCCTTTTAGTGATGCAAGCAGTATACATAGGGTACAGCAGATGAAATAAAATGGGTTTTAAATGCACTGGGAATCTAAATAATTTGCATAAAATATAGACAGACTCCTCCTAACACAAGTAATAGTAATTATCCTGTAGGTATGAATCACAATTAAAATAGTGGATTTGATTTTTTTTTTTGCCTTATGTCGAGTGTTAGTTGTATTTTACCATTTTTACCATTTTTTTCTATGGCTAGTAATTAATAGTTTTAAAAATGTTTTTTTTTTTTCTAGAACTTCTTTTTTCCTGTTATGTATAGGTGTTGTTCATTTTGTTATTATTTTAAAATCTATTGTATGAGATTTTGCTCTATCTATTTTCCAAACAAGTTATGGCAAGATATGGAAAAACATTCTTACAGCAAGTTATGACAACATTTTGAAATAGGTCAGTAGTATTTCAGTAGCCTCAGATTTCTTGAGTTTGAAACTTCTGTTCTATTTAGTTTTGTGAGGACATTTTTTCTCTTAAAGCTTCACTTCAAAGTCAGAATTTGGAAACTAAGCGCTGTAGGGCTTGAAATATATAAAAGTTATACCATAAAGCTCCATTATAATTTTAATAATGATTCTGTTGAAAAATACAATTAAGAAATAAAAAGATAGTCCTGTTACCCAACTATCAACTGGAAAATTCATCCCAATTGAGACACAAGTTAATTTCTTTCTTTAATATACTTCCACACTGCAGTAAAGACTCAATTACAACAATTTTCAAAATCCACACTCTTTAACACAAAAAGACCATACCTTTACTAGGTTTATACATAAGTTCAGACATTTCTTAAGCCTCATTGATACATAAAGTGTAAAATTGCTGTAAGAAACTCAATAAATGAACCTCAGCATGGGCTATGAGTAAAAGGAATTAAGAGCATAGCATAATTATTGAAGATAAAGAATCCTGGTTTATACCAGAAACATGAAGCAGAAAGCTGACAGTTCTGTAATGTATTTCTTTTTTCCCATAGCCTAGAATTTTAAGAACAGTATTTTTAACTCCTCAGTCTTACTTTTAACACAATGGTATGAAAGAATCATCTGAGGGTTACAGAAGAAGACAAATATGTTTTCTGATTTCTGTAGTAGGTATTACAGTCCCTGTAGAAGCTGGCAAAAGTTTATGTTCTAGTCACTTTCTTCCTCATAAAGCACTTTCAAGTCTCAGCCTCACCACAAGGAGTTCTGGAGTCACTGGCATTCAGACTGGATTGTGTGGCAACTCCCATAAGTGTTGCTTAGGCAATCGAGCAATAATTTCTCTCAGAAAGCAACAGACATATCACCTCTCATAGCCCTGTGTGATCATAACAACCTTTCACAAAACTTCTTCAAGTTTATGAGAAATACACAAAAAGTGGAAATGTGTCATTTACACAGTGCTCACCTTTGACAAAACAAATGCAAAAGATCAGGTCCATTTAATCAGGTAGATATCCTAATGTCTGATCTCTGAAAATGGCCAGAGACAGATGTATAAGGGAAATGGCAGGTACAGAAGAATAAACATGAAGTTGTATTTCCTGGCATAATCTTTCCCCTCTCAGAGATTTGTGGTTCAGAAACACTGTGTGCCACAAGCAGCACCTCTCTCATAAGCGACCCATAATAGATTACTTTCCCATATACTTATCAGCTTGCTTCCACAGCCGCTCTGAGTTTTAGACACTCATAGTGCAGGGACTTCCTGCAGAATCACTTTCCTTCTCATTTTGCTGTCCCTCCTACCTATGGATAATCATGCCAGCCTTAGGAAGCACTCTGACAATCTCTGATGTCTTTTGTACCATCTGGTTATTCCCCAGTCTTCAAAAATTCTCATAGCTGTAATCCTTTCTATCACCCTTTGAATTTCACATGTTAATTGCATTCCTCTAATTTACTTTAAATTAAACTCATTACTGCTATGCAGCTCTTCTGTATCCTAACTGCTTAGCCATTCAAAATCTTCCAGAGCTGTCAGGAGTTAGACTCCACTTTTTGCTAGGTCACATATCAGGCATGCAGAACATTGCAATGACTGTTAGATGAATTCATTGTTATCATGAATAGCAGTGTTAGATGCTGCTTTCAACCTAAGTGCCATAATTCCTCTTCATACATGTGTCACTGATAACACATAAAAACTGTATGTTAACTCTCTGTTAACAGTTCCAAAGAGGGTATCTATATGACCTGTGAAATCAGTCACTGTGTAGTTCTCTCAGGTTAACAATCTATTTTCACCTATTTGCATTCCTCCAGTTATTATGACTAGAACTTTTTTTTTCTTTTTTCTGATCAGTAAAAATATTTGCACAAGACGTTATCATCCTAGTATGAGAAAACATATATGCATGGTGTGGTGAGGAGGTCTCAAAATAATTTTTCCTTCTGCAACTGGATATCTTCATGTGCCAAAACAGGTGTAGCAATATAGAAGAGGCTGGACAGCTTGTTATGACCTTGAAAACCCCAGGAGAAATTTTCTCTCACTCTATTGTCTTGTAATTTACCCTGACTGCAAGAGACTGTGCTGGTTTACCCAATCTTAGTGATTTATAATGTGGGAAGATTTTCTCTGGGCAAATGTGTCTTTCAACTTTTCTTGGAGTCTGGTAGTATTCACCTCTGGGCACTGCTGGTCTTCTCAGTGTTTCATCTCCCAGTGTAACCAAGACTGGAAATGTGCAGCAGAACATCATCAAGACCACATCAAGGTCATCCGGTAGTTAGCTCTCTGTGATTGCTCAGTATGTGCCTAGAATTTATAGTCAACTTCCAGTGCCTCACCACCCTCACAGTAAACAGCTTTTTATATCCAATGTAAACTTCCCCTGTCTAAGTTTTAACCTGCTACCCCTTGACCTATCACTACAGTCCCTAATGAAGAGTACCTCACAGGCATCCTTCTAGGTCCTCTTCAGATACTGGAAGGCTGCTATGAGGTCTCCACACAGCCTTCTCTTCTCCAGGCTGAACTATCCCCAGCTTTCTCAGTCTATGTTAATGAGGGAAATACTCCAGTCCACTGATCACCCTCATGGCCCTCCTCTGGACTTGTTCCAACAGATACATGTCCTTTTTACATTGTGGACACCAGAACTACACACAATACTCCAAGTGAGGTCTCACGAGAGTAGAGTAGAGGAGCAGGATCACCTCCTTCGACCTGCTGGTCACGCTCCTTTTGATATAGCCCAGGATACGGTTGGCTTTCTGGGCTGCGAGGACACACTGAAGCCGGCTCATGTTCATTTTCTCATCGACCAACACCCCCAAGTCCTTCTCCACTGGGCTGCTCTGAATCTCTTCTCTGCCCAACCTGTAGCTGTGCTTGGGATTGCTCCCACCCAGGTGTAGGACCTTGCACTTGGCATGGTTAAACTTCATGAGGTTGGCATCAGCCCACCTCACAAGCGTGTCAAGGTCCCTCTGAATGGCATTCCTTCCCTCTAGCGTATCAACAGAACCACACAGCTTGGTGTCATCGGCAAGCTTGCTGAGGGTGCACTCAATCACACTGTGTATGTCACCGACAAAGAAGTTGAGCATGACCAGTCCCAACACTGATCCCTGAGGGACACCACTCATTACTGTCTTCCAGCCAGGCATTGAGCCATTGACCACAACTCTTTGTGTGCAGCCATCCAGCCAGTTCTTTATCCACCAAGTGGTTCACCTATCAAATTGATGTCTCTCCAATTTAGAGACAAGTATGTCGTGCAAGACAGTGTTGAATACTTTGCACAAGTCCAAGTAGATGACATCAACTGCTCTACCCCTGTCCATCAGTTCTGTAGCCCCATCATAGAAGGCCACCAAATTGGTCAGGCAGGGTTTTGCCCTAGTAAAGCCATGCTGGCTGTCACCAAGCAGCTTTCTCTTTTTCATGTGCCCTAGCATGCCTTCCAGGAGAATCTGCTCCCAGATTTTGCCAGGCACAGAGGGGAGACTGACTGGTCTGTAGTTCCCTGGGTTGTGGACTTCTATTTGCATTTTCATTCACTTGCAAGACTGAGAAACTGGCTTTGCTTGTTTCTCCATTCATCTAACCTATTTAGGTTTTCTTTTTCATGTCTTGTCTGTGAATTAGAGCTAGAGCTTGCCCATTTCTGTTTTTACAATTGTAATGGTGAAAGCATCTATTTATTATTCCTTTTTTGTTTAAGAAGTAAAAGGAAGGTTAAATATATTAAACTTCAAATATCTGTGGCTTTCATTTCAAATTTTGATTAACGTACATTTCAACTCCTCTCATGTTGGGCTCCTGCTGTGTATTTAAGAAAACAGTACATATCTCTATTATTAAGATAGTCACACTAAAGCCGGTGGCACTAGATTATAACTGAAAAAAAATAGCATTTGCTGTTGACTCACAAAATCTTTTTATTTCCCAAGGGAAACTTTTCAAAGCCTTTTGTTTGCCATCTTAAATGGTGTTCATGCTGCTGTCCAGATCTTGTTTCTGAAAGCCTGGGAAAAACAGATGAGTTCATGAAACACTGAGAGTGCACAAAAGGAGACAGTGCTTACTCTACCAGGCCTGACCTCTGCCCAAGAGCAGAAAAAAAGTTATTGCTGCATGCAGTAGTATTCTTTGTGTTTCAGAACAGATGAGAACAGCATATGAAAATATGAGTATTTTGGTATCTAGGTTTCTGAAAGAACATCAAAATTTTAAACAACCTTTGTAATGAAAGAACATGTAGAGTTTTAAATAAATGATGCCTTTGATTCTCCAATTTGCTAAATTACCTTTCATACTTTCACTAAGATATCAACGAGAAGAATGCTCACAGATTTATCTTAGGAACACAGTGATATTTTATATACATATTTATTAAATATGTCATTTTGCAAAAGTATTTCTGTCTAAACATCTGGCGAAACAATCAGCCTATCTGGCAATTTTTTCCCCCATGATAAGATTATTTATGCTTACACAAAAGACGATAAGTTTGAACACAACATTCTGTGTGTAGTGTTGCTACCATTTGTAATGAATGATTTCAAATATAACCTACAAAATGTCAGAGGCAGAAAAATTAAAGGTTACCCAAAGATCAGAGGATACAGTGTAAAATGCAGCCAGGTTGTCAGAGGGCTCAGTATACAGAGTCTACCTCACCTGCAGTAGTCTCTTTGAAATAAGATTATTATTGCTAAGAATGCACTGCAATGTTATGCAAAAGGAGTAACAACAATTTAAGGACGTGTATGACTTAAACATTTCTGGCTGCAATAATTTATTTAAAGCTGTGCTATATCCAGGCTAGTCTGCGCACTCTAAACCCCTGGCTGATACAATACTGGTGTCAAAGAAATGTGGGTCTCTAACAGAAATGCTGAATATGGTATACTCCGCAGAAGACTGCAGGATGTAAATAGACAATATCCATTATATCTTGCCCAGTCACCCATAACAGAGTAATTTTACAATAGAGCCTGAACTCATTATCTTTCCAGAAAATAAAAATTTCAAAATATAAATATGAGATGTAATATCTATATATATATGTGTGTGTGTGTATGTGTGTTCAAGAAAAAAGATGTTTAAACAGTCAGTGCTGACCTAAGGAGTAGAAGTTCCCATTTTGAGCAGAAACTAAGATACATATTAAGAAGCCTAGGGAAACCCATGCCTAAAGTCCATTTTAAATACTTGAACTTTTAGAATCAAAAGGAGTTTGTTTTTTTTTAAGTAGCATTTTTTTAAAAGTTCAATTTTGAATGTCAAAGTTTAGAAGAATCTGTATCTTAAATCTCTTTCTTAAACACAAATTTGTTTTCTTAAATTTTGGTTGTGTATGTATTTTTACGTTCTAACACATCCAAAGGGTAAAGTTACTACATTTTTATATTCTGTGTGTACTTGCTTTTGTAAAAGTCAGATATAAAGAGACAACAGACATACCATGAAAGGAATGCAAAGCAAAAGTTATTACCTACATCACTGACAATAACTCATGTCTTTTAAAAACACCTATATTTAGGTTTTTTCCAGGAACTTAGTGAGTTTTCTGCTATAATGATTCTTAGAGAGATTCCATATGTGGCTCAGGATAGCCAAAAGCCTGAGTGATGATTTTACTATGTTCTGTATGAGTAGCTTACAAGCATCAAACCCATTTAAAAGCTTTTTACAAATGCACTGAATATACAGATGGACATAGAATACAGTGAACACAGACACTTTATATTGAAAGCTAAAGCATGAGTTGCTTATGAAGGACCACCTGTTGGGTCAAAGAATTGTTAAACTCAAGATCAGAAGCTGACATCTCTTCTGAAAAATAAACTTTTTTTTTTTAATACCTAAAAGCATGAAATGACTTAACTGCGTCTTGATACAGCCCTCCAAAAGATTTAGAAACAAATACATTTGGAGGAGAAAATAAATGCACCAGGTTTGTAGTAAGTTGTAATATTATATCACTATGCTCCTTTTAGTGGAATCCAAAAGAATGTAAGCTGTAAAAATGGACTTCCTCCTACAGGAGAAAAGTACAGGATCCATGACAATGTGTGTGTCACAAAAGCATTTATCAAAAATTAATTGGCTTCAAATGTGTAAGAAACCTTAAAGATTTAAATCAAGTGTAAATAAATTGAGTGGGTTTCCTCCTTTTTTCATGCCTTTTATAAACATATCAGTTTATCACATATTTTGATGTCATAAGTGCTCTTAAATGCATGTTATATTAATTTAGCTTGAGTTAATTGTGAATTACAGACTAATAAAAAAGTGCTTATTTCTTGAAGGTGTGTGTATATCTGTAACTCGAGCACTTAAATGTCAACAGATTTCAGAGTTTTATCAAGATGGAGAGGGCGAAACATGCCGAAACTGCAGAAGATACCTAAAATAATTTGTAAGGAAATATCAAAGATGTCAGAGGAGGAAATTCTCTGCCAGGCATAGCTTATAACAAGGATATGGTCTGTGTTGTACACCCTTACAAGGGAAAGAGAGAGACTGGAAGATGTTATCTCTTACATGACTGCCAAGTAGCAAAATAAGCAATTAGGTTATGTATCAATGAAACATGCTTTGAGCAAGAAACCTAAGCTTCCAGTACAACTTTTTTTAACTTTTTTATTACTCAATCTCTTAATATTTCCACACTAGAAAATGGTTCAAATTATCTTATAGTTAATGTATTATTACTACTACCTACACTGAGCTCTTGTTATAAAAATTGGTAAGACATGTAGTCTGTGAAATAATCTAAATATAATAATATACTTTTGATTAGTTAAATTACCAATTTAAATAGATCAGAATTTATGACATAGTATTATTATTCAAAGCAAGCATTCTGTGGCATGTTCATTTATTTAATGATGTTCTACTCAGTCTGGACAATCTAAGAAATTCTTTATAATGACTTAATTATTTTCAGCACAAGTTTTGTACTAAACACCTTCTCCCAACAGTTTTATTCTATCCTAGATATAGCCCTGGTAGGAAGAGTTGTAAGATTTGATCTCCAATATTCTACTCCCCTATAGCTCTGTGTCTGGAGACCAACAAAATTGGAAACGATTGCTAAACTCAAGCCATGTAATTAGACAGCATAACATCTAATATAGTTCTTTTGTCAGCTTTCCAGAAAGAGAATTTCAGTAAATAATATATTACACCATGAAAAAAAAGTCTTTTAAACAAGCCTGTTAATGATGATAAACAAAGAACTTGTGCAAAACCAAGCAATTAATCCTTTGGAAGCTTTCCATTGAAGTTACTATTAAGGCATCAAGAAATGCATGCATAAAGAAATCCTTTGTGGACATTCCACTTTAGGCTAGTGCATTCTCTTGCAAACCCTTCTGTGATTAACTTCTGACTTATCATTTCTTAATCTCTAAAATACTGTCTTTATTTTAATAAAGACATTATCAACAGTCATTCATAGTGGCCAAAACCAGTTAAAGAACAAATATATCATATCATGCAAGAATTTTAAATATTCAGAGACATTAATTTTGTTTTCAGAGAACAGATATTGATTTATTTACTTATGAAGCTACAGAGACAGAGAAGATTACAGTATTCTGGCATTAATAATGCATTGGAAATAAAAGCAAATGGTAAGCAAAAAATTATGCTGCAGCTTGTATAAAAAGTAAAATGTCAAAAGGTTATGGAAAAACCCTGTCAGTAAACACTATTTCAAGTTACAGTCTTGTAGTTTCTGAATGTACTGACAACTGACTAGTTCAATTTCTCAGTACAAGAAAAGATGTCATACATTGGTGTTTTAGGTTATAATTAGTTTAGTTTTGTTTTGCTTTTCATAGGTCCCCCAAATTATTCTCTGCTTGTATTATGAGCCATGGCTAGAAGATAAAAAGGAACCCATTTTTTTACTCTGTAAACACAGAGAAGTTCAGATCCCACCTTATTATCAGAGAGGAGGACATTTGCTTTCAGACATTTGTTTTCAGTATAAATAACATAAAAGATAATCATGATGAAGTGTGGAAGTCTTTTGCCGTGCATAGCACAAAATACATATGAATCTCAAACAGCTTGGAATTAGTTTTTCTAAATCATCCCACACTCCTTTTGGTAGGCCATTTATACTTCAAAAGGTGACACAGCATAAATCATGTATCATCTGAAGGCAAAATAATTTTTTGCCTTATAGGCCAAGATTTTTCCTTTTTAATGAATTCTAATGAATCTGTGATTTAGTGGCATGCAGTATTAAACCAAATGATATTAATTTTGTGGCAGTGTTGTGCTTTTTTACAAAGGGAGAACCTGAACATGAAGTCCTTATTTTTCTGCAAAACAAGTAATTCTGCAGATACTGCAGTTGAGCTACGGTAAGATGCTGGTCACTGTCAGAGTCTGACTGGAGAAAACCCCAGTATCAGATCCTGTTTCAGTTCATGATCGCAAGAGGGGTCTGTCACAGCCACCTAAATACAATTGTAAAAAACATAACCTATGTCTGCCTAGGTGGAAACCCTTATCTGGGAGCTGTAATTTTCTGGAAATAGCTGGAGAGTATTCAAACTGTATTTTCACTGTGAAATATCTGTTAATACACAATTATCCAAATGATTAATAAAATCAATATCTTTTCACTTTGTGTTTATTAAGAGATTAATCTTCCTGATACATCTCTTAGAGGCAGTAATACATGCAAAATTAAATTTCTAACACACTAAGCTTGTAAATAATACTAAACTATTTTTAACCAGGGAGCTGTACTACTGTGGTCATATATGTCTTCATATATTATTAGTTAATTTGTATGTAAAAGTAAAGGGTTAAATAGAGCCAAAGCAACACAGACACCTCATCAGGTTGTGTACTAAATAGCCACAAGCACCAAATCTGAGTATCTGCAGGATCTGCTGTGAAATAAATGTACTATCCCATGTCAGTGGGGGAATGAAAACAGTAGAAATAGAAGTGTTTAAATTTGAAGGTGAGAAATAATTTTTCTCTGACTCTAAATTAAACAAATCAAGATTATTGGTATAAGGAGATTGAAGGAGATCTTTAAAAAAAAAAAAGAAGAGGGGGAAAATAACTACTTTTGTTTTTTTTAATGTGTGTGTGTATGGTGTAATGAATAATCATTCTACTTTCTTTTCAGAAGAGCAATCCAGAAATCTCTGGGTGCTTTAGGTTAACAAGACTGGATAAAATAATGTATTAAATAGATGTACCCCAAGGCAGGTACCTTGAGAAAAGAGTACAGTCTGAAAAGTTTTACCTTCAGTAGGAACTGATTTAAAGAGGCTATTTTTCAAATTTTTATTGTATCTGTGAAATAATTGGTCATCTTCAGCAGTTGTGATGAATTCTGTATTTGAGTTTTAAGAAAGAAACATGCAGTCAATTGTTTTCATGTACCAGAAGTAACCTAGAGGGTCTGATTCATTTTGACAAGGATGATCTGCTGGGGATTGCAACAGAAATTCAGCCTACTGAGGAGAAATAAGAGACATGGTATACATTCTGGGCCACCTATCACAACATTTATCACTCAGTAAAACAAAGGAAATGTTTACATGTGGGTGTTGCACAGCCTCAGTCAGCATTATAGACTCTGAAAGTGATGCTTTTCTGTCTCTGTGTTACTCTTCCATGCCAATAGACTTATTTCCAAAATGTTCCTGAAGACTTCACAATTTTTTGGCCTTAGAACAAAAGGAAATTAAAGGTCATGTCTTCAATAGATTACTTTTTACTTTACTTTTTCACTTCTTGAAATTTTGGCCTGCAATATTTAATCAAAGATAGCTAATTTTGCAGGTATCATATAAATGGTACTACTTGTAACTTATCAATCAGAGGCCTTGTGGCTTTGAATCAGCTTGTTCATTGACCAGTACACGCTTATTTTAATGATTTACACACGTATATATGACTACAGAATATACCTTCTCATTTCATATGCAGTGGTCTGAACATAGAAATAAATAATAACCCTCTCTTTATTTTTGTATTATTATTAATGTCATTCTGTTATTAAAATAAAGCTCTGGAAAACTATTATAACAGAATAATTTATTAATTTATTGTATTAGTAATGCACCTTTACTTCATGGTCAGGCAATGGCTAGGAATGACAGCGCTTGGACGAATAAAATATCTTTTCTGCTAAACTAGTTTGAAGGGAAGAATACATATTTCAGTATCAGAGGTATTCAGAAATTTATCTGTCTGTCAAGTCCCTTTTTTGAGAGCTGTGCTTGGCAGAGGAAACCAGAAAATATTACTTTTCTTTTTTGTGCACTTTGACATTGTCCATAATTTGCAATTCTTCCTTTTGCTTTCTTAGAAGTAACTTTTTAAGTAATTGAGCTACATTGATAACACTGATTCTACAACACAGCAACAGTAGAAATTTAATGGTGAACAGGTTGCAGAATAAAAATGGAAAAGTGCGAAACAGAACTGTCTGACTGCTAGAAAGGGTAGAGAAAAATGATGAATAGAAGTAAAGAACAGAATCTATGAGTCACAGAATATTTGTGTTGCAAGGGACCTTCAAAGGTCATCTAGATTAACCCCCCTGCAATGAGCAGGGACGTCTTCAAGTAGATCAGCTTGCCCAGAACCACATTCAGCCTGGCATTGAATGTCTCTAGGGATGGCACATCTACTACCTCTCTGGGCAGCCCTCTTCAGAGTTTTATTACCCTCATTGTAAAGAATCTTTCCTTCACACACAACCCGAATTTTCTGTCTTTCTGTTTAAAACCATTACTCCTCAACCTATCACAGCAGGACCTGCTAAAAAGTCTTTCCCCAAGACATGACAAGCATTCATCCATTCAGGAATCATGGATGCAATGGATATTTTGGAACTGTAGAATCATAGAACAGTTGAAGTTGGAAAGGATTTTAAGATCCTGCCTCCTGAATCCCTCCTGGCATGGGCAGGGACATCTCACACTAGAACATACTGCCCAAGGCTCTGTCCAACCTGACCTTGGACACTGCCAGGGATGAAGCATTTACCACTTCTTTGGGCAATCTGTTCCAGTGCCTCACCACCCTCATAGTAAAGAACTTCTTCCTTATATCCAATCTAAATCTCTCCAGTTTAAACCCATTATCCCTTGTCCTGTCACTGCAGTCCCCGATGAACAGCACCTCTTTGCAATCCCTGTAGGCCCCCTTCAGATACTGTAAGGCTACTATGGGGTTTCCATGCAACCTTCACTTCTCCAGGCTGAACAGCCCCAACTATCTTAGCCTGCCTTCGTATGGGAGGTCCTCATGGCCCTCCTCTGGTCCATAATGTAGATGTACATTCAAATGGATATGAAATGTGGCTTTTTTTCTCCAAAAGAGGGAGAAAATGATCATATCTGCTCTAAACAGATGTGAAAATTGAAGCAATGTTTGGGAACATTTAAGTGTCCTCAGTTTTAATGAAATACTATGACAGAATTAATGGTTTTGCTTATTCCTATTGAATCCTATGTCAAAACAACATGGGGGCAGTGAAATAAGAACAACTGCATTTCAAATGAAATCTCACTAAAACTTCCAAAGCTGTGGGTTATTTCAGCATTTCAGGTCATGTGCATCTTAAGTCCAAAGAATAATTCGCATGTTCACTTCATGGTGACAGCAAAAAGGTGAAATGGCTGAGTTTCACAATAAGCTGCCAAATTGACAAGGGTATTTTAGAAAAAACATTAATTTTCCAAGTCCATTGGTTTTGTTACAGAAATTTGAGACTCTTGTGTAACCTAATGTATGGGATGCTTTCTTTTTCCTCTAGTTCTCAGGTATCTCTTCTTTATGCTACTTAATCTACCACTGTCTGATGTAGTAAGGTTTTTTGATATTTTTAAAAGTTTCAAAGTTATAAGCCTGACCTTCATAATCTGGATAATATTTTTAAATCTAGTCAGTCATTCTTCATCAGTGACCTTTATTTAATTTTAAAGGCGCAATAATATTTTCTAATTAGGAATTCTAGTGCATCTTCATGGTGTTTCTAAAAACAAGTGTTTTATGTTTTTAATGTAATGTCTAAAAGGGAAAAAATATTGCAGAACTTATGATAAGGTTTCAGTTGCCCAGCAGACTTACGTTCTTTGCTTACAAAGTAGTACAGTCATAAATTTTCCAATAAAAACAAGGCCACTATCCTTCTCTGCTTCCAGTTTACCACCATTTTAACTTGTTCTAATTTCCTTGATGTGCCAAACAAAAAGAATTATCATATGGAAGGTAAACAGACTCCTAGTCACACTGACATTTTTCTGTCTTCACATACAACTGGGGAATCATTTGCTGTTTGATCCTTTGGACCTTTGATGTAAGGTTTGCTTAAGACAGTCATGTATATTAACACTTTTAATCTCTCGATTTGTGCTTTCCCTAAGCAAACACTGTTTATGGTTATAGGTATGTCTACATACAATATGTGTACGTGAAAGTCTGTGTGAAAACGTCTTTTACTTTATAGTTTCCAATCACTTTTTATGTGAGAAAACTTGAGATGCTTGCAATCTTTCTTTCTGGATGCATTTTCTAAGAAGCTCCATGGACCCTTTTAATTGTTGTTTTATTGAAATATTTTTCTGAATGCATGACTGTATTCATTCCACTTCTGCAAGCTTCAACTGAAAGTCATTTCCTTTTCATTCCAATATATAGCCTTGAGGACAGGTTTTCATTGTATTATATTACATTGCTCTAGAAAATTGTTACAAATAATCATGCTGCATTATTTATTTTTTTTTCAGCTTACTGAAGTCAATTATTCCAGTTTTAATTTTACTTATATGCCAGTGAGGATATGCTAAGGATATCAGAGGACTTGCCTACTAATATAGTTGTGAAAAACAAGGATTTTCTGAGAGAAAAATAGTACTAGACATATAATTTATTCAGGGATTCACATAGCCATGTAAAGGCAATCATAATAGAGAGCAAGAGGATAAAAACATGTGGAAAAAGCTGCCATTTAATACACTGAAAACCTATAGTAAGAATATCAGGAATATCCCTCAGTTCTTTACTTCAAGGCTTCTTAGATAATTCAAGTAGATGATACACAAATATAAGACTGAAATGATATGTAAGTATATTTTTAAATAGACTTCAGTTTCATCCAGATTCCCCTAAAAAGAGTCTCGGAAGCAAATCATACTAATTTGTATTTTCTTTCTTCGTTACTTGATCTACTAGAATGTTTATTTTCTTACTATCAATATGATACAGAGCTTCCAGATTGCACAGAAAGTAATGCATTTTTGTATTAATCTGATATTTGGACAGTTTTTCCCACTCAGATTACTCACGGGTATCTGAAAAGTGATGATGTGACCTTTACGTAAGAAACTTATTTTCTTTCTTCTTATATCTCATCCCTGAAGTCATAAATTTTGTCTTAGCTAAAATCCACAAAGGAGAAAACCTCTTGCATTTGTTTTGGTTTGTTTTTTTTTTTTCTTGGGATTTCTTAGAGAAATCTTTGAGATTTCTCTAAATACACTTGTCAGTTTACATCTATTACATGAAAGGTAGTTAGATATTTTTCATTCATTTATTATAAATCTTTCATTTATTTAATTGATGCATGGCTTTTCAATACTAGAATGCTTTCACTGATTATAAGTCTGTATATAATCAGATGCATCTTGTTTTTTCATCATGGTTTTTTTCCCCTATATCTTTAGGTTATGAATTTCTTCTGGTGAACTACTTATACATTTAATTTTCCAAGGTATTTTGTTCCACAGTCAGAAGCATTTTTATCAGGCTATCTTTGTACTGAAGTTCCTTCCCTGTTACATGAAGGAACAGCACAATACACACTGAGTAGCATGCTAGATTATTTAGGCATTCTCAGTCTCAATGTCATGTTAAAAGAATGAATGAAAAGAAAAAGCAAAAACATTACAGAAAGTCCAGGTAAAATTTCAAGGTTGGGTTATTGTATATTATCTAAATCACAGGTGCTTCAAGGCATCTGCTCACTTTACCTGTTAACATTTGCTCTGATTATATACACATATACTTTCACACATATTTAATACATATATATGTACACACCTCATATGTAATTATGTCTTTATGTCTGTAGGTATATGTTGGGGGTGTTTTAACTGCATTTAACTTCAGATTGGAAATAACTGTGTCAGAGTATATACATTTATGTGTGTTATGTATATATGTACCTGTTTGTGCATATATATAGCTTCCATTCTATTCAATATTTTTCAG
This sequence comes from Melopsittacus undulatus, assembly GCF_012275295.1. NCBI lineage: Eukaryota > Metazoa > Chordata > Aves > Psittaciformes > Psittaculidae > Melopsittacus > Melopsittacus undulatus. The sequence goes on from NC_047531.1 coordinate 71,939,762, forward strand.
AGTCATTGGGGAACCAGGATCATACTGACACATGTATTGATCCAGCTGGACTGCAACTGTCTTATCTACATAGACATTCTAAATGGCTCTTGTTAAAAAGAGAGACACACTGCTATCATAGTAGCTTTCCACTTGATCTAGGGAAGGGGAGGGGAGAGGAGGGGAGGGGAGGGAAGGGGAGGGAAGGGGAGGGGAGAGAAAAAGGAAAGGAAGGGAAGGTGAAAAGGAAAGAGGAAGGGAAGTTGGAAAGGAAGGGAAGGTGAAAAGGAAAGAGGAAGGGAAGTTGAAAAGGAAAGAGGAAGGGAAGGAAAGAGGAAGGGAAGGGAAGGTGGAAAGGAAAGAGGAAGGGAAGGTGAAAAGGAAAGAGGAAGGGAAGGGAAGGTGGAAAAGAAAGAGGAAGGGAAGGGGAAAAGGAAAGAGGAAGGGAAGGGGAAAAGGAAAGAGGAAGGGAAGGGGAAAAGGAAAGAGGAAGGGAAGGGGAAAAGGAAAGAGGAAGGGAAGAGAAGGTGAAAAGGAAAGAGGAAGGGAAGGGAAGGAAAAGGAAAGGAAAGGAAAGGAAAGGAAAGGAAAGGAAAGGAAAGGAAAGGAAAGGAAAGGAAAGGAAAGGAAAGGAAAGGAAAGGAAAGGAAAGGAAAGGAAAGGAAAGGAAAGGAAAGGAAAGGAAGGAAAAAGAAAGGAAGAAAGACAAATCTCCCTTACAGAAAAGTTATTGGTGAGAAGGTGGTGGAAAAACAGCAAAATTAAGATAAACACAGTGATACTAGTGTTTTTGTCAGGTAGAGCTTTCTGGCATAACACACATTGATAGGAACTCTCTTGAAGTGGATGCTGTGTCAAGCAGAGCTCTGCAGCAGCTTACTGTGGGTTTAGGTCCCTCCAATAGCTTCATAAATTCCTATATTATGTTATAAGAAATAAAAATATTCAATTTCCAGAAAATTCAAAACTTTGAAGGAGAAAAGTGTGCTCTAGGACAAAAATCACAGATTACCACTGTAGCTGGACTGGTTTACCATCTCAGCAGAAAACTGAGAGGAGATTAAAAAAGTTTTCAAACGCATCATAGGCCAAGGCAGAAGGGAAAACTAGCTTTCTCAACAACTGAGATTAATAGAACAAGAACTAACATGCTGGGTTAAAAAGGTTCAGAAAATGAGAAAAAGTACCATGAGCAAGGATTTTAAGAATTCTAACAGTTCCTTAGAACAGAGTACATAAAACTGGGATATTCCTGTCAGATGTATAGCTAACTACTGTCCTTAAATGGGAAACTTGCTATATCAGCTCCTAAAACATCTTTGAGAGATACTGTTGTCTTTCTGTGTGAAAATGTGATTTGTTCTCATTTCAAATAAATGTCCCAATAAGCTTATCACTTCAGTTTGGATACAGAGTAGTACAGAATCTAACAATTATTAGGTAGCTCCTGATAAGTAACTGGAATGAGGGCAGCAACTATTATAATACAGCTAGCAACAGAAAATCAACACTTTTGTCTTTAAGACAACCTGTCAATCACAACCCATTAAGCCTAGCCAGTGGTTAGACTTTGGTCAATGTACAAGTTTTGTGGGTTCTGGAGCTCAAGTTCTTTTCACACATTTTGTGCTGTGAGTTTTCACACCTCTCTGCATTTTGTTTGGGTTGGAGGATTTTTGTGGTTTCTTTAGGGGGTGGTAGAGTTTGTTTTTTTTGTTTTCTTATTAATTTACAAATTTGTTTCCATGCTTTCATAAAAATAAAAGTTTAAAAGTTCAAATGCCAGATCAGTTGGAGACTCCATTTTCATGTCACATTATTATTTTATATATAAGATGCGATATTTAAAATAAGAAGTTCAATGACTTCAAAAGAAAATTTCCTCTGGCAAGGAAGGTAGACTGAAAATGTTATGCATGTATTAATACAAAAATTCTGAAAACTCTAATACTGCTTTTATGTTATAGTTTTAACTATTCTTAATGTGCATTGTTAAAACATAGCCTCTCAATTGAAACTAATGACTTAAGTAGGATTTAGTATTATCAAGCCTTAAAGCAGCCTTATCAGCATTAAAGTACCTCCTGATACTTTTTTTTAAATTTTATTTTCTATGGTATGATTGAACTTACTACGTTGAATTAGTTCATGAAGGGTTCATATGAGTGTATTGTGGTACAACAGACACAGAAGTAATATACAGCTGAGAATATGAAAGGAAGTACAGAAAAAGAACTGGTATCACCAGTGTGCTGTTAGATTTGTTCATATATATCAGTGCTCTGCAATCAAATTATTTTTGGGATTTATATACATATATATGTATGTACATATGTACATGTATATGTGCATGTGTGCATGTATAGGTTGGATTTATACTTCATATTAATGGAAATCATATATTGAAATCAAGAAAAAAGAGAAAGATTTTAGAACAATACGTATGCTATTGCTTTTAAAGGTATCTAACCTGCAACTATTATCATTGGTAATGAGAACAGAAAAAAAAAAGAAAGAAAACTCCAAACACTGCTAATTTTTATTTATATGTAATAGTTAAATACTAGGAAGAGCAGGTTACTTCCTCATAGTCCCAGAAATTATCAGCCAGATCCTAATCTGTATCTTTTTAAAGGAGAAAAAAGATAATCATAATATACTTTCTAGATCTTTGCTTTTAATTCTACATAGATATTTTCCCTCGATGTTTTCTCCTCTTAAAGAGGTATAGCTATTATCTGTAGTAAAATTATCTGTGATAAATTATCTGTATAAAGTTAAATAATAATAAATTATCTGTATAAAAATCTGTAATAAATTACCTATATAAAGTACACATATTCACTGGGCAATGCAGTCTGAAAAATCAAGTTTCTATGATCACTCAATATTTAATTTCTTTCATCTTTAAGAATGTTTCTGTTACTGTCTGTATCTATTTTTTGTTCTTCCATATTAATTATCTTTTCAGTCCAGCAACCTCAGATACAACATCCTAGTTTTCAAGAATGTAGTGATCTACCACGAAGTGCTCTTGCTCAGGACATAAACATGACCATGTAACCTCATAAAAAAAAAAAAAATGTTGCAGATTTTGACTCTTCCAGAAGTTCTTGAAAAAAGAACACTTTGGAGAAGTCAGTTTACAATGTGATGACATTCATGCTATCAAAAAATTAACTGAAAAGAGAGTGAATGGAATATTCAATAACTTTTCTAGTAACAAAATTTATAAGGAAAGCTCCTGTTGACAGGCAACCATTTTACAAAGTAATACTGTTCTTTACCTGAATGTTTTATATATATATTTCACTGCTCATTGAGTACAGTTTTCTGACACTGAATAACTGAGATTAATTTTCTCAATGTCAAACCACTGCTGATCTCTGTATTTCATGCTAGATTTCAAAGCAGAACATTTGTTTTGCAGATACTGTGTACAACGTTTTACTAAAAGGGTAGTTTTCTTATTCTTCCTACCAAACAGAAAAGATATTAAGAAAATAAAAAGGTAACTATTGCTCTTTTTATTCAACATCTGTTAAATACAAAATGACTTTTTGGATAACATTTTTCTTTCTCACACACTTCTAATAGTATAACTCTCCACCTCCTAGTCTCTTCTGGTTAGTGACCATTACTCCAAGAAGTTTGTCCCCTTCTACTAATTTACAAGTATAGGTACACCAAGTTCACATTTATTGATTGTTCTAATATAATCAAGTCTCTACAAGCTTCTCTTACGTCCTTAAAACAACAGTGTTAAGAGATGAGAGTTTGTAATCCTTTCCCTAAACAAGTTTTTTAATATAATTCCATAATACAAGATCTTAGCCATCAGTTGATAATATCTAAAGGAGGTCTGCAAAGCACAGAGAAATAAAAGCCTTTAAGCCACTTACACTGACTTCTTGCTTGTTATATATTTCTTTGTGTATTAAGTAAACCACCTAAGAACTATAAATTATTGGATCAGTATTATCAGTATTCTAAGATTTTAATCATGACATTAGATACTAACCTCAGATTCAGATTTTTCACTTGTTCTCCTGCAGATTTGCACCAGCAGCTCCATAATTTCTCTTAACTAACAAGGATTTTATTATGAAGTTTCAGGATTTTTTAAGTAACAGAAATAGCAGAAGTATTAAAAAGGAGATTTTGTTCACATAGGGACTTTCAGGTTGGGGGATTGCACCTGAACCCGAACTTCATTCAGTATTTGCAGCAAATTTCCTCTAAGCTTTGCACCTGAAGCAGATGGAAGAAGATTGTATCAGGAGATCAACCCTTTCAAATTACAATAGTTTATGATGCTCATCTGCATTTTAATCAGATATAAAGGATTTATTCCTGAAATACACCAAGAAACACCATTTCCACCTCCTGAAATGCATCAGAGAGTTTATAGCCAATCAAGTAAAATATGTTGCACAGTTCAACTTTGTATATCTTTTTCTCTGGTGTATGCAATATTAGATGGATATAGGTGTTGGTGATTTTATTAGGAGCTATATATAAGCCTGTCAGAATAGAAACCAGAAAGTCGTTTCATATGCCAAATTCATTCCATTAAGGATTTAACTCCCACAAATAAAAAAAAAAAAGCATTTATGTTAAGTTATATATTCATATTATATTTTTACATTAGATGTATCAGATAATATTATTTTATTCAAAATGCAGTGCAATACAAAACTGAAGGTAGATAAAGAAGATCACATATAGTCAAAAACTAGGGAAACTAAATGATTTGTAGCTAAATATAATAAAGATTTGTCATGTTTCTTGTGACCAGAGAGAGCATGAATTGGAATTAGTTTTGTAATGCACGATGACTGAATAGCAAATTTCCCACTTGAAAAAGTATGTCTTGTGTTCCTGACATTTAAGTAAAATACTGATATTGCCAAAATATTCCTATACTGACAATTATTTCAGGGAAATTGTTTTCTCTGTTGAATTATATCTTTTCTTTTTTATTCATAAATTAATATGAAGCCAAGTGCAAGTGAAATTCAATGGCTTAGAAAAAATAAGTGTCAGCAGATTTCTAACAGTGACTTTAATTCAAGTAGTAGAAAAATACATTTAAGTTAAAAAACACAAGAATCTGTTTGCAAATAATTTTTTTCTTAAAAATTAGCTACTACTAATGGGCATCAAAGGCTTTGGAAAAGGAATACAGAACAGAAATGTGTCTTCATAACCTTGCTAAAAAATTATCAGTGTTGATTGCCACAAAGACTAGAGTTGGAATAACTAATGATAATTCTTACTGACATTAAATGAATGTTAGGTTCCTAAGTAATCCTCAATTTTTTTCATCCAATAAATTATTTTTCAAGGTTTGATTTGTTCTATATATCTGGAGCATAAATTTGCATAATGATGTTAGAGTCTTATTAGCTTCTTATTAGGCCCAGTTTTGTCAGGAGCTATTAACATGTGCTTCAAAAAGATATAAAAGTAATAAAAAAATCCGTCAATAATTAATTGACAGTAATCTGGATTAAAAAATATCACTTCATCATAATACTAGGTCTGTGGTTCCAATATCCTAATAATTTGATATAGTAGGGGTAATATCTTTTTTTCCTCCAGAAACTTTTCTCCACTTTCAATATCCTGGTGCTAATATTTACACACAATTAGTGTTACTATTATTCTAGGTTTTAGTCATTCATTATGATGAATTTTACTCTGCTTATGAGCTTGAGACAGAATTCCATTCAGTCACATTCCCTGAATTCTGTTTCTACAAAGTACATTAAAGTTTGGCAGAGAACTATGTTATTTTTTAATAGTGATACCTATAATAGACAGGCCTTGTGTAATAATTAATTTTATTCCACTGAAGTATCCAGTTCCCTTTTTCTTTAGCTAGAATTACAGACCAAACCCTCAGCAGAAACTGTTAAAATTCTCATTAAGATAAAAATCCTTAGAACATCCATTTAGCAAACTTTTAACACTGTGATAGCTCAGAATAGACACATCTTATTCCTGGAGTTATTTATTCTATAGATTTGCATTTTTTCATATTACTAACAAGGTTTCTAATTTTGCCTTAATATGTAAGTATAATGACAGGTCAGTAAAATGTTTGAAGAGGAAACACATGCATGACACATCTTTAAGACATGACAAGACAGATATGATTTTCCTGGAAAAAAAACAAGGTTTTCAACAATTTATTTTGCTAGTGTTATGAACTGAAATTTTACCTTTTTATGTCAATAATGAAAAGATCAACAGAAGAGACTAAAGCAGATATAAGAATAATGGTAGAAAGAAGTTAACAGGAAAATAAAAAGATTAAAACAGATCTCTGATATCATTAGGAGTTAGTAGAAAAAGACATTAAAGGCAGAGGGACCTTGACACGCTTGTAAGGTGGCCTAATACCAACCTCATGAAACTTAACCAAGCCAAGTACAGGTCCTAAACCTGGATGATGGCAATAACAGGCACACCTACAGGTTGGGCAGAGAAGTGTTTCAGAGCAGCCCTGTGGAGAATGACTTGGGAGTGTTGGTCGATGAGGAAATGAACGTGGAGTGTGTGCTACAAGCCCAGAAAGCCAACCATAACCTAGGCTGCATCAAAAGGAGCATGACCAGCACGTAGAAGGAGGTGATCCTGCCCCTCTACTCTGCTCATGTAAGACCCCATTTGGAATACTGTGTGGAGTTCTGGTGTCCTTAACATAAGAACATGGAGATGTTGGAGCAAGTCCAGAGGAGGTCCATGAGGATAAATAAAGGGCCTGGAGCACCTCCCATGTGAAGACAGGCTGAGAAATTGGGGCTGTTCAGCCTGGAGAAGAGAAGGCTGCATGGAGACCTCATAGTAACCTTCCAATGTATGTGAAGGGGGGCTACAAGGATGGCAAAGAAGGACTCCTCGTCAGGAGCTGTAGCAATAGCATAAGGGTTAATGGGTTTAAACAGTGGAAGTTCAGGTTACATATAAGGAAGAAGTTCTTTACTGGTGGTGAGACACTGGAACAGGTCACCCAAAGGAGTAAATGCTCCATCCCTGGCAGTGTTCAAGACCAGACCGGACAGAGCCTTGGGTAATTTGTTCAAGGCTGAGATGTTCCTCCCCATGGCAGCTGGTTGGAATTAGATTATCTTCAGTTCCTTTTCCAACCCTAACCATTCTGAGATTTTATGATTATTAACGGATAGCGAAGTCAATTGTAATAATAATAGAAGATGGAAGGGTGTTCATAATATTGATACGGCATTTCAGGAAAATGAGTTTTCTTCAAAACACTGTGATAAAATATTTTATAAATAGCAGCTTACATATTTTTATGAGTCAGTCAACCTTTTTTTTTTGCATTACAAAGGTGCAATTTTTATCAGGATTTGGGAAGTCTTTATAAAGACAAAGAATGTTTTCCAAGTATTTTCATAGACACAATAGAATACTAGAATAAATGGTTTGGTTTGTAAGAGACATACAGAGATTACCTAGTCCAACCTACTTCCCATGAGCAGGGACACCTTCCGCTCTACCAGGCTTCTCAAAGGCTTGTCCACCTTGACCTTCAACATTTCTAGGGGTGGGGCACCCACGGCTTCTCTGGGAAAAACTATTCCAGAGTCCCATCACCCTCATCATAAAAAAAATTCTTCCTTACTTTCAATCTAAACATACCCTCTCTCAATGTAAAATCATTGGCCCTTGTCCTGTTATTACAGGCTTTGGTAAAAAGTCTTTTTAGATCTTACTTATAACCCACCTTTATATATTGAAACACAGAAATAACATCTTAAGTTTGCTCTCTAGCATGGATGACCCTACTCTCTCAACCTTTCTTCACAGGAGAAGTGATCATTTTGATGGCTACCTTCTGGACTATAGAGTCTCCATGTCTTTGTCATACCAGGGACCCCAGCACAAGAGAATAGTCTTCTTTTAATAAACAATATTACTTGGAACATATTACATATAACTAGCCCTGAAAGCCTTTCTTATTGCTCTTATCAGAGACAAAACCAATGATTTTTAAATTATTCATGAACTTTCTTTCTCCTTGAGGCAATATCTGACCCACAAAAATGTAAAGGATGAAAAAAGTCCTTTTTGAGTTATAAAAGAAATGTTGATTAATATAGCATGCATTTAAACTCTCTTGATTTATATCAATGTTTTAAGGAAGCATTTTACATATTATGTTTAGTGAAAAGGACTGATTACATAGCTATTCTTTCTCTAATCTGTCTAACAAAACCCTAGCTTTAATGAGACTTATTTCACAAAAGACACCCAAGTGTCATATAAGCAACCAAGCCCTGACACAACAGCTTTGTCAGCCTTGTGTGTATTTACCTCTTTCTATATCAGCTGATTATTTCAACTAAGGTTGGCTAGTATTTATTTACAACTCTAGAAAAAAACAAACAAGCAAAACTCAAGCATATAAACAAATCAAGGAACTACACTTGCCTTTTTTGCAAATCCATAGATGAAGCAGGTGTTTTAGACTTTTACAGAACACCTTGCTTTTCATTTATTACTTGTCACATCTAGTAGATTTCAAAACTTGTTTTGATGATACCAAGTCATATAGAGAAAAACTCCACTTATCTATTTCATGTGGGTATTTTCAATTTCCAAGTAAGAAACTACCACAAAAAAATAAACAAAGCAATATGTTTTGAAACAGATTTGAAACTGCATAAGTCAGATGTTTTAATACATAATATTAGTAACAATGGCTACTAAATATAGAAGTTTCTGTTTTCTTGAAGAGTTTTGATTTAATGTTTAAAATTTCACTTACCTTTTAACCTTGCCAAATCAAACAGCTATCTGAAGGGTTTGAAAGTAAGTGCCAAGGTCACACAATGAAATCCAGGTTACATTTGCTTCACTAAAAGGAGCCTGCAGAGAAAAAATAAATTCATGTAAATCTTTCAGAATACTTTTTTTCTTTGTTTATCTCTTTACCTATTGGTTCACTGTACAAAAATTATTTTACTCTGTACAAAACAACCAATCTTGGTCAGGTTGACATTCTCTTTCCTGATTATAACATGTATTGATCCACATACTGTGAATGAGCAATTCATTAGGAGAAAAAATGTTTAGATGGCAAATAAAAATCACAGAAAATTATGAACTAAGCTGGTTTTAATTGCTTTGCATCTATTAATAGTAACCTTTTCAATAAAACATGGTGCTTGAAGTTAAATATCTCATGAAGGCATACTATAGATACTGTCATACAGAAGACATGAAACAACACTTTTTTCTCCTTAATAGATGTTTTGTAAACTGCAGAGTTTGAAAACTATCTTGATTGAAAAATGGGGGCATAATAAATAAAGATTTAACTGTCCATGAGATGACAGGTCATTCATGAAGAAATATATCTTCTATCAGCTCAAATAAAGAAAAAATGTTTAGTTGAACTATTAGACCTCAGACTACTACTTTCAGTGATAGGATACAAGCAATTTTTCTTTTCCTTTAGGGAACTCTTTATGCTGGCAAACTTTTGTAATAAATAAGAAAATATACTTCCAAATGTATATGAAAGCTTTTTATTTAAATGGAATTTCTAGAGGAAATGTCCCTTTATTTTTGACTTAGAATTTATTTTTTTCTTTTAAGCAAGCCAAAAATATATCAGCCAAACAAGAAAACGAAATCTAATTTAGGAGAACAATATAACAAAATTTATGAAATTTCTATTTGGTAGGAGAGTGACATTTAAAGTCTAGACTATGATTTTGTTTTGCATGACAAAAGGCACCTTTAGAAAACATGACTCAAAGCTTGTAAAAGACAGTTAAGAGATAATGTATAAATCCAGAGTGCTTCAGGTACTTTGGATTTCTCACAGGTCTCACAGGAAACAAAAGGAAGTTTTTATTTTTTTTTAAACTTGAATTCCTTCAAGTTCTTATCCCCTGTTAGGACTAATTTATACAGTGCACACAACAGGCAGAAGCATTCATAGAAATATCACTATGCATTTAATAAAGCAACTTGAGTGGTATGTTAAGTTTCAGTAGCTCTGTTATGTCTCTTGCTCAGCCTGCATATTTGATATTCTGTCTCATAAAAGATATATAATTAACACTCCTGAATACCACAATAAATTATAAACAATTCCTATTGTTTATGTATGTTTGTGATTAACCCTTTATTGTACTCTTCATTAGATTGTGGGAAGTATAAAACTACTTACATAATTTAGGAACAATTTTCTACAAGGAAAGGAAGAGCCTTGGACAACACTGTCTAGGGTGAGTTTTCCCTGCCCATATCAGGTGATTGGAACTAAAAGATCTTAAGGTCCTTTCTAAACCTAACCATTCTGTGAGTCTGTAATCCTGTGATCCTATGGATGCTTAGGGAAATAAATGATAGAGCACATACTAATCTGTGTATTCTTGCAAGAGATGTACAGTATTAGCAACTTAGCCAGCACTGCAGAAAGGATTGTTATTATTGATACTCTTTGTTCAGTAACATCTGAATTTCAATCATATACTTTTAAAAAAATCTGTTTATCTAGTACTCAATGATCATCTAAGAATAGATATTTGATACCCAAATGGTATTTGGAACTGAAGAAAGTCAAAGAAAACAGGGATGTGCTATGTGCACATTATAAGAGACATTTTTGTTGCTGTTACTGAACCTCTGCTCATCTGGAGCCTGCTATACTTGATTGACAGCCACCTGGTTCAGAAATAAACAGGCATATGGCACCATTATTAATACTGACCCAAAGATATTGCAGTAAACACATTCCAGGTTTGAAAAAAAACATTTGATAAATACTCATTTAACAAATGCAAACAAATGTGTTCTGTTTTAAATTCTATTCTATAAACACACTTGCTTTCAGAGCCAAAGAAAGACCTGATGAATGCCAGGAGTTCTCTATAACTTTGGGAATTAATCATAGTCTATCTATAACTTTCAATGATATCAGAAAACTAAATAAAAAAGGAGAGCAGTAAAATAAACTTATAACATCATGCTGATCATCATTCAAACACAAAACACAAAATATGATAGGAAAATGTGGATTAGCATAGGCATTTTCCAAATATAGATATAACTCTTGGTCTCAGACTAGCTGAAATTAAAGTATTGGAAACAAAAAAACAAAATGGTAGAGAACATGACAACACTGATCAGAAAAGAAAGAGCCTAGATCTAAATGGCTGTAAAAAAAAAAAAAAAAGAAAGAGATATTCCATTTTAAAGTAATTAGCATCCCAACGAATCCTTACATTATCAAACATTTTTTATCGCAGTACTCTTCTTCTACACTCCTAACCTGTAGTGCCCTTATTATACAAATTAGCTCTTGCAGCTGTGTATCAAACATGTTAACGCTCAGATGTCACTTATATTTATTCCATTCAAAAATCTTATTCCACATTTTTAATTCAGTGCATGAGTTGCAGTCTTTTGCAGATGAGAATTCCCCAAAACAATTATATTGGAAATGCTTATAACCTCTCTTAACTGAGCCTGAAACTTTTAAGACTACACATGAAAATTATGAGTTAAAACTCCACTAAAGTAATCAAAGTCATCAAAGTTGAGCTCCAATACTGTAACATCCACAGAAAGGACAATACATGTGATATCTATATTTCTGGTAACACTAATTTTACTGCAAATTAAATTTCTTGAGTCAAGTCTCCACCAAATTCACTATAAAAATAAAAGCAACTTTTGAAATCAAAATACTACAAAAAATGTCAGGTTTTGTTTTCTTGTGGAGAGCTTTATTAGCAATTTTAGAATTATTCTTAACATAATGCTGCAGCAAAACCTATTTTCTGTTAAAAAAAATAGTTGTAACTAAAACTCCTCATAATGTACTCATCTCATAACATTCTGTACCATACAATACAATTAGGAACCTCAAAAAAATGAACTCTAAGATGTTTTAAAGTGAATGTATTATGCTTTAGTAAAGTATACATAATTATCTAGATAAACAAGCCCAATGAGGCTACAGCATACTAGTGTTCTGCTCTTAAACAATATTTATATGATGGTTTTACTAGGTTTTGCTTTCTGTATATCATTGTACTGTACTGTTCTTTACTGAAGAAGTAAAATTTGCTTTGATTCCTTCAGACCTACATTATAAAAGAAAAAAAATCACATTTTTTGTACTTATTTCTTAACATCAGACAATACTGTTAGTGACAAATTCTAATGCATATTCTTGTTCTAAGTGTTAAGGGAAAAAATGTAATACTTCAGATGTGAAACACACCTGACAACTAGTTTAAACAAGCAGTTCTTGTTGACCTCACAACAACCTTAGGTACAAGGAGACATAGAAAGCTGTAATGTGGGAGGTGGACTCTCTTTCATTGCTTAATGTGTCAAAAAAAAAATCTGAAAAATCCCATTACAAATGTTACTGACAATGAACTTCACGAAAAAAAAGCCAAAGAATGAAATGGTGTCTAAGTGAAGAACTGACTCTATGGGCCCAATCATGAAAAATATGTTTCTAACCCCCCAGTTTTTGCTCTTCATGTCAAATGTCTGAAAGTGAACATTGTAAGGTAAAAGCTGTGGACAAACCAACCTAGAAATAGGTCATTATATGTACATGCTATGTGTAACTGTAACTTCTAATAAGTTATTAGCTACCAGCAGCTCCAGCTACTGGAAAAGACAACTCAGATTTTACACATACAGTTTTCAGCTGTGCTCTAATAGTGTAGTCAAATTAGTCTAGGAAATTTATGGGTAAAACTATGCATCAAGGCAGGGAGCAGCGAGTGCAGGCATGCACAGGCATCCATGGGGACTGGGGTCTGCACTCTTTGCCTTGGCAACAGTTGGACATCGTTTCAGACCCAGTGCTTAGCTTTTCTTACCATTGAAATGAAAGTAGCTATGTGCACCTAATCTTGTCCTGACATTCAGTTGGGATAGTGATATTGCCAGATATGAGACTCATGGAGTACTTCGAGCATCATTCCATCCCAACACACCAAGTCAGTTGCCAGAACCTATAATAAATACTCTGAGCAATGTAGTAATATTCTAGCCGCTCCAGCCACTGAGCTGGCTTCATTTGGAGCTCGGATCAGATGCCTCTATACAAATGCCCGTAGCATGGGGAATAAACAAGAGGAATTAGAGATGTGGGCACATCTACGGGGCTATGATATAATAGTCATCACCGAAACATGGTGGGATGGCTCCTTTGACTGGACTGTTGGAATGGAAGGTTATAGGCTTTTTAGAAAAGGCAGGCCCGATAGGAGGGGAAGGGGAGCTGCCCTTTATATTAGGGATAGGCTGGAGAGTATGGAACTCTGTCTGGGGACAAGTGATCAGTTAACAGAAAGTTTGTGGGTCAGGGTTAAGGGGAAATCGGTGATGGGACACATTACTGTGGGGATCTGTTACAGACCGCCTGATCAAGAGGAACCTGTGGATGAAGAACTCTACAGACAAATAGGAAAAGCCTCACGCTCACAGGCCCTTGTTCTCATAGGGGACTTCAACCACCCTGACATCTGCTGGGGCAAAGGTACGGCCTGGCACAAGCAATCCAGGAGGTTTCTCGATTGTGTGGAAGACAACTTCCTTCTGCAAGCAATAAAGGAGCCAACGAGGAGAGGTGCCCTGCTTGACCTCGTGCTCACCAAGAGGGAGGGGCTCATTGGAAATGTGACTCTCCAGGGAAGTCTTGGATGCAGTGATCACAAGATGGTTGAATTCGAGGTCCTCAAGACAGTGAGAAGAGCGTGCAGTAAGCTCACTGCCCTGGACTTCAAGAGAGCAGACTTGGGGCTCTTCAGGAACCTGCTTAGCAAGGTTCCATGGGATATAGCCCTTGAGTGTAAAGGGGCCCAAGACTCTTGGTTAACATTCAAGGATCACCTGCTGCAAGCTCAGGAGTGTTGCATCCCGACCAGAAGGAAGTGCAGCAGGAGGGCCAGGAGACCTCCTTGGATGGATAAGGAGCTGCTGAGAAAAATTCACAGGAAAAAAGAGGCTTATAAAAGGTGGAAACAAGGACAGGTGGCCTGGGATGAATACAGGGATGTTGTCAGGGTAGTTAGGGACTAAGTTCAGAAAGCTAAGGCCCAATTGGAGTTAAACTTGGCAAGGGATGTTAAATATAATAGGAAGGGATTTTATAGGTATGTAGCGGCTAAAAAACAGACTAAGGACAATGTAGGCCCCCTCCGGAAGCTTTCAGGAGAACTGGCTACACAGGACTTGGAGAAGGCTGAGGTTCTGAATGGCTTCTTTGCCTCGGTCTTCACTGGCAAAGGCTCTGACTGCAGCACCCAAGTCTTGGAAGGTGGACGCAGGGACTGTGAAAACCTAGACCTTGAGCCCACTGTACGAGAGGATCTAGTTCGAGACCATCTTAAGAACTTGAATTTACACAAGTCCATGGGACCTGATGAAATCCATCCACAGGTCCTGAAGGAGCTGGCGAATGAAGTTGCAAAGCCACTGGCCATCATATTTGAAAAATCATGGCAGTCAGGTGAAGTTCCTGATGACTGGAAAAAGGGAAATATAACCCCCATTTTCAAGAAGGGGAAAATGGATGACCTGGGGAATTACAGACCAGTCAGTCTCACCTCTGTGCCTGGCAAAATTTTGGAGCAGATTCTCCTGGAAGGCATGCTAGGGCACATGAAAAAGAGAAAGGTGCTTGGTGACAGCCAGCATGGCTTTACTAGGGGAAAATCCTGCCTGACCAATTTGGTGACCTTCTATGACGGGGCTACAAAAGTGAGGGACAGGGGTGGAGCAGTTGATGTCATCTGTCTGGACTTGTGCAAAGCATTCGACACTGTCCCACATGACATCCTTGTCTCTAAATTGGAGTGTCATCAATTTGATAGGTGGACCACTTGGTGGATAAAGAACTGGCTGGATGGCCGGATGCAAAGAATTGTGGTCAATGTGTCAATGTCCGGCTGGAAGCCAGTAACGAGTGGTGTCCCTCAGGGATGGGTGTTGGGACCAGTCTTGTTTAATATCTTTGTCGCTGGCATGGACAGTGGGATTGAGTGCACCCTCAGCAAGTTTGCTGATGACACCAAGCTGTGTGGTTCTGTTGATACACTAGAGGGAAGGAATGCCATTCAGAGGGACCTTGACATATTGTGAGGTGGGCTGATGCCAACCTCATGAAGTTTAACCATGACAAATGCAAGGTCCTACACCTGGGTTGAAGCAATCCCAGGCACAGCTACAGGTTGGGCAAAAAGGAAATTCATGGTACTCCTGCAGAGAAGGACTTGGGGGTGTTAGTCAATGAGAAAATGAACATGAGACAGCTTCAGTGTGCGCTTGCAGCCCAGAAAGCCAACTGTATCCTGGGCTGCGTCAAAAGGAGCATGACCAGCAGGTCGAAGGAGGTGATCCTGCCCCTCTACTCTGCTTTCGTGAGACCTCACTTGGAGTATTGTGTGCAGTTCTGGTGTCTTCAACATAAAAAGGACATGGAACTGTTAGAACAAGTCCAGAGGAGGGCCACAGGGATGATCAGGGACTGGAGCACCTTTCATATGAAGACAGGCTGAGAAAGTTGGTGTCATGGGTTCAGCAGTACCTCATGCTCTACCAGGGAGGAGGGAGAGATAGGGCGCCTGGTCTGGGCTAGTCGGGGAGGTATTCCATACCACAGCACGTCCTGATCGGGGAGGGGACTGGAAGCTGGCCAGGAGGGGAGGGGTTGGCTCTCTCTTCCGGTCTGGCCTCGTGGCGGTGGGTGGTATTGTATTCTCTCTCCCTGTTTATTTCCTCTAACATTGATCTTTTAGTGGTAGCGTAGTGATTTGTGTTATACCTTAATTGCTGGACTGATTTTACCTCAATCCGTGGGAGTTGTATTCCTCTGGCTCTCCTTCCCATCCCTCCGGGAGTGGGAAGGTGGGGGGGGGGGGGGGTGGGGGAGAGGAAACAATGGGGGAACTGTGCAGATTTAGTTTAAACCACGACATTTGGGGCTGCTCAGCCTGGAGAAGAGACCTCATAGCAGCCTTCTGGTATCTGAAGGGGGCCTACGGGGATGCTGGAGAGGGACTATTCATTAGGGACTGTAGTGATAGGACAAGGGGTAACGGGTTGAAACTTAAACAGCAGAGGTTTAGACTGGATCTAAGGAAGAAATTCTTTACTGTTAGGGTGGTGAGGCACTGGAATGGCTTGCCCAGGGAAATGGTGAATGCTCCATCCCTGGCGGTGTTCAAGACCAGGTTGGATGAAACTTTGGGTGATATGGTTTAGTGTGAGGTGTCCCTGCCGATGGCAGGGGGGTTGGAACTAGATGATCTTCAGGTCCTTTCCAACCCTAACTATTCTATGATTCTATGATTCTATCCCTTGTCTATGTCCAAGTTCTTCAATGTTTCCATGACTATTGGATCCAGGTCACAGGTTTCCCACAGAGTTCAGTAGCACTGGGAGTTGTAGCAAGGCATCAGGTGCTCCAGAAAAATGCCTGTCAAAATATTATCCTGAATTCAACTGATCCACAAAATATTTTGACCAAACCCTTTCAAAGATGAAACCTACCCAAATCAAACCTTATTCTAAACTCTTACTGCTTAATTACCTTATTTTAAGCTTCAGCTACCGAGGTTCATGAGTGGTTTGGCAGATTGCAACAGAGTAGACATAAACATAAAGCACATTTTTTGAAAACCAATCAAATTCTCAAATCTTAAAATAAATGAAAAGAAAACCTCTTCCTCCACCCCTATGCACTACCCAGTAAAGAGTACTTTGGTAGCATGTATCTTCTGATATACATCAGTAAAGCACTTTATTTGGTATATGCTGTCATACTTGCCTTCAAGAACCAGAACCATTAGGTCCAGCATAAGAGTTTCTCAACCATATAAAAAGGCAAAATCTGCTAAAAGAAAAGGTGTCCTAATCCTTTATATTTACTGTGAAAATAGAAATGTTTCACATAACTTTATGTTAATGTCTGTGCTCATACACAGTTATTATGTGCTTGTGTAAAAAATGAATCATATTAAAGGAGATAATGTAATGGTCCCACAATGCTAAATTACATGTGTTTTGTGATCAAACTATTTCTAACTGACTAGCAATGCAGAGTTCAATATTTTGCTTTTGACTCCTACCTTTTTAATCTGTCTTGATACTCTATTTCTTATTAACATAAATGCTTAACTTTATTTATTTCAGCAAAAGATAACTTATTCTAATAAGCCTATTACAGACTCATTAATGTCAGGCATCTAAGGAAAGATTTATATCAACTGCCTTTCATCATTCCCCTCTCAGACAGTTTTGTTATTTTGCTCCTTAAAACTCTTCTGGAAAGATGGGAGCCAGCATCTTAACTCATTTACCAGCTGTCCAGTGACACTTACCATCTTTCTTTTATGCACTTGTCTGCCCAGCTCTGTTACAGGTCAGCTTTATCTTCTATACTTCACTTATCTTGGAGATTTCTTTCTCGTGTTTTATGAAAACTCTTTAGAAGCAATATTTAGCTTTCTATTTCTAATTGACCCATAGATTCCTCATTGTGGAAAGTTATGTCAGTTTTTATGCTCCAATTTTCATTATATTTTGAACATCAGCCTCTTCCTAAATGCACTTCAACTCTCTGACCCTACGAGGGTACTTTCAGTTTGCATACAAACAGAAAAAGTGGCAAAAATCCTTTTCCGAATTATTTACAAATTATTTACAGCTCTTCCAATCACACTGTTGCCCCAAAAATCTTGAGATATATATCTGTGCATCAAAATACCAACCTGTATGATTTTCACGTAGTTTATCTCAAGTGTATGAAAATGTTAATGTGCCTTACAAAAATAAGAGTGTTATTTCAAAGTCTCTGAAATCTCCCCCCAAAGATGCTGTAGTTAAAATATATTTACATGCCAAAATGACCTGAGTCCCTCGAAGAATAAGTAAACTTTCTCCCCTTTGTGGTTAAGGTAAAAGGGTTTAGAGAAGTAGGCCGTAGTTCACTCTATAGTGACTGAGTACTTTTGTCAATTCGCTGCATTTCATGGACATTTAATCCATTGTGAGCACTATGTAGAACTACATACACTGTTTATTCGCTTGTGAGCTCTTTATATCATATTGCCTTCTATGCAAAGGAGTGGTCCTATAATTCAGCTTGGACTTCAGCATTATCTTTATTTTCAAGGTATGTCTACATCTTAAGCTGGCTAAATGATACACAGTGTAAAACCTTTCCTAATGTGTCCCAGAGAGTAAGGCTGATAAAAGGTATTAATTTATCAAAAGCTCTACTTCAACCATCAACATGCTCATTGGAAATTACCATACTTTTTTAGTAGAGGCTCTCAGGGACACAAGATACTCATTAGAGATGCTGAATGACAACTGTATAAAGAAAGAAAAAGTTCATCTCATTGTTAATTGGTTTTCCATGTTGCATCAGCAACGTTAGCACACTTTACATCAAACTAATTGCCAGGCAGCAAAAGTGAAACTTTTCTCTAGATTCACACTCTTGATTATTATCTATATTAGACAATTAAATTACATTAAATATTATATAAAGAAAACATGCAAATCAAAACAAGAAATAAAAATTACACAAATAAAATGAGTTATTTTTTATTTTCTATACATTTAGGCTTCTGAAAAATTTAATTTTAATCTGAAAAATACAAGAATTTTTTTACTGAAAATAAAGAATTTTAGGATTAATTATGTAATTGAATGACTGTAATTTATTTAATAAATCATTAAATAGTGTTTAATATAGCTAAAAGATTTGCAACTTTTTTACAGCTTATGTTTACAACAGCAAAAGACTGAATTTGATTATAAATAAGATACTTCCAGTGCATTGTATTCAGACATTTATTAAACAGCTTGACTTCTTTTGTGAGCATGTCCTGATCAGCAAACTTTGATATCTTATATTCTAAAACAGTGATAACACTAAAAGAACTTAGAACTGGGGCATAGGGTTCAAAAGAGTTCTTACTATTGTTCACTGTAATACAAAAGTAAAAACAAAATCCCTTCTTCACCAAGCACTTAAGATAGACATTCCTGCAGTCTGGCAATCTGCTGTGAGTTTTCTGTCTTTTAACTGTTTGCACTAGATACAGTGAACACTATCAAAATATAACTGTTACACTTAATTATGTGTATTAATGTGCATTATTCTTAAGGAAAATCCATTACTCTAACACAGTAATAGTCTTTGTAAATATATTTAATTTAAGATCTCCTCTAGGGATCTGCAGATATAATAAAACACCGCTTTAAAGCATCTTTAGCAAAATGGATGTAGAGTTCTATGGCACCAGACCTTAGAAGACTGGAAAGTATGACCAGGGGAGTATGAAACAAAACATCTCACAAATAGGATTGGTTTAATTAACCAAATCACATTTTCTTTATGCTGTACAGTCACTGGAATAGAACTTAGTAGACTTGTAGAAAGCATCTAAGAATGCATATTCAGAGTCGAAAGCATTTTTAATAAACGTCTATAGTTACTAATGGTGTTTTAGCTGTTTCACGATAATATAACTAATGCAGCATAGACTAAAGCAGGGAAAAGAGCAATCTCCTAATGAGCTCTTCAAAACTATTTCATAGGAATATCCACAACAAACTGATGAAAGTTACAATACCTTATATTCAAGTCCTGCACCAGTGCAACCTTATTAATTTGAATAGGTACTAAATCCTGGCAGACAACTTGAGCGCAGAAGTTTTTTAATTTCTGATTCATTATCTCTCCAAAGTCTAAGTCCTTTTCTCCAGGAGTTAAATTCTGGGTTAATATTACCATTATTATATGAGAAAGGCTTAAGTACTTAAAAAGCAGAAAAATGTATTGCTCAATTTAAGTAATTGGCTTAAATTAGTAAATGTTAAGTACTGATGGGAAGAAAAAGATAAGGAAAACAAAATTCAACAAGGTAATACTTTGGCCATCAAAAAAAATACAGTAAGGGCTTTTCCCCTCTCATTTAGTTACCTGAGGATATCTATTTGTATAAGAATCTTCATATAAGGAATTTTAAATATCCTTAGAAGAAAGTCAGTCATGCATGCATGACAAGCTGTTTGTCAACCAACAACAAGTAAACAGGATGCTTTATACATAAACATTAGCATATGATGGAAATAGATTTCTGAAATAGCACGCTGAAAAAAATTCACTATTCTAGAAATCTATACCCTAGTGTAATGAAAGAAATAAATAAAACCTTAAACAAAAGATATATGCTTGTGATGCCATAAGATCGTGAGCAGCCATTACTTATGACAATTAAATGATCTTTTATATGCCAAAGCACTTTCTGGTGTATTGAATAGAAGTAACAGTTCAAAGAATGCAGTTTATCTTTCTTACAGAAAAAAAGTCTTCTACATAAATAATATATCTATTATACATTTCATATATATTATATATAATATATAATAAGTATTCATATTTTCTGTGACCTGTGACCTACAGAACACCTAAGCACAGCAGGGAACAAGTGATTGCACACTTTAAGCTCTTCTGTATAGTGCAGTAAGAAAAAATGTGAGATGGCTTGTGGGACTTCAAGGTGAGTGACCTATATGAGGGACAAGATTCCTCCAGCACTAGAATTACACTTTTGGCATGTTTTGTCTTTTTTTTTTAAAATAAGTGACTTAAAATTGAGAATACAAATGCAAGGTCAGACCTGTGGAACACACTGCTTAGTAGCTTGACATCTTGTTCTCCTCAGAAAGGAAGCCTAAAAGGATCTTTCTCCTCACCTTCCTTCCTTCAGAATTATGCAAATAATCCAAAGAGGTCTGATCTTGGCCCCTTTCTTTTCTTTTTTGTCTTATTTACCAATATGAAAACTACTATAGGAGTATAGAAAGCCTTTTTTGCTATACAAACCACTTCCTCCTAACTCAGCTGCTTTCTCCTTCTACTGACTAGCCCCTATCTTAATTTCAAATGATTCCAATGAAATTGACTCTTTTTTCTCACACCATTTCCCCGCTTTTCCATTACTATGGACTACCTTTTTATTTATTTTTTTTTCCAAGGACACCATCACATGTAACATCCTAAACCCTGATAATTTCTTTCATGGAAGGAAAACAAATTACCTGATTTATAACCTTTCCTGTAAGTCATCTTCTTTACTTAGACTATTACATGCTCCCATTTAAGCTGTAGTAATACCTTTGCATTTGTCAAGACCAGATGAGCTCTTGTTCAACCACAGATATATTCAGAATTACATTATAAACTCATTTATGTATATTGCTCTTTTAAGCCAATCACATTTTAAATGCATTACTCTATTGCTATATCGAGAATTCTTTCTCTTTAGTTTTAAGAAATGTCATAGCTTGTTTCTTACTCAATATCAAAGTTATCAAGTGGCCGAAATTGCCAATTTCTATCACCTTTAACATATATTCTATATAACAATTATATAGAAAGTATACATTTCACTTTGTAAACTTTTTTCTGATGTCTGCTTTGGATAAGCTTTCATCCATCATCTACAATATTAACGCTTTTTGTTTATTCACACTATTTTGCCACAGTGCCCCCAAAAACCTTAAGACTGTAGCCATCAGTGCTCTGGGATGTCCGCCTGCCACAATCACTAGTGCTGCTCTTCTGATTTTTGTCCTGTGCCTCACCTTTTATCAGTCTTTTCAGTTTTATTCCCCACCACAGATTTCATGGAATGACAAACAGCATAAACAACGTTTACCAATAGTTCCCCTAGGAAAAAATAGAAATCCTGACACTGCAAACCACTTGTTAGATTTGGTTATTCAAATAAGAAACCCTTCTTATAAAGGTTCTTATAAATATATAATTAATTTTTTTTCCTAATAAGATTTGAAATCCATGTCTTTGAAATACGGAAGTTATAAGAAAAATAGGACTGCCACCTGGATAAGTTTATATTATTTTTTCTTGCTTTTTGTTAAAGAAATATAATTTGGACATCTGGTTGAGAAATTAAGGTAAACTGGACCTCATTTAGAAAATTATTCTGCCTCCTCTGTATTTGAGGTGACTTATGCAGAACTGTATTGTATATGGAAAACCGCAGGTGAATACTGGTTATAGAACATAGAATAGTTAGGGTTGGAAGGATCTTAAAATCATCTAGTTCCAGCCCTCCTGACATGGGCAGGTGCACCTCACACTAAACCATGCCACCTAAGGCTTCGTCCAACCTGGCCTTGAACACCACCAAGAATGGAGCATTCACAGTCTCCCTGGACAACCCATTCCAGTGCCTCACCACCCCAACAGTAAAGAATTTCTTCCTTATATCCAATGTAAACCTCTCCTGTTTAAGTTTTAACCCATTACTTCTTGTTCTGTCACTGCAGTCCCTAATGAATAGTCCCTCCCCTGCATCCCTATAGGCCCTCTTCAGATACTGGAAGGCTGCCATGAGGTCTCCACGCAGCCTTCTCTTCTCCAGGCTAAATAGCCCCAACTTTCTCAGCCTCTCCTCATATGGGAGGTGCTCCAACCACCTGATCATCCTCATGATCCTCCTCTGGACTTGTTCCAACAGATCCATGTCCTTTTTACATTGTGGACACCAGAACTGCACACAATACTCCAAGTGAGGTCTCACGAGAGCAGAATAGAGGGGCAGGATCACCTCCTTCAACCTGCTGCATCCTTCTTCTGATGGAGCCCAGAATATGGTCGGCTTTATGGGCTGTGAGCACACGCTGAAGCCGGCTCATGTTCATTTTCTCATCTACCAGCACCCCCAAGTCCTTCTCCTCAGAACCGCTCTGAATCTCTTCTCTGCCCAACCTGTAGCTGTGCCTGGGATTGCTCTGACCCAGGTGTAGGACCTTGCACTTGGCATGGTTAAACTTCATGAGGCTGGCATCAGCCCACCTCACAATCATGTCAAGGTCCCTCTGAATGGTATTCCTTCCCTCCAGCATATCAACTGAACCACACAGCTTGGTGTCATTGGCAAACTTGCTGAGGGTGCGCTCAATCCCACTGTCCATGTCACTGACAAATGTTAAACAAGACCGGTCCTAACACCGATTCCAGAGGGACACCACTCATTACTGGCTTCCAGCTGGACACTGAGGCATTGACCACAACTCTTTGTGTGCAGCCATCGAGCCAGTTCTTTATCCACCAAGTGGTCCACTCCAATTTAGAGACAAGGATGCCATGCAGAACAATGTTAAATGCTTTGCACAAATCCAGGTAGATGACATCAACTGCTCTACCCCGTCTATCAGTTCCACAGCCCCATCATAGAAGGCCACCAGATTGGTTAGAGAGATGTTTTTGTGAATACCAAGATACATTCTTAAAAACATTTCAAGTTTGTGAAATCTCTACATCTCTTTCTTTTGAAACAATGTTCAAATCTGTGTTTTCCAGTACTAGGTGTTACTTTGAAAATAAATCTGTCTTTCATGTGAAATATCCAAGCAAAGTGTTATGGTCCATTTGAAAAAAAAAAAAAAAAGAAAAAAAAGAGAGAAAAATTGAAGCAGGGAGATTCAAGAAACACAGATAGATCATGTTCGAAGATTCTAATGAATTGAAGATATAAGGGAAAAAAAAAGGAGAATCAAACACAAGAACTAACCAAAAAATGCACAGCAAAACCATGAGGTTATATTACCCTAAAAAAATAGAAATATGACATCTGATTCTATCATATAAGGGGAAAAGTCTGACTTAATATGAGCTCAGAAAATAAAATGAACATAAAATGAACACTCAAATGTGGATCTGACCAAAAGTCTATAAGAAAACTATAAATGCTGCCAATGGTTCAGCCAAACAAGAGTCATTAGATTAATACCAAAAGCCTGTTATTCCTTATCCACTTTTCCTATACCAAGTTTTATTGGATGAAATCTCCTAAGTAAACAAAGCAAGTAGCTTGTTTACATTGTGAACTGTAGATTTGAAAATTTAACATCAAGTTTTGTAAGCAATGAAGTAATTGCATACAGCCTTACTTTCTAATCACATCAAATCACAGGGATATCTAGTGCAAAACCCTTTATATGCACACCATTAAAAAATGTTATACACTAAATATGTATATTGCTTATTGAACATTAAATATTACAAAATTGTTGTAATGTTTATGGCAGCTATTTTTTTTAAAATGCATACTATATATCTCAAAATACCTGTAGTAGAGAAAAAAAAATGAGATAAATCTTCCATAATGGTATAGCGGTAGCTGATTTTTGGTCCTAACCAGTAGTTAATGATAACCATGAGTAGCTAATATAAAATTGATATCATTTGTAATAGACAGGCATGAGTAACAAATCTGCATGCTGGATTTTTTTTTCTGAAAAGGTCATTTGCATGTAACATTTTTTTTACCTCTTCTGCTCAATTCCTTTTTCCCCTTAGAAAGAAAAATATCCTTGAAATTCTGATTTTATGATGGAGCAAATGCTTTTAGATTAAATTCAATTTCAAGCTAATGCTTACTGAACCAAGTAAATTAAATGTGTATGAGCTATAATTTTGAAATCATGCATAAGAAAAGCAGGTGAATAACTATATAACACTATGTTTATGAAACACTCATCAAATTATACAAACATTTACATAAGATTTCCACAATCTGAAGAATTGTTTGAACAATAGGAAGATGCACCTTGCATTTCATCTTTCATCTTCTGTTTATATTTAACTACTCATCACTTATATTTGGCAGCTGCAAACAAGGGAATAACTGCAAATTTCAGACCTAAACCCAACATTTGCAAAATCTTTCTGAACTATCCCTAAATGCTTTTACATGGTCAAAAGTAATTAATAAAGGTAATTAATTCAGTCCACCAAATTTACTTCCTTCAGTTATGGTCATCCTAAACAACAGATTGTGTTTCTGTTGAAACCGGATGCACACCAGACACCTGAATCTACAGGAAATGTTTTAGAATTTGATTGCAGAAGGACTAATTAATTAATTTTATTTTAAAATATTTTTTTTTCAGTCTAGGCCAAATGAATCCAGTGTAAATTACTTATTACTATCTTAACATAAGTTTGTCAGTCACTGATTTATGAGTACTTCCTCTTTTTATGTATTACTTCTAAAAGTTAATACATAACATTCTTTTTCAAAAGCTTGGCTTTTACTGCTATACACTTTCTAAATCCTTACTTTTTCTGTGGCTTTTCTGAGCACTCTACCATCTTTTCATCCTCTTTTTTGAACTCTGGGTGCCAGAACTGGACAAAAAGAGGTAGCAAAGTTTGTACAAATACCAAACACAACACTTTTTTTTTTCTGTCATTTTCTTCATTGTCAACTGGGTGATGTATATGTAATGGAGGTTTTTCAGTCTATTGCTTATCTTCCATGGTCTAAGTTTTTTCACAGTCACTGCTTCCAAAGATGAAGGTGCCTGTGTGCATCCTTGGAATTTTTCATTTCTACACTACTCAGTTTACACTGGGCTGCACTAACACGCTTGCTGATTCTATTAATCCTATCTGTTTAGCAATTCATGTCTCTGGCACATTTAATCTCAGCTTTATCAACTATTAATATCCCAGTCTTCATCCCACACTCAAATTTCATCAGTGCTACTTCTCTGTTTCCTTTCAAGACACAGATAAAAGCTAGGTGAATGCCACCAAAGTTAGCGATTCCTGTAGAACTAAAGTTCACATCCACCAGCTCCTACACAGAAAAATACTTTCAGATGTATCAGATGGACTCTAAATAATCAGGATTAATTACTTTAAATGTCTGTTTGCTGTTCACCCTTGTTTAATCTGGCCATTATTACTTGTTCAGATCAGAATATGGCTTAGCATTGATATTGGGCAGGTTAATTCTTTCTTTAAAAAATCCATTTATTTTTTTCCATTTCTGTTGATTTTCTTTGCTATTTTACAGTTCACAGGCAATAACACAGAAAGACTTGGAAGTATCAGATTCTTGGGTACAGTTTATTTGCATTCACAAACCTATAAATGCCTAAATTCAGTGTCACCATTAATATAAAAGGAGGCTATATTAAATTAAAACACACATGAAATAGAAATATATATGGAATTCTATCCAGTCATAGAAGTCATCTTACCTTTTTTACCCTATTAAAAGTATTATAAAATAAACCCCAGTACTACTTATTGTCTAATTTTCATACATCCCCCTCTCAGTTCTTCCTTAATTAAATAAAAATCCATTCATTCTAACTTTCCAGCCATGAAAATTTTCTAGCAACTTTAAGGAATACCAAAGAATTGGAATTCCATATTCACAAATAAGCATTTAGGATTCTGATATTGTCCAGACTCCCAGTATTTGTGCAGAGGCAATTAAGAATTCCTACTCTTTGTATTTCTGTTTTAATTCATTGCTAAAATTCATACTTTAACTTTGTGCCACCAATTTAGAAACCTGACTTTAAGCTCAGTTTTATGTTAATTTCTCACTTCCTTTTTTACCCTTCCGCTTTGTGGCAGTAGCTGTTAAAATGCTATAGCAGTCAGCATGTTAGGTCACTGTGATCAGTGGAGAAGATGGTCTATATCTGCAAATTTAACACATATGCTGCATTCATACTTCTAGAAATTAAAGAATGTTTAGGGAAGTAATACAAAGTTCCGTTAGAGATCTGTAGATGATCCAAACCTTTTAAAACACTTGCATCATGTTTTGTCTTCCTTTTTTACATACAGAAACAGAAAATAACAATGAAACAGTAGGAAATTTTTTTTTTAATGATGTGCTCCACAATTCTGGAGTTAAACCAGTAATACTATTGTACACTGAACACTGCACACAATATCAAGCTAGGAAGGAACTTTACATGTACAACAACAATTTTACTGTTTAAAAAATGTATTATTTTTTGTCTGTAGTTTTCCATTTCATTACTTATCACCCAAGCCATGAAAATTTTTCAGGACTTCATTTAATAATTAGAATAAGTACAAAACCTGTACTTTCTTACTCTGTGTGTATTTGTGTGTGTGTGTATTCTTTAGAGATGAGTTAATGGCTCTGATAAGAGCTTAACTAAAGATGTCTATTCAATTTCATGTGAACTTTCTGCAGTGAAGAAAATCGATATTTTTAAAAATATCTTCATGAAAATACAAGAGTGTTCATTCTCTCTCTTTCTTTTTGGAACAAGATAGCCAAGTATATATCAGAATAAGTAAAATCTTGAATATAAAATATTCAGTGAAGAAACATATAATCAGGATATTATGTTTAAAGAACTATATTAAATCCATCCGCCTGTTTGGTAAATTTGAGGTATCTTTCCCTCACAGAATTATATTTTTGAGGAAGAAAACACAGAAGAATATTTACTTGAATGCTGCCTAATTAAATATGTCAGACAGCTTCAGTTTGAAATAACTGCAAATACAAAAACCACAACAGGCTGTGTCTGAACAAATATACAAATTGAAGACTTAAGATAAAATTTGTGGCTATCAGTGTGATCTGATTGTGCCTACAGAGGAGAAATGAGCAGAAAAATAGATAAAACCAAAGATTAGAAAGCAGTGATTGTGGATAAAAGAGCAGCCATACACTAGCAAAGATTCAAAATCAAAGCATATTTTGAAGAAAAATTATTAATATTTCTAGTATAATGATGTCAAAAAACAACAAAGTGAAAGCCAAATAAATAAATGTCAAAGTTAATATTACATGAACCACAATTTACCACCTTTTGATGTATGCTTTATGATTGTTCCTTGAGTACCAGTTACTTGGATTCTTTCTCTTTGCCTTGCCCAGCTGTCCTGAAGTACACGATAGACAGTCTTAACACAAAGATGTGCTTTGGTTTTATGTTCATTCTTCAAATTATGCTCATGGTTGCTGTGTATCACTGTTTCTCTCAGAAGATACTTATCCTTATGAACATTTTTACTGTAACCGCTGCATCACAGAAACACTATACGTTTAATAAATGCATATCTAAGCAAAGGATGCAACAATATTTTATGGTATTTTAAATGTTACTGTACATATCCTAGATTCTCCACAAATGCGTGTTTTTTCTGTATACTTAGGGAATGGTTTGCACTGTGCAATATTGTTCTCTTGCATCTCCTCTACTTCCTCCCTCCCCACCCATGTGATTGCCCCTTCCGTTGGATTTACCTAAGTGCAGTCAAGTCCAGATGGGTATGTGGAACAAGAATATAAGGTGATTTTCAATTTTTTTTCCTCAGGTTGTTTTTCTATTGTGACTTCAACCCCTTTATCTTGCAAACAGATGAGCATTGAATTGCTTAATGGAAAATTCTTCATTGAATTCTGTATGTAACAGTCACCTTTAACTTTCTTGTATATATACATACATGCATGTATATTTCTATTTTATTCTTATATATATGTATATGAATGCACGTATCACATGTGGTACATGCAATCAACTTTTATAAAGCTATAAAAAAAGCATATCTCAGGGTAAGAAAGATTTACATCAGTGCTTATAAATCAAAGTTTCCTTAGTACCTTTAATGAAAAGTGTGAATAACTTTTCCCATTTTAAATATAAAGATGTGGCAAGTATATGCACAAATGAGCAAGTAGTAAGAAGGGAAACTTCATGTAAATCACACAAAGTGGACTTCCCCTATGCCTTGGTACGATAGAACAATGGAATGATTTAAAGTGACACCTATTCAAATAATCAGCCAAAGAGAATACGTCTGCTTTTCCATAAAGGAACTCTTCGCAGATTTCTTCTATACTTAGATTTCATTCATTTGGGTTTACTGGCTATGTACTGTCATAAGGCAAGAGCACTGAATAGAATTCATGAAATATTAGTAAGGTTGATTACCATCAGCTACTTCAGAAGTCAGCTAGGTTGGGTTTTTTTAATGCATAGGAAAGAATTATTACATTAGCATAACTATGTAAGTGTGCTAAGGGATACTCTATTTCTTGGCTGTGTTACAAAAGGCAGCCTCTGAACACCAACCTCTTTAAAAACAATTCATATTTGATAAAGCTTGACACAAAACAAAAAATAGCTAATTTATTATTTTTAGTCTTTTTTATGTCATATAAATTTCTATATTTTTATTAGAATTTTCATGCATACTGTAAATTAAATATGTGTCATCTCAGGCCCTCAGAAACAAAAAGACCATATAATTCATTGGCCACCACAAATGTTTTAATAGGTGAAATTCAAATATTTGTTCGTTGTTTAACAACAACTATTTGCTTATACATATTTTTTTCAGTGCATGGGTACATCTTGTCATTCTCAGATATTAGTGACTGTCACAGAGCCTTGGCAAAATTGATATCGAGAAATAGGCAATATAGTTTCTTTAAAGGCATCTTAACATTGACCAGTTCTGTCTTAATGGTTCCACTTGTATAAGCTGAAGTTTGAAAAGACAATTGCCACACTCGATACTTAGAATATGAATTTATTTTTAATCTACAGCCACCTGAACGCTTGATTGGAAAGAAGCTATTCTTTTTAGAATATTGTCATTCAAGCTAATACTAAACAGATCTTTTATAAGACCAAAAAAAAAAAAGACTGTGGAATCAGAACATCTGTTAATAGTGAATTTATTAAACTTATCACACTTAGTATGAATATTCTACTATTCTCATCATGCCATATATAACCCTGAAAATGGAGATGAACCTCGGTGCAGAAAAGTTTCAGTGAGCTGAAACATTTAAATGCATTCCAGCAAATTTAAGATTTGGTTTTTTGTCCATTTCAGTTTTTACCCTGCAAACAACTAGCATAGAATATTCAATAGGTCACACTACGGAAATCTCAAAAACTATTGCAAAAGAGCTAATAATTTCATTTTTTTTTCCAACTTATAATGCCATATTATATCTGCCACTGAGGAAGTCTCTGAAAGTTTAATTATTTTAATTTGTGCCTGGCTTGAGAGGCCAACAGGTGGTTGAATAGAACTTAATGAATTAATTACTTTACTGCTTCTTCAAAGCAGAAAGAGAATCCCCTACAGTTCTTTTCTGTTTGTTTACAAAGCTTGAACACCAGACACAGGTGTGAATCACAAGCATATCTGAGACATGAAAACAGCGACATTTAAGCAAAATGGAATAAGAAGTAAGTAGTAAACTAAATATGTACTTTGTTTTGTTTTAAATTTTCATGAGTATTTTTTTTTCCCTCGTGTGGTTCTGGAAAAAATGGAAGGAAACTGACATTATGTACTGCTGAAAGAACGAATATCTTCTCTATCTCATATAATTTCCAAGTGAAATTCGTTAGATTTATTAAATCAAATTTAAATTAAAAAAAAATCTAAATATTAAGCACAGCCTGAATTCCCAAGCCCACCTGGAAATCTGGATGTATTTTCCTAAGACAAACAGATTTTTGCATGGATTACAAATCTTGATGAAATACAAAGAAGTTCTAGTGACAGTCTTTCCCAAGTATGGCCAGTTTGCAAGTAAATCCAGTATAACTCTTAGGGGGATAAGGAGGTGTTTTTATTGGTTGTTTTGCTGTAGATGGATATCTTTCAAAATATTTTGATGTGCTTCTTCACAAAAACATCCCAGTATTTACCCATTTATTAAAGATTTTGTTCTAACATTCTTAATAGTATATTCTTAATGATATCTGTAGGTAAAACATGTGTGTTTAAAAGTAATATCTGAAAAAGGCAGAAGGAAAGAGTCAGTATGATCAGCTATTTGAAACTCTAGCACTTGTATTTGTATGTGACAGTCTGTTTATGTGCCAAAGGAGTCCACTGGTTTAGGAATGATTGCTATGTAAGTTCATTTCAATCACATTTAGTTTATTCATTCTGTTTCATTCTGAAGGAACAAATTCATTCTGATCATTTCATCTGTGGCTGAGAAAATTGAGTTCTAATGGATTGCAGTCCCAGAAGAAATTGCTTGGTGTTAGATCTGCAAGTAATTGTTAAACTCCCACCTGCCTCAGGGGAGAAAGCATGCCCTTGATTAGAAAAACAAGTGGGGGAAGGAAGGGGATGGAAGGAACTATGCTTGTAGTTAATGGGTATGGTGGCATTGTGTATGAAATTCTTGACAACTAAGTCATATTTTCTGTTTTTAACTAGAATGTTAATTCATATTTATAGTAAATATTAATATTTAGAGGCTATGCTCTTTGTTTCCTACTGAAAGGTAGATATCCTGTGAATACAAAACAATCTGCTAGTCAATAGATAAGCATGCAGTGCTAAGACATCTACTTCTATTCATTCTTGTTAAATTATATACTTCTGACAACTCAGCAGTAAAAACAAGTTTAGCTGTTCTCTCCTGAACAACAACAAAAAAATTGCTGAAAGTTCAACCCATGGTAACAAGAACATTTTGATGGTTTCTAAGACTGCAAAGAATATGATTACTGAAAATTGTATGGAGAATATTTTTCATGTTCCTAATTATATTTCAAGTGAGACTTATTTACACAATTACCAGCATGAATGACAGAAGGAGAGCTATAAAGGCCTATGTTCTTCTAAGACTCAAGACTTGTATGGGGTCTTTGAACATAAAAATGTAGGTCGTGCATACTGTCACCATAATGATATTAATTAATTATTTATAGGTAATTAGTGTTCATATTGGAAGATGAAAATGGTGTAATTATGCTAGATCCCTAGAAATCTTTTTATTATTGATCAGAAGACACATAGCATAAATATTCTTGAACTTTCAGACTTTGAGAACGTAAACGAAGTTAAGCACATAGGCTAGGGTTCCACCTAGCTTAGAAAACTTCAAATAGTAACAGCTGACACTCAAAAGTAAGGAAGACTCTCTTAATTTTTTTATTTTTATTTTTTCCCCTAAGTCAGTAGATCCTGGGAGCATTGAGAAACTGCTACCTGGTAGTCCTTTGAGGAACTTGAGGTTTAGGTTTAGAAAACCTAAACCTTTAATTTCTAATAATATTCCTGTAATAACTAGAGCTTCTGACCCAGACTTGTTTGGGACAATTAAGTATCACACTCTGCTAAACAGCAGGAATTTCAAGCTATCAAGTTTTCAAGGTTGACCCATGACCTGTTTTTCAGAAAAGTGTATTGAGAGCCATGTTACTCTCTACAGGGGATTTTCCTTAGATCCAGGCTGTGCCACTGTGAGTCAAAGATAATAGGAGCTTGATGCTAAGATCTAATAGGAAGAGGAGCCCTTTATCATTAGCAAAGGCTGTTTTCTTTTCTTACATTTAGGGATTGATTGCTTCCCAAGCAAAAGCTAGAGGACAGAAATGTACCCACACAAGAAAAAATCAAAGGATTTCCATTCTCAGAGGAAACCTTCACAGATTAGAGCAGACCCGTGGTCTCTGCATTTCTTTCAGTCCCTGGCCTTCTTGCATCATGACTCACATTCAGAAGACTGATTCCATTTCATACTTCTTGGTAACATGGTGGAAAGGATATTTCAAAATGGACTAAACTTCCATAAGTTCACTGGGTCATTCAGTAAACAGAAATAAGTTGCTCTTATCAGCTAATTCTATGCAGTTCCTAGCTCAACAACTCTTCAGCCTTTTCCCTTTCATTTTTTTCTTTCTTTCCTTCTTTCCCTCCTTTCTTACAGAATCATAGAATAGTTAGGGTTGGAAAGGACTTTAAGATCATCTAGTTCCAACCCTCCTGCCATCGGCAGGAACACCTCACACTAAAGCATGCCACCCAAGGCTTCGTCCAACCTGGCCTTGAACACCGCCAGGGATGGAGCATTCACAACCTCCCCGGACAGCCCATTCCAGTGCCTCACCACCCTGACAGTAAAGAACTTCTTCCTTATATCCAAGCTGAACTTTCCCTGTTTAAACCCATTACCCCCTGTGCTATTGTTACAGTCCCTAATGTAGAGTTTTAACCCATTACCTCTTGTTCTGTCACTACAGTCCCTAATTACCTGTAATTATAAGTTTATTGGACCAGACGCTGTTGTTTGTCCTGAATGCAGAAATCCTACAGGCCTATTCTCAAAGGTTTTTACAGACTAATTTTAGGCAGTGAAAATTAGATCAACTTCTATCCAAAGAAGCAATGAAAGATTTTCTTAAGTGTTTTCAATTCTTATTCAAGTATAGAATGCATAGCAAGACAAAATGCCTTTCCATAGTGCTATTCTGGTTCCTCTTTCTTCTATTTTGTAAAAAAATTGTGGATGTGGAAC
The DNA here is from genome assembly GCF_012275295.1 of Melopsittacus undulatus. Lineage (NCBI taxonomy): Eukaryota > Metazoa > Chordata > Aves > Psittaciformes > Psittaculidae > Melopsittacus > Melopsittacus undulatus. The sequence goes on from NC_047531.1 coordinate 71,972,932, forward strand.
AAGATGTGTTTGATATTTTATCTAATTGCTCTATAATGAACATCTGTCTCTATAGGTCATTTATATCAGATGTATATAATACAGCATCTTTTGTTAAATACTGCAGAAAACTGTTTCAATTTGATGCCCTCTTAAACAAATATCAGTAATATAGAGCTAATTTTTTTTCAGCAAAATTAGAAGGGAATATTATTTATTCATGAGGCATCACACAAAATTCATTAGCACAGATGTTACTGCCTGCACAAAGAATTCCAAATGAACATGATGGGTTATAAATTTAAATTAAAATTGATTAGTAATGCAAATCTTAATGACTGCAGAAACAGGACTATGTAAAGTCATGACATTGTGTACAGAATTTCTCTCTCACGAGCTACGTAAAATATATATTTATAGATAGTGTCAAGCTGTATCTATGGAGGTATATCATAAATGAGCCAAAACTCACACATATCACTAGTGGCCAAAGCAGCCACATAGTGAAACAACGTGTTAGTGCATACTCTGTGCCAGGGGAAATAGCTTTGTTGAGCAGTCTTTTCAGGGCACTTTTGGAATATGTAAATTACGGTTTTCTGACTGCATTTTCATTAACAGTTCAGCTGATGTCTTTAATAGTGTTAATATATCTACTGAAATGCTTAAGATCTCAAATCATCTGTCTATTTTCAAAAGTAATAAATATGCTGTTAGACACAGGTAATGTATTATTCTGCTAAAAAGAGTTTTGGTAAAATGGACACACATTTTTCAGTCTTTATTAGGAGCATGTGGGAGGTTCAGTTAGCTTTATAAAAGCATAATCAGAATCAGATATCCAACACAATCCCAACTGGAACAATAAATACTGTCTCTCATTAGAGCAGCCTGTGACACACTTGTTAATTACATGTTACATTTAGAAAAATATTCAGAAATTACAGTAAGGAGAAAACGTACAGCACTATGAGAGAATGATTGGGTTTTGAATCCTTTTTTTTTTTCTCTTTATTTTGTTACTGATGCTGTTGTACTTACCAACCATGCAGCTACACAGTTGTAGTACTTACATTATGTTGTAATTACATTATGATGTGTAAACCTACATTTAATTTTTATTGTTAGGATATATGCCATGATTTCAACCAACATGCTAATATTGAAGTTCAAGACTATGAATTTAGTATATTTTTTAGTCAAATGACATCTGATTTAAATTTGTGGTTCTAGCAAATTCCCCTATTAAGGCATCATAAGAAAAATGTGGCCAAATAATTAGGCAAAGTTCTACACAAAATTGAGACAAACAAGGCAATCCTGAAATTATCAAACTGTTATTCCTTTAAAAAAGATAAATTACACTTGCTGCTACCATTTATCTCAAAGGGGAAATTATCCATCTTGTCCTTTCTCTTAAGATAAAATCTATTAATTTAACTAAAGTTTTAACTAAAAGAGCAAAATTAGACTTAAATCTGCAGCTAGTTCATAGGAATAAGTTTCAAGGAAAACATACATTGCCAGGTCAAACAAATGAGATATTATCATGACTTTGTTGCTTGGTGCTGCAGGATTATTTCTCTTTTGAATATATATTTGTCATGAACAGTACTTCTTTAGATGGCAGACTGGAACTACTCAACCTCAAGAAAAGTATTCAGGAAATAAATCTGAGACAAAAAGAAATTTAAAAGTCCTTTCTGCAAGGTAGACAGGAATTTCAAGAAATATGGGACAACTGAGCAAGACACATATAAAAAGTCAGAAGTAAAATGAAAAAAGCATAAGAAGAATGAGATACATAGAGGAATGGCATATGTGTTGAAAAATAGGGGGAAGAAAACATGAAGTTAAGAATGCATTATTTAGACAGAATGGCAAAAATAAAGATATGAGAAAAGATGAAAAAAATTTCTTATAAATAAAAGCTACATGACTGTGTATGCATATAAAAGGACTTCTATTGATCTAAAAAAAGGAAAGAAAGAATAAGTAATTTTCAGATTTTGTCACTTGCCAATTACATGAGTCATCCTAGGAGAGTGTGAAATTTATACTATCCAGAGATGTAATTCTTTATATATCATATGTTTTACAGAAAGGAAGGATTGGACCAGATTTACTTTTAAAGCTGATAAATAATTGTATTAAAAGCAAATAAATAAATAAATAACAAACACAGGCAGAAAAAAATTTCCAAAGTTGGGAAGTAAAGTTCGGTTCTAAGTATAACATGTGTTATCGACATATTATACAATGTGCACAAAATATCAGGCAGGAAACTTTTTTATCATTATTTATTAATACCATCCAGATATTCAAGATTAGCTTTTAAATGATAACTTTCAAATTATACCAACCAAGAATCTAAAAATGGCTTTTGCTTTTCTCACTTCTTCTCTCTTTTTTTTGTTTTTTTTCTTAAATAGCAAAGGATTGGGGAAAGCACTGCTTTTATCTAAAGTTATCAATAATTTCCACATAAGGAATCCTGCAATAGTTAAATCTTATGCTCAAAAGAGTAGGATCATAGATTTACTGAATCGTAGAATGGTTAAGGTTGGAAAGGACCAGCTAGTTCCAGCCCCACTGCCATGGACAGGGACTTCTTACCTTACATCATGCTGCCCAAGGCTCTGTCCAACCTGGCCTTGAACACTGTCAGGAATGGAGCATTTACTACATCCCTGGGCAACCCATTCCAGTACCTCGCCACCCTCACAGTAAAGAATTTCTTCCTTATACCCAGTCTAAACCCCTGCTGTTTAAGTTTCAATCGGTTACCCCTTGTCCTATCACTACAGTCCCTAGTGAATAGTCCCTCGCCAGCATCCCTATAGGCCCCCTTCACATATATTGGAAGGCTGCTATCAGGTCTTCACACAGCCTTCTCTTCAGGCTGAACAGCCCCAACTTTCTCAGCCAGTCTTTGTATGGGTGGTGTTCCAGTCCCCTGATCATCCTCATGGCCCTTCTCTGGACTTGTTCCAACAGTTCCATGTCCTTTTTATGTTGAGTACACCAGAACTGCACACGATACTCCAAGAGAGGTCTCACAAGAGCAGAGTAGAGGGTCAGGATCACCTCTTTTGACCTGCTGGTCACGCTTCTTTTGATGAAGTCCAGGATACAGTTGGCTTTCTGGGCTGCAAGCGCACACTGAAGCTGGCTCATGTTCATTTTCTCATCGACCAACACCCCAAAGTCCTCCACTGGGCTGCTCTGAATCTCTTTTTCGCCCAACCTGTAGCTGTGCCTATGATTGCCCCATCCCAGGTATAATATTCATCACTTTCACCATATAAAGAAAATGATGATTAAGAAAAATATCATTAATAAAAAAATAAGACATGGTAAGGTGAAATGACAAAGTGCTGTATCACATTAGATCGTGTAATAACTGAAAGGGTAGAACTTTTTTTCATATGCAGACACTGTGTGAACAAATGTTTTATAACAAGGATCTTCAATGAAAAGAAAATAAAATACCCTGATGTGTAACTTAAAATCAAATTTCAAAGGAGGAAAAAAAAATATTTTCCCTGTCTTTCAAGGAATAGATTTTTGTTTCGCACTCTGTCTGTGAAATTCTTTGAACACCTCAGGCCTTTTCTAAAATCTAGAAAATCAAAGGAATTTGAGGTAAAGCTACTTGCCTTAAATTGCAAGTTTAAAGATCAGGTAACTTTGAAGACATTTCAGCTCTTCAACTGAAATAAATAATATATATGCTGGACCTGAGAAATGCTGAATAACATGCAGCAAGATGTTTGAATCTTAATATATGCTGTTACCTTTGAAACCTTATGATACAAACATGCATCAATTTGGAGTCAGGAAGAAGAAAAAAAAAGTAAAAATAAGGAGAATCCAACAATTCACCCTTCTGAATAAAAGCCTCTTGATAATTATAAAGCATGTGGAAAACTAAAACCAAAGAAATATTTGGTCATTTATGAAATTTCAGATTACTTCTAAAATACATTGGCAGTGCAAGATTTTGAGAAATTGATAGTAAATATTGTCAATGATTTCATTTGGCACCTTGTCATCTCTGACTTTTGTGCACGGAAATATTTTTATATGACTGTATCTCAAAATCTGAAGAATGACACCTTAAATTCTTAAGCATATGTTTCATATTTTGAAGAAGGCATTTAATTAAACATTCTAATCTTCTACTTTGCCAAAATAATCAAGAATTTTACTTAAGTCTAAACACACAAACACAACTTTTCAATTTGAGCAGCTACCACTCTCAGTAGTGGCCCTGGGTATAGGTTTAAAATTAATCTTAAACGTCAGGCCTCACAAGCCTCAGGATTAAGGGGAAACAGCATCAACAACATAGAAAAACATGGGGAATCAAGAGGTACAAAGTAAAATTATTCTTCTTGAAAAATAAAGGAAACAATATATATCTATTAATCTGTTTTTATGAAGAGTTGTTAAAGTAATGGAAGATTTATGGTAGCATAGTATTGAAAATTAAAGTGGAAGGACAGTAAGCAGGACATTTTGTGATTTAAGCCTTGCAGCAGAAGGTAAGGAGCAGTGAACAGAATGGCAAAATGTTAAAAGGAATAGTAATAGGGAAAAAATAATGTTCAGATAAGAAAGTTCACTGAAGAATCTCTATAAGCTATAGATAGTGAATTAATAGTAACAAGACTAGCAGGTAGTGGATGAAAGAAAAAGAAAAAGAAAAAGAAACCTGTGGAAGTTCATTTCACATATGGTTCACACCTTGCGCATCATTGACTAGTAAGGAAATAACTGATTTTGGTAGTGATGTTTTCATATTAAAAGAACATTGGAGCACTGGAAACATGTACTTCTCTTACATATCATCAAAACTGTTCTTTCCTGATAGAGAGTAAAGATAGGTAAAGATGAGTAAGCCCGAGGCACCTGATATCCGCAGCGAACATCTTACATAAAGTCATCAGATCCAGCAACCTTAACTAATGTTAAAAATCTTATTATAAAATTAGTTAGTCTCTCTAGCCTTAGTTACACCATTTTAAAGACAGAACCTTCTTCTGCTTCAATGATTTTATGGGAAAACAAGGCATTTTTTAAATTTTTTTTAATTTTATATAGCTTAAGACATCTAAAATATTTTATGTTGACTGATTACATTTGTCCCTTTTTTTAAGACCATCACTGGGGCATACCTTCTGTATTAAATGTCTTCCTTTATTATCTTTTAACCCCTTTCTTTCCATCTTTTCAAATACATATAATTTTATGGTCTTTTATACACCTATTATAGACCTGGAACCACCTCCCAGAAAATGTCACTAGTCTCAATATGTTCCCAGGTCATCTTTTCTCTGATTCATTCTATCTTCAAAAATCTTGTTGCTCTTCAGTGGTAAATTTAACACTGAACAGTAAATCAACCTATACTGTTTCCAGCCTATGCCTTTTTACTGTTAATGGAAAATCACACTTTATATCATATATTGTACCATGTTCTGTTGTGACATTTCAGTAGCTCTTCTTAAGATCGGGTGAGAAGCAAAAGATTTCCAATGTTCTGACATCAGTTTCTATCCACCATTAGACTTCAAATAAAGGAACTTGACTTTTTTGGTGGGAAGTGAGAAGAAATACAAGAATTCTTCTAACAATGTACTGAAGTGGCTAATTTCTCCTGGATAGGCTAAAGTTCAAGATCTGTATCACCTTATTGAGAGTAGAGACTGAATTGCTGCTCCCCTAACTGGTGAGAAAGCAACTTTCAGGCTGTAAAAGTAGTTACTTCCTCCTGTTGATTATATTTTCTGTATGTTATCAAATATTCCAGAGGAGGAGAAAAAAAAAGCCGGAAAATCATGAATCTTATATGTATTTATAGGAACACCACCTGGCACGAAAGAAAACCAAACAAATTCACTCTACCAACTGAAAGAGAGGGAGAGAGATTTGTTCCTGAATCTCCTACAGTCCACAAGCGACTCTTTCTCATTTTTTTTTTCTCAGTGGGTTTGTATACATACATGACAGCATATTCAGTCTTGGACTCAGTAGAGCTTCTACGGTGATATTTTTATTAAAACAGCTCTATTTTCATTAAAAGATATATTTTAAATAACCTGACCTTTTTCTTTTTTTAATAATTCTAAACTGTATCTCATATATAAATATATAGCATAAAGACAGTGAGAATATAATCTGAATTTCTATCATCACAATAGTCTTGCTTGACTAAATTCTCATCTGAAAGTTGCAGGCAAAATATCATATGTAGTATGGGAAATACAGACTAAGAGTTTATTAATATTAGCTCATGATACTCTTCTTACACACTGTGAAAATGATATTTGATAAAGCAGCAGCCTTTCAGCTTTTATGAAGAATTATTTTTTTTCATTTAAAAAGCAATCTGATAGTTATTCATACATATATTTACACATACCTAAATAAAAACAAACAAGCAAACAAGTTGTATGCAATTAATCAGCTAGGTTAACCTATACAAAATTAAATCAGGAACAGCTAAAGTAAGCAAAACACTGAAAAAAGTAAGCAAAAACCCAAAAGTAAGCAAAGTAAGCAAAAAACTACTGATAAAATAGATTGCACTTGGGATTCCTATCATCTCCTCTTTGAAAAGTTCTTTTTTAACATATCATAGACCAATGTTTCTATTAATATTTATTATTATTGTAAAAGTACCTGAAATAATAGAAATTAAATTTTTAAAAACATATTCTTATAGCAGCTATCAAACACAGCTTTTTGCAAATGTATACTTATTACAAAAGATTAGTAGAGTAGTTCAGCAGGTAAGTAGAAGGAAATAAAATGTTTTCAGTCAATTAATTACATACTTCAATGACTGAGTTGTTTAAATGGAGTTGTCAAAAATAAACCTTAAAAATAAGAAGTCGTTTGTAGCTGAGATGCTTCTAAAAGTGATCCTTTCATAAAATTTATAGAGGTCTAGTTTCTTTTTCTCACATTTTTAGTCATTAATCCATCATTTTGAGAATACTATGGCATGCTTATTTTTTATAAAGTCCATTTTATGAATGTTCTCACTAATTATGTTAATATTCTACCTTGAATATTCAACACCTACAGTTAAATGAAACCACAGAGCTGACTCAGCTCAGACAAGTAGTCCTCTGCACCTTCACAATCACACACATGAGCATATGCAATATGTCCTTCTTCTGCAGTGATAGAATACTAATTGTTATAAATTATCTTTGAGGCATATCTGCAGCTCTCTCAGTAAGAAGTGACTGTCACTTAAAAATTTGGAACCTACAGTGTCATTGACAACTGTAATCAGAAAATAAATTGTTCTTTTCTTTTTTTCCACTTGAAAGCATGTGTTATGAATTCAGAATCATGTCTGAGTCATACTCTCTCTGGAAGAAAATTAATTGGTAAATGAAAACAACTTTATAGAAAACAACTTTATAGAACAAAACCAGAAGCTACAGGATTTATGGACAAAAATGAATATTTTATTTGGAGCTAACCCTAAGATATCAAATGTCTTGACTAAAAAGACTGAGTTCATGACAAATAATCCAAACTAGGTAATGCATGTTCTCTTTTTAAGATGATTTCTCCTAACCCACCAAAAGTCAGAGTTGTAGAGACTTTATTAACTATCATTGTTCGGGTTATCAGTTTTCAACTCTATCTCTGTTGCATCTGATGGCTTCACCATTTTGCTAGGTGATGTGTCAAGTACCAACTATCTTCAGTTATCTCATGAGACAATCTGAGTGTTTATTCCTTCTATTTTTTTCAAGTGTCCAGTTTTTTAAAAATCTTGGTGTCTCAATACTAATAAAGAAACCTTTAGTTTAATTTTCTGAAGAAGAAAAATAACATTTTTTAGACACTGTTTGGTAAGTTGTCTAAATAATTCCCGGTCCAAACCCAAGATAAAATTATTTAACAAAGAAAAAAAGTTATAATCATAGGAATATTTAAATGTTTAGTAGAAGGTGCCCTGGGCCATGGCAAGCAGGTTCGAACTAGATAATCTTTAAGGTCCCTTCCAACCCTAACCATTCTATGATTCTATGATTCTGTGATTGTCTAAATCCTCCATTTGTATGGTTTAATAAGGCAAACTGGTGGGATCAGAACAAGAACCGAGTTGTAATTAAGCTGTACACGAAATAGTATTATCAGAGATATGCTGAGTACATTTAATTTTTTTTTAAAGAAATTAAAGTGTTCTCAGCTTTACCACTGTAAATGCAATCTAATTTTGCTCATAATGATTATGCCTACTTCATCTTTCAGAGTTTTTATAAATGGGTTAAAAACACAGAAGAAAACGTGTTCTGTGTGAAAAGAATGTGTAAGAATTTGAAAGGAGGAAATAAAGATTAAAAGTATGGTTATTTATTTCTGGTGTCAAAAGAAATCTTTAGGTCACAAAATGTCCTAACCATCAGATTTGGATGAAGAGCTATAACTCTCTTTCAGAAGACTGAGTGAGACTTCCCTCATGTTTTCAAGTGTCCTTGTTTTTACAAGTATGTTCATGCATATGCCAAGTGTTCTTCAGTCTTGTTTGCACTGAAACAGCCAGAGATAGAAAAAAACTTGAGTGTATGCTGATAACAACTCTCAGATGTGATTCTCAGGCAACATTTTGTTCACCAGCAGAGAATTGAAGAAATGCAGAGAAAAAGTCCAAGAATAAAAAATATATTTATTTATATATATATATATATTCCAATTAAAAATATATAACCATGTAGTCTGCAGTAGAAAGTGTCTTTTATAATTTGATGGACAAAGGTATTTACAGTTAAGATTGAACTGAAGAGCAATGTTAGAACTCACAGTTAAGATTGAACTGAAGAGCAATGTTAGAACTCACTGTGTGAATGACTAGACAAAAATGAAAAATGGCAAATAATTTTGAGATTATATATATTTTCAAATGAAAGTATGAAATTAAACAATTATACTTCACTTTATCTTCGTGCTACACATATTAGACTTTTACATTGACTAATATTTCCACGCAGATTATGAACTCTACAATTTTCTGTATATTGCATATCGTCTTTCGTCTAATTCAGTTATGTTTCAGAAGCCTAAGAGAGGCTTGCCAAGCCTATATGTTACCTAGCTTATTTGATTGTTAATCTGAATAATTCTAAAGGCCTACATCTGAAACTATGACATTAAATATTATGCCAAATTTTAATTTCAATTTTAAAACAAGTGTAATAGTTAATGTGTCTTTTTTTTAACTAGCAATTTTAAATGAACATATAATGTTCTATTTACACATCTAGTAGAAGTAAGAGTGATTCACTTTGTCCACTCTCCTTCGAATAGTGTTATGTGACCTAGAAAAATATGACCAATTGATAGGCTCAATTCCTGTGGACAGACAAATGTGTGTTAAAAATAACTGAAGAAAGACTAAGTCTGTATAGATTATGTGCCATAGAATCATAGGACATTTCGGGTTTAAAGATCACCTAGTCCAAACACCCTGAAATGAGCAAGGGCTTCTTCACCTAGATTAAGTTGTTCAGAGTCCCATCCAACCTGATCTTGAATGTTTCCAGGGATGAGGTATCTGCTACCTCTCTTGGCAACCTGTGCCTTTAAGTATCAAAAGGCCACAAGGTCTCCACAGAGCCTTCTCTTCTCTAAGGTGAATAACCTCAACTCTCTCAGCCTTTCCTCAAAGCAGAGGTGTTTATCCCTGTGATCATTCTTGTGGGCTTTCTCTAGAACCAGACTCCAGAGCTAAATGCAGTACTCCAGGTGAGGCCCAGAGGGGCAGAATCATCTCCCTCAACATGCTGGCTATTCTTTTTTTGATGCAGCTCAGGATACAGTTGGCTTTCTGGGCTGCAAGTGCACATCACTGGCTCATGTCCAGCTTTCATCCACCACTATCGCCAAATCCTCTTCAAGGCTGCTCTTAATCCCTTCATCCCCAGCCCATATTAAAATTGGGGGTTGCCCCAAACCAGGTGCAGGATCTTGCAATGAATGTCAGCTACAACTTGTAAATGTTAGGCTAAAAAAATAAATTTGCTGACTAAGGAATCTTAATCCTAACATTGTGGCTGGTTTGAAAGTATCTGGTCTACTGAGCTTGAAGAAATTAAAAAAAAAAGGGGGGGGTGATTACATTGGTGATTACAAGTGGATTTTTCTAGGATGGTATTTTAGGGTATACAATTGCACTTGACAATGCACTGCAAAATTGAATCACTGCTTTACAAATATAGGGTGAAAATTTGATTTCTTCTGGAGCTGAAGTTTATTGTTTAAATTCTTGCTTTCTTAAATTCCCACATTTAAAATCAGAGACAGATAATAAAAATATAAATTTTCATCAATAGAAAAGCTAAGTAACTATAATAAAGTCATATTCTTGGAAGTAGCATTTTCAGTTAACATATTCACTGGTTTAACAGCCTTTACTAAAGATATTCTAAAATCTTTTCAATTCTACTGCACAGGATACAATATCTGCGTTTTGATCCAGGCACTCAGAAGACAAGAATTGTTATATTATTATAGACTTTTAAAGGTAGAATTAATTTTGCACCAAGTAAAAATTCTCCCTTTAAAAAGTTTTCTGTGACTTTTGAATTGATGTGTTCTCTGAAAGTCCTTGGAATTTTCATGTTTGTGTAGCTGAATTAAGTCCTTAAAGGAGTTACACTTTATTTTGCAATTAATCATGTTCTGTTAAAAAGAATATCTTCATTAAATTAATGGCAGTTCTAATATAAATCATAGCATGTAAATAACTTTCATGTTACTACCACTGCAAAATGCAATTATACTATTGATTTTTTTTCATTCTGACAGGTTAGTTGGACACAATTCAAGTAAGCTCCAACTGAAGCCAGGAATAAGATGAATCTATTCAAGCATCAAAAGTAAAACAAAATACTGATTTAGTAAACAAATTAACAAGCTAAAGGACCTGTCTGGAGATCACATTTCATATAAGATTAATTCTTGGTGCTCCTGAAGGGACTGAAACATGCAATTACAATAATTAGCAGAAATCTTGTCTTCTATCAGGATTCAAGAATTAGGAAGTTTCTTTATAAGTGACTGCTCCCAATAGAACCTGTGAAAATGAAGTCAGACAGGAGGAAGTGTAAAGAAGCTGCTCACTCTAGCAATTCAGGGTTCTTTGCCACTTGACTGACAGTACATATGAATGCTATCTGCCCATGCCATCTCAGTGTTACAAATCACTGTAGCTCTCACAATTTGTAAAGCAGATAGGATAAATTTAGTAAATAAAGGAAGACCAGATCACCTACTTTGTACCACTACAACTGCATTTAATGTTTGAATATTATATAGATATAAAATATTTATAGAGATATCCTAATTATAATTGATATAACAGGGCTGCAATTCCCAAACCACATAGGAGTTACACAATAACTGTGGAGCTGGATAAAATTCCCACTTCCATTGAAATTATTGGTCATGTCTGGCTCATATTTTGCCTAGCAGACTCTTTAATATCTTTTATTACAAATCACAAGCATAAGAACATACTCTTGAAAAAGGTACTATTTTGAAAAAAGGTCATGCTGATTATTCACATTAATGTAATATTTTTTCTACTATTCATTTGTGTGTGTGTGTATTTAGCTCTGGTTTATAGACAGAAAAAAAAAGTTATTTTTTGGATGGAGAGAATAAAGCAGGATAGGAGATGGACTACAAAATGGACATATTTTTAACTCCTAGTGTAAGAAAATTAACTCATTCATTTGCTGTACCTAGCAATACCTTGAAATCTTTAATTTGACTTCAAGCTTTGAGGCTTCTTTTATGTATGTATGAAGATAGCTGTTTGAAACAAAATTGGAGGGAAAAAAAAATCCACTCCAGCTTTCTTCAATGGCTCCATGTCCTTCTTATTTTTGAGACACCAGAACTGCACACACTACTCCAAGTGGGGGTCTCATGAGAGCAGAGCAGCAAGATCACCTCCTTTGACCTGCTGGTCATGTTTCCTTTGATGCAGCCCAGGATACCATTGGCTTTCTGGGCTGAGAGTACATACCTGAGGCAGCCTAATGTGGATTCAAAAAGTCAAATACTTATTTTTTTTTAGTTTAAATCAGAATAATTAATTTTTAGTGCAAAAGAACAATGTCATTCAGCTGAGAGGAGTGTCTCATTAGTGTGATTACAAGCATGACTAACAAATCTTGGCAGAAAAGGGATATATTTATTACTATTTTTTCACCATATACTACAGTCTATTGAAAGATTCTTTCTTTGATGTGAGATTTATTCTTTTTTTTAACATTTCCTTTAACAAATTTACTACTTTTTAAAATTAGTTACTAAAGAACAGGTTAAGAATTAGACAAGCATGTAAAATAAACTCTGGACACCTTTTGGAAAATTACTGAATCTTTAAAGACTATATATTCACTTTACACACTTCTTTACTTATGTAGGAAAAATTCCAAGATATTGTGTTTTAGATTCAAGTGAATTTAGCAAATATTTTTAGGCAGGTGAATGCCACGTATCCCATTTACCACCAGTATCCTTGATGTCTTCAATCCAGAGAAAGCTCAAGATAGAGGAGAAAATAAATGGTGTTTCATAGTTTTTTTCTGTACATTGTTCTTCTGTTACAACTTAAACTGGAGGAAAAAATTGTTTTAGAACTAAAATAAGGCTTACTGTTAAAAAAAATTGCAAAGTGTTTGGAAATATTAATTTATGTTAGTCTATATTCATAAAGTTTCCAAACCTAATTACAGCAGGTACTTCAGAAAAAAAATGCCAAGTCATAAAGCATACCTCATGAGCACCACATAAGTACTTCTGAAATAAATATTCAAGAAAAAGCAATAACATTTAATTAGAACTAACCAGTGATGTTTACTCTTGTGTCAGCAAAAGAACAACACGACAAAAAGTGTACATGCTACAACTTAAATATTTCTCATTCTTTACATATCAGAAATCAAAACAGAGAGTTTGTACATTAAGCTAGTCAAGCTCTAAATGAGGTTGTTACTGATAGAATTAACCTCCTGTCTTGCAGACAAACTTTAACGCACCAGGGGAAAGCACTAAAAAAGTAGGAGTTGATTAGCTTAATATGAAATATTGGTGAGGTCTCTGCTGAACAGAGCTTGATGCCCTTAAAATCATGTTTCATTTTTGGTAAAAGAAATGTTATTAAGCTATTCTAGCTTAAAAAAGTTTTGCTGCCAAACTGAGTGCCCCCAAAATGAAGAACATGACATATACAAACTGACAGAAAACATATTGTTCCAAGATGCAATTCGAGAAACATGAGGATGTGAAGCTACTAGTCATCAAAAGGTTGATACTGGAGGGATGGCCAGAGGCAAAGAAATCAGCCTCATGTTTAATTCATCATTGCTGGTCTGTTTGTGATTAATTGATGGATGTTGGCAGTTATGTAACAAAAGAAAAATAGTGATTTTGAGCACCATGAAGAAAGAAAAAAACCCTATAATTTTCATGAAGGACATTTGTCTATTGAATTATTTTAATAAATAAATTCATAAAAAGTGAAGGAGTTTTCCCTCACAGGTGCAAAGCAAATAAATTAATGCTATGATCTGAGAGTATTCAGTCAAGTGTATTGACTGAGATAGTGGAGAAAACCATTATATTCCCTGCATGCACTAGAAAAACCTTGGATGAAGAGTACAGACTATTCTTGTACTTTAGAAAACAAATAACTATTTAAGACTTGATGGGACATTATACAGAGATCCTTGAGCTAAGACCTACAAAACTGTTGTCTTGACATGGCATTGCATAGTAGAAAACACAGAAAACCACTCTACTTCTGAAAGCTGCATGAGCTGTATTTGTGTAATGCTAATAGCTGCAGTCTCAGTAGAACTAATCAGCTGATCCACTGAAATGACCACACTGAGACTAGGATGGGGTTAGTTTGGAGATCTCTGTCAATGCAGTATTGATGTGTTATAGCAGCTTTCTTTCTGCCTTGCTGAAGGCGCACTCTTTTCTGGGTGTGCACAGCTGAAATCCTAGATTTACAGAACATGTCTGAACGAAAGATTAGTAGCTTGGTGTCATACTTGACCAAGCACGACTTTTACCCTAGGCTCAAATCTGGCTTCTACGGGGGCAGTTAAAGAACTCATGATCTGTTTCTGGTGCTGGGACTAGCATGTGTAGCTCAGATATAGAAGTGTCTAAATTTATAAAGTATATTTTTACTGAAATCTGACAAAGAGTAATTGGCAATGCTCTGTGAAAAAAAAATAGTTTTTATGTTCTCTTCTTATTATCAAGTGATATGTGTACAAAAGGCATGCCTACAATCACACTTCCAGACTGAATGAATTTCAGACAAAACATGACAATTACCAGACTAATGGTAATATTAGGTAATATCCCAGGAGCTCTTAGAAAGGCCCAGGCTGAAGAACAAAAGATTGTTTGGCTCAGGCTATAAAAGACCAGAGGAACGCAAACAGCTGGGCTGGAGAGCCAGATAATTATTATGTGTATAATGGTATAGATAGAAACCTTCATTCTCAGAACTGATGTAAAAATATCCCCCCTCTTAGGCAAAATAAGTCACCCTTCCCAAAGGATTTTTTTATTGACTCTATACTGAATAAACATGGTTTCCAGCAAGGTACATGGAATTTGCCTAACATAAATATTTTCACATTAATGGTGGGTGGAGGGAAGGAGCATCACTAATATAAATGGGGTAATCTACCTATACTGTGAAGTATATTCATACCTTCGAAATCTCAGTCAAATGCTAATTCTGAAATATTTTGCCCCAGCATCATTATGATCTGTTTTTGTATTCCATTTCATGCCAGCCTGCCCGGCTAAAAAAAGCCATAACCTGCTGCTCCTGCACATAGCACCTGTAAAACTCAGTTTGAGATCTGTGTCTTCTTGATACAAGACCTGAACTTATCCTCAGGCAATATGACAAGATATCAGAAAAAAATAGATTTTTAGGCAAAATTCTGACTTCAAAAACATATCGCACTGAAACTATTAAAAAAATGCATGATTATCATATGTATAATTTGCTCTTATATAATTTAGGCACTTAATAAGTCCTGCTTGCTTGATGAAAGAAATTATCTCTTTTCTTCTGAACTTGAGAAATTGATGGCTTGGCTTCGCAAGCAAAGATTTGGGAAGATCTTTAACCACGCTTACTACAAAAATGATGACCAAAGGCATGTGGGATATGCAAATCTGGTTAGAAAAGGGTGCTTTAGGCAATCAGGAAGTGTCCAGCTAGGACTGTAAACTCCTGAGTAATCTCGAGCACCCATGCCCTGATCCACCTGTGTGCAAGGTTGGATCTGCAGCTTCCCATGCACCTTGTCACCTGCTGATTAGACCCTTGCCTGTCCATACCGACAAGTGAGAGCAAGCCCTTACAGCCTGTGCAGTGGATTTTTTAGCTGAGGTGCAGCTTGCACAGAACTGTCACCACCCTTTACACTTGAGGTTGAACTGCCAGGCCTAGCGAGTCAAGACGGTGACAGCAAAGTCTGTAGGGTGTAGGTTTGGTTAAAGTGTCCTTCTCTTAGATGGAAGACCTTACAAGGCTTGATGGGCTCCATCAGCCTGGGTTTGAAGATAGGAGTTTTCCTTCTCCTATGAGGAAGGCCTGTCTTTGCTGACAAAGATTCAGGAAGGGCTTTAACCCGCACATTCTGAGAAGACTGTCATTTCCTGGATCAATCTCGAGTGATCAATGATGCAACAGCACTACAACAGTCCAAGCTGGTTCTGACTTAGAGGCATTCAGTCATAAGCCGGCAGATGGTAGCCTTGCGCCAGTGGCTTCTCAACCAAGCGTACACACCAGGGGTCTGAACCTGCGGTTCCTCTCATACTAAGCAGGATTACTACTGCAACAACACATCATCAGTAGGGTAAAACTAACCTGTCTCACGATAAGTCTATACTTCACACAGATGCAAACGGTAACTATGCATCATACTTGTTAGAGAAGCATTTATTAATAATGAATACATGAAAGGGTAAAAAATAAGTGGGGTGTAGGAGAAATAATATCTAACAGACAACATTGAATTAACTAAGATTTAGAGTAATACATTTTCCCCATGCAAATTCTACTTCTATTTTCTATTAATTAATGTAATTGATAACAGTTATAATGATATCCGGCATTTTAATCATGCAGATATGTCTTTTGCTGTCAGAAGAGAAAATTAAAACAGCTAGAAGTCTTTTATTTTCAGAGTTGGCTGGAGAGAAAATTAAAATAGAGCTGGTAATAAATGAGCAATACATTCAATTCAAGATATCAGAGATGTGGATCACAGGGGTAAAAAGACACAGAGAAATATCGTGACATTCTTAAAACTGTGTTTCTTCCTACACAGATTATAAGCAAGTTGAAACTCATACTAATGGGCTTGGTAGCTCATAATACTATCATTAATACAAAGATTTACAATGTATTTGATGTTATTACTATCAACAAACACTAAAAATACTAAAGAGCCACTGAACAAGTTACACTTGGCATAGAGATTTTTGCCATTTAACTGTGTATACATAGATTCTACTTTTTAAAGGAATTTATTCTGATGTTAAAGAGTTCATGCATCAGGTATTTCAAGGAAATTGTGCAGTCTTTTAATTAACTGTTGAATGGATTATATAAAGAAAACAAATACCTCTGATCACTAAAGGAAAGTGAAAATTTCATGTGGAGCAGAAGATCTGGACTGCAAAATTGCCTCTGACAGTTCGTAAAATCCAACACCACAAAACAGTTTTGCCCCTGTTGAAAGACTGATGCCTTTAACCACTCCTTTCTTTGGGGAGACATAAAACAACATCAAAAATATAAAAGATAAGCTCTCAAAGCAAGTCACTAAAAATCCTGTATTTCTATAATACATATGCTTATGGATATTACATATGCTCTTTTGGGTATTTCTAGTGAAAATAGAGAAAACAGCCAAATGCTCCCTGATACTTTGCCTATTACATTATGATGTACTTGGTACTGAAGGCCTTTTGCTGTTTTTAGGTGGTTTTCCTGATTATAAGTAATTGAAATAGACAAAACACTAATTTTATTCTTGTGGAATATAATGCCAGTCCTTTCTTTCTCAGGAAATCTGCCCCTAATCAACTCATCTTCTGTGTTACCTGTCTATACATATATTCTGTTGTAAAGCACTTACATGTGTATGTCTTAAATATTATATTTAACTTTCTTGGGAAGAACTGACAAGCTATTTATTAAAATAATGCATGCTGAGTTTCTGCTACCACCAATAAATGTCTTTCTGGAGTGAATTTAAAACTAAAATGAAGAAAAACATCAAGAGGATGTTTCCATCTCCCTGCACACAAGACACTTAGACTCTTACAACTACTTACTGCTTTTCAAAACGTACTCAGCCACCCACACAATCTTGGTGGTGGACAACAGTATTTTAAAACTTAATTCTGGTACTGCATTATTACAATGCTGAGAATGAGATTTGCTCATAGTTGGACTTTTAGTTTTTTTAAAGATATATATGCATCTCTGTCTCTTATTGTGCTGAGAGTCAACATTTATTGTGGCTCAATGTTACTGTGTTGAAGTAAAAAAGGTTTTTTTTCTTATCACTGAAACCTGAAGTAGGAAATTGGGTAACATTTCACATATCTGATATTATAAAAAAAAAATTAAAAAGTTTTGAAGAATTCAGACAGAAAAAAAAGTCAATTTCAGACTTCTTAGAAAATCTTATAAAAAGTAAAACATATGCAGACACACAGAGACACAAAAACTCCACAAAGTTTAGAAAACAAGACCAAATAGAGGTGTCCTGAACCTAGTACAGATATTTTCTCCTGGCAAATTAAAAAACTAACCATCAAACTCTACAGAAACTCTACAAAAACACCTGGAGTATGCTTTGTAAATATTAATAACAGTTATCAGCTATCACATAAGTAATAATCCCAGTTTAGGTGAATAATTTTGAAAATATTGTTTAGGAGCATCATCTGCATTGAAATGGTGGTGGTCGTTTAAGACTTGCTGATGAATCAGCTTACATGTCCTTTTGAATGAATGTTCTATCTGTCAGTATGTGCACAAGTGCATCACAGAGTCGTCCTTTAGCTGTCTTCAGTTTAAAATCCAGCAAATCAGCCATAATACAAGAATTAAGATATCTGAGATTAAAAAATAACTGAAAAAGAGTGTGGGTTTGCAAGGTTTAGTTTTTTGTTTTGTTTTTGTGGGGGGGTTATTTAATCTAAGAATCTGTAGATAATATGCGTATGTGTATTTTGGGAGTCTTAATCTTTTAAATATTTTTTAATCCTTACAAAAGAATATGTTAATAAAATACAGATTTCTTTTTATGTTTACTTGTTTCCTGATCACTCTAAAGCATGCTAAAACAGACACACATAATTATATTATTTAGAGATAACGAACTTTTTTAACTTCAACTATGTGTCACCAACTCATCAAAGCTGATGGCTCCCAAGAATACAAAATTATAACCAAAGTTCAAATATGTCAAGCAATAATAAACATTGAACTTACCTGAAACTTATTCTAACAGTAAAATGAAGCTGAATTGTTTTATGCTATTTCTTAGACTAGATAAAGAGAGCACACATACAAATAGAAATCAAAGTAATTTTATAATATTCCCACTTAGCTTTATACATTCTAGCACAAATACAAGATTTTAGTAAGTAACATAATCTACAAGTATGTTTTACTGGTCCAGACAATGTGTGTAATAACTACATATTTGCTAGAAAATGTGAAAGTTTGGCACAGCATAAAAATTCTTAAAGCCTTTGTTTGGGTTTTTTTCACAGATTAAAAAATGTGGTTTCCCAAGACTTTATTATTCTCAAAACCTACAATAGTGAACCATTTAATTTCTCATTTAAGTTAGAATGATCTTTTTTCTTCTTTTCCACTTTTCAGTGACTCTCTGCCACCTTAAATCATCACTTTATTACAAGTTCATGATTGCAAATTACTGAAAGACAAAAATTTAAGAGAAAAGAACATTGCAAGCAATTTCATCAGCAAGATTGTTTATGATACTAGGAATGGATGAACTATAAAGCAGGTTCTGAAAAGTTTTATTTCAGAAAATGCATATATAAAGTCAATTTGAATGTTTCAGGAAAAAAGAGTGGAAAGATAATTGCTCATGTCAGTTCAGTAAAACATCTTTTGATGCCTCACTCTGACTATTTACAGATAAATAATAAATTAAATTATATTACACTGAAAAATCCAGTTTGATATATTTTGAATAAGCACGCTGGTCAATTTATCATGGCAACGCAACTCCATCATGGGAAAATAATTATCCTTTATTTCAGGATATTTCTTCTTTGTAACTATAGATAAGCCTATAAGAATGTATATAATTTGAAGAGTATACTGTCAGAGCTACAAATTAAAGATATTGTGGTATTTTTTTTACACTATTCAGAAGCACAGGCAATCCTTAGATGCTGAAAAACTATCATAAGTGCAAGAGAGGAAACAGTCAATCGTTTTTCAAAATTCAGGATCCTAAAAAAAGATTACATAATGAATGTTCAATAAACAGTTAACTCCAGCAATAGTAATATGAACTGTGAATAACAGCTTTTGTACCAGAAAGCTTTCATACTGTAACACCATTTACTCTTTCTTATGTCTACTTTCAGAGTCAACAACAAAAAAATCCAGGTTAGAAATTTTATGTAAGAGAATCTACACCCAAAGTGCCCTTTTCTTGCAGTAGCAAAATTTCAGATCATCAAATGTCTTTACCAGTCAAAGGGACCTTTTAATTTTTCACTGCTAGTATACGTGATTTTTACGCATGCATATAGTACCATTCCAGCCTACTATGGCCTTAATGCAGGATGCTGAAGTAAAATAGCAGGCTAGAAGATCCCTTCCTACAGTTTCAGCCATTTTTTGAGTCTCTAGGGAGATTTTCCTGAGCCTCCTAAAGCAAGCTCACAGTCGAATAGAAAGTGCTTTTATCCGATTTTCATTATCATGTAGGAAAGTGTCCACAGTTTGTTCCTTCTTGCAAAATGTTTGCTGAACTTTCATGGTAAAGTCACAGCAGGTGGATTTCAGGATATCAGCCAAATTTCACATATAGCTAGCGGATGGTGTAAACATAAAAAAAAATAATAATAAAAAAATCTACTGCATAAACAAGCTCATATGTAATTCCATAGTCCATTTGATGACTCAAAAAGTCAGGAAAGCATGAATAAATTGCCAAAGAACAAATTGGACCTTCCCTCAGGCATCCTTAAATTATTCATCTGTCTTTTAAGGAAAAAATGTTAAACACATTTTACGCCATTTAGAAGCTATTATATGAATTTCTGTTATTAAAGCAGCAAATACCAGAGTTTGTGCTGCTGCAAGAAGAATACAGATTTTACATTGCATTCCTAGGTAAATTAGACACTTCTCAAGCCAATATTAACAAAATACATTCTTTAATTGTAAAGCAAAATGGCTTTGTAACTAAAAATTAGCATCTGGTAAAAATTAATGGAAAAGAAAAAGAGAGGGGGGAACAGATCAAATGGATGCAAAAGGTGAAAAAACAAGTAAGGACACATTGAACAAAAATGTATCATTCCACAGGCAACAGAGTGAAACACCACACAGGGAGAAAATATTTTCAGGAAAAAAAAGCTCTTCAGAAAGAACCCATTATTAAATTAGAAGAGACCACTCATGCAGTAACAGACACCTAGACTAGAAAACAGCACGATAAACTCAGGTACTGTATATAAAAGATACAGCATATTCTCTGCTTACATTAAGATAAATGATCTTCTATCACTGAAACTGAAGATGAAATATTGTGTTTAATTGTTAGAAAACTGGAATTCATAGTGCAAGCCTCATGTGTTGTTTAAGTGCCACATATCCAGATGTATAAATAAAAATAAACTAAATTTTACTGATCATGTGTTGTGAGTAAAGCCTGAATTAATATTTTGCAGTGATTTTTTTTTATTAAGTAAACTTAAAAAAATAAAATCCGTTACTTGGTTTCTAAATCTGTCCTATATATAGTAGAATAAAACGGCTGATACCATAATAATGGTACAGTGGTCACTTTATCCCATTTAGAATTTCTGTACCAAATATACAGATAACCTCAGCTGGTAATTAAGTATCAGGCAGCTGCTTGCTCACATCCTCCACCTCCACTTTCTCTGCTCCCTGGGCGGGAGTGGGAAGGAGAACTGAAAGAATGCAAACTCCGTGGGTTGAGATAAGAGCAGTTTAATAACTAAAATAGAGTGATAATAGAACGAATACCAACAATAGTAATATTGATGACAATAGAAAACAGCACAACAAAAAAGATAGGAAAACACAGATAATGTAAGTAATGCACAGTAAAATTGCTCACCACCAGCTGACTGATACCCAGCCCAACCCAAGCAGCGATCAGTCTGTTCCGGGTAACTCTCCCCAGTTTATACACCAGGCATGATGTGCTCTGGTATGGAATACACCTTTGGCTAGTTTGGGTCAGATGTCCTCTCTCTGCTTCCTCTTGTCTTCTTGTGCCCCTCCTCACTGGCAGAGCATGAGAGGTTGAAAAGTCCTTGACCAGAATGCAAGCTACTTGGCAACAACTAAAACATCAGTGTGTTATCACTGTTATTCCCATACTGAAGCCAAACCACATCATTGTGCAGGTACTAGGAAGAAAAAATAATTTTTACAGATGAAACCAGGACACACACATAACACATTGCACCAAAACATGTTCAATTCCTCTGATATCTGCAGGTGAAATAAAACACTAAGGAGACCAGTCATTCTTCCTATTTTTTTCTATTTTTTTTTCTAACATAAGCCTTGATTTATGTCAGTCCACATTTAGTTAAATAAAAATGCTGACGATAGGAAAATCCTTCATGCAAGATGTTTTCACATGTTTAACATCTTTTTAGGTCAGGTTCTGTATTTCCTTTTTTTAATTAACTTTTTTTTCCTATCTTTTATATCCCTTGGTCATAGCCTCCTGTAATAACACTGAAAAATACAGAGTCCTAAAGCCAGAAAATCGGTGGGATTGTTCATATGGGTAATCTCTGAGACACAAATTTAGTACTTGTTTTCTGGCTTTGTTGTAGTTGTTTTTAAACAGGCATTTATACAGAGCCCCAACTGGCAGGAAATAAACTGCCAATGGGGTGAAACCTTGCTGGATAGTGTTACTGTATGTGAAGACAAGCAGGAAGTATGCTTCAGATTAAAAAAATTGTCAGGAGCCAGTAACTCCACCGAAAACTTCTTTTACTGATAAGAAATAGCAGAGTGAGGGAGATAATCTATTATTTTCTTCTAATCCTTTTTTGTTTGTTTGTTTACATAGAGACTTTACCCTTTTAACATTATTGTAAATTAAATGTATTATGTGTGTAAATAAATTTATTTATCTTTTTCACCATCAAAGGGATCACACATTCTATATGTCATCTATAGCAATATTTTTCCATCATGTGCTAATTAGAGAGTAAGTGATCCTTCAAGACAAAAAAAATCCCACCTACAATCAAAATTCAGAAGCAGTATCTCTTTCTGGAAAACTTTTCAGTGCAAGATTCTCCTATTCCAAATATGAAATATTCTAAGTCAATCTTTACATCCGTAAAAATTAATGTACATGTTATAGGTTTCCAATTCTAAAGCCATTATATTCTTGTACAATTTCAATACATTATTAACATAAAACCCAAGTCAAGGAATCTATTTTTCTGCCTGTGTAGAGGCAATTTTCTAATAAATGAATACAAGTACTCCACAAGCCATTTTGTTTTCAGAAAAGAGTGTGGTTCCATTCTTAATTGTATTTTACACATACTAGGTGTCCCTTAATTCCCATTCACTTCAATAGTTTTCTACTAGATGCTTCTACTTAGGCAAGAATTCTTCTTGTAGAAAGCTGAAACATGTTTTTCTATACATTTTATAATTTTTTTTCATCCAGCATTGGAAATGGGAATTGCCCTGAAGGAGGTGCAGAGCCTTGCACTTGATCTTGTTAAACTTTATGAGTTTTACACAGGCCCATTTCTCAGCCCTATCAAGGTCCCTCTGGATGGCATCTATTCTCTAATTCATACCAACTGGACCACTCAGATTGCGTCATCAGTGTCTTTATAAACTTGTTGCCCAGAGATATAGTATGTTTGT
This sequence comes from Melopsittacus undulatus, assembly GCF_012275295.1. Classification (NCBI taxonomy): domain Eukaryota; kingdom Metazoa; phylum Chordata; class Aves; order Psittaciformes; family Psittaculidae; genus Melopsittacus; species Melopsittacus undulatus. Next base: position 71,996,168 of record NC_047531.1, read on the forward strand.
TTACTTACTTTGAACTTGTTTTCTAATATAGGGTATTGTGTCACACAATGCAGGTACAGTTTAATGTCTGTAATGTCTCATTTACATGGTATATCCATGCATAGAGTATGAGAGTATGTATATGTATATATACAGTATGAGACATATATATAGTGTGAGATGGAATGTAGGTGTTGCATATTCAGGTTTGTGACTTAAAGTCAATGCCAGAGTGAATGAGATTGCTGAGATAAAGCTGGATTAAGGTGGAGGAAGTCAAACACAGTGCATGTGTCTTCTCAAAAAAAACTTATAAGAGTGGTTTCTGCCATATTGCTCTCCCAGAGAGCCCTGTCTGATATGGAAGAAAACCATGCAAAGTATATTTCAACAGTTAAGCAATGGATGTTATTTGATGCAGTGCTTGAGCTCCCAAACTCTTATTTTGCTCAGCAGTAAAGAATGGGTAGAAGGTGCAGTGGCAGTACCTAGTGTTTTCTTTAAAACAGGGGAAGGATGAATGCATATCATCTAACTTCAGGCAGTTAGACACGTATTTTAAAGACATTAGCAGATATCTTTTGTCCTACTCAGCAGAGAAAGCAATCACCCCAGTCAAGACAATTACAAGCAGGACCATCTTCAGCATGACTAGTTACAGAAAAATGTAAGATTAACCTTTTGGCATCTGAGATGGCATGACTGCTAAAAACTTGACCTTACTCTTTACTAAGAATCCTGAACAGAAACAGGAAAAGGCAAATATTATGTAATATTCTTATTTGTTTACTTAATAAAGTCAATTAAAAAAAAGTAAAGACTAATAGAAAATAGGTGAAGAACAGGAAGCAAAACAAAGCAAACGAATCAGAAAACACACAGTGAGCTGTACTGCTAAAGATTATACTTTTTTATGTAAATGAAGAAAAGCTAAAACTTGCCAAGTATTCTCATTTCCAGAGGCTTATGTTTACAAATGTGAAAAGCTAAAAGACAGCTGATCAGTTTGATAGATAAGTATTCAAGCAATTTTTAATATACTTTCCTATCATTATAGTTATTTTAAAAAATAGTGAAGAGCGTAAGCATATCCACAAGTTTCCTTTTCATGCGTGCTATTATATAGCAAAATTATCTCTTAAAAGTTAGCGTATGGAAGAATTACGTTGTATAATGTGAAATTAAACCCCAGTACCACACTGAGTCAAAGACAAAGTTTATATATTCAAGGCCTTCTTAACTGAAGTTTTGTTTCATAAAGATTATCCTTAGGTGGTGTAAGACAACTGTTACAATGTAAACTTCCACGTAATAAAGCACATCCATCTTTAAATAGGAGCTCTTGGTAAAATCTGCTAGCAGTACATAAGGAGAGAGAACTACTGTCTGCAGTATAGCCAGTTTCATTTGATTTTAATTACAGAGTCTTATCAAATATTCACATTTAATCATGTTTACTGAGTACAGCAAAGGACCACCTCCTTAGCTGCAACCTGGTAACTACCTGTTTATAACAATGCATTTTGTTTGTTATTTCAATGGAGTAATAATTTCGGCATTACCACATATTGCATCTTACGAATGCAAGCAGCTGTCTGAGCATGCCTTTGTCAAGAACATGTTGTGATGGATTATAGCAAGGAGCCCCCACCTCACTCAAGTAAGATTCACTCTTTAAACTGAGTATCATTTACAGGCAAAGCACAGGAAAACACCCTTACTGAGGAAGAAGTGGCTCCCCAAGGTACCTTTTCTATCAGCCTTGCAAGCTCTGTCTTGAAGACAGTTTATTTCCCCTGCCTATTTGGAAGATCACCAATGTGGCAATTTCAGAAGATTCCCAAAGCAGGTGGAAGTTTTGGCTAAGTCTTTTGAGACAGATAATTTAATATTTGCAAATTTTTGTAGCTGCTCATTGACATTGATAATACTCATCATTAATACAGCTTTTTAGAGCTCTAATACAACGTTCATATCCCCTAGCTACTAAATGGTGTAATCTCTTCTTACCATGGCTGAGATAATTACAGACAGCTTCTAAATTGCTTTTGTGAATTTGCCAGGAACAGATTTTTACTTAAATGATACACTTTACTGATGTATGCACATTACATTGAACAAGCTAATGAGGGTGAATTTGGTATTTTGCTTCAAAAAATGATTTATCTCACAGCAGAGCTAGGTCTGAATTATTTGAGGATTATAATTATGCTTCTCTCATAGTTTCCCTCCCCACCACCATCTTTTAAGAGAAATACTGATAATGTTTGATTTTTAGGCACAGAATTATCGTCTATCGATTTGATTATGATTAGCTCTCTTCCCTCTCCTCCATCAAGAACGGACTTATTTATAATTTTCTATTACCAGATTTCATGCTCATTTGGCATTTGAGTGCAGTTAGAAAATTTATCAACCTGCCTGCTGCAGACACACACAATTTGATTGTTGTGAGTTTGTGGACATGACTTAATGTGAATGAGTGAAATCAGCTTTGCTTTAAAATAAAAGCACCTTCCCATCCTTTAAAATCTTACATTGAGATTTTCTACAGGGTTTCCATATTAGTACCTACATATCTGTCTAAATTCCCATTTCTAACAAAATCAGTTTCTCTTCTTTTCAGTCACCTGAAAAGTGAAATTATACATAACTGTTTTTTTATATAACTTATCAACAAGACAAGAATGTAGGCTGCAAAACACCTCACTCAGTTTTTCTGATGTGTAAGAATTTCTCCAGGAAGATGAAAGGCAGGATTACTCCTTTCTGGTGAGATCTAAAAACAGAAATAGGAAATTTGGCAGTGCAAGTTCAGAAAGGAAATTCTTTGGGAATCTTACTGGAATCAGGATTATGCTCAAAATCTTCAGATTCCCAGTCCAGAGTGAGGTGCAAGGAGCCATATAGCCATTACTCAGCAGAGTGACATAGAGAGTACTCTGAAGAACAAAAAAAAGACTTAGTAATGAGAAGTATATGAAATATAAAATTCTGATTTTAATTTCTGTTACCAAATCAAAATTTTCACAGAAAAGTTTTGGACAAACCCGGTCAGTGTCAGTTGTTACTAACTCATCTTTATATAATAACTTCTATTTTTAATCTAATTTAAATAATTTTCAGTGTATTTTCAAAGGGTTTCTAGAATACACGCCTGAGTCATATGGAGGTGCCTTCTTTAATAATAGCAATTTTGACTTCTTAATTGGATTTTCTTTCTAAATTGGCATAATTTAAATAGTTGGAGTTATAATAGTCAGATCTTTCAAAAAATACCCAAAGATCAAGTTTTTTTACAAAATATTCATTCCTGTTCCTGTACTCTGTTTAACTTCCCTGAAATGTTCAGTCCTTACATTGCCCAGATTTAACACAACTAAGAGAATAACAGAAACATCCCTTAACCGTACTGTATCTGTCTCAGTTAATTCTCCAGATCTGATTTTAGATACTTAACTCTTAAAAAAGGTTTTTGGGGTCTACAAATATTTTAATTATGATATCAATCCCAATTAGGGTATTTTTGTTGGTTTTTTTTTTATCTTTTTCTTAATTAATGAGGCAGTAGTAAATTATTCCAAAACAACTGCTTCAAACTTTCAAAAAATGTATAGAAACATATTTCCAGAATCTCAGTTCATAGAATCATAGAATGGTTAGGGTTAGAAGAGACCTTACAGGTCATCTAGTTTCATTTGCAGGGAAACCTTTCATTACATCAGGCTGCTCAAAGCCCCATCTAACCTGGCCTTGAACACTTCCAGGAATGGGGTATCCAAAACTTCTTTGGGCAAGCTGTTCCAGTGCCCTCACCACAGTCATAGTGAAGATTTTTTCCTAATGTCTAATCTAAATCAACCCTCAGTTGCTCTTAACTGTCCCTTTTAGAAAAATCTATTTTCCTCTCACATTTTCTTAAAAGTTGAAGAATCAGCCAAGGACAACTTGTAGATATGCAAACTATATAATAACTTCCTGCACTAACTGTATTTAGGTGTGAAAAAGCAGCAAACTATAGCATAAATCCCCTCCATTTCTTGGATATACTGTTCGTCCTTTTGACTTTCTAATGATAAATAGTAATATCTCACACAATATTCTGTTTCTTACATTCCTCTTACACACTGCAATATGCAAGAAGACACCTACTGTTTCAGAAGTTAAAACAGCAGAAAATGACCTAGAAAACTGTTACTGACTATATCTATTTAGTAGACTACTAGTTTTGAAGATGTTTGGTTAACTTTTTTGACACAGAATCATAGAATCATAGAATAGTTAGGATTGGAAAGGACCTGAAGATCACCTAGTTCCAACCCCCCTGCCTTCGGCAGGGACACCTCACACTAAACCATATCATCCAAGGCTTCATCCAACCTGGTCTTGAACAATGCCAGGGATGGAGCATTCACCATTTCCCTGGGCAAACCATTCCAGTACCTCACTACCCTCACAGTAAAGAATTTCTTCCTTAGATCCAGTCTAAACCTCTGCTGTTTAAGTTTCAGCCCATTACCCCTTGTCCTATCACTACAGTCCCTAGTGAATAGTCCCTCTCCAGCATCCCTGTAGGCCCCCTTCAGATATTGGAAGGCTGCTATGAGGTCTCCATGCAGCCTTCTCTTCTCCAGGCTGAACAGCCCCAATTTTCTCAGCTTGTCTTCATATGGGAAGTGCTCCAGTCCCCTGATCATCCTCGTGGCCCTCCTCTGGACTTGTTCCAACAGATCCATGTCCTTTTTATGTTGAGGACACCAGAACTGAACACAATACTCCAAGTGAGGTCTCATGAGAGCAGAGTAGAGGGGCAGGATCACCTCCTTCGACCTGCTGGTCACACTCCTTTTGATGCAGCCCAGGATACGGTTGTCTTTCTGGGCTGCAAGCGCACACTGAAGCTGGCTCCTGTTTATTTTCTCATTGACTAACACCCCCAAGTCCTTCTCTGCAGGGCTGCACTGAATTTCCTTTTTGCCCAACCTGTAGCTGTGCCTGGGATTGCTCTGACCCAGGTGTAGGACCTTGCACTTGGCATGGTTAAACTTCATGAGGTTGGCATCAGCCCACCTCACAAGTGTGTCAAGGTCCCTCTGAATGGCATTCCTTTCCTCTACCGTATCAACAGAACCACACAGCTTGGTGTCATCGGCAAACTTGCTGAGGGCACACTCAATTCCACTGTCCATGTCAGCGACAAAGATATTAAACAAGACCGGTCCCAACACCAATCCCTGAGGGACACCACTCATTACTGATCTCCAGCCAGACATTGAACCGTTGACCACAACTCTTTGAGTGCGGCCATCCAGCCAGTTCTTTATCCACCAAGTGGTCCACCTATCAAATTGATGACACTCCAATTTAGAGACAAGGATGTCATGTGGGACAGTGTCGAACGCTTTGCACAAGTCCAGGTAGATGACGTCAGCTGCTCTACCCCTGTCCATCACTTTTGTAGCCCCATTATAGAACGCCACCAAATTGGTCAGGCAGGATTTTCCCCTCAGCGAAGCCATGCTGGCTGTCACCAAGCAGCTTTCTCTTTTTCATGTGCCCTAGCATGCCTTCCAAGAGAATCTGCTCCCAGATTTTGCCAGGCACAGAGGTGAGACTGACTGGTCTGTAATTCCCCAGGTCATCCATTTTCACCTTCTTGAAAATGGAGGTTATATTTCCCTTTTTCCAGTCATCCGGAACTTCACCTGACTGCCATGATTTTTCAAATATGATGGTCAGTGGCTTTGCATTCGTTCGCCAGCTCCTTCAGGACCTGTGGATGGATTTCATTAGGTCCCATGGACTTGTGTACATTCAGGTTCTTAAGATGGTCTCGAACCAGATCCTCTCCTACAGTGGGCCCAAGGTCTAGGTTTTCACAGTCCCTGTGTCCGCCTTCCAAGACCTGGGTGGTGCGATCAGAGCCTTTGCCAGTGAAGACTGAGGCAAAGAAGCCATTCAGAACCTCAGCCTTCTCCAAGTCCTGTGTAGCCAGTTCTCCCAAAAGTTTCCGGAGGGGGCCTACATTGTCCTTAGTCTGTTTTTTAGCCGCTACATACCTATAAAGTCCCTTCCTGTTATATTTAACATCCCTTGCCAAGTTTAGCTCCAATTGGGCCTTAGCTTTCCTAACTTGATCCCTAACTACCCTGACAACATCCCTGTATTCATCCCAGGCCACCTGTCCTTGCTTCCACCTATTATAAGCCTCTTTTTTGTTCCTGTGAATTTTCCTCAGCAGCTCCTTATCCATCCAAGGAGATCTCCTGACCCTCCTGCTGCACTTCCTTCTAGTTGGGATGCAACACTCCTGAGCTTGTAGCAGGTGATCCTTGAACCTTAACCAAGAGTCTTGGGCCCCTTTACACTCAAGGGCTATATCCCATGGAACCCTGCTAAGCAGGTTCCTGAAGAGCCCAAAGTCTGCTCTCTTGAAGTCCAGGGCAGTGAGCTTGCTGCACGCTCTTCTCACTGTCTTGAGGACCTCAAATTAGACCATCTCGTTATCACTGCATCCAAGACTTCCCTGGAGAGTCACATTTCCAACGAGCCCCTCCCTGTTGGTGAGCACGAGGTCAAGCAGGGCACCTCTCCTCGTCGGCTCCTTTATTGCTTGCAGATGGAAGTTGTCTTCCACACAATCGAGAAACCTCCTGGATTGCTTGTGCCAGGCCGTACCTTTGCCCCAGCAGATGTCAGGGTGGTTGAAGTCCCCCATGAGAACAAGGGCCTGTGATTGTGAGGCTTTTCCTATTTGCCTGTAGAGTTCTTCATCCACAGGTTCCTCTTGATCAGGCGGTCTGTAACAGATCCCCACAGTAATGTGTCCCATCACCAAATTCCCCTTAACCCTGACCCATAAACTTTCTGTTAACTGATCACTTGTCCCCAGACAGAGTTCCATACTCTCTAGCCTATCCCTAATATAAAGGGCAACTCCCCTTCCCCTCCTACTGGGCCTGTCTTTTCTAAAAAGCCTGTAACCTTCCATTCCAACACTCCAGTCAAAGGAGCCATCCCACCATGTTTCGGTGATGACTATTATATCATAGCCCCGTAGATGTGCCCACATCTCTAATTCCTCTTGTTTATTCCCCATGCTACGGGCATTTGTATAGAGGCATCTGATCCGAGCTCCAAATGAAGCCAGCTCAGTGGCTGGAGCGGCTAGAATATTACTACATTGCTCAGAGTATTTATTATAGGTTCTGGCAACTGACTGGGTGTGTTGGGATGGAATGATGCTCGAAGTACTCCATGAGTCTCATATCTGGCAATATCACTATCCCAACTGAATGTCAGGACAAGATTAGGTGCACATAGCTACTTTCATTTCAATGGTAAGAAAAGCTAAGCACTGGGTCTGAAACGATGTCCAACTGTTGCCAAGGCAAAGAGTGCAGACCCCAGTCCCCATGGGTGCCTGTGCAGATGTTCAGCAGCAGTGGCTTTAGAATATATTAGGGATCAAACTGATGATTCAGAAGACTAGAGGCTAGATCCTGAGTCCTTGTATAGATCAAGTAAGTATGGTAGGAACTGGAGCAGGAAAAGGGAAAAAGTGGAAGTATACAAGGGAACAGTTTGGAACATCTAAGATGTCTTAAGTGAGACTGTGTGAAATTTAACTAAAAAAGAGAAGCTGTCTATAATATTATTTTTCTTTGCTGAATGCATACCATGGGTACAAACACAAGCAAACAAACTGCAAGACTGAAGATAAACCAAGTTGGGATATTTATTTTATTTTTCTTACTAAAATAAATAAATAAATGGCCAAATAAATAAATACTTAAATAAATAAATTTACTACTTGTCCTGGGTTTAGCAGCAGCAGTCAATTTTTCTCCTTCTTAGTAGCTGGTGCAATGCTGTGTTTTGACCTTCGGCCTGGGAACAGAGTTGATAACGCTGATGTTTTTAGTTGTTGCTAAGTAATGTCCACTCTGACCAAGGACATTGTGAGTCTCATGCTCTGCCAGGAAGGAGGGGAGGCTGGGAGGAAGCAGAGACAGGACACCTGACCTAGGCTAGCCAAAGAGGTATTCCATACCACAGCACATCATGCCCGGGGAGGTAACTGGGAGTTATCCGGAAGGGCTCGCTCTCTTCTGGGTCGGGCTCGTTTCGGCAGGTGGTATATTCTCTTCCTTTGTTATTTCTCTTATCATTATTATTATTGGTGGTAGCAGTAATGATTAGTGTTATACCTTAGTTACTGGACTGTTCTTATCTCAACCCACTGGAGTTACATTCTTCCGATTCTCCTCCCCATCCCTCCAGGAGCCAGGGGGAGCGGGGGAGAAGAAAGAAAAAGAGGGGGGTGAGGGAGGGACTGTGTGTCTGACTGTGTTTAAACCATGACAGTTCTTTTTGTCGTCCAACTTGGGGTGCAAGGGGTTGAGATAGCGACAGATTTGACTGGAGTATGCCTAATCGTATTTGTGATAAGTATTCATTGTTTTAGATTGACAGTCACTCGTCACAATACTGATTTACTGGCTCTCAATGTTGTTTCTCTTGATCTCACAGTTTCAGTATATCATACCTTACTTAGAGTTGGTATTTGCTATGTTAGAGTTTTTCAACTGCAGGGCTTGGGCTAAGGTTCTTGTCTCATTGTACTTTATGATAATGACTTGTAATACAATAGAAGCATTGATCATTAAACCAATCTGGCTTATGTTCCCAGTGTAGGCACCACCTTTATACTTTGGGAGGTATATAATAAAAGGGCTTAGCAATTACACATCTTTTTTCTCTTTCTTGAGTGGTCAACCTGTGAAGGAAACATTCTTTTACCCTCCCTTTAGACTATGATTGCTAAACCCAAAACACTACTAAATGGAGAAAATATTAAACATAAACAAATAAGTATGTTATGTCAAATGAAACTTTAGGGATGTTACAGATAACAGGAAGGGATTCTATAATTACATTGCAAAAAAAAAAAGACAGACTAGGGACAATGTGGGCCCTTTCCAAGAGCTAACAGCAGAACTGGCTACCCCGGATTTGGAGAAGGCTGAGGTTCTTAATTAATTCTTCCCCTCAGTCTTCACTGGCAAAGGCTCTGATCACACCACCCAAGACTTCGAAGGCAGATGCAGCGATTGTGAGAATGAAGACCTTAGGCCCACTGTACGAGAGGATCTGGTTCGAGACCATCTTAAGAACCTGAATGTGCACAAGTCCATGGGACCTGATGAAATCCATCCATGGGTGCTGAAGGAGCTAATGAATGAAGTTGCTAAGCCACCGTCCATCATATACGAAGAATCATGGCGGTCAGGTGAAGTTCCTGATGACTGGAAAAAAGGAAATATAACCCCCATTTTCAAGAAGAGGAAAATGGATGACCCGGGGAATTACAGACCAGTCAGTCTCACCTCTGTACCTGGCAAAATCTGGGAGCATGTTCTCCTGGAAGGCATGCTAAGACACATGAAAAACAATGAGGTGCTTGATGACAGCCAGCATGGTTTCGCTGAGGGGAAATCCTGCCTGACCAATTTGGTGGCCTTCTATGATGGGGCTACAGAACTGATGGGTAGGGGTAGAGCAGCTGACATCATCTACCTGGATTTGTGCAAAGTGTTCAACATATTTCTGCATGGCATCCTTGTTTCTAAATTGGAGAGACATCAATTTGATAGGTGGACCACTCACTCCATGGATAAAGAACTGTCTGAATGGCCGCACGCAAAGAGTTGCGGTCAGTGACTCAGTGTATAGCTGGAGACCAGTAATGAGTGGTGTCCCTCAGGGATCAGTGTTGGGACTGGTCTTGTTCAACAACTTTGTCAGTGACATGGACAGAGGGATTGAGTGTGCTCTCAGCAACATTGTCAATGGCACCAAGCTGTGTGGTTTGGCTGATATGCTGGGGGGAAGGGATGCCATCCAGAGGGACCTTGACACACTTGTGAGGTGGGCTGATGCCAATCTCATGAAGTTTAACCATGTCAAGTGCAAGGTTCTACACCTGGGTTGGAGCAATCCCAGGCATAGCTACAGGTTGGGCAGAGGAGAGATTCAGGGCACCCCTGTGGAGAAGGACTTGGGGTGTTGATAGATGAGAAACAACATGAGCCAGCTTCAGTGTGTGCTCGCAGCCCAGAAAGACAACCATATCCTGGGCTGCATCAAAAGGAGTGTGACCAGCACGTAGAAGGAAGTGATCCTGCCCCTCTACTCTGCTCTTGTGAGACCTCACTTGGAGTATTGTGTGCAGTTCTGGTGTCCTGAACGTAAGAAGGACATGGTACTGTTGGAACAAGTCCAGAGGAGGGTCACAAGGATGATCAGGGGTCTGGGGCACCTCCCATATGAAGACAGGCTGAGAAAGTTGGGGCTGTTCAGCCTGGAGAAGAGAAGGCTGAGTAGAGACCTCATGGCACCCTTCCAATATCTGAAGGGGGGCTGTAGGGTTGCTGGGGATGGACTATTTGTTAGGGACTGTAGTGATAGGTCAATGAGTAACAGGTAAAAACTTAAACAGGGGGAGTTTATATTGGATTTAAGGAGAAGGTTCTTTACTGTGAGGGTAGTGAGGCACTGGAATGGGTTGCCCAGGGAAGTTGTGAATGCTATATCCCTGGCAGTGTTCAAGTCCAGGCTGGAGAGAGCCTTGGGTTACATAGTTTAGTGTGAGATATTTCTGCCCATGGGAGGGCGGGATGGAATTATATGATTTTAAGGTCCTTTCCAACTGTAATTTTTCTACGATTCTACATATTAGATTTTTTTTTCCTCATTTGTGAAAGCAAGTCCAAGCAACATGAGAAAGAAAACTTGAAAGTTATGACTTCTTTCTATTCTACTATATAATTAAAATACACGACTGACTGATCATTCTTCCCTTGAATATCAGTCTTTCTTTGTACTTTATGACAGAACAGATTTTTCTTTCATAAAGTAAATGTTAAAGAATGTGATATGGATACGAAATACCTACAGTGAATTCTATTTATCATAGAATAATTTCACTGATTTACAGTTATCAATCTTCTCTTAAACTGAAGGCTCCTTATGGTTACTGTGGCTAAAAAGGAGGCTAAATTCTTTTAGTATGAAATGTAGAAGTAAAAAAAATTAGGGGGAAGAAAAAGACTATTTCTTCTTCGAAAGTGTAAAACATATTATTAATATCTATTACTGTATTTAAATAATGGCATGGGCATTGAAACTAGATGATCTTAAGGTCTTTTCCAACCCTAAACATTCTATGGTTGTATGATTTTATGGTATCATCAAAAGCAATATAAAAATGATTGGGGAAAAAAAAATGACGACAAAAATAATTTTTAAATAATTAAGACTTCTATATAGATATTTTGGCTGGCTATAACACAAGTTTAATGAGGACTCAGAACTTAGATAAAAACCTTTGTAAAATTCCATTGATGTACATTCTGAAGAAAAAATAAAAGTGAGGAATGGGAACAGAGTGAAAAAACAGGGAAAATATACCTGAATATAATGACTTGACATTCTCACTGCATTCTGATGGATAATGTGGAACCTTATCTCTATAACTGCCTACCTATCCAAACTGATCCACAAAATCAAGCACTATGACACTTTCTTGGCCACTCAGGTTCTTTCTTTCATACCTTCTATCTTTAATCCACACTGTTAAGCAAAGTATCGAGACATAAAATTATAGCAAAGAAGCTGCCAACCCAATCTGTAAGACACTTCTGAATTAAAGCAAGAAAAAACCTGGTTTTATTATTCTGGTTTTATTTCTCTTTTTAAGTTTTACTAACTGATTTTCCTGATAGCAATGTAAACCAAAATGTTTCAGAATCTAGTTTTTAGCCTCTCCAGGTTAATGATCTTATAGCATCCTGGCTATACAGGAGGCTTTTTAATCTGTGTGCATTACTGCAACATTTCTCTCTCATAGCACTCTTTTTCAAGACTGTCAAATGAACAAAACAGTGATAACTTTTTCTTTTTTTTAAGTCATTCTTGTAATATCTTTTCAGTTTCTGTTATTCAGTATTAATACAATACATGTCTACTTGTTGTACAGGAAACGTGTCTTGGCTAGGTAATTTTAGAAGCTCCTTATTTTTGTTCTTTCCATCAAATTTCACTTGAACTTTAGTTATTGCAAGTATGGCTTCCATATGTTTGCTATTTTTAAAAATTAAACTTACATTTCCAACCTTCCCTGGTAAGGAATCATTATTTAAAATAATCTTTTCGATCAGTGTCAAGGAAAGCATTAAACACTAGGTTTGGAGCATATTCTTCAGTCCTTTTAGTTAAGAGCATTCATTTTAACATATTCCAGATACTTCAAAGATTGAAATTTAAATTTCCTCTTCAGCATGTTTTTTACTGTCAAAGTATATTACAAATCACTAACTTCACAGTGTAATAGTACAAGATCTACAATGCAAAGCGAGAGCACGTTTGCAGAGAAGGATGTGACAGGCTTGTCTTTTTTCAAATGTTTATTTCAATAGTTTTACATCATATTACATTGTATTCACTACAGGGAATTAAACAATTGAATATTGTGAAAAGGACAAAATAATGTATGCCAAAATAAAACAACTTAGCTCACGAAAAGTGAGGAGAAAAAAATACAACTTCATAAACAAGAAATGCTATCACGCTATCCTGGTTTGAGAAGTAACAGTCATTTTTCTCCTTCTTGGTAGCTGGTGCAGTGCTGTGTTTTGACTTTCGGGCTGAGAATGTTTGCTGATAGCAAGTATGTTTTGAGTTACTGCTCAAATGTTTGGTGTTGTCCAAGGCCTTTTCTGAGCTCATGCTCTGCCAGGGAGGAGGGGAGGCCAGGAGGAAGGAGGGGCAGGACACCTGACCCAGGCTAGCCAAAGAGGTATTCCATACCATAGCACGTCATGCCTAGGATGTAACCGGGAGAGACCCGGAAGGGCTGGAGCTCTGGGGGGATGGAGGAGGTATTGGTCGGTGCTCGGTCGGGCAGGGTGGGGTGAGTTATGGGTCGGTGGCTGGTGAGATGTTGTATTCTCTTCACTTGTTATTGGCTTTATCATTATTATTTGTAGTAGTAATGGCAGTAGTGACTTGTGTTGTGCCTTAGCTATTAAACTGTGCTTATCTCAACCTGTGGGGGCTACATTCTTTGGATTCTCCTTCCTAACTCTCCGGGAGTTGGGGGAGCAAGGGGGGGGGGGAGTGAGTGAACTAGCTATGCAGGTTTGGTTTTAACCACGACACACACTTAGGAAACAATAGCATGGGAAAACATCTTATAGTGAAACAATGTGATATATCTGATTAAAAAAAGTCAGCATAGACATATCTCAAAGAATTTGTGGAATCTGTCTCAAACTAGTTACAAAGATGTAGGTACTAGATACGCTTAGAGTAAACCATATGAACTTGTGGCTGCAGCTTCAGGAACATTGAAAAAATATATTCCTATAAAATTAACTATTAAATATTCTATTCAGCAATTATATATAGCTCAATTTTCAAAACTGTCTAACAACCATAGATTTTTTGATTTCCATAGAAACTGTAGCTGTTCACAACTTGGAAAATGTTATGTATGCAAGAACCCTAACAGAGGATAGAAAACAATTGACATCATTATTACAATGGAAGTAAGAGATATTAGTGAAAGAAGATAACAAAAATCATCACTGAGCATTCTACTAAGAAAATTAATACAAAATACATTAAAAAGTCTTTGACATACTTTTTGATAAAATTTTAAATTCTTCTTTGTTATCATTTACTATATTTTTGAATCAACAGAAAAAGAAAAAAAATACAGACTACTTTAATTCAAGACTCTACTTGATAAATTACACAGAATTCAAGCAATAGATCAAAGAAACACAAATGTAACCTGCATTTTCTTGTGCATGGCAAAAGCTTTTACTTAGTTGTCAGTGCAGTTTTTCTCAGAAAGTTATGAAAATATGTTGATTCATCATTCATAGAATCATAGAATAGTTAGGGTTGGAAAGGACCTTAAGATCATCTAGTTCCAACCCCCCTGCCATCGGCAGGGACACCTCACACTAAACCATATCACCCAAGGCTTCATCCAACCTGGCCTTGAACAATGCCAGGGATGGAGCATTCACAACCTCCCTGGGCAAACCATTCCAGTGCCCCACCACCCTCACAGTAAAGAATTTCTTCCTCATATCCAATCTAAACCCCTTCTGTTTAAGTTTTAACCCGTTACCCCTTGTCCTATCACTACAATCCCTTATGAATACTCCCTCACCAGCATCCCTGTATGCCCCATTCAGATACTGGAAGGCTGCTATGAGGTCTCCACGCAGCCTTCTCTTCTCCAGGCTGAACAGCCCCAACTTTCTCAGCCTGTCTTTATATGGGAGGTGCTCCAGTCCCTGATCAACCTTGTGACCCTCCTCTGGACTTGTTCCAACAGTTTCATGTCCTTTTTATGTTGAGGACACCAGAACTGCACACAGTACTCCAAGTGAGGTCTCATGAGAGCAGAGTAGAGGGGCAGGATCACCTCCTTCCACCTGATGGTCACGCTCCTTTTGATGCAGCCCAGGATACGGTTGTCTTTCTGGGCTGCAAGCGCACACTGAAGCTGGCTCCTGTTTATTTTCTCATTGACTAACACCCCCAAGTCCTTCTCTGCAGGGCTGCACTGAATTTCCTTTTTGCCCAACCTGTAGCTGTGCCTGGGATTGCTCTGACCCAGGTGTAGGACCTTGCACTTGGCATGGTTTAACTTCATGAGGTTATGAATGATAATGTTATTTCTCAAGATCATCAAAGCATATCAGAAGCATTTTCTTGCTCCATCCAAATGAACTAATAATTGTCTAAAAGCTTTTTAACAGGTATCAGTCCTGTACTTGGATCTAGTCTTAGTAAGAGGTAAATTCAGATAAGAAAACACACTTTAAAAGGCCAAACTGAAGAAATGCAGCTCATTCTAGAAACTTATACCTTTATTTTTTTGACCAATACTTTTCCACTAAAATTATTACTCTAAAGACTGAAAATAAAACTAATTCTTACCTTATCAGCATTTTTTTTGCTAATATTTTCAAGTGAAAATAGCTCTCCAGAAATAAACTTTTTATTATCCCTTAGACTAGCAGTGGTTATAAAGTTATAACCACCAACATGCTACATTTGTCATCCTGAGTCTTTTAAACAGTCTATCTTCACTTAATCTTGACCACAGTAAATTTTAGGGAGTTTCACTATATTTTCCAGTGTGTTATTTTAGTTTTTGAAAATCTACATTCATAAACCATGGCCTGAATCCCCTTCTTTAAATAGCTACTTTTCTGCATTGAGAACATGAACATTAATTGTTAAAGATCAAAATATTAAAGAAATCAAAAACAATCATGCAAAAAGTCAATGCAAAAAAAAATTGTCTTTGACACTTTCAGCTACTGTGAAAGGGTCATATACATTATATAAAAGCACACGTCTCCCAATAGTCATATTTTGAGGGAAATGAAGGAAAAATGTTCTTCTTTTGTACACAAACCTAGGACTTATTTGATATCATTTTGATCCTGAAATGCTCTTATTTTATTCCAATGGCAAAAGTTTTTGCCACTGTTTTTTGTTGAAGCATATGCATAAACTTGACAAAACATCAGTTTATTGTTCCTTTATCGACCTCTGTTATCCTTTAAAATTTATCTAACAGCACAAAATCACCTTCAAAACACCCATGTTTTGGTCCCTGTTCCTTCTATTATTTTTTGGAGCAGGACTAAATTAATAACAAACATATGATTTTTCTTCATTTTATTCTCAGAGCCAATATTCATGCTTATATGCTATTCCTAACAAGAATTTGAACAGTCCCTGATTCTTTGTTTTGTTCAGATTAAAGATACATCACCTGCAAGATTTTTACCATACCTAGATCTTTATTTTATTTGAGTGCAGAAAATAAGTTACTTCAATTTTCAGATAGCTTTAGGCATATTGAATAATCAGAAATACTTCAAAACATAATCTCAGTGCTACTACCATTGTGATTCTGCCAACTAGGAACACAGACTTTCTATACCATTCCGTATTATAGACATGTCTATAAAAGTAACTGAAGCATAAAAGTGTAACAGATCAATGCAATACTGGTGGAAATATTTTAGGCTACAACATTGCTGTAATTTTGGTTTTTTCTTAAATTTGTTTTTATGGTCAGGTCTTTCTTGTCTTATAAAGTTAGCCATCACCAAAACAGATAAGCTTCCTGATACACTGTTCCTTAAAAACTCAGGAATTTCTTAAAATAATTACATTCTTGTTATTGAAGCAACTAGGACAAATGTGGAAACAGCATCAATTTAGGCATATTATGAATATTGGATTTCCATTTTCTCAAAAAACTCAGTAATGATAATAAAACACCTGGAAACTGTTGTGAAACCAGGAGGTGATAAGAATTTAATTTCATAAGGTTCTTGAGCTGTATCTAAATTAATAGAAGTAATTCTGTGTAGAAAATAGTTTCTAATGTATACAGATATTAACAGCATAACAGTATAGTAAGACTGAAAAAATGCATTCATCTAATACATTTCTAAAAAAGAATTTAATAGCTTCTCTACTATGGATATAATTTTAAATGGAAACAATCTTTTCCTTCAGAACAAGTTCAAATATTACAAAAAATAATTTTTAATATTAAGAAAAAGAAAAAAATAACTTTAGGGAAAAAAAAGCACAGATGCAGAACTCCTTTACAACAGTCACAGTTGTAGATTATGCAAAGCTGAGACTAGAGCAAAACGGTAATAATTTCAAAGTGAACTTGGTAGCTTAAATGAATTCATTAAGAAATCTGACTTATTTTCATTAACTAAAAAACCTGACTGAGAAAAGATGAGGAAAATTTAGAGAACGAAGATGCAACTCATTGTTCTTAATTAAAAAAAATAAAATCCCTACTGTCTTTTTTGTTAAGTGTGATGATATTCTACCCCTATCATTATGGACTGCTACATTAACATATCCATGAATTTAAATAAGTGACTTGGAAATTTGTTCTCTAGTGAGACAGGGTATGTTGAAATTTGATTAGAATGTGAAAAGACTAAGGACTAATTGCTAAAGGTAAGTACCCCATACACAAAACCCCAGCCATGCACTTTGTGAGTTGCTGCAGGGAGATAGACACTCTTTGACATGACCCTTCTTATTTGGAGACTGTTTGTCTGAGAAAAACCTCACTGTATATATGCACATTTATAGAACAGAGAAGATTCTGGCTCTCATCTGTCCCAGAGTGCCCAAATAAATCAATAAGGCTATCTGTGCCTGAGCATCTAGGCACAGGTTATGTGGGTATTAAAGAATAGAATAATCCCAAACTCAGTGGTTTTCTTTCCACTGGCACCTAATTTAGTACCTGTTTTCACACTTGCTAGAAAAAAATAGATATTTTGGTATGAGTTTGGACAAAAGTAACTAAAAATAAGATGGGATATTAATGTATTAGGTTACCTAAAATCTGTATTTTGATAAGAGAAGAAGTAATAAAGCCTACAACATTTCTACATATATAGTATATACTACACAGAGTATGTACTATATGTACACACAGAAACAAGTAAATATTTGTGATAAGGTAACAAAATGATCTGTGCTTAGAACATGCTACAGTTTGTATAGGTGTCTTTTGTCCTCTTAAAAATAGTATTAAATATCAAGATCTCTCTAGGAAAAGACAACTTCATAATCTTAAAATTGAGTAATGTAATCTTCTAACTCAATGATGTTAAGGTCCTTCCCAACCCTAACCATTTTATGTTTCAATTGTCAAAAAATGGATTCTAGGATTTGGGATCTTGTATACTGCATAATTTTTTTGTTTGTTTGCATAATTTTGCTGCTATTTACCAGAATCAACTATTACTTTTACAACACGGTTAAACAAAGGAAGCCTTTATAGAAAGCTTTTTATTTATGTTAGAAGGTCACCCTTCTTCATGTGATGTTAACTGATTATAATTTGTCATTACTTGCAAGGAAGTCAACATTTTCATAAATAGTTTTTTTCTCTACTTAATGCCACTGTTTAATATTGTTCTAAGAATATTCTGAGTCAAGGAAAAGTATCACTTTCTGAAAAAAAAAATCCAAAACTGTGAGAAATCTGTCAGTTAACAGCTAACACACAGAATGAATCTATATCACATAACCAGTTTATTCACAATGATCAGCTTCTCCATGCTCCAAAACTGTCTATTCTATCATGGAAATAGTCAGCAAAGTTAACCTCGGTCATTCTGTGGTTCTGTGAATTTGCTTTTCTGTGTATGTACTCTTTCAAATCTCTATGAATGCTCGAATAATTTCATTACATAGACTCACAGGATCATAGATTTATTTAGGCAGGAAGGATAACTGAAGGACATTTGACTTAACCTCCCCAGTCAGAGCAGGTTCATGCTATGGCTAAACGAAAGTGATTGTGCTATCTGACCTCAAGAAGGTCTGGAAAAAGATACAGGTAACCAGGATGCCCATTTACTTCATGTACCTCCTCATATCATTCATTAGAAGATGCTGTTTTCAGATATTATGTGACTGGTTCAGTTTTGTACAAAGTATAAGAACAAGAATGAAGTTTCAAAATTATCAACTTCCTAGATACAAATATCCTTAAAAATCAGAGCTGATTCTTGCCTACTGTGATTTTAGCTCACCCAAAACAACTAAGACAGTCTGTGGCCTGATAAAGAAAAAGATCCAAAATTTGTTTTAATTTACCTTCATTCTTAAATTATTGAATTATCAGAAATTACTAAATTTAGCAGATAGAAGAATAAAAATATATCCAAATACAAGACCTTGTAGCAGCCTTACAGTACCTGAAGGGGTCCTACAAGGATGCCAGAGAGGGATTTGTTTCATCAGGGGCTGTAGTGATATGACAAGGAGTTGCAGGTTTAAACTTAAACAGGTGAAGTTCGGATTAGATATAAGGAAGAAGTTCTTTACTGTGAGGATGGTGAGGCACTGGAATGGGTTGCCCAAAGAAGTAGTAAATACTCCATCCCTAGTGGTGTTCAAGGCCAGGTTGGATAGGGCCTTAAACAACCTCATCTAGCAGAAGGTGTACCTGCCTGTGGCAGGGGGGTTGGAACTGGATGATCTTAAGGGTCTTTCCAATCCAAATCATTCTGTGATTCCATGTTTCTATGACTAGTAAAAAAATAGGTTTCTGAAATGTTTTGCTTCTTCCAGAAACTGGCTATAATGAAATATAGAGATATATTAAAAGCAGTCGGTATCAAGACTCTCGATACTTTTTATCTATTTGTTATATGAAAAGTTTTAAACTTAAGTTAGAATTTTCATTTTTACAACCCAAATAAAGAATAATCTTTTACGATACAGCTTTAAAAACACAACCTTCCAGCATATTATTTTTTTCATATATTACTCTTTGATTGACCATTATGAAGTTTGTGTTGTATCAAGTCTACAAGATTGCTGCATCTCAAAGCTGAGCATAAATTTCAAGTTTAGATTGTTTCATATACCTGTAGCTTAGTAAAGGAATTTTACCAAAGATCATTTGAAATACCATGAATTTTTCTGTCATGCTTTATTTGGAGCATTGGTTTTCTCCCATTTATACGGACAGCCTAAAAAAACTAAAAAAATGCTGTAAGACAAGTGGAATAACTATATTTTTCCTTTGTCATTCACCTTGTTCTTCTTTCTCTGTAGTCTCCAGGGCTTCATGCCCTAGTGAATGCCTGAGGCTGATGACAAGTGGTTACTTTGAGCAGGGAAAACAATTAAGCTCCTCATCAAGTAATGAATTTTCTGCTATCACTTTCTCATAATTTGAATGACACCTGCCTGATGCAGCTCCAGCTGACATGGATAACATGTTATACATAAATTTCTGGTCTTAATGATCAGGTATGAAGCTATAAGATGAGGACACCAACTCCTCTATGTAAAAATACTTTTTCCATCTAAACTTGCTCATTAACACAGCTATGTCAATGACTTGGGAAGAGAAGCTGGCTAAACTACTATGATAAATACTACTGTAAAGCTAGATCCTAGGCTAGTGTGTTGCATTCTGGTCACTTTTGAGGAAAATGGCATTCAGATATTCATTTAAGGTATTCCTTAGACCTACTCTCAGTGAGACTATTCATCAGCTCTGAGATTTCTTTTGCTTAAATAATCCTAACTGTGTTATACACAGAAATAACCACAATGTGAAATAATTTATGTTATATTTTCGGGCAAAAAAAATCTTTTCATGTTTGTCTAAATAAGCAGGCTGAATTTCATCATGGACAAAGTTTTGTTTATCTTACATTTCTGGCCTGTTAAATTATATTATGTCAAATTATGGCAGATTACAGGGCACTGCCTCATGTTGCATAGTTCTCATTGTAAGTCAATTCAACATGATACAATACAATGAAGTAATGCAATATATCAGTTCTATAGCCACAGTCTTTACGTAATGAAGTAATATTTCAGCACTCTAACCAGAGTACCTATTTAGTATTCAGTATTCATCATCTGCTCCAACAGCAGCATTTGGAACAATTGGGTCAAGTATCCACAGGAAAGGGATGTTTTTACTGTCTTCCCTAATTGATTAAGCAGTACTATGCTAGCATTCTTTCCACATTATACAAACTCATTTTGTTAAAACACTCACTATACATGTCAACAGCCTACATATCTTTAGCTGATAAATATATGTGTTACTAAAACACACAACTCACTTGACTTTTAAGCAGCACTGGTCTTCATTAAATTCCTGAGTGAACCTACTGCTTCAGTAATCAAAATCCTTTTGAATAAAATATTTCATTTGTGCAAGATTGGGGTGTGAACTGAGTGTTTAATGGCAAGAAAGTGAATTTTGCTCAATAAAAATAAGCCAGTTATTTATCATAGTAATCTGTATAGTAAATCCATCAGGAGTGACCAGAATACAACTCCCTTTCTCCACAGAGCAAACACAGCACTAAGCAAGCTGCAGGTCACATTTATACTGCCTCACCACTCATGTTCTAAGGATTCATCTAGAGAGTAAGGCTGCAATAACATTGCTGTAGCATCAAGGTAGTGCAATACAAAACATATGTCTACAGTGAGACTGTAATGTAGAACACAGATACTTGAGCTAGTTTTGCTCACCAGTGGCAATTTGATCTGTGATGTGGAACTCAATACAAATTTGGAATCTACTAATCTTCTGGAGAGTGTCCACACTGACCTATGTTACTAAAATAATGTGGTTACACTGTGCTACATTAAGTGTGATGTCTTGCTGCTGTTTCTGTCAACTAACCCTTGAAATTAAGAGGAGAAAACCTTATAAAGGTAACAGTGCTTTCAGTTACTGCCCCTTCAAACATCCGGTATAGTGACAGTGGTGAATAAAGAGGCTAATTAAGCAGCTTGTTTCCAATGCATTTATTCCATGAGCTTCTCCAATTAGATGGCTTAAACTGGAAAAGAAAAATATTTTAGAAAGGCAGCTTTTCTTTGATATTTTCCGATTTAGTTAACAATGTAGCCAGCCGTATACCCCTTTCTGCCATATCAATAAGAGCAGCATGAGGCAAGAATTTAGAAAGCAGTGAGGCTCCTTACCCCAGCATTTTTGATATTATGTCTGTTGTTGACTTATGGTCCAAGGAAGAAATGTGGAGAATAAGGAGAAGGAAGGGAAAACAGGCAGAGAATTGTTACTTGAAATAGACCATTTTACAATTTTATTAATCTTTTAATCTATATTTAAAGTCTTTCTATATTTAAGAAGTTCTTTCATCCTGTCTTTTGACAAAGAGGGCTTCTATACAAAGAGCAAACACTGTTATCCAGAAAATTATATTTGGGTCTTGTTCCTGGTTCCCAAAATGTATAGTGAACCATATCACCACTTTTGAGAAAAATCATTATTCAGGCAGATAAGCAGAATTTATACATTTACAAAATTGTCTGTTTATACTTTTTCATAAATCGCACCAGAGACCTCTGAGAGATAAAATAAGTTCTCTTTTAACACTCCATTATACAAACCAGTCTCTTAATCTAAGAATACTAATCAGAGTACTGATAAACTGTACCTTAATTCATAAGAGATACCTTAAGTTTCAGATAAGTTCCTTAAAATTTGTATGCAAATATTATAGAAAATAGAGGGGTTTATAATTGTGTATGTAAGAATGTTATGGATCTTCAAACTAATTTTCAGATTAATATAAATGCTTCATGACAGTGTCAAAGTCTATTTCTTCTTTTTGTGACAATATATTACTTTTTCTTTTATTGATACCTATCTATCTATCATCGATCTATCTGTCTAGCTACTCATATATATACATACATACAAAACCCCTTGACATCTAACAGGAGAATCAAGTCTTTCTTTTAAAATGATAATGAAGTATTAAATGAAGCAAAAAATGCATAAGACATAAACTAATAATTTATATTTCTTTTTGAATTTTTTTGTAGGTACTGAAAACAATACATGTCAAAGTACTTCACACATATTGCCAATTCTATATCGTAAATTAGCAATATGTTGTTTAAAAAGAGAGAGAGATTGTTTTGGACGAGTAATTCAAGCACTAAGTATGAAATTTTAGGTTTGTTATAGTTTGGTGTGATGAACCAGTAAAATTCAGAAATTATGCTTATCTATTTTTTTAGTCAAACAAATTTTCACTTGATGATGAAGTAGTGGTTTATATTGCAGCTCACTACGTATTTGGTGGTGTTTTTTTAGAAGTACACAACTAAAGACTATAACAATTTTTAAGGCTTTCCAAAGTATTTCATAGCTCTCTGTATGAGCCATTATGTGTGTCTTACTTGGGTATGGCATGTTTCATTTGAAGCTGAGAATTTTGACATGCAATGCTAGATTGAACAAATCTGTATTTACTTGCACATCTTGTGTCTGAGGTTGGGAATGGGTACTGCATATCAGCTGTGGTATCTCAGCTGTGAGATTCAGTTACACCATTTGACAATATTAAAAATTTAAATCCTCACCACAGAACAGGTAAGGGACCTACAGGAAATCTCTAGTGGAATCCCTGACTATGCAACAAAGCTAACCTAAAGATGTAGTGCTAGTGTATGTCTTGTGAAAATCTCTTACTGTAGGTTGGAGGGGTACTCAGGAAAAGATTCCTTCCCTCAGTTAAAGTATCCATAAGGCTAGGAAGTTTCAAGCTATTAAAATCAATATTTTGTCTTTATATGTTCACACAAATAAAGGATTTGTAAAGTTATCCTGCAGATTTTGTTCAGAAGAAAAGTCAGATACTTGCATGGAATTATGAATCGAAAAGGTTTTGAGAACTTTGTTTTGTCTTGCCTGGGCACTGACGTTGCTTACTGTTTTAGCAATACAGAATATTTTTTCACACTTATTTCTAGGAAAGTATTAATGGATTTAATCTTCATATATATAGAAGACTATCTTATAGCACACAGAAGTCAATTATTTCCCTCAAATTACCTGGAAGTCTGTCACTCTTAAACTAGAAGATATACTATTTGCAGTACTTTTGTTTTGAACAGATGCATCCCTGCCTTGACAGAAGGGTTGGACTAGATAACTTCCAGAGGTCCCTTCCAAAACTAATGATTCTGTGATTCTGTGATCACATCCAGTAAGTGGTCTTTATCATCTCAATATGTAGCTGCTTGCTCTTTATGGTTCAACCTATACATCCTGGCAGTATTCTCTACCAAATTTATTATGTAACAATGAACCATAGTGAATGTTGCCATGTGATCAACACATCTGCTCACATGTTAATCTAGGTTACTCTCCATCTCTTCAATTATACTTCCTTTCACATCGTAAGGGTGGACATGTTTTTGGTATAGAATTTGAACTCTTTCTGTAAATGTGGTTGTCTACTAATATTTACCCAAAATAGTCACTTTTATGTGGCCAGGTAATTTCAAGTCCAAGTAAGAATTCAGCTTGCATTCTTGCTATTTTCTTTCTACAAATAGTAAACTGAAGAAAGCAACAAACAGAATGATACAGATTTGTACATGATTAAGTACAAGTTGGTATCTTCATAGAATATTTGTGATTCATAGTTTGTAATTGCATTTGTAAGTGGTAAAGTAAAATTTGAAAGATGGTGACGGCAGAGTAATACTGTTAGAGTATACAAAGAAATTGTAAGAACAATATAAAATCATATGCTATTTAATCATTGCTGGTAATGGATGATACAGAGATGTATAGAGAAGATTAAACATCTATTTTATACTAAAGCATCCTTCAGCTTATCTATGTATGAGGAGAGTATGTTGTGTTTCACGTTTGTCTTCAGGAGGCTGGATCTGCCGATGTAAGTAACATGAAATAGCAAATAATACCATATACTAAATATTATGCTGTGTTTGGCCACTACAGGAAAACCAGAATTATCAGTTGAAACACCACTCAGTGCAGCTAGGTTTTAAATATACTAGTCACCTACAGCTAGCACTACTTTTAAGTGTGCAAGGAGTTACTGTTTCCTGCTTTTTTCATCATGTCTAATACTAAAATTCCCAATCTTTATTTTTAAAAAAACTTTTCTAACAGGATTGAGACAATACTGTATTAATAGAAATACATGTTATTGATATAATAACAATAAAAGAGTCTCATATACATACACACATATCTACATAGCTTTTTGATTTCTGTGGTCTTGAAATACAATTCACTTGGCTTGGGAACCAAGAGATGCTTTAAACTTGTTGCAAATATTCTAGCCTGTACATTTAATTTCACTTTCAATACAGGCAACCTTTTATAAATAAACTTTATTCCAATAATAAATCACTGTATTTCTCCCCACCCTCCTCACACAAGGTATCACAGTAATCTTATTCAGAAAAAAAAAGGTAAACAAGCAGTTTCAGGCACAACCCATCTGCAGTCAGTGGCTCCTTATTTAGTACCAATTTTCAGCTACATATATTTACAATATACGTGTATATCAGCTTTCTTTCTCACCCAGAAGCCTGGAAAACTAAAATATTGAGTCTCGTTATGTATAATGCTCAAGACTTGTAATCACTCAAATTATTTTATCTAAATAAATAAAATAATACATTTTCTCACTAATGGAGAAATACAAGAATACATTCAATTTAACATAGCAGACCAATCGATCAGACTGACAGTTGCATACAGCACACCTTCAATCTTTCTTCTCCTTTCCTTCAGTACATTTCATCTAGAGGGGTATTTTGTGTGTGATAGAATCTAAATTGTTGACAGACTTGAGAGGCTTCATTTCCTATATTGGCTTCTGCCCAAATATGACCACTTAGATCACTAAGTCATCATCAGTTATTTAGGTCTCACCATGACCTTGAGGATAATTTGGAATCTTGAGGGACAGATTAATTGAATATAAACCCCCTTGATAGCACAGCCACAGTAAAGGCATTCTGTATGAGTCTCTTACTTCTTCACTGGTTTTGGGTTTTGAATCATTCCCTTACACAATAATTCATATTGCAGTATTTCTTCACATGACATCTCAAATGAAACATATTTTGTGCAGTTTTGTTCACTATCCAAAACCTAAAATTGCATTGTTATCCTTCTTTTAGTTTTAACCAAAGATGTTAAATTAAATATATTTCACAATCATTTAACTCTTCTTTCTCACCAGTAGGTGCAGTCATCAGATCATGTCTGCATTTCTTCATCATAGAATAGAATGGAGTAGAATATTTCAGTTTGATAGAAAAGTAGCAGGGGGTGTTTGGGACATGATCAAGTTGATCATGAACCAACAATATGCCTTTGCCTCAAAGGCGGCTCCCAGACTGCATCAGGCAAAACATTGTCAGCAGGTTAAGGGATGTGATCCCTTCCCTCTACTCACAACTAGTGAGGCCTCATCGGGTGTCTGTGTCCAGTTTTGGCCTCCCCAGTACAAGAGAGACACTGACAAACTGGAGAGATTCCAGTGAAGGGCTACAAAGACAACGAAGGGACTGGATAATCTCTCCTAGGACAAAAGCCTGAGAGAGCTTGAAATTTTTAGTCTGGAGAAGTCCTGGGGGAGATCTTATCAATGTGCATAACTACCCAAAGGGAGGGTACAAAGAAGACGAAGCCAGGCTCTTTTCAGTGGTGTCTAGTGACAGGACAGGAGGAAATGGACACAAACTGAAACACAGGAGGTTCCTTCATCAGAAAACACTTTTTTTTACTTGAGGGTGAGAGAGCACTGGTGCAGGCTGCACAGAGTGACTATGGGGTCTCTACCCTTGGAGATATTCAGAAGACAACAGGAGGTAGTGCTGGAAAACTGGTTCTTAGGTAGACCTGTCTGAGCAGGGGAGTTGGACTAGCTCCGGAGTTCCTCTCCCCCCTCCGGAGTTCCTCTCCCCCCTCAACCATTCTGTGATGCTGTGGTTCTATTTTATTGTATTAGGTAGAAGTTCTGAATATACAGGAAAAAAGATGGTCTTGATTAAGCTGAAGATTAAGATGCAGCAACACACACAGTAAAAAATCCAGGAAACACTTAAAGCTTTGTCCATTTCAGGATTTACCCAGACACTTAGCACCGTGCACCCAGTCCCTTTAACCTTCAGCATCACAGTGGCAGCTAAAAACAATGAAACAAAGAAAGAGAAAAGCAAACCCTAAGACTTTGAAAAGGGGTGATGACACAGGGCTGATTAGACTCAAAACTGCAAAAAAAAAAAGCAAAGAAAGCTTGAGAATTTGGAAATCAACTTGCATCCAGAAAAAACAACAACAATAAAATAAAATAAAAAATTAAAATCTTAAACATTCATTACCGAGTACATAAGCGTATTTTCCCATTTTTGTAAAACTGACCAGGCTTACACCTTTTTTAACTAGACCTCATAAACTATACAGATGGTTCTTAGAAATCTTTGTTGAATTACCACTTTGACTAGTGTTGCAGTGGGTGTTTTGATGGCAAGGGAAGCTTCAGCTCTCTAAGTCATTTCAATCTCCCTGTTTGACTGCCATGCTGCTCTTCCCCAAGGAGGCACACACTGAAGCAACAAGACCTTCTCTGAAAGTGAGCAGAGATCTCGTTTTTCTTCCACTGACACTTTTTGACAGAAGGTAAGGCAGACATACAAAGAATACAAGGCCATTTTAAGGTGAGGTTAAATGTTGCAGCTGTTGTAATCTAACAGTTTACTGCAGCAAAAGGGAGGAAAACCCTCCTTCCAAACTATTCTGCTAATAGCCTTAGTCTTCCTGGTCTTTTGCTGAAATGATTCAGGTCTCAGATTCATTAAGTCCTTAGCTGACATGATTCAAATCACTAAATTATTTGAAAACTAAACATTTGTTCTGCTGAATTAACTTTCCATCAGGCTTGTGCTTAAGTGGCTCATGAGAATTTGGCAAGCTCCATAATCAAAGTTGCTAAAAAAACTTCTCCAGAACAGGGAAGGAGATATCACGATATCCCTTTAGTGTTGGCAAGATGCTAAAGTGGCTCTGCTGTTGCATTGAGCTCATACACGCTCTCACTTCCTACAAGGGAGAATAGGAAAACAGGTTAAATAATGGTTAACAGGTTACAGCAGGAAGGAAAATACTGACCTATTAAATCTGAGTTTCTCTTACTTTTGTCCTACAGTACCGGAAAAGTTCAGCTTTACAAATGAAAGTTGAGCAAAAAGGATAAGAGGAAGTACTGGAGAAAGGAGGTAAAGCTTAACTAGAAACAATTATTGACTCCTCTTTTATTCAGAGTGCACTTTGATTTTATAGAGAACTCTTCCATCATTACTTATATAGTAATATTTAAGTGTATAATTACACATTTGAAAACAAAAATTAGTAGTGGTCCTTGGTTCATGTGAAAATATGCATGCTTGCCAAGGTTTTAGTGTTAATTGCTAATCAAAAAATAGTCAAATTATAATTTTATTTCTTTTTTTACTAGAAGTGTGTGTAATGATAACACATCTTAGAAGTGTATCCCAAGTAATACCCATATAAAATATATTTATTTCATACCCTCAAAATAATGAAAATTTGGGGCATCAAATTAAAAAGCAGCAGTTGAGGAATTCTTTCGAATTCTTTGAAACAGAATTCATTCATCTGCCTTAAACTCTGAAAATGTAGTTTTCGAAATGTAAGAAGCTATGGGCAGTTGAAAAGTGTTCCTAGTCTTCAGCATCAACTGGAAGAGCAGACAGTTTTACGTCCAAACAAATAATCTACCTTCAAAGCATTATTAATAGACATATTTTAAGATAGGAACTTCACATTGATTGGCATGGAGGGGGAAATAGAGATACTTAAACATACTGAACCTGATTCCACCCTGATTTATTCCATGGGCTTCAATATAGTGACTTTCAGCAGTGCAAGAAAGAGGCAAACTGGATAATAAATGGCATTCAGAACAAGTTATAGAATCATAGAATCATAGAATAGTTAGGGTTGGAAAGGACCTTAAGATCATCTAGTTCCATCTGCCCTTCCACGGGCAGAAACACCTCACACTAAACCATGTCACCCAAGGCTCTCTCCAGCCTGGACTTGAACACCGCCAGGGACATAGGATTCACAACTTCCTTGGCCAACCCATTCCAGTGCTTCACCACCCTAACAGTAAAGCATTTCTTCCTTATATCCAGTCTAAACCCCTGCTGTTTAAGTTTTAACTCGATACCCCTTGTCCTATCACTACAATCCCTAATGAATAGTCCTTCCTCAGCATCCCTATAGTCCCCCTTCAGATACTGGAAGGCTGCTATAAGGTCTCCACACAGCCTTCTCTTCGCCAGGCTGAAAAGCCCCAACTTTCTCAGTCTATCTTCATACAAGAGGTGCTCCAGTCCCCTGATCATCCTCATGGCCTTCCTCTGGACTTGTTCCAACAGTTCCATGTCATTTATGTTGAGGACATCAGAACTGCACACAATACTCCAAGCGAGGTCTCACAAGAGAATAATAATGGGGCAGGATTATGTCCTTCAACCTGCTGGTCACGCTCCTTTTGATGCTGTCCAGTATAAGGTTGGCTTTCTGGGCTGTAAGAGCACACTGAAGCTGGCTCATGTTCATCTTCTCATCTACCAACACCCCAAGTCCTTCTCTGCAGGGCAGCCCTGAATCTCTTCTCTGCCCAGCCTGTGCCTGGGATAGCTCCTACCAGGGTATAGGACTTTGCACTTGGCATGGTGAAACTTCATAAGGTTGGCATCAGCCCACCTCACAAGCATGTCAAGGTCCCTGTGGATGGCATTCCTTCCCTCCAACGTTATCAACCAAACCACACTGCTTGGTGCCATTGGCAAACTTGCTGAGGGTGCACTCAGTCCCGCTGTCCATGTCACCGACAAAGATGTTGAACAAGACCAGTCCCAACACTGATCCCTGAGGGACACCACTCATTACTGGTCTCCAGTCGGACATTGAGCCATTGACCACAACTCTTTTCATGCGGCCATCCATACAGCTCTTTATCCACCAAGTAGTTCAACTATCAAATTGATGTCTCTCCAAGTTAGAGGCAAAGAGGTCGTGTGGGAGAGTTTCAAACACTTTGCACAAGTCCAGGTAGATGTTGTCAGCTGCTCTAACCCTACCCATCAGTTCTGTAGCCCCATCATAGAAGGCCACCAAATTGGTCAGGCAGGATTTCCCCTCAGCGAAGCCATGCTGGCTGTCATCAAGCACCTCGTTGTTTTTCACATGCCTTAGTATGCCTTTGAGGAGAATCTGCTCCAAGATTTTGCCAGGCACAGAGGTGAGACTGACTGGTCTGTAGTTCCCTGGGTCATCCATTTTCCCCTTCTTGAAAATGGGTGCTATATTACCCTTTTTCAAGAAGTCTGGAACTTCACCTGACCGCCACGATTTTCAAATATAATGGACAGTGGCTTAGCAGCTTCATTTGCCAGCTCCTTCAGGACCCGCAGATGGATTTCATCAAGTCCCATGGACTTGTGCTCGTTCAGGTTCTCAAGATGGTCTCAGACTAGATCCTCTCCTACAGTGGGCCCAAGGTCTTCATTCTCGAAGTCCCTGTGTTTGTCTTCCAAGACTAGGGTGGTGTGATCAGAGCCTTTGCCAGTGAAGACAGAGGCAAAGTCGTTAAGAACCTCAGCCTTCAAATCCAGGGTAGCCAGTTCTCCTGACATCTTCTGGAAAGGGCCCACATTGTCCCTAGTCTGTCTTTTATTTGGAAGGTGCCTATAGAATTCCTTCTGTTATCTTTAACATCCCTAGCCAAGTTTAATTCTAAGTTATATTGCTATAATTTCTTCAGGGATGTTATATACCTTTCTATGTGAGACAACAATTGTAACGACTGCATTGAGATATAAAATCGATAATGAAGCCCGCCAAACAAACTAAATTTTTAATTTCACCTGAAAAAAAATACTCAGAAATCCCTATTTATTTATTGGCAAGAAGAAGAGCTCAACTCTGGATGTTCCAGAATAACTTCCACCCTCAGCAACATAAAAAATAAAGATTAAGAGTATAACATTTTACTTTTGAGGGATATTTACTTTCTACTGCATAGAAAGAAAGACTAAAATCTACAAAAAGAAAAAAAAAAGTTAAAATAATCCTTGAATCGTATGCTTAGAAGTCTTCAAGTTTCCTTACCTTAAAACTAAGTTGCTCCAGAAAGTCAATAGGGGTAGTTGTCAGAGGTTTTTCAATGGGGTTTCATACCATTTGGGGAGTGAGGAGTGGGATGGGGACACCAACAAAGAACCCCTACAAACCTTTGAAGCTTTTCAAACAAAATGCTTTGCTTAAAACAGATCAAGCCAAGGTCAGTCTTAGAACAAAAGAATTCAGATCCACTTTTAGGAAATCATATTAAAAATATATATAATCTGAAAGACATTACCTTGAAGCCAATATGAATTCATTTAACCATGTACTTGCTGATATTTCTATGAGGTTTGTACCTTTTAACAAGGACACAGGTACTTTGCAAATTTTGTCTATTAGGAGGATATAAGTAACCAGAATTGTGTTACTACTTGACCTGAAATCTCTTAAGAGATGGGGACAGAGAAAGGCAGGAGAAGTAAATTCAGTTACTTATAATTTTTTTTTTTCATGAAAAAATCAACAAATATCTACTCAGTTGCTTAAATACCAGTGTCAATTAAAATTTCTGATATTTTCCTTAACTGAAATAAGGGGCTGAAAGATATAACACAAGATTAGGTGAAGTCTTAAACTTGTACCTGTAGCTATTCAGAGCATCCTATGGTTTAAGAAGATGGATGATAGTTAGACAACATGCTGATGCATTTCAACCAAAATAAGACTGCTTTGCAAACATGAACTAGCTTAGCATGCTCTTTCCAGTCCTTTTTCTGGATGTGTTTTACAACAAAAAGATATGATTCTCAGTATAAACCATCTTTTCACTCTGGCTCACCCAAAATTGTGAAATTATGTGTACGAAAATGCAGATTTGTTATATTTCATTAGACTTACTTAGGTCTCAACAGAATTATCACATAATTGAATGTGTTGTCTTGCTAATGGTCTGTGCAAAAGACAGATACACTTGAAACAAGAGAATACACTTCAGAAATAGTAATAGTGATTCTAAATAGTGACAAATCAGTCCTGAAACCTAGGAAGATATATAAAGGGAAGAAACAAACAATGCCATAACACATCCTCATGTTAGAGATACCCAGGATTTGTCTGAAAGTATTCATTGTTGTTTTGCAAAACTTGTTATTATCCAGGCCCCTAGGCCCTTCTTTTTCTAAGCACATTTTTTCCAGTTGTTACCTGTTAGAGTTCAAAGAACAGATAACGTCAAGCAGTTGTGAATAATTTTTTTCCAAAAAGTCCCAAACAGACATTATTTATGTCCACTGTGTAGAAATAAGATACTTACACAAACATATTCCCCAATATAAAACAAGTAAGAAGGAAGAAAAATATAACACAAGCAAAAAGGTGCCTTTTTTACACCATCTTCTTTGTAATATCTGTACCTTCTAGAGGCTAGGCTAAACTACAACCTCAAACAGTTGTTAAATAGTCACAAGGGAAAACTAAGAACCTTGCAGAAGAAGGTCAGAATTGATCTTTTGATTTTATGATTTGTCTAGCATAAAGCAGAATAGAGAAGAATGGAACCTAAGAAGATACCAAGGAAGGAGTATATATATATATAAATATATATATATATATGTCGATGTTTAAGCTTTGTTTTGTTGTTTTTTTTTTTAGAAGATTGTTAACATAGGAAAGAAGAATAGCAAACTAAAAGTGGAACAGGAATACCAGTGGAACTATGCTTTAAAGATAATGGATTTAGCACTATTTAACAAACAATTTGTGTTTAAGTTTTCTTGCTTTACAGCATAGTTTCATCTGTTTATGCTATACCAAATTTCGTAATACAGTTATTTACAAAAATGACCAAAAAAGATTTCAGAAAGCAGCAGAAAGTTCCAGATGAAAATATCCTAATATGCAATATGCACACTCTATCAAAGGAAGGGGGCACAGCTATTACTACACAGCATGGTAGATTAAAAAGAAAAATAAAAAGGTGAAGATAGAACATAAAGTTATTAATCTTAATTTATTTGCTATTATATAATATTACTTGCTCATTTTTTTAATGTGTTTTGTTTGGTCAGGTTATTTTATCTTACTTTGTAGAAATGATAATCAAAGATATTGTTATGCTACTATTGGTTGCTCCCCAATGCCAAATATCATAAACAATTACACTTAATTAGCTCGTGTTTTTTTAAGCAACACAACATTGAAAAGCAAACATATAATTGGACCCAAAGGAGGAAAGATGGAATCTGGTCTAGAAAAGTTAGGTTTTCCTACAAGCAACCTGTAACAAGAAATGCCCATATTACCTTCTCAGGCTGTTACACACTTAAGTGATTGCACAAAATGCTGAAATATCCATGGGTGTCCAGAAAGATTTTAAGAGGGCTCTATGTATTTAAACAGGAAGCTTGGTAGACTGGGAAAAACACAGCTTGTGTGCACGCTTGCTTTAAAAACTAGCTTTAGGAGCCTCTAGGGAGAGTTTAATGAAAGCCTCTTTGCCTCAGTCTTTCTGAGGTCCATAGGAAACTAAGTACTTTAACAGAGTTCATTGGAAATGGGACAGAATCAATCTCTTTTCTTCTTCCTTCAGCCTTTCCAAGGCTCTAGAGGAAAGGAACTTTCAGGTGTTGCATAAAGGAGCAATATATACTGCTGCAATTTATTATTAATGCCTTGAAAATATTATATTCCATAAGTAGAGGAAGTTAAACACACTAGAAAATGCTCTTATCTCAGACTTACTGATTTTATCCCTTATGGGCTCCAAAACCTTCTGCCCCTATCTTTATTACTTACTATTATCTTGCTGCATTCATTCAGCATTACATTAAAAACATGATAAGCGTCTATCACTTAGGACTAAAAGTACAGTTCAGCATATCCACTGCACTTTCAAGTACACCATACACAAGCTCATGTATCACTATTCTTGGTAACATGACAGCATGACAGCAGCCCAGCTAGTGCACTGGACAAGAAGCTACAAGCAAGATTTTTTTCTATTTATTTTCTTTATAGGGCTCAACCCTTGCACAGCCCTACATCTGTCTTTGGGGTTCATGTCTCAGAGCTTGTAATCAGGTAGGGTGCCAACCCAGGAATGAAGCAAGGCCAGGAGTTCAGCTTAAATCTGTCAGTGCTTTTTCCACATCTGCAGCAACTCCCGCGCTTGGAATAGTTCAAAAATGTCTGGCTGCTTCTGCAATTTAGAGATCTTTCATTTTTAGGTCAGCCTGCCTCACAAGCTGCAGGCATGCAGCAAGCATTTCAGATTAGGAGCCAGATGTTGTAACTCCTATTTAAACACAAAAGTTTAAAAGGCAAGAAATTATTCTTTACGGATTTTTTTAACCCCCTGTTGTGGTATATAATCTTCACGCTTTACTAAGAAGCTCCTGGAGTTTGGCATTACAGATGCAACAACAGGCTTCTGTTACATATCCAACATCAGAGATTTTCTGAATTAAACATCCTAACTCCCCATGCAAAAGCGTGGAACATCATAGCAAACAAGAAAATATCTAACTCCACAATTAATTTGTAGTATTTTAACTGCAGTTCTGCCTACACCCAGTTTTGGAATATATGTGGAAAATAAATACTCTCTTGTAACAAATTTAAAATCAGAAGTATGATTTTGCTTTTCATTATTCACTGTTTCAGAAAAACAGCATTCTCTGGACAGTCAGCATCAACTTGTGGCAATGTTACATGCAGCACAATGGATTTTTGCTTTTTTTGTTTAAAGGTTGGGGTTTGTTTTTTGCTTGGGGGGGTTGCTGACAAAAGACTCGGCAGTAGGTACAACATATTTACAGTAAGTAGATCAGACTATTTTACCTGCAAACATGCTGCAATAAAGTGCCATCATTCAATCAATACAGATTAGTTAGTTAACATTTTTCTTAATGTATCTGAATTACTAGTTCATTAGATCATTAGCTGATAAATAGTGTGGGTAATGGATTGAGAGAGTAACTACATACCTTCAGGAAGAACCTGCCCGATAACAATAATCCATTAGAAAAACTGGCAGTATCCTCTGATCTATTGCCTGCACAGCTATGACTTGATGGAGAGTTTCATTCCCTCTGCTCAGCACTCCAGAAGAAAATCAGCACAATTTAAATATTTCTCAGGAGGTGACAGCTCTCTAGATCCCTGGTTGCATTCTGTTCCCAGGGGTTGACAATCTGGTGTTCCAGTGTGCATAGAGCAGTGAAGATGAATTGAAAAAGCTTGAGATAAATTAGGGATGGCTAAGTTAAAATTGTCTCTGCTCCCGAGTCTCTCATCTGCAGTCTGCAAGCCTATTTTGCTGTGAAAAAGCTAGATGGCAGGCTGCCTCAGTGAGTCCTTCTTAAGCGACAGGGAGCATTTTCAATGAAGAAAAATTCTTCCATTATCTAAGCTAATGTGACTGCAGCTAAATCTAGTCTTAAAAGTGTCTACTAGCATGAAATTCTCATTGTTGCTTTTTTTTTAAGGCACATTAAAAAAAAAAAAGAAAAGAGAAAACATAAATCATAGCACCGCCCTAGATTTTTCTGTCTGAAAGAAATACTCAAACTCTTTAAGATGACAAAAGGCAGCACATTTCATGAAATAGCTGTGCCACATGATCTAAACAGGGGAAATTTTCACTGCCTTCTGAACTTTACCTGCTCATACTTGTATTATTCTTCCAGTATCTGCTCTTTCTGTTTTCATGTAATGGTTATTGTTTCTTTGCAATTATCTTCATTTTGAATGCTCCAAGAGAGAAAATAGCAGTATTTTCCACTTCTTAAAAAAAAAAACGACTGACATCTAAAACTCTGAACAATCAACATGTTAAATGTAATTGATGTTTTGAAATGACACTAAAAGGTTTCGTTAAAAAAAATAAAATGCAACTTTGTAACATGTTGTTGATCTTTAATTATGAACCACATCTCTGACTGCACTAGTTTACAAAGAAGATGGAACTGAAGTTTTCTATATATCAGTTTAGTGCCAAAGCTGTTTGACAATGTCACTAAATTCAAGCTGTTATTTAAAAACTTGTTATTTAGATAGCTCAAGGTCAGGAGGTTACACATAATAAATGAAAATTAATATTTTATTCTCTCAAACTTTGAATATAATTTTAGAAAAAGAAAAAAAGAAATAATTTTAAAGAGCCAGTGTCAGTCATGCTCCCTACTAAGGAGGCATTTTTGAAAATCTTTTCTTTAGTTTCAACTGATCTAGCTTTCTGAAATCCTTGGTACCTACCACCACGACTTTCCCAAATTCAAATTCTCAGTATCACAGAAAATCAGGCCTCCATCCTAAACTGTGAACAAAGAGAGATGCAAATGGATGCATGTCAGTATAGCCTTAGTTCTAGAGCATTCTGAGAATGGTAATTATACCACCAAGAAACAGATGTACACCATGTTTCTATCAAACAGGCATGAAGAGTCTCTGAAAATCTTTGGGACATGACTGCTGACGTCTGTTTTGTTCCCCAGCTCCCTGAGGTAAAAGGTGCACACACATTGACAGAACTCTAACTGATGAAGTGAAAAGGTATGATCAACTTTAACTGATTCCTTTGGGGGTTATGTCAAGAAAGACAGCAGCCCCACAGAGCCTTTGTGTTCCATGCTGAAGGCACTATGTTCACTCTAAGTCTTTTAAACTGATGCTCCCTCAGCCTCTGTCCCAGGAACATGCCCCTTGGAGCATATACAAATACTTGACAAGACCCAATTGTTCAGTAAATGCAATATGCATAAAGGTAGCTCAAAATAGCTTGTAATTCTAGAGGGATTAAAAAGTTTCTTATGCTGCCTTGCTCTAGGATTATTTCTGGTGTTGTGACACATTTCTTAATTCTAGATGTGATTGTATATGACCCAGTCATAGCCATTAATATTTAAATATTTTCCATGTAAATAGATCATGCTATAACAATTAAAAACAAGTAAACTGAACAATCAAAAAGATTTCAACAAACTCTCAACTTGGAGAGAATTTTTGATGCAATTTTGCAAATCAGAGAGACAACATGGATGGGTAAATTGACACCGTTTAAGCCCCGCTAGTAAGTCAGAACCATGCAGCCACTCACTCACTCCTTCCTTCCTCCTTCAGGATGGGGATGAGAATTAAAAGATTGTAAACCCCATAGCTCACATCCCCCCTCCTCCACTTTCTCCCTTCCCTGGGTGGAAGTAGGAGGAGAACTGAAAGAGTACAAACCCCATGGGTTGAGACAAGAACAGTTTAATAACTAAAATAAAGCAAAATAAAGTGATAATGGAAAGAATACCAACAATAGTAACACTGAGAACAATGGGAAACAACAACAACAAAAAGATAGGAAAGCACAGATAATGTAAGAAATGCACAGTAAAATTGCTCATCACCCCCTGACTGATACCCAGCCCAACCCAAGCAGCAATTGGTCCCTTCCAGGAAACTCACCCCACTTTATACACCAGGCATGAAGTGCTGTGGTATGGAATATCCCTTTGGCTAATTTGGGTCAGGTGTCATGTCTCTGCTTTCTCTTGGCTTCTTGTGCCCCTCCTCACTGGCAGAGCATGAGACTGAAAAGTCCTTGGTAGGGGTTAGCATTATTTAGCAACAAATAAAAACATCAGTGTGTTATCAGCATTGTTTTCAGACTAAAATCAAACCACAGCACTGCACCAGCTACTAAGAAGAAGAAAAACAACTGTTACAGCTGAAACCAGGACAGTAAGTATATGAAATTTGGCTGAATTTAACCTTCACTAGTAACAAATCTAGTTACATCTTGTAAGGCATGTAAAACAGTTTATCCTGCAAGTATATTCTTGTAATGAGCATATTGTTTAGAAGAGATTTGTGGTTAGTGAAAGAAAAATGCTCACCTTCAGCTGTGATTCTTGTGGCAACATTTTTATTTGTGTTAACATTTTTAATTTGTATTCATTTTAAGGTTTTGACAACAGGGTGAGGGAGGTCCCCCCACCCCTCTACTCACCACTGGTGAGATCACAACTAGAGTGCTTTGTCCAGTTCTGGGCCCTCCAGTACAAGAGAGACATGAACATAGTGGAGAGAGTCTGATTGAGATGAAGAAGGAACTGGAGCATTTCTCCTGTGAAGAATGGCTAAGAGAACTGAGACTGTTTAGCCTAAGAAGAGAAGACTCAGGGGGATCTTATCAATGTGCATAAAAGCCTGAAGGGAGGTGCAAAGAAGATGGAGCTGGGCTTCTATTAGTGGTGCCCAGTGACAAGACCAGAGGCAATGGGCAGAAACTGAAAAGTTGGAGGTTCCCTCTGAACATCAGGAAACACTATTTCAGTGAGGATGATGGAGCACTGGTACAGGCTGCCCAGAGCAGCTGTGGAGATATTCAGAAGCCAACAGAATATGGTGTTGGACAGCTGGCTTTTAGGTGGCTCTGTTTGAGCAAGGGAGTTGAACCTCCAGATGTCCATTACAACCTGAAATATTCTGTGACTCTCACTTTTATTTAGGAACAGCCAACATCTTCAGTTCACAATGTCAGTAATTTTCTGTTTTGAAATGGTTCTTAATTTTGTTAAAATTTTGTTAGCATTCTTGTTACAGAATAGCTTTATTAAATGAGGTTATTTTATTAAATTCCTCTTCTCCTCTGCTTGCACAACTACAGCGTCTGCTGCCAAAACTAAAGAAATTGCTTGGAAAAACTGTTGACCAAGACCTTATTGTGCAACCACACAGCTATAAAGTTCCCTAAGTTGTTCCTCTTCATAGTAAAGTCCTGATGGAAAACTGTTTAGACTTGAAAACCAACAGGTTTGATTTGTGTGCTATTTATAAATTTTAGAATAAGCATCACCCATATCTCCACTCTCTCAGCATCAACTGCTTCATGTAATTACCAATGACAAGTAGCTGTTTTTCTTAGATCCTCAGTAACTTGTGCTAAATACCTATATCATTATAAGTTTCTATTAATTAAAAATCTATCTCGAACAAATTTTAAGGTAAAAATAACTGTATTTATTCCTGGTGGTATCATTATTTTACAAGGTCTGATTCACTCATGTTTAGTAACATTAACATGCCAATTTCTAGGAGGTTTCTTCTTGGATTTTGGATGTGACATGGAAAGAAACATAGAAGCTATTTAAACTACAAAACAAACCAAAATGTTTTAGTAAAATTCTCAACTTTGACCACATAATCAATTCAGTGTTCTCTTCTTAAAGTAAAAAGCAAAGAAAAAAGGTGAATTTCAGGACTTAAAATTGTGGGGTTTTGCTTTTTTTTCCAGTGAAAGAGGTTTACTAATCTCTGAAGATTATTAGGGATTAGGCCCAAGACACCCAGGAAAGTGTAGTCACTTTTAGAACAAGACATGAATTCACAAGTATTTGTCAGACATTACCAGGAGAATAAAATGAATTGAGCCTTTTTTTTATTTTTAATTCTCTTTTCCTTTACAAGTTATCTACCAGTGGAGTTTAATATCTTTTTGTAATTAAATGAACAGTCCTAGATGTTCAACTTGGAAACAGAGGTGAAGCTGTTGGCATAACATGCTAGATATTTTTCATGTGCTGTAATCCAGTTAGGAAAACATGTTTGAAAACAGCAGAAGACAGCAGCAGTATTACAGGCAGAGGCTGAAAAAGGTGATCATGGAGTGACACATATTGTTAACTCTGTGAAGTGATACCTTCCTGGAGAACAGAGTTAATTGGTTTAAGAATACTTTTACCTGGGTATACCTTAGAACTTTAGGGATGTTATTTCTAGAAGCCAAAGTTACACACTGGCCCCATTTAAAGGGTAGTGTAATTTCAGGGCTATTAAATAATTTAAAAAAAATCTATATAATAGGATACACTAAAAAAGTTATTTTTGGCCAAATCTTCAGAACTACAACTCTGCTCCAACTGGTAATTTTCAAGGAGGAAAAAAACTCCATTTAGCTGCAGGTTTGTCTTTTCTATTTCCTCATAATTCTTCACTGCAGACAAAATAGTAGTTAATGAATCCAGAATATTTTCTCCACTGTTTACCCTGCCTTTCTTGCATTAGATTTTAGTAGCAGAGAAGAACTTCTAACAGGGAACCCCAGTGGGAGTGGAGATACTCAATGAAAAGTCAGAAAGAGAGATTTTTAGAATTATAGCATGATTAGAGTTGGAAGGGGCCTTAAAGATTTTTGCTACTGTACATTACATTTTGTGTATATATCTATAATAACTTTTGAAAAAACACACAGTGTGTGTACATATAAACATTAAATAAACTTTTAAAAGTAACTTTTCTATTATTGTGGAGTAAACTCTTGATTAATTTTTGCTGCTTCATATGTTTCTTCCCTGTTCACCCTTGAAATTTGTTTCATAGTTGTTAGTGCTTCCATGTTTTCTAGTCAATAGCTTCTTCCTAGTTTTTGTTTCTTACATTCATATAGGATTAGGTATGGATTAAAATAAAACATAAAACTCTTTAATAAAAATATTTTTGCTAAGCTTAACATTTAATAGTTGAAAGTTTCAGCTTTGGCTAGGAGTACACCTTTATCAAATGTATGGAGACTTCATACTCTGCTGTTCTGCCAGTGGTTTTCACACACTAACAGCTGATACGTGGGAAACAACCTCCAAGATAGATGTATATATATTTGAAGAGGAAATTTAGATATTACTGCGCTATTTGGGACTGACTAGAGAACTTCAGTAAGAGAATTTACTTAAGTCAGAAACCTGTCCCTAGAACAGAGATTTAGGGTAGTGTAATCTGAAAGGCTCTCTTCAAAAGTCAGTCTGCCACTGTATATGGATCCTGGAAGAAAGCAGTTGAGACAGTGCAGGGAAGAAGGATGGAAATATATGCACTGTTCATTCTCCTTTTTGATTTTTGTTAAAATTCTTGATTTCAAGCCTTCTTTATTAAGCCTTTTAGGAAAGTCTGTTTCTTTAGATAATTTCATTAAACCTGCAGACATAGCACATTTGGAAAAGAAAATGAAAAAAAGAAAAATTCAGTAATACATTTTAGTGGTTGCTATTAAGAAGCTAAAACCAACACAACAACAAAAAAAATATTCAAACTCAAGCCCAAAAATATAACAAAACCAAAACTTGATTTTGTCGAGAGCAATTAAATTGAATTTAAGCAATTAAACCCTGTTACTACAAAATAAAATGATTCATACTGATTAAGAGACCTTATTTCAGTTTAATTATACGTGTCTTACATTATTCAACAAGAAGTCTCCCAACAATTTTTATGTGATACATAAAACATTTCTTGTTCCGGCTTCCATTGTCCTCTCTACTAGCTAGACTGTAAGAAAGCACGTGTACTCCTAAAATTTCAACAATCAGTGTTGAAAGATCATTTAAGTTTCCTGCTTTCAACCTTTCAGATACATATTTGTTTCCTTCAGCTTTCATTTGCATTATAGTGAATAGGGTCTCACTTTGAATTCATACATAACCTTTCATCTCAAAAGCTCAAGGCAAGTTTAATGTGTCTCTCTTGAAACCCATAAAACTTTCATTATGCAGCCTGAAGTCCCAGCAGCTGCATGTGATTTGAGAACAACAGATTAGGATTCTAGAGAAAAAATAAAGCAAAAAAAAACCCTGTTACAAAATTTCATCGAAGTGGAGAAGGGCTTTTAGACACTACAATACAAATCAATAGTTAACTAGAGAAATAATAAAAGATAAGGAAAAAGAAACATAGACTATAAACAGCAATCACCCTGTGGGAGTATGCTCCAGGATTCAGAGCACGTTCAAGCATGTCCAAACCTTTTAGTTTGTTCAGAAAGCTTGTGCTCAGCTCCAAGGTACCATTGACTGGTCTTGCTGTGATAATACCTGATAAACCTGCTCTGAACATCCTGATTTAAAATATATAACTAACAATACTAATAAAAAAGGATCATCAGCTACTATTAGCTCTATTGATACAAAATAATGGTCTTTAATCCTAAGATTACCTTAAAGATAAGATATCAGGTGGGAAAAAACGTCATTTTATCTGATTCTGCCACTTAACACTTTATAAAGAGATTATTTAAGGAGATGTAGGGAAAATGACAGAAAGGTTCACATCCTGTTTCCAGTTGTCCCATCAAAACAAAAAGATAAAAAAAAAGAACAATACATTAGACATTACACACTTCTATTCAAAATTTCAAAGTATTATTATCCTTGCTTCATTTTTACATATAGCACATAGATAGGAATCTTTGTACTAAGAAAAAAGAAAGTGCATCTTGATAAAACACCTCTTATTGCAAATTTATAGTAAATTTATGTAGAAGTTAACAATCCTGGGCCATGAGAAACTATCTTCTTCTAATGAAAATAATGGTCAGGTGACAAGATATCCTTCCTTGCTTGATTAGATATATCCACTTCTGAGAATTGTCTAATAATTCACTCACAGTTAGGAATCCAGGTGTATGAAACCTAACTTCTTCTATAAATATACCTCCTATTTGTGGGTTGGAACTAGATGATCTTAAGAGTCTTTCCAACCCTAACCATTCTGTGCTTCCATTATACATACTTTCCAATAGGTTACATTATGAAAAGTGAGGTATAGGTGGTAGCTGTTTTTCAAAAGAAATTTGCCCAAATAAAACCATGTCTATCATTTCCAACACTGAACACAGTTCCCCATCTTCTGTGTACCTGGATTTGATTTTGAAACATGTTTCAGAGACATGCATTGCAAAGATAAAGTACCAGCCTGCATTCATACAGAACACATGTGGATTCTCAATAGACCTATCATTTAAGAAAAATCAGAATAAATTTAAAAAAAGAGGGAAAATAAACTTTATTTCAGTTTCCTTATCTTTGTCTTCATTAAAAAAAATTACTTTGCAGAGTCACAAACACAGTCTTCATATGCAGTTGTCACACCAAAAGAAATTGTCCCATGTTCCAGTACTGAATGTGAAGCTGCATTAGTGAACCTTATTTAATGCACTAATGCATTCTCAAATTGGAGATCAATATTGGCATAACCAAATGGGTTGACAAAGGTGCAGTGACTGATGGTGCTCCTAGCTTTGAGAGTACGCACATATTTGGAAAATGAAGTGACTTCTAAAAGCAACCAATTTACTTGTAGTCAGATTAAAAAACAAAACAAAAAACAAACAAACAAACAAACAATATCAATAACCAAACCAAATAAACAAACAAATAAAAAAGCCAAACAAAAACTCAACAAACCACAGATATCACTGCATAGTTGAGAATATTCCTTTGGTATGCTTCACAAGAATTTCAGTCCAAAGGAACAGACAAAAAGAAAACCCAAACAAACAAAACCACTTCAGTTGTCTTTATGGTTTTCATCATCTATTTTTCAAAACTTGCACAAAACAAGATTCATGGTTATAAGGAGATCAATTTAGGCTTAAATAGTTCAGACTTCCTATTATATAAAATAGGTATTTCAGTCTAAAAGATAATAAAGTGAGAATCCTAAAATCATCTCTTTATTTGAACAACAACTGGTTTAAACTTAACTTTTGATTCCTAGACTGTGCTTTTTTAAATACTACTCAACACACTAATTGATAACAACAAAAGAAAAAAAATCAAAGTAACAACACCATCAAAAAACCCCCAAACCCCAAACAGTGGTATTCCTTAAAATGAGTTTGCATATTCCAAGATGTTACTGGAATAAGGGAATCCCAGTGGATACAATCCAACTGGATCTACACA
The DNA here is from genome assembly GCF_012275295.1 of Melopsittacus undulatus. Lineage (NCBI taxonomy): Eukaryota > Metazoa > Chordata > Aves > Psittaciformes > Psittaculidae > Melopsittacus > Melopsittacus undulatus. The sequence continues at coordinate 72,039,464 of NC_047531.1, forward strand.
CAGTAGAAAACACAGAATTTTTCTTTATTAGAAATTTTAAGTGTAACCTGATTGTTTTGTTTTTTTTAATCCTAAGAATTGTAGCACACTGACTAAAAATATTCTCTGAGAAACTGGGCAGACCTAAAGTAAAACCTGGTGATAATATTTATGATTGTCAACTCATAGCAAAGTCCCTCCTTGTGGTGACAAACTATATCTTTTAAACGAATGAGGTGGTCAATTCCTTTGATGTATCACTAATCATATTGGATTTCAAACAGTCATAATTTAGAGAAGCCTGTTGTTCATATTCTTGCAGGAAATCCAACTAGATTATTCCAGTTGTACTTTGTGGATTTTAGAAAATAACCAAGAAATTATTTAAAGATCAGTCTCCTTCAGAAACTGGCACATCTTCTGTTTAAAACAATTACTGAGATTTTTTACTCAACCTGACAATTAATGACACAACTGCTGTTTTACCTTTATACCTTTCATTTTGATACATTAATTTGCATAAAGAGCAAGCCATTCACTATTTTGATACCATTGGAAAATCTCCAAAATATTTAAGTTGGCTGTGTTTCAGTTATTTTTTGTGCTATAGATAAGTCAGCATCTGAAGAAGACATCAATTCACTTTAGAAAACTCAGACTTAAAAAGCCTTCTGTAGTTGAATGGCGGTTTTGACATACTGTTTACATTTTTTTTTAGGGACACATATACACTCTCCAAGGAATCTAGCGACTGTATTTAAAATAATTTACAATTCATATGGTCTACCTCAGTATAAAAAGAGCTTATTGACTCCTTCCCTTTCTAAGAGGTAAAATGAACAATAATTTCTTCCTAATAATTGATTTTAAAATTTCATTTTACTTTACATCCACCCCCACCCCCCCCAAAAAAAAGACATTTTGAAAGCAGTCAGTTTGACTATATAATTTTTTGCTCCCAACTCTATTTTTAAGTACCAAATTTAATTTTAATGGAATTCTCTTTAAAGAACGTGGGGGAACATGAGAGATGGAGAATAACAACAAAATGAACACAAACTCCAGTGAAATATGCACATATACTCATTTAAATGCAGCATAGAGGAAAACTTATTTTATTCTCCCAGTGCTGTTTCTATTATGTAATAAATTAATATGGCAGTGTCCTTCTCACTGGTGAAAACAAAATTGGTTCTTTCAAAAATATATTGCCTGTATATTTAAAAAGGATGAAATTCAACAAGAGCAAGTGTAGAGTCTTGCATCTGGGGAAGAACAACCCCATGTACCAGTACAGGTTGGGGATTGACCTGCTGGAAAGGAGTGAAGGGGAAAGGGACCTGGGGGTCCTGGTGGATAGGAGGATGACCATGAGCCAGCAATGTCCCCTTGTGGCCAAGAAGGCAAATGGCATCCTAGGGTGCATTAGAAAGGGTGTGGTTAGCAGGGCAAGAGAGGTTCTCCTCGCCCTCTACTCTGCCTTGGTGAGGCCACATCTGGAATACTGCATCCAGTTCTGGGCCCCTCAGTTCAAGAAGGACAGGGAATTGCTTGAAAGAGTCCAGCACAGAGCCACAAAGGTGATGAAGGGGGTGGAACACCTCCCTTATGAGGAGAGGCTGAGGGAGCTGGGTCTCTTTAGCTTGGAGGAGACTGAGGGGTGACCTAATCAGTGTTTACAAATATGTAAAGGGTGGGTGTCAGGATGATGGAGCTAGGCTTTTTTCACTGATATCCAGTGGTAGGATAAGGGTGTAAACTGGAGCATAGGAGGTTCCATGTTAACATCAGGAAGAACTTCTTTACTGTAAGAGTGACAGTGCACTGGAACAGGTTGCCCAGGGAGGTTTTGGAGTCTCCTACCTTGGAGATATCCAAGGCCTGCCTGAACAAGTTCCTTTGTGATGTACCCTAGGTTACCCTGCTCTTACAGGGGGGTTGGACTTCCAACCCTTGGGATTCTGTGATTCTGTGAATTCTTCACACACACGAATTGTTTGTATTTCCACAGATTTTTGAAAAGACTTCCTCACCATCACTACCACGTAAGTCTGTCTCTCTCATTGTTCACCTCCATCCCCATCTCCATACACCACCAACATCAAATCACAGGTTTATTAATGCTTATCATGAGTATTATTTTAATATTACACTTTTGACATTTTTAATAACCTTTTAAACAATTATTTTTTTAAAGCAAAACACTGTAAACACTGTGACAGCAAATTCCCTTTAGTGGTGTGTGGCATCTTCATCAACACCTGTTGCAGATCATCTTTAGTAACCTTTTTAACAGCTGTCTAGGAAAGAGGAATTCAGCTTCTAACCAAACGTGGGAGGCAAGAGATAGAAGGAGGAACATGAGAAAATGAACCTATCTCACTTGGTCAAAGGGTCATTTCATGTTTATTGTGGCTTGTTCCTTACTATGTTCTACTTATCTATATCGAAGAATGGCTCAACTTGTCTTACATGAGTTCAGCAGAGCACAGCTGTTGCTTTCACAGCAGTCAGCAAAAAATTGCCCTGGAATTTGCCCTCCTTGTGCAAAAGTTTGTCCACTTCTTTATTTTGTAGTGCTCCATGAAATGATAAACCATGGACATCACATTCAACTGGACATGATGACATACTGGTAAACCAGACAGAACATCCTCACTGACCCTTCTTGAGGAATACCATGCACAGCTGATCCCATCTGCAAGCTACATACTAAAATGTATGGAAATGAAAATGCCTCTTCACACATCTTGAGGAGCAGGAGCTCCCTGTAATACTTACAGTTATGAAGAGATGGAAAAGTCTCATTGTCAAGAATATGCCACTGCTACACACTTTCATTGCTAAACAAGCTGCACTGAGTTTTTGAATGCTTGGAAAGTGAAGGCAAAAGGAGAGAAGCATTTCATAACCAAAATGCTCTCAGCTAATAGTTTTGTTTTCTAAATAAAGGCAAAGCATCCCTACCTATGCTTGCTGTTGTCCATGAGACTGCTGGTGAGAACTGGGCAAAAGTCTTCCCAGTATCTATATTCCTTTTCAAGGATCTTTTGCAAGGTCCAGGGTGCGGATCCTGATACAGTGCCAGAGGCTATGGTCTCTTCCAAGCTCTTCCACATGGTGTTCTTAGACTCCAACATGCAAAGGTCCAGCCAAGTGGTAGGCTTAATGGTGTGCTCCCACTCAGAGAGCTTTTCACATTCTCCAAATTACATTTGCCCTGAGGTCTATTGCCTGATCTTCAAAACAACAGCTTTCACCTTTTTGAACCATAGGAAGCACCTGAACCCATCAGTAGTGTGGAAACAAAACTGTGTAAGCTGTACTTTTTCCCTTCAACACATATCTTCTGTGTGCTACAGGCAACAACTTTATTTGCTAGTACACAAATGGCAAAAGCAGCACAGCTGACTATTTCTGTTTATATTACATGTATTTTCTCTTCCTTCCTTTCTTTCAGGCACCTCCCTTTTCCCTGTCTCATCCTTTGAGTCTCCACAAGGACAATTTCCAATACAATTTTGGAGGCCTGCACAGAGTTCATGCATGAAAGCAACTAACATTAAACAACCTTATTTGAAGAAGTATGACTATCCCTTTTTAAATAAAAAAAAATAATAAAAAAATAAAACCTGGAGTACCTTGTTACCAGTATTAAATAAAAAGTTTTTAATTATATGTTTTATTCTTACAACAGTTTATTTAAAACATTTATGGATAAATATATTGTATTTACCAGAAATTTCAATGAATTATATGCAATTGTACTGATTTTGTTACCTTTCATCATTCTGAAACATTTCATACAGTACAACAAGACAGAGCAAGTGAAGTAATTTCATTCTTTACATTTTTAATAGTTTAGATTATTATTATGTTAAAGCAACTTCCTCCTCCCCTCCCCCCCATGTAGTTATATTTAATATAGCATGCTTTGTGTGGGAGATCTTCTACTTCTTTCACCTGAGTGCCAATATATCTGATGTATCAGCGCCATTAAAGCTGCTAATACTTTTGCAGCCTAAATCAGACTTCATAACTAAATCTATTCAGTTAATAACACATTTCGTGAGACTATGTCCCCAAAATAAATAGGAATATAAACCACTTTGGATTAAATATTTTCTTGCTATATTATACTTGGTCTCTGACTCTTGCTTCTGCTTGAAGATGTAAACAGAATACATAGCAGGGTCAGTAAAAACAACAAGAAATTATTCTGGGGCTCTAGCATCATGTGGCAACACACTCTGTGATTAATGATTTTTCCTCTTTTCTCCCTTCTTTCTGTCAAAACATGGGGTTTTTTTACTTTTCTTTATAATATAAATTTCCTCTTTCTCACAGCTATAAAGCTCCATCACTTCTTCAGTAACAAGAGGCCTGATGCTAACTATCAATTGAATCTAATTAATCAGGATCTACAAAACAATAATTGTTTTATATCTGAGCTGAGGAATACAATGTGATTCAGGTAGTGTTTGGCAGCCACCTGAAATCCTGTTTATACACGAATCACCACTGCTGTCAACAGGGAAATGCTACTAGTAAAGCCATTTTATTTTAAAATTTCACCCATAGCTACATACTCTCTATTGGGAAGCAAAAACAAATGAAGGTTTAGTACAAGTATTGTTGATTTATTCAACAGTTGCTATAAAGCATGTCAGTTAATCTAACTGCTCCTTAGCTCTGCCCATTTCTAGTTTATTACTCTGCTATGTCCTTGCAATATATGTTTAAGAAGAAATCAAATTACTACTAGTGATAGAAAATAACAATAAGTAATCACTCATCTTTCATTTCCTGTAGTTTCTCACAGCAGTAAACCATGGTAGGCGTATACCCATATGTACATGACTAACCTCATATTTTTCAAAGCTCTGAAATCATGCATCTACAATATGCTAAGCTACCAAAGGCAGCTCAGAAATGCAGTTTCCTATTAAGATGGACAAGCATGCAAATTCAAGACTTGAATATGGAAACGTTTAGGCTGATGACCAAATAGACTTATACAAGGAGCTCTATGGACATCAAGAAATTATTTAAGTTGAACATATATATAACTATGTGCAAAGTTGATTTTCCTTTTTTTCCCTGACTGCAAAAATTATTAGATAGTACGTGTGTTGTTTCTAAGGTATTATTTATTCCCATGAAGCAAAGACAAAGTAAGAGAAACCTGAGCAGATGGCACTAACAAAGAATGTTGTTGCCCAGTAGTCATTTTATCATAACACAATTCCACAATATTACCTACACCATAGGTTTTCAATGAGCTATCATAAAATCAATATCATGTACTCTTTATTTTCACTTAAGTGAGAGACCATTTATCAGAGACTGGAAGATCAGCTGTCAGAACAGCAAGTATAATTTAAAAGCTTCTATTTGTACATTATCACTGGAATAAGTCAAGCTTTTCAGATACTACCAATTCTTCACAAGTACTTTGCGCTTTTATTTATTCCTCAACTAACAATTAAAAATTTTGAGGGCAGGGGAAGTAGGGAACAACCATAACATTAAGTGGCTGCATCTCACATAACAACACTTTACTTTTTCTCTATTAAGCAGAATATTTTTTTCCCTCTATTTTCAGTTTTTCACTAATTCTCATAGTTTTTGCAAGTCATAGGATTACTTAGCAAGGGAAACAACATCAGTACATTAGCTCAAGTAGGCAGGAAGCTTTTAATCCTGCATGGTTTCCTGCAAGGACAAACCAACCAGAACTCTGGGGATTTCAACAAAAGGGGAGGAACATCAGCCTTGAGGGAATACTGTTACACTGCATGATTTCTTATATAGAAAAAAAATGAGAGAGGTATTCACAAATGACCACTTTGGGAGTGCTAAACTAATTAAGCTATAATATACTACAAAAAATAATTTGTTTATACTACTAAAACTCTGTGGAAATCTGGTTCAGCAATAAAGCCCAGCTGTTGCTAGTCACTATATTTTGATTTTGGAGTTCTTGCAGTTCAGATAGAATTAAAGGGATGCAGCTGTGAACTGTTCTGACTAGCAACAGTTTGCACCTGGGGTGAAGTAAACATAAGCTGAGCTGCTACTATTTTCCCTTTTCATTTATAATGCATTTTTTCTACTTGTATTTTCATAATCAAAAAGCTATTATATCGTTAACACTAATAAGGAATAGGAAAGCTGGTATGAGAAAAGGTTCTTCCAAATTCTCCAGCTGGCCGAACAAGATAGTTACATATAGAACTTCATTTTACACATGGAATCTACCCATTCTACCTTTAAACCAACTCCACTGTGAGAGTCTTTTGAAGAATCACAGTGGAATAAGCACACAGATTTGTAGATATTTCCTTGTAAAATCTTGTATTACTGATTTCCCATGTTCTGCAGACACCAGCAACTGAGACTAAAATTGCTGTAGGAGCATGAAGACATAATGTGAAATTCTACAAGCTAATATTTTATATTAATTTTGGTGTTAATATTTCTTAGTATTGCAGACTTTGCTACCTGCAAGAGCAAGGCAATAAGAGATATAACTAATAAAAAGATTGTAACTTATTTAAATTAATGAGTTGGAAATAAATCAGCTTTTCATCCTATTTTTCACACCAAAAACTTCTGCAATGTAGATCATAGCAAAATGAGAACAGTTATTAAATAGAAATGCCTCTTGCATTGCTGTTTCATAGTAGCAATTCAACCTTTCCCCTAATTAAAGATTATGCCTCCTTCTACCAACAAAGATATTCTCATACCACAACTACAAATTCTATTATTCTGCTGCTTCTTTTCACAAAATAATATTGTGATAAGAACCTTGAGCAGTCTTAAAATTACATACAAGTCATGGAATTAACTGTCACTTTATTAAGCAGAGCATCATCATAATTAGTGTCAGACCGTCAAAAAGCAGAGAAATACATTTTGTGAATCAGCACTGTGGACTTTCAAAGAGAGATAGAAAAGTGAAACAGATGTATTTAAAAAAAAAAAATAAACCAATGTATATACATCCTCAGCATTAGGCACTAATTTTCACTAATCAGTCATTCCATACAGACCCCACCCCATATCCCAGAGAGGAGAGAGAGTGAAAAACAGCCAGCTTACCCAAAGGAAGCAAATATATCCTCCATGTCACTGGCAAAAGTGTCCACAGTTCACAAAGACTGAAGTGGTAGGATGAACTGGGCATTGAGGACATTGATATTCTGTGTGTGTGTTTGTTTTGTAACATGTGAGTAGTTCATTGAGATTGTTTACCTAGGAATTATTTATGTAGCTGTTTAAAGAACTGATGTCCACTTAACCCTTAGGGAAGTTAAAACTCTACAGAAGTAGATTACTGCTACTGGAAGACCACTGGGTAGACAAGGATAAAGAAAAGAGCTGTGGAAGGAGTCTGATTTTCAGCTGATAGGTGACACAAAATAAGTCAATCATAATTAATTCCAGTCTAAGAGTAGGATTTGTTTGGTATGTTAGGAGTCTGGGGGGAGGGAGGTGTTTGGTTTTTTGTTGTTGGTTTGTTAGTGATTTTTTGGTTTTGCTTTTTTCCCAGTAGTATAACCTCTTTTAAAATTGAACTCTGTAAATTAAGCAGTTAGAGAGAAAACTTTCACATTCAAGGGAAATATAAATCATTACTCAACTGTTAGTAATTTAATTTTACTAGCCCACATTTCATTTACTAAAAAATTTTAAGTCAAAGTTTTTCCTAAAAAAAAAAAGGTGGGAAAAATAAAAAGATTATTCAGACAATTCTCAGTCATGTAGCATGATTCATTCTCATATGACTCATTGGCCTGGATTTTGCCTGGTAGTAAGTTCTTCCCTTAAATCCTTTCTCTGCTTCCATTCCTTGCCTCTGTAAATCAGGCAGCCAGCCTGCCAGCTAGCACACTGATGGAAGTCCCACTAATGTGAATTTTTTCGTAACCTTTTTCTTCACGGTCATGCTTGTTCTAATAATCTTAAATTAATCAAAATGGGTAAACAGTAAACTACCACCTGTCTCAAGCTGGAGTTTCTTTCTCTGGGACCTGCTGCTCCTGCTTCTATGTTATAGTATGTGCTCTGCCAACTTTTTCATTTGACTAGTGAAGTAATCCATTTTTTTATGTTTTGCCCACAGATATAATACAGCTAATACTAAATGTCACACTAACATAGAAGTCGCAGGCAAAATGTAAGAGCTATGGCCCTTCTATATACTTTGAATACATAGAGAATAAATACATATATTGAATGAGTTAGAATCCTCCATCACATCTCAAAACACACCTTGCCCACAACTGCTGGGGTAAGCTGTCAGTGATTAACATCCAGCTGAATTGGGTAGCACTGATCAACACTCTCTGAGCCCAGCTGCCTAGCCAGCTTTCAATCACCCTCACTAACCACTTTTATAACCTGTCCTTTGTCAGTGAAGGTGGGAGATATTGTCAAGTCTCAGCTATCTCCCTCAGCACTAGTAGGTGCCAACCCATCAGTCCACATGAACTTACGTATGTCTGGTTTAAGTTGTCTGCAAAACGGTTTCCCTTCAGGTTTTCTTCCTTGCTCCAGACTTTCTCTCTGGTCTCATAGACTTGGGATTCCTGAAGGCTGATCTTATTGTTAAAGGCAAAGAAGGTGCTGATTACCTCTGTATCTTCAATGTCCTCTATCACCAGGTCCCCTGTGTCATTCAGCAGTTAGTCCATGTTTTCCCTAGTATTTCTTTTTCTGTTTATGTATTTTCCTTTCCTGTTAAAATCTCTTGACAGGTTCAAGTCTAGATTGACCTTGGCTTTCCTCACATTGATCCTACACAATCAAACAACAGCTCATTCTGGGTCACTTTGCTTGATTTTTCACTGGTTGGGATGGACCTTTCTTGAGTTTGGAGGAGGTGAATATCAACCAGCTCCCCTAGATCCTTCTTCTTTCCAGGGCCATATCCTACAGTTGGGGTTTTTTTCAGCACATCTCTACTTTTTGAATATAAATATTCTTTTAGTTTTTCATTCAGTTGCTGAGGTGAGTAGCTTGAGAGAGGGCCCCGTCAACACCTGAGCAGGGGAAGCTCAGCATTCAGGAGCCTCAGCTCAAAGCGGCAAGAGGCACAGAGAGAGCCTCAAACCCTGGACAAGACTTCCCTAGGAGCCGGCAGCTCAGCTGATGTGAGCAAGAACTGTCAGGAGGCGGAGCGACACCAGCCCTGAGTGGGTAAAAACCTGCCCAGGGAGCGCGAGCGACTAAGAGCGTGGTGAAAAGGGCAGGTCGAGGCAGTTTGTAGCAGGCAGGTGAGTGGGATGGTGAGTACTTGCCTTATGATCAGGGCCCGGTCTGGGAGCTCTGCTCTGGCTGCTCCGGCGGTGGCAGCGTAGGCACCCAGACAGAGCCGATGAGAGGGGAGGTTGCGGTGCAGAGCTCGGAGTGTAGAGAGTGCCTGCACTGGTCTGGTGAGGGGAGAGTGCAGAATGGGCAGGGCTGCACTCCGTGCTCCCTGATGGAGGTTCTGCTGCAGCGGGTGGCTGAGCTGCGGGATGCTGTCAGTAAGCTGCAAGATGTCAGGGGAGCTGAGAGGAAGCAGGACTGCTTGCTCCAGGCCCAAAACATCACAGGGGCCTCAAGTATCCCCTGTAGCTCATGGAGGAAAAAAGGAGGCTGTTAACTCAGGAAGCTGGGAAATAGTAACAAAAAAAACCCCACCAAAACAAAAAAACAGCAAAACAAGGAGGAAGAGGACAATTAAAAACAAGGGGCATCCTCCTAATTCTGTTGTCCCCACCCAGAACCACTTTGCAGTTCTGAAGGGGGTTAAGGAGGAAACACACTCGCACCGGAAACAACCTGCTGGGGTACTGGTAAAGAAGATCATTACCGGTGCTGCCAGGAAAAAACTGCTGGTCATAGTGGTAGGGGACTCTACTTTGAAAGGCACAGAGGCACCCATCAGTCAGATTGACCCAGTCTCAAGGGAGGTGTGTTGCTGCCAGGGGCGCTAATCAGGGGTGTTGCAGACGGGTTGCCTGGTCTAGTTAAGTCCCACTGACTATTGCCCACTTCTAGTGATCCATGTGGGTGCTAGTGATATAGATAGCAGTAGCACGGAGAACGTAAGGACTACAGAGCCCTGGGAGAGGTGGCTAGGGGCTCTGGAGTTTTTTCATCAATACTCCAGGATAAAGGGGAGGACCTTAAAAAGGCTAGGAGGATTGTCTAGGTTAATAAATGTTTAGAACAATGGTGCTATAGTCAGGGGTTTGGATATCTAGAACACAGAATCAATTTAGGAGGCCAGGTCTACCGGGGATGGTGGAGCTGGTCTGATAATGAAGGGGAAGAGGTATTTTGGTAGGAAGCTTGCCAGACTGGTCAGGAAAGCTTTAAAGTAGATTTGCTGGGGGAAGGGGGCATCATTCCATCCCAGCTCTCCCAGTCAGTTGCCAGCACCTATAATAAATGCTCGGAGCAATGTAGAGATATTCCAGCTGCTCTAGCCAATGAGCCGGCTTCATTTGGAGCTCGGCTCCCGTGCCTCTATGCAAACACTTGTAGTATGGGAAACAAACAAGAGGAATTAGAGATGTGTGCAAGTCTATGGGGATATGATATAATAGGCATCACAGAAACATGGTGGGATGGCTCCTGTGACTGGAGTGTTGGAATGGAATGTTAAAGGCTCTTTAGGTAAGACAGGCCCGGCAGGCGGGGAGGGGGAGTTGCTATTTATGTTAAGGATAGGCTGGAGAGTATGGAACTCTGTCTGGGGACAGCTGAGCAGTCAACAGAGAGTTTGTGGGTCAGGGTTAAAGGGAGAAAGCTATGAGGACATTAATGTGGGGATCTGTTACAGGCCACCTGATCAAGAGGAATCTGTGAATGAAGCACTCTATAGACAGATAGGAACAGCCTCATGCTCGTGGGCCCTTGTTTTCATGGGGGACTTCAACTACCCTGACATCTCTTGGAGGGATGCTGCAACCCAGCACAAGCAATCCATGAGGTTTGTTGATTGTAGGAAAGACAACTTCCTTCTGCAAGTAATAGAGGAGCTGACAAGGAGAGGTGCCATGCTTGACCTCGTCCTCATCAAGAGGGAAGGACTGGTTGGAAATGTGGCCCTCCAGGGCAGCCCTGGTTTCAGTGATCATGAGACGGTCAAGTTTGAGGTCCCCCACTACCCTGGACTTAAAAGAGTAGACTTTGACCTCTTCAGGAACCTGCTTAGTAAGGTTCTGTGGGTTATAGCCTAGGGGGCAGGGGGGCCCAAGACTGCTAGTTGATATTCAAGGATCACTTATTCAGGAGTGTTTCATCCCAGCTAGAAGGAAGTGCAGCAGGAGGGCCAGGAGACCTTCTTGCATGGAAAAGGAGCTGCTGTGGAAACTTCAAAGCAAAAAAGAGGCTTATAAAACGTGGAAGCAAGCACAGGCATCCTGGGAAGAATACAGGGATGTTGCCAGGGAAGCTATGCAGGTTAGGAAAGCCAAGACCCAGTTAGAATTAAACTTGTCAAGGGATGTGACAGATAACCCTGGGTTTGGAGAAGGCTGAGGTTCTTAATGACTTCTTTGCCTCGGTCTTCACTGGCAAAGGCTCTGATCACACCACCCTAGTCTTGGAAGACAAACACAGGGACTTCGAGAATTAAGACCTTGGGCCCACTGTAGGAGAGGATCTAATCTGAGACCATCTTGAGAACCTGAATGTGCACAAGACCATGGGACCTGATGAAATCCATCTACGGGTCCTGAAGGAGCTGGCAAATGAAGCTGCTAAGCCACTGTCCATTATATTTGAAAAATCATGGCAGTCAGGTGAAGTTCCAGACTACTGGAAAAAGGGAAATATAACCCCCATTTTCAAGAGGGAGAAAATGGATGACCCAGGGAACTACAGACCAGTCAGTCTCACCTCTGTGCCTGGCAAAATCTTGGAGCAGATCCTCCTGGAAGGCATACTAAGGCATGTGAAAATCAATGAGGTGCTTGATGACAGCCAGCATGGCTTCGCTGAGGGGAAATCCTGCCTGACCAATTTGGTGGCCTTCTATGATGTGGCTACAGAACGGATGGACAGAGGTAGAGCAGTTGATGTCATCTACCTGGACTGGTGCAAAGTGCTCAACACTCTCCCACAGGACATCTTTGTCTTTAACTTGAGAGACATCAATTTGATGGATGGATTACTTGGTGGATAAAGAACTGGCTGGATGGCTGCACGCAGATGGTTCTGGTCAATGGCTCAATGTCCGGCTGGAGACCAGTAATGAGTGGTGTCCCTCAGGGATCAATGTTGGGACTGGTCTTGTTCAACATCTTTGTCGGTGACATGGACAGCAGGATTAAGTGTGTCCTCAGCAACATTGTCAATGGCATCAAGCTTTGTGGTTTAGTTGATAATGTTGGAGGGAAGGAATGCCATCCAGAGGGACCTTGACATACTTGTGAGGTGTGCAGATGCCGATATTATGAAGCTTCACCAAGACAAGTGCAAGGTCCTACACCTGGGTCAGAACAATCCCAGGCACAGCAGTTGAGCAGAGAAGAGATTCAGAGCAGCCCTGTGGAGAAGGACCTGGGAGGGCTGGTTGAGAGAAAATGAACATGAGCCAGCTTCAGTGTGCTCACAGCCCAGAAAGCCAACCATATCCTGGGCTGCATCAAAAGGAGTGTGACCAGCAGGTCAAAGGAGGTGATCCTGCCCCTCTACTCTGCTCTCATGAGACCTCACTTGGACTATTGTGTGCAATTCTGGTGCCTTCAACATAAAAAGGACATGGAACTGTTGGAACAAGTCCAGAGGAGGCCACGAGGATGATCAGGGGACTGGAGCTCCTCCCGTGTGAAGACAGGCTGAGAAAGTTGGGGCTGCTCAGTCTGGAGAAGAGAAGGCTGTGTGGAGACCTCATAGTAGCCTTCCAGTATCTGAAGGGGGTTTATAAGGATGCTGGGGATGTACTCTTCATTAGGGACTATAGTGATAGGACAAGGGGTAATGGGTTAAAAGTTACACAGGGGAAGTTTACATTGGATATAAGGAAGAAGTTCTTTAGTGTAATGGTGGTGAGGCACCGGAATGGGTTGCCCAGGGAAGTTGTGAATGTTCCATCCCTAGTGGTGTTCAAGGCTGTGTTGGCCAGAGACTTGGATGACATGATTTAGTGTAAGGTGTCCCTTCCCATAGCAGGGGGGGTTGGAACTAGATGATCTTAAGGTCTTTTCCAACCATAGCTATTCTATATTTCTATGATTTTATAAAGAACCTAGCTGACTAATTCAGGATGGTGGATTCTATTTAAATAAAGCACCTACAATTTATATTCTTTTGCAATACCAACAGCAACAACAATAAAAACATGTTGTTATTGCTGATTTTATTGTTGTTGCTGCTGTTATTACTGTTTTATTATTATTATTAATATTATTATTATCGAAAGACTTGTAATTACTTCTGTCATTTCAAGGTGAATTTCACTCAACATGGATCAGATCAATGGAAATATTATTTCTGTTTTCTGCTGTCCTCTGATATTGCTGTTTGTAATACACGTTTTCAATTCTATAAATAAAAATATCATCTTCCAGTTCTAGGTCTTTCAAAATCCCATTACTGAAATACAGACACAAATGTCAGTTTAAAACCAACAACAATACTTTTGCTTACAAACACATACCACACAAAAATTCTTAGTGAAAGCAGTAAAATAAAATTTCATTGTGATGGGGATTTCAGAAGGGAGATAAGCAGGAAAGTACAGAACTTCAAAACAGTGCAGCATAGGGGAGCACTGTCTATAGAAGAGTTTATAATGAGCAAGGCAAAGGACTACACTTTATCACATAGTGCAGGTTGCATGGTAGCAAAAGATGGTTCTTTGGTGCCAGGCAGAGGCATCACAGCGAGCTTGGCAACACAGGAGAGCACTGATTAAAAAGCTCTGTGCTTGAAATAGACAGTGATCTGATTCTTTTTTTTTCCTTTTAAGTCAGCTGCCTACAGAGGTTCCATTTTGACTGTACGTTTTTGTAGTCTATCCCCAGGGGTCTTGTTTTGTTGTTGTGTTAATTAAAAGCTGCCAAAACTACTGGGCTGTAAAATATACCAATGTACCTGTAATCTATTTGTCTTTCAAAAAAATCTCCTCAGAACTCCTGAATTTCTATCTTACTAAAATATTCACATAATTTAAACTTTAAACTTGTTTTTATACTGGTCTAATGCTTATCCATCTTGAGTATGATGATGATTTTTTTTTTTTTGAACATAAGGTAATATCTTTTGAACTGAAAAAACAAAATGCAACGTACAAGAGGTGGAAATGATAGACAACAAAAGAGAAGCATTTCTCAGATACCTTGGGATAAATTCAAGAACAAAGCCTAGCTGGAGCTAAACCTAGCAAGGGACATTAGAGGCAAAGAAAAAGGATCCTACAGTTAAACTAATTGCAAAAAAAAACAAGTTCAGGGAAAGAGAAGGTTTGCCAGTGGGTGAGGGAACCAACAAGTGAGAGGTGACATGGAAAAGACTAAGCAATTCAGTGCCTTTATGTCTTGGTCTTCTTAGACACTGCTATCTTTCAGACTTCTGTACATAACAGCATAGTCTGGGAAGAGTGAGATGTAGCAGCAGGGAGAAAAAACTCAGAAGTACCTGGAGAAACGAGGTATGTTTAAATTCATCAGCTTGAACAGCCTCAACATTTCATCAGCTCTTTCATCTTGCAGGTGCTGACAGAATTGGTGGATCATGACTTCAAGGCTGAAGGATATCTTCTGCGGGAAAGAGTGACAAGCAGAGACTGGGCAAAAACTTCATGATATGCACATCATTAAGAAAGGCAAGGAAAATCTGGATAACTATATGTTGGTCAGTCACTTCCCAGTCCTTGGAATGTACGTTTGGGATACATTTCCAGGTATGTGCAGGACAAGGGAGTAACCAGGAAAAGATTTACCAATGGCAAACCAGGCTGAATGAACTGATTGCCATTTATAGCAAAATGGTTATATGGATAAAGCAGAGGGCTGGAAGTTCCATACCTTAACCTCTTTAAGCCTTTTGACACTGTGTCCCATATGTAAGATGAAGAAATACAGGCTAGAATTGACTGTTAGGTTGGTTCATAATCAGCTGGAGTGGAGTCAATGCTTTAATACCTGGCTGGTGGCCTGTAATAAGTGGAGGATGTCTCAGATAAATACCAGAGTCCCTTTTTTAAAACATTCTCATCAATAGTTTAGATGATAGAGTACACCACCAACAGACTTACAGATGACACTAAATTAGGGAAGTGACTGAAACAAGAAACAGTAGATCTTTAGTTTGAAATAAACCTGAGGACTCAGCTAGCAGAAACCTTGCAAAGTTCAACAAAGAAAATTGCATTTTTGCATCTGGTTGAGAAAAATTTCAGTATGGGCTGAGGGCTGACTGGCCCTACAGTTGGACTGGACATGAGCCAACAGCTCCTATACAGATGGCATGAATATGCGAATACTCATTCTTATTATGAACAAGGCTAATTGTGTCCACTAGGAGCACTGTGGCCAACACTTTAAGGGAGCTTATATTCTCCTCTAATTAACATTGGTGAGGCTACACACCTGAAACACCAGAAATAGTCTGTGGTCCCCTAGTTGTTGAGTGATATGAAGAAGCAAGAGGAGAATTTGTTATGAAGATCAGTCACCTCTATCACATGGCTTTTAAGTTGAGAGAGCTGGCTTGCTTTCATGAGCTGAAGAGAAGGCTAAGGGAAGACATAGCTGCAGCCAGAAATAAAGGAACCAAACATTTCTCATTACTGGTGCATGACATAAAAAGAGGCAACAGCAAAAAAAAAAAAAAATGTGGCTTGGGAGCTTTTTTTTTTTTTTTGGTGTGTGTGTTGCAGCAGTGCATTGGTCAGACAGACAGACAAATAAGTTCAAGAATCACCTAGGCAAATCTATCTAATGTCTCTGTCAGGGTTTGATTAGAGAGAAACCCCAGTATTAGACCCTGTTTCATTTGTGATCCCAAGAGTGAAATTAACACACAAACGAGGTCAAGTACCATAACTGATCAGTTTTATTATGCAAAGACAATTATTATGAAAAAGGGAAATTATTGTAACAAAGGGAATAGCAATAGGACAGATTGAAAAAAGGGTGGAAATGAAGCAAGAATTTGGGGTGCAGAGAAAGAAAGAGAGTCACCACTGTGGATCCAGTTGTGTCCCGGAGATCTGTCAAAGTTGGTGGTGGTGGGAGTCCTTCAGGGTTTGTAGTTGATATCAGAGCAGAGTGCTCTCCAAGAGTCCGTAGTAGTCGTCAGAGGTGGGTGTCCTCATGGGGGTGTCCTTCTAGAGTTTGCCCCTTGAAAGTACCCTCATAGAGGCATCCTGATGGAGGTGTCCATATGAAGGTGCTTGATGGAGTTGTCCTCAATGGTGAAGATTTTTACCCCTTTTATTATGAGTTGGGGGGGAGTACCTCTGTTCTTCATGTCACATGTTGCAGATTCTTTGTGGATCAGTTTCCCTGGTCTTGCAGCCAGCTCTTCAGCTGCACATCAGCAGCAATTCTTGGGATAATGGACAGCAATTCCTCACAAAAATCAGCAAGATAGTGGAAAGAAGAGTCTTATCAGCTCTTTCCCACTCATCTCTTAGGCAATGGACCTTGGAGTCTTATCTCGGCTCCTCCCATCCATCTCTGAGACAATGGTTGATGGAATCCCATTTCAGCTTCTCTTACAGCTTTGAGACAATGGACAGTAAAGTCTGATTTCAGATCAGTCTCTTACAGGCTGTCCTGATCAAGTGTTGTTGGTAGTCATCATCTGAACTGGCAGTTGGACCTGATGACATCCTGAAGTGATTTCCAACCAATATCTCTGTTTCTGTGTGCTGTGATCTTATTACATCTCTGCATTCACATAAGAAATAAGAAACACAAAATTTCTCTTCTTCAAAGAGATTTTATCAATATTACATATTTTTGGCCACTCTGCCTTAATTTCTTGCTGTTACTAGGATGAAGTTGACAGGTACACCCAAAAAATCTAATAATACTTATAATACAAGTTCTGGAGTCAACTGTATTAGAAAATAACAAACAAAATTGAGAAAATACATTTTATATGGTGCAACATTCTCTTTTACATGTACAGTAACATAATAAAACCTAAAAGAAAAATATGTCATGGTTCTAAAATCTATGCATGTAATTTTTTAGGGTAAATGAAAAACTAATGATTGTGAATTACAGAAATATTTAAATATGGAAAATCACACTAGATGTTAACTGTATAGAATTAAGGAATAAATTGTTGTGTATGTTCAGATGGGGAATATATTAAAAAGTATATTTAACCAGACAGACAAATGGTTAAATCTGATGAGTGATTCATATGATCCTATGACAGACAGAAACATAAGAACTACTAACAAAATAAAATGTATTGCTTCATCTGTACATATACTTCAGTTACTCAAAAGAGCAGAGGATGAAACTCTGGCCCAGGTACAATCACAAAGTGTTTTTTGTCATTGAGTGCTTGGATTAAACCCAAAAAGGTTTGCTAGCTGTAACCTCCTGTAAAAACAGCTTATGTAGAAGACACTGACAGTAATTCTTTTACAGATTTTTTATTAGTTTAGTATTGTAAAATCAAAGCCTAAAGCAGAATCAAGTCCTGATTTTTATTTTTGACTGTTAAACATATAATAGAAACAAAGTATGAAATTACTGTCTCTAAGGTCATTACTGCAAAGTATAAGGTCCCATTATATGTCTAGTGGCATCAAGTCATACATTAATGCTGCTAATTAATTTACATATCAACTGAAGCAAAGCTTTTGTAGCTGCAGTCTAAATCTTACTGTACAATTAGTAGTCTGGAGCTGTGAAATTATACTGCTGCTATTGAAGTCACGTAACTAAAACTGTCAATAACGCAAGATTATGTGTCTTTTAATTAGATTGTAATTTAAAAGTAAATGTAATTACAATTAAATTTTTATAAAGGTATAATTTCTTCTACATAGTACCAAAATGTCGTATTCATAAAAGTTCATCTGTCAGATGAAAGACCATAAAATTTAATTATTAAAGAAGACTTTATTACAGCTAAGAGTAAAAAAAAAAGAAAAGAAAAAAGAAAAGAAAAGAAAAAGAGGACTGTGATTTAATTTTCTGTCTGTTTTAAATTCTATATCTTTAAACCACATTATCTTTTTTTTTAAAAAAAAAAAAGTTATTTTCAGTGATTGTGGGATCAAATAGCTGAAATAAATAATGTCCTTAACCTGAGACCTTTGTTTATCCTCTTTCCCAAACAAAATTTATATACCAGGCAAATGTGGGTAGAGGGAATTTCATTGGGTGCTGATTTGTAAATATTTTGTGTTCCATACAGAGGAAGTTAAAAAAAGCAAAATCAGCCACAATCTAAAAGAAGAGAAACAGTGAAACAAACCAGAAGCACCATCAACTCAGGGAATGGCAACATATGAAAGAACATGTGGACTAAGTGCTCCGAAAAAAGCTTTGGCACTAGGACAATCCTGCTGCTTCTTCTCTGTTTCCTGTTGTGTTTATAGAAATAGCATTTTGTGCCATCTTTGTAAACAGGATTGCATCAAAGAATCGCCATGTTTGATTTTTCCTCCTAGTGGAAACACTCCATAGTTCCCCAAATGTGGTAAAGTGCTGGAAACAGAAGGGAACATTGCATTCTGTTCAGTTTATTTTGCCTGTTAAGTAAAAGCACAGGAAAGTGTCTGAGACAAAGATGGGACAGTTTTGCATTAACACTGATGTTGTGGTTTAAGTCTGGTCAGCCAACCCGCTCAATTGCTGACTCTCCCCCCCCCCGCTTTCTTCTCCCCCCGCCCCTCCCCGGGAGAAGAATTAAAAGAATGTAACTCCCATGGATTGAGATAAGAACAGCCCAGTAACTAAGGTATAACAGAAACCACTGCTGCTACCACCAGTAATAATAATAAGGGAAATAACAAGGGAAGAGAACACAACCACTTACCACCCGCTGACTGATACCCAGGACGACCAAGCAGTGATCTAGCCTTTCCGGGTAACTGCCCACAGTTTATGTAGTGGGCGTGATGTGCTGTGGTATGGAATACCTCTTTGGTTAGTTTGGGTCAGGTGTCTTGTCTGCTTCCTCCTGGCTTCCCCTCCTTCCTGGCAGAGCACGAGACTCAGAAAGTCCTTGATCAGACTAAACATTACTAGGCAGCAACTAAAATCATCAGTGTTATCAGCACTGTTGTCAGGCTGAGAGTCAAAACCACAGCACTGCACCAACTACAAAGGAGGAGAAAAATGACTGCTACTGCTGAACCCAGGACAACTGGTCATACAGCTCTTGCTGAAGAGATAAGGAATCATTCCACATAAGGAGGAAGCATTCACCAAATTAACTTAGAGATGTTCTAAGAAAACAGCATTAACACTTTTGTACATGAGATGTGAAAAAATAAGTTGACTGTTAGGCATGATCAGTATTCACAAGTTTCAGAAAGGCAGTAACACCAGTTTCTGTGTGTTTCAAATGTACTAGTTTTCCATACAACAGTGGAAGGAATATGCAGACTGTCACTATAACTATTCATATATATTATAAATGTAATTGGATATAAGTCAGCAGTGTACCCAGGTGGCTAAGAAGGCCAAGAGCATCCTAACTTCTATCAGAAATAGTGTGGTCAGTAGAACGAGGGACATGATTTTCCCCCAGTACTCAGCACTGTACCTCAAATACTGTGTTGGACTTGGGCCCCTCACTACAAAAAAGACATTGAAATGCTCAAGTATATCCAGAGAAGACAGATCAAGCTGGTGAAGGGTCTAGAGAACAAGTCATGCCAGAGCATGGTAACTGTGTGAGAGGGAAGGAGCAACAAAGAAAAATCATTATGGACTGACTATAAACCCTCCCATCCCTGCTGCCTCTGTTAGGGTAGGAACAAGTCGAAGAGTTAGGAGTAATGCAGTGAAGTTGAGCCTGGGAGAGGGAGGAGGAAATATGTTTTAATGTATGTCTTTTCACTACCCAAATCTATCTAAGTCAGCAATAGATTAAAATAATTTTCCCAAAGTCCAGTCTGGTTTGCTCGCAATTGTAACTGGTAAGCAATCTGTCTGTCTTTATCTTCACCCAGGAGCTTTCTTAACCCATTTTCTCCCACTACCCACGTAAGGAGGGGGAGTGAGTGAGGAAATAATTGATGGGAATTTGTCTGTTGCTAAGACTAGCCCACCAAAGAAAAATGAAGTTTTTCTCTATCCAATTCCCAAAGTAGTTTGATTTGAGAATTTGATTTGAGAACTGTATGTTAAATGAGTACTTAATTAGAACTCTCTATGACATAATTTTAATAGCATTACTTTTTTTGTAAAACTCAAAAAAACTATTGAAAAGGTTGCCTAACAGTAGGATTAAGTATTTTACGCTTGCCTGTCACTGATTTTCAGAATAAATTACTCAGTAAAACACCAATACTTTCTTAAATGAGATCAAAGATAATGTTACTGTGAAGTAAGTAGATGTTTGCTGAACTTGGGAGCCTATGGAAATGAACTGAACTAGCATTTTGTCTATTACCTTGTTAGTTAGAACCAATATATATGATCAATGTATCAGTTTTGTATAATTCACTTTTGGGTTTCAGTTTTACACTTGCTCAACTTCACCTCCTGAGTATAATTCAAAAGAAAGAATCCAAAAAGAAAGTAAGGGAAGAATTGTAAGCTTGTAATTAGTCACTTAGAATAACAGCAATGTCTGTTTTAATATGCTGTCAAAGCAAACTCTTGGGGTGGAACAGTATACCTTTTTTTCCAAAAATGAGAGTAGGAGTCTGGCAATCTGTTCAACATATTTTCACTGACATAGGAATGAATCTTCAGCAAATCATTTGATTTCAAATTGCTACTCGATGATAAACATCATTATTAAAAAATTTCAATTCACCATGTGCCTTATGGGTAATAAAATCCACATTTAAAATTAATGGAATGTTTTCAAACTACTGACTAAACAACAGTACGAGGGAACCAAGTGTAATTAGTTAAAATTTTACTTTACCACGATCAACTGCCAGCTTTGGAAACAGTAGTAAGTATATTCACTTATATTACAGAAGGTTAATGCATGCACTACCAGGACATTCCAGGAAAAAAAAAAATACATACATCATGTACCTCTAACCTGTTTTTTCATGCATTTACATTCCTAAGCCATCCCAATTTTACTGCTGAAAGCTGACAACTATTACCAAAGATACCTCCTACTCCCTGTGACAGCACCTATGATAGCACACTTGTTCAAGAACATGGACAGTATAGTGTGGCATTATAACATAAATGTGAATGGGCAGAAGTTTCACCTATGACTGTCACATGCAAGAGAGAAAAATGTTAACCATTTCTACCTTCAAAATATGATCTACGGTATGTTTTCTATTTACTGGATTGTATAAATTTTTTTTACTAAGGTTGCTAAGTATAACATTTTGCAATCAACATGAGATTTTATGAACAATTTTGCATACATTCTTCACATGTTTTTTTAACACATTTCTTAGCTAATCCTCCAGTACATTCTCTTTAATCTGCCAATGTCTTTATAAAGTAGCTTTTTTCCCCCATGAACTTCCAGTGGTCTATTTTCTCCTTCACTAAGAGACAGTATTGTTACTAAGCGTAAGAATTCTAGCACTCTAAATACTCTGCAATGTATAAAATATATCATGGTCTCCACAGAAATTATTTTCTGTCAAATACATTATAATGTAAGAACACTAGCTTGAGGTCCTCAAAGGTAATACAGGAAGCATGAAGTAATTCACAAAGGTATGGACTAAGAAAGCAGTTATCTGGAAAAACAATGAAAATGACAAGTGTTGGGTAAATTTTCAAAGGTGAGAGAACCGTTACTGGCATTCTGACAAACTGGACCTAAAACCAATGCAAATTTTATTTTTTACTAGTTCACCACTGTAAATTTTTTTTCCAAAAGGAAATCCAAGAACACCACCAAGGTAAAAAAAACATATAGTACCATTATCAAATTAGATAACAAGCAAAACCACAGAGATTAAAGACTTAATTTCAACTTTCATTGGACTGGATGGAAAACAAATAAAATAGTTGCAGTTGTCATAGCAACAAGTTGGACATACAGCAAAAGCATCTTGCCAAAAAAAGGTTAGACCTATCCACAACAGATTTAGGGAGCAGGTGATAAAGTAACAAATTATGACACCACTGTTTTCAAGTATTAATCTCTAATTTTATTTGACCTGAGGTCAAGTGTTTAATCTGTAGTTTACCTGAATAATTTAAGATATTTTTTTCTCCAAGTAACAAGCCGAGTCTTAGTCACAGTGGGAACAATTGACTGAACACTTCTTTCAAAATTGTGAGCTTATCTTTAAAGATGGACTGGAAAACTCACAGGTTATCGGTGGACACAGTAACATGAATTAGTACATGTGTTTTCTGTCTAACCACAGAAGAGAGGTTACCAAATTTTCCAAATCCCAATATGGTGCTTTTGCCTTGCTGCTTTTTCTGAAATGTAGTTCCATCAGTTATGGAGCACTCTTCGTTTGTTATCACTACTTGTTTAACTGTTTTTTTCCTTCCCTTACTTGACCATGTAATTTCTATAAAACACTTGCCTTTGACGATATCCAGTTTCATGTCAACACCTGGTAAAAAGTCACAATCTCTTCAGAATTAAATGAAAAGCTATATGTAACCTGTACTGTGGTAACACTAGAGACTGATAATCAGGAAATCTCAATATGTCATAATAAGTTCTGGTATGTTTCTGAGTTAAAGGTCAGTAGAGTCAGGTTTTCTTGAAATTGTCAGTGTTTATAACTTTTCCATTAAACCAATGGATGGTTGGTAAAGAATGAACAGTAGCAAAGGTTGCTACATTGTCTTGCTTAACAAGATAAAGTAGGAGACCACTAGGATTCAGGCTCTTAAGAAGGGACATTGCTGTAAATTGTATTTTTATTTAACTGAAATACAAAACAGTTCTACTGACTATAAAACATCTCTGTGTTTTAAATAGTGCAGCTAGGTTTACAATCCATTAATGAGGTAACCATCTAGACTCACTCTACTGATGCATGACTAAAGACAAAACCAAAATAAAGCAGAATAAGATTATTTATCTTAAGCCTATAGGTGTCAGGTCTATGTCTGTAGACATATAGCCTGTACAGTTCTTTCTCAAAGAAAGTGAGTTGTTTTTATGAAAGGAAAAGAAAAAAAATTCACAACCCTGTTTTGAAAGCTGTAAGTCTTTGTACGAAATGCAAGTGGACTTCACAGAAGGGCTTGCTTTGTTCCACATTTCTTTTCCATCCAGTAACTTGAATTCTCATACTGCAGAATGAATTTTAAATGGTTACATCTTTCTCTGCATTTTTTAGAGGATAATGTTCACTCAGTGGCACAACACCAGAAGTACATAATTATAAACGGTGAAAGACGCTGCATTCAAATTACCCATGAGTCTAAATGCTTGACTCTGTATAATTACTTTCAAATTATTTCTGTCAAATACATGTTATAGTTGAGTTAGTCATTTATATTTAAAAAAGAATATTAAGAAAATCAAGGAAGAGCTTATGCAGAACTTTAAATAAGGGGAGCTTTTTCTTTAACAAAAAGTATCAGGTTTTTAAACTACTTAGTACTTAGCTAACTAAGTTATGTGAATATCCAGGAAAACAGATTCATGCATTAAAGACTACAACTCCAGCATTTAGTACAGGCAACATGATATACAACATATGCAGTTTAAGACATGTCTGCATGTGAAAATTTTGCATATTCAAAAAAATTTTTCACTTCTATCAGTTGGTAGCTTTTACTGCTCTTACATCCAGCAGTGAGGAAGAATCCTTGAAATCATAATATTGTAATGTAAACCAAATTGTGTTCTATGTAATTGTCGTGTTGATGGTTAGGGTGGAGACAAGGGAAAATAAAACAAACCTTTTGTCCTTTTCACTGCATTTGTATTTATGATCATCAGGATGAGCTCTTTTGTGAACTTCAAATCAATTTTAAAGGAAGGAGGCAACCACATTCTTCATCCTGTAATGCTAGACTTTCTGAGGCCTAAAATACAGACATCAGTTCTAAATCAGCTGAGTTTTGGAAAATTCAATTGAGAAGACTCATGAGATGTTTTAACAGTTATGTCAGACTATTGCAGACAGAAGTGTTTGCCTCTAACTGTACTTACATATTGCAATTGTACTTACTGAATTTCATATTGTAAAGAAAGAGTTCAGGCTGTTTATTTATCTAAAGCTCCCATTTCCAAAGCTTGCAAAATGAAAAAATCATCTTTAGCATAATTTACAGTAGGGTAGAATTTAATGGAAACTTGACTAACTTAAACCTTATCATAGGTGAAAGTCTCCATTGGATTATCTTATGGTAGAACAGAAAAGAAAAAATATCTGAGGTGGAGGTGCAGGGGGGATTTCATGATTTGGTGGGTTTTAACAGTACAGCTTTTATTTATTCATTAAGATTAATTGGCACAAAATACTAATATTTATGTCAAAACTTCAGAACTACATGTTTTAACAACAATTTGCTTGTTAAGTTATGGTAACATATCCTTCCTGGGGGAAATGAAACCAGCAGGAGATTGGACTTAGCTGCAAGAAAAATTAATTTTTTCAGCTTCAGTGGAACACTATTTTGGATGACATGACTATTTAGTGTTAACTGGTTTAAGTGTGAAAGTTATAATATAAATTCTGAGACATTTAAATGAAAAAGACACAGCATCATAATTAAGCCTCACAATACTGTGTGGTGAGGTGTGAAAAAAAAGGAGGCTTATTCAGCACACAAGATAAATTATTGTAAATCCATAGTAGGTGTATGTCAAAAATTAATTCAAAGTACACCACAGAAAATTTTTCATTACTTCTAAAACTCATGACAGTGCACATTTTACTGCTGACTGCTGTGTTCAGGAATTAGGCTCTGGAAAATGGATGCTAACTAAACTGTTCGTAACTGAAAGTCTTCGATATGCATTATCCGTTTGAATGCTATATGCCCAGAGCAAAGGAGAGAGAATAATTTGACTCACTGTATCCTTTCGTTCATTTAGTTATACCTCCATCTTTGTATTCTCAATCCCAATTAAGTGTATAAATCAGAGAAATAAAAACCAAATCTCAGTGTCTTTGTAAAGACTTAAGACAACAATGCTAACATTTTTATCAATAGAAAGAATTCAGGAAATATTTATAGAACATATATTAAAAAAAAATTAAAAAAAAAACACTAAAAGCCAGCGACTTGCTTTCATCTTCAAATATTTCTCAATCTATAGCCAATTCTTGTAACTTTCAAATA
Organism: Melopsittacus undulatus; assembly: GCF_012275295.1. Lineage (NCBI taxonomy): Eukaryota > Metazoa > Chordata > Aves > Psittaciformes > Psittaculidae > Melopsittacus > Melopsittacus undulatus. Next base: position 72,064,849 of record NC_047531.1, read on the forward strand.
GAAATCAGAAATAGAGAAAAATCATTTTAATCTAGTAAAAAATCCTCTAATACTAATCAGCCAAAATAACGTTCTATGTGAGATGATTGGCTAGGCAATCTCAAGCATAAAACTTTGTGTTTGATTCTGTAAACATATAATCTAAAAAAAATATTCCTAAAGGAAAGAACTATCAAGTGACTGCCCCAAGTGGAGCATGAATATCTGAAATATTGGTCTGTGGACACGTCACTAGGCTGAGTCACTAGGCTGAGTGTAACTCATTAACTGGATTAAGCAAAATACCTTGAAGAAAATCTGGACACATTATCTACAAATGAAAGGCAGGAACACAAACACTGTTCCTATGACATACTGAAACAAAAGGTTCTATGATAAAAATTTGTGAACTAAGTTAGTAGCTAGAAGGAGCAGTGCTTTCATGGACAAGTGAGGTTATCTTTGAAAGATAAACTTCTGAGCTTGGTACATATTACACCAGAACTCACAACAGTGCAGCTGCGGTTTCTTATAAATTTATTTAAAAACCTAGTTGCTAGAAAAAAAATCATAACCAGATAGGACATGCAGGAACACTCAAGAGGATGTGTGTTTAACTTATTAAATAAAAATAAGAACTTCTAGCAAATTAGGAGTTTAAGGTTTGAAACTATGAGACAATTATATTGAGATAACCGTAGAAGAGAAATGCCTATTCTGCCCACTAGAACTTCAAAACTGCAGTCTACTTCGTGGACTGAACATACTGTCACCAAGTATGTGAAATAAATTCTCTCTGATCTACACCTGTTTTCTTAACAGCCAGCTTTCTTCTGTGAAATGTAACTAAGTGGGGGCCGGGTAAAGAAAGAACAAAGTCTGAAAAAATAAGTCAGGGAAAAACAATGAGGTTTTGTAAAATTCCCCACTATTCAATCTCAGACCAGCCCCTGACTTTTGGTTGCTTAATATTCTTTAAAATAGTAAATTATAAAGGGATCATGAAAATAGAATAAAGTATCCTGTATATTTGAGAAATTGAAAAGTTTCATGAGAGAGAATGCAGATTTTATATTTTAAACAAAGAATGCTTCATTTCTTGTTCTGTTGTGAAATAAGCCTACCACCTCCATATAATGATCTTGTGATAATTTTATGAAACATTCTTGATTAGAGAGAATTATCTATGGAAACTGGCGTGGGAATACATTTTAAAATCAAATGCTAATATGCACGCTTATCAGTACTGAGCTTGGGAAGGTTTTTGTTTCTTTGTTTGACCTTTAGAAAAAATGGACACAAAAATATAGGTTTAATAACTCTACTTGGCATTAGAAAATTGCTTTAAGATCCTCACATAGGTTAGCTTTTACTGAATCAGAAGCTGTGATGACTTTTAACTACAGAAGGAAAACAGGAGACAGTTGGGTGAGGTTAGGACATCTCAACTATTAGATGGGAAAGATTTTGTTTAATAAGGAAGCCAACATAACTCTGTAATTATGATAATATGGTAAATGCTGATAATTTGACTTAATAGAATTCAGTAATTTAAATAACCTATAAGAACTAGATACCTAACATGTCAGCAAGCTGAAAATACAGAAATTATTCCAAATGACTACAAACTAGAGAGTACAAGGATAAAAAAGGCTTTGGGATGCAGAAGTGGAGGGAATATGCACTTTAACAAATGCTTGGTTGTTTGTTGTTATAAAACTGTGATATCTTGCAGCTATTTCTGGAGCTATTTCAGTGAAACAAAACTATCAGAACTAATGGATGTTTAATCTTACCTTATGTAAAACTTACCTACCACTGACATCAGCTCCAGAGACAAATCACCTGTTCATCTGCTGTAGATAGATCTTGATCCTTTTGTTGTGTTAGCAAATACACTGGTGGTATTCTTAATGTTTACTTATAAAACCTTTAACCCTAATGTAGAGCAAATCCATGCAGGTTAGATTATTCCCAAGGTTTAAAACACTGATGTGAAAGACAAGGAATTGCCATTTGCAACCTTTTTATCCTTGTCTCACCTCAGCGATGACAGACATTCATCAATTCTATTCCCTGAGTAGGAGACAGTGAGCACACATATTGATTACAAGATAGTCCAGCTGATTGGTACTTTTAAGACAGTTGTCTGAGATACGACACTAATTTTGTCAGACATTCATGAACCTACCTGGAAGCTGTCTAAAATTTCTTTAGTAGAAATACAGTGCCCCATATATTTTTAGTGTACTTGATGAAATAACTTCATATATTCTTGAGTCTAATCTTTTCCTTTTGAAAAATATAAGAAAAAATGGAATTATCTGGCAAACCTTGCACTAGTAAAATGAAAGAGTTTGCTTTCCTGAAATCTCATGCTGAACACTCATGACATAGTTTCTGTGTGATCAAAGTATCCGGAGTCAAATCCTTTCTTTTGAAACCATACACATTTTTTTCCCTAATCCTATGAATGCTAATAGGATCAAAAATAATTGTTGAAATATGCCTTCATGAAAGGAACCTCTGTACAGAAGCAGAAAAGGTAACTAGAGGTAGGTGATATATTTGAAGTGAACAGAATGTCCTTTTTTAGGGGTTTTTTTTTCTGTCATTGTTAATGTTTTTGCTATCTCTAGAAATAGTGAATAAATTCCAAAAAGGATAAGGGAAATGTAAAAATCCTTTGAGATGTGCTCCCTATAAAAACATCTAGCTGATGATTTTGATGGAGGTGGCAACTGATCAGAAACTTTTCTCTTTGTTTAAAAAGATCTCTTTCTTTAATTCTGTTAGCACCTGAGAAAGTATCACTGTGATAAAACGAAGAGCAATAAATGGTCTGTTCTTTTGAAAAAGTCTTTTTTTTCTTAAATAAGCATAAATATTTCATAAGATCTTTTGCCCATGTTTCAATAAATATAACAGTTTAATTGAAAAGAAAAAAGAATTTTAAAACTTTTCTTTTTTTTTGTAGAAACGTTTCTCTTTATTTTTGTTTGGTTTGTTTCAAAACCCAAACTGAATAGGAAGAAAAAGCTGTGCAGGTCAAGAGAAGCTGAAACTAAAGGTTTTTGCTCTTACAAATCTTTCTCCATTTGAGGAATCATCTAAACATATGGTTGCTTTTTTTTTTGTTTATATTCTCTGTTCATACAGATTATGTCAGTTTTATAAATGTAAAAAAAAAAAAAGGTAACAGGTATAGTTGCGATTTGTGAACCATGCAGAATTTCTGAAATGAAACTATTTTTTCAATTTCATATTCAGAAAAGATCAGGATAAGATAGTGATAGGCATATACTTGAAAAATTAAGTTGTGTTGAGCACTAAATATACATAAGAATAGGATAATTACCAACGTATTTAATAGTTTTTCTGTTATACAGCTGCTAATTTAAACATCAGGAATTTTAAAAGAGTGTGCTTAAAAATCCATTGTTCACTATTTTTCCTGGTGGAGTATTTCCTTAGAAACTAGATTTCATCAACAGAATTTGCAAGAATAATTTCAATGTTCTTGGTTGTATTGGGAGTGTAATAAGAGTATAAAAAATGGTCAGACTCGTGAACAGACTGCAAACACTATTTAGGAAAACACTGGAGTAATAACAGAAATGTTCTGATGTTCTATGTAGTTTAATAGAACTATTACAAGGTTCTTATTAAAAGTAATGTTAAACTTAGAATGCATATGATCAGCATTATACAAATCTTAGTGTCTGGTACTAATTTTTAAAAGTGATTAATTCAACTCATTAATTAACTCATCTGATTCAAATGGGCATAGTCACATTAATTCTCGGTCTCTCCTGCCACTGGTATGTGAAATATTTTTCTGCAATTTGCACCTCTCATTTTTATATCAATGGAATTTCAGAATCCAGCAGTTTTTTTCCAGCATCATAGTTTTCTTCTGTCTTGCTTAAGTAAGATCTCAGATCTCAGAGAAAGCTTGTCTTTGATGCTGTTCCTCAAATAACAGACTCCTGCATATAACGATGTAGGCAGGCTTTGAATGAAATCCTCATTATAATTGATGATGTGAATTGAAATATGTTGAGGTAAAAGAATAACATCCCTTAAGAGTTAATAAATGCTTTGCTTTTTCCTGAGGAGAAAGTTTCTGTTTAATCTGTAGTTATTGAACATATTTAGCTCAAGTGAGTCAAGGCCCCACAGCCCCAGCTCATGACAGTCACTGCTTAGGGGAGTTCATAGTAAGGACAAAACTGAGCATTATGCCCTCAAAGTCCAGTTTAATGTCCTAAAAGCAAGGTCATCCTTTCTCTGTTACCAGCCAGTGTCACTCTAAAGCAATACCTTTGAGATATTAACCACCTCAGTTAGGTTTAAAATTTAGTTTGTCAAATGCCTTCTCATCATTCTAATTATCTAAAGACTCAGTTTACAGTGTAGAGTGGGAAGGTGAGAGAGTTTTGGATAGCTGTCTTTCTTTTAATGTGCATCAACACTTTTGTCATCTTTTATAACAAAACATTCAACTATTTTTATACCAGTATGTTTTCACCTAAGTTCAATGTAAAAAATCATTCTTTTCTGTTCATAAACCTGGGAAGTGGATGCAGATGGATTCTATTGCAGCAACAAATGTCCTTGTTCAGAAGGTAAACACCATCCAGTAAAACTTCAACACATGCTGATGCTTCAAATCTGCGGAACTGCTCTTTGCTGTGTCTTCTTTCATGGAGAGAAACTTACATAATACCAAACAGTATCACCTAAAGTTTTTAAAATCCATACAGTGCATTAAGACATGCTACTGTCATGTAATCCCTGCAGCCCTACCACATTGATACCGTGTCTTTAATACTGAGCTTAATTTTGCTTTTGACATATTTTTTCTATTTCAACTGATTTCCTACAGTAAGCTGTGTAGCACATCCTGTCTTTATTTAATTCAGTTATAACCTCTGATTATCATTAGTTTAATTGGATTTTACATTAAGGTAATATTATCCCTACTTTTCAATGATATAATTGTATTTTCAATCATTCTTAGCCTTTAATTTTATGGTTTTGTAAATAACAATTCTGTTTGACCGATAATGTTAAGAAAACGATATGTAAAAGAAACCTTCTGAAGAGTAAGCTTAAAACCTAGCTGTTTGGGGCAGTTTACAAACAATTATGAGTTAAAGATCTGTGCATGTAATATTTCTGAATCAACATTATTAAAACCAATTAATAGAATGTGTATTCTATATCATTTATGCCATGTTCTGTATTATCATCACTTAATTGTCCTAAAGTTCCCAAATAAGCTACTCAGAGATCTTTAAAATAAGTTAAGAATCCAATGTTACAATATTGGTAGCCTTTGGAACCTATTTTAAAAGTGATAACAGTTAAATAATTTTCGGGAGAGGAGATAGATTCACCAACTGATGAATCAAGGAACTCACATATGAAGTATTAATAGACAGTTACAGTGTTTTTCTGAGAGAACCCAATGAAAACTATTGAAATATAAGAGGAGAAATCATGCCAATTTAAACTTAACTTAGAAGTAAGTAATAGATACATAAAGAGAAAATAAGATATTTGTAAATAATAATATGAAAAGCTAAAGTAAACATTCCAGAATTTTGTGAGACCTGGCATGAGCAAACAAAGACATTCTGTCTTCCTCTGATTCAAGCGAAGGAGAGGGGGAAAGAGACAAAATATATTACAGCTTGAATGGAAATATTGGTGGAAAGAAAAAAAACTTCAACTAGGAAATGCATCACCAGTATCTCATCATCAGAGAGAATGATTTAACTCTGCATTCAATTATCTTCAAGAATTCTATTATTTAGAAAAAACAGTTTATGCTCCTTTTAGTTTTATGCATGCATTTAAATGAAAAGTATCCAGTTAGCACTGGAAAAGATTATTTTTTCGTCATAGAATCATACAACAGTTAGGGTTGGAAAGGACCTTAAGTTTATCAAGTTCCAACCCTCTTCCATAGGCAGGGACTCCTCACACTAGACCATGTCACTCAAGGCTCTGTGCAGCCTGGCCTTGAACACTGCCAGGAATGGAGCATTTACCACTTGTTTGGGCAACCGATTTCAGTGCTTCACCATCCTCACAATAAAGAACTTCCTCCTTATATGTAACCTGAACTTCCACTGTTTAAGTTTAAACCCATTAGCCCTTGTCCCTGATGGAAAGTGCCTCTCTGGTATCCTTGTAGGCCCCCATCGCATACTGAAAGGATAATATGAGGTCTCCATGCAGGCTTCTCCTCTCCAGACTGAACAGTCCAACTTTCTAAGCCTGTCTTCACACGGGAGGAGCTGCAATCCCCTGATCATCCTTGTGACCCTCCTCTGGACTTGTTCCAACAGTTCCATGTCCTTTTTGTGTTGAGGACACCAAAACTACACACAATGCTCCAAGTGAAGTCTCACGAGAGCAGAGTAGAGGGGCAGGATCACCTCCTTCAACCTGCTGGTCACGCTCCTTTTGATGCAGCCCAGGATACGGTTGGCTTTCTGGGCTGGAAGCACACTGAAGCTGGCTCATGTTCATTTTCTCATCAACCAACACCCCCAAGTCCTTCTCCACAGGGCTGCTCTGAATCCCTTCTCTGCCCAACCTGTAGTTGTGCCTGGGATTGCTCTGACCCAGGTGTAGGACCTTGCACTTGGCATGGTTGAACTTCATAAGGTTGGCATCAGCCCACCTCACAAGTGTTTCAAGGTCCCTCTGGAGGGCATCCCTTCCCTCCAGTGTATCAACCAAACCACACAGCTTGGTGTCATCAGCAAACTTGCTGAGGGCACACTCAATCCCTCTGTCCATGTAGCTGACAAAGATGTTGAACAGGATAGGTCCCAACTCTGACCCCTGGAGGATATCACTCATTGCCCATCTCCAGCTGGACACTGAGCTGTTAACTGCAGTGCAGCCAACATTTTGTATGCAGCCTATGTTCTTTACCTACTGAGTAATCCATCCATCAAATTGATGTCTCTCCAGTTTAGAGAGAAGGAGGTCATAGAATCATAGAATCATAGAATAGTTAGGATTGGAAAGGACCTCAAGATCATCTAGTTCCAACACCCCTGCCATGGGCAGGGACACCCCACACTAAACCATATCACCCAAGGCTTCATCCAGCCTGGTCTTGAACACTGCCAGGGATGGAGCGTTCAGAACAATGCTTTGCACAAGTCCAGGTAAATGATGTCAACTGCTCTACCTCTGACCATCCATTCTGTAGCCACATCATAGAAGGCCACCAAATTGGTCAGGCAGGATTTCCCCTCAGCGAAGCCATGCTGGCTGTCATCCAGCACCTTGTTGTTTTTCACATGCCTTAGTATGCCTTCCAGGAGAATCTGCTCCAAGATTTTGCCAGGCACAGAGGTGAGACTGACTGGTCTGTAGTTTCCTGGGTCATCCATTTTCCCCTTCTTGAAAATGGGGGTTATATTTCCCTTTTTCCAGTCATCAGGAACTTCACCTGACTGCCATGATTTTTCAAATATGATGGACAGTGGCTTACATCTTCATTTGCCAGCTCCTTCAGGACCCGCAGATGGATTTTATCAGGTCCTATGGACTTGTGTATGTTCAGGTTCTTAAGATTGTCTTGAACAAGATCGTCTTGTACAGTGGGCCCAAGGTCTTAATTCTCACAGTCCCTGCATCTGCCTTCCTCAAGTGGCTTGGTCAGAACACTTGCTGGTGGCTAACATGTAATCTGTATGTTTAAATGTATTAGAGGTAAACATCAGCTGCTAATCAATGTACAAATTAATGTTGGTTTTCAAAATGAAGAGTTACAATACTTTGTGTCTTGAGTACCTAGAAAGCATTGTTTTAAGTCTACAGTTTTAAATCTGTACTTACTTCCTTGAGAAAATTCACAAGGCAAAGCTTTCACCATGACTAAGTTTTTTTTCACTTCTTATGGTATCTGGGAGACATCAGTTACTCTCTAGTTTTATATTCTTACCCCAAAACAGGTTTAACTGCCCAAACACCCTAATCTAATCCAAACCAAAAAACAAACCAAACTGTTTCAGAACAGAAAACATAAACAGGAGACCATCATTCATAAGCTTGTCTAGCAAAAGGTTATCTAATTTAATCAAGAATATTTTAAACTGATTTTTCCCATCCCGTTATGTATAGGTATCGAATAATTCCAGGATAATCTTATATCTGGATTTTTACAGTGTTTTAAGAATCCAGTTGAAGTGTCTAAAGAAAATGGATCTGTCTTATAACTCTATTTCTATTGTACTCTCTTATCACTGGCATTACTCTTTATCACTCTACATTGACTTGGTATTTCTAAAAAGGTCTTGTCTGATGTCTTGTATCAGCTTAATTAATAAAATAGAAATTAAGCAATATTAATCTGCAACTGCTATTTGTCAAGAATTTATCTTATGCTTATGGTGTCTTTATTTCTGTTGACAGCACTTTTTACTATTGTATTTATGATACCATAAATTTGCCAAAATTTGTATTTCTGATTAAAAAAAATATTTAATTTCTTCAGCTCTCTAGCTAACTTTTTTGACAGTTATTTCAGGAACTGCTCTCTTTAGAAATTCTTCTGGTAGTTTATCTACCTAATATATTTGAATAAAAATAGAAACAAATCGCTTCTGCCCATGAAAGCCATTGTTGTCCATTTTAATGCTGTACTGAATGCCTGTTAGGTGCAGAATTCTCTGACTGATGGAGAGCTCTCCATCTTAGTTGATATCATTAACTTAAATTCTTTTATTTTTTTTACATTATAATAGTAATATAAAAGTTTTATTTGTAGAAAGTATGAGTGAAAAACCCAAGTTATTCCTCTTTTCATGAGTCTTAAATTTCACACAGTGTTCAACTTCCCTTTGTCCAGAATTACTATCATTCTTCTTACTCATTAGTATGTTATCATACATTCTGTACTCTTCCTCCTTTCTCAATTCACGGTTTTCTGGTCTGTGATTCTTGATTAAATGTAGCCTGGCTTAGCATTGGAAATGGTGGTAGGAAAGGGTTTAGCAGTCCCTTGTAGCACAATGTTTTCTATTCCAGTTTCTGAGTTTTTCCTTCACATACCATAAGTTGGTTTTTGAGAGAAGTCACATAGTGTTTATGACTGATTTTTATTCATGTCTTTTAAAGGGTAATATTTCATATAACCACACAAGGTAGTCTTTGCCCACTGTCCTGGTTTGAGCAGTAGCAGTCATTTTTCTCCTTCTTGGTAGCGGGTGCAGTGCTGTGTTTTGACTTTCGGGCTGGGAACCGTTGCTGATAGCGAGCATGTTTTGAGTTACTGCTCGGGTGTTTGGTTTGTCCAAGGCCTTTTCTGAGCTCATGCTCTGCCAGGGAGGAGGGGAGGCCAGGAGGAAGGAGGGGCAGGACACCTGACCCAGGCTAGCCAAAGAGGTATTCCATACCATAGCACATCATGCCTAGGATGTAACTGGGAGAGACCCGGAAGGGCTGGAGCTCTGGGGGGATGGAGGAGGTATTGGTCGGTGCTCAGTCGGGTAGGGTGGGGTGAGTTATGGGTCGGTGGCTGGTGAGATGTTGTATTCTCTTCACTTGTTATTGGCTTTATCATTATTATTTGTAGTAGTAATGGCAGTAGTGATTTGTGTTGTGCCTTAGCTATTAAACTGTGCTTATCTCAACCTGTGGGGGCTACATTCTTTGGATTCTCCTTCCTAACTCTCCAGGAGTTGGGGGAGTGAGGGGGGGAGTGAGTGAATGAGCTGTGTGTGGACTTGGTTTAATCCAAACATTTGAGCAGTAACTCAAAACATGCTCACTATCAGCAACCGTTCCCAGCCTGAAAGTCAAAACACAGCACTGCACCAGCTACCAAGAAGGAGAAAAATGACTGCTACTGCTCAAACCAGGACACCCACTAAAGGATTTATCTGCATTTTATAAATCTAAGCTCAAGTGTCAGTGCACTAACCATGTCTGTTTGGTTTTGTCCATAGCTTCATGCTGCAGACTAGTAGTCTTCCCCAAATAAAGATATAGTGTTTGACAAAGTTGATATTTATGATGACCATTTCATTGAAGTGGTAAAACAAAACAACCGAGCAATATTTTTTTCAGTTATATTATAGAATCATAGAATATTTGGAGGTTGGAAAGGATCTTTAGATCATCTAGTAGCAACCCCCCTGCCATGGGCAGAGACACCTCACACTAAACCATGTCACCCAAGGCTCTGTCCAACATGGCCTTGAACGCTGCCAGGGATGGAGCATGCACAACTTCCTTGGGCAACCCATTCAAGTGTCTCACCACCCTTACAGTAAATAACTTCTTCTTTATATCAGAGGAAAAAGCATGCAAACAAAAGACAGACTGTGCCTGGGGAACAATCTGCACTTGACGAATGAATTTCTTCCTTTTTTTTAATCTTTGGTATATGAAATATTGATATGCTTACCTTAATGGGGATGGAAAGAAATGCTAATGTACATAAAAATAAAGAAGTCTAGGAAATTGTAAGCATTGAATCCTTTTAAAATAGTTTTGTTTGAAGTATCTTACCTTTTTCTCAGCCTAATTAAGTGAGATGAATCATTTATCATCATTGATTGTATCAATAATACTTTCAAAATGATGGAATACCATGACTAAAAAATCTTGGGGAGCATGTATCGTCATCTTACCATTCCGACTGAACGTTAAAAATGAATGAATGTATAGCAGAAATTACAGTTTAGATTCCAAAGTTATGTAATCTTATACAAGGGGAATTAAATTTTCTATTTTCTTTTACAAGGTTTCAGAATATTCTTATACATCGAATATGTGTTGTGAAATACATTTATATCTTTTTGGGGATTAAAAATAAAATGATAGTCGAGTTAAAAAGTTGACAACAATGTAATATTTGAAGTACTTAGAGAACAATGTGTAATGAGCATAAGAGAAAATACTGCACGAATTATCTTACACACATGGGCAATTCACAGCAAAACTAACCAGTATCTACAAAAAACTACCAGTATCTACAAATACACCATATCTATTTAATATCTGTTCAGATGTGGAAAATTATTTAAAAAGCAATGGTTAGTTGTTTGCATGCTTTTATATACCCTTGAATAAGTCACAGATAAGACCAAACATTTTAAAACTGTGAGATCTTTCTGAGTTGGTTGCAATCAGTGTTCATATCCTGCTCTTTTCCAGTGGTATAGTCAATTTGGAAATCATTACAGACAGAAACCCAGTTGTTCCAGTACCAGCTGATTTTGGGGTCTCATACAAGGGGATATAGTTTTTTCTTGGCTGTCATAAGGCTTAATAATGTGGTGTTCCTTTATGCTGATATGGTATCTGCTTGTACTGTCTTCATCATCTCTGTTAACACAGATGAGAAAACTCATAAATAATATTAGAATAACTCTCAATAGTCATGTGTGCACAACATTTTTAAGAGCCACATGCACATTGCCTTATATACCATTTCAGTAGGAAGTTATAAAAAAACCATAATGTTTTGGAAAGCAAAGTTCATGCCACTGAATATTATGTGATTTTCACAAAGCGTTTAGTTTAAGCTGGGCTTAATATTTCAGAAAACTCAAATTCAAAAATAAATATTTTATTTTTTAGAAAAGTGGGGTGGTTTGGTTTGGGAGGGGAGGATTGCATGTTAAAAGGTAATACTTTTCTACTTTATAAGTAAGACTTCTTCAAAGTGCAGTTTTGCCCTAAGATAGACCAAGAAAAGTCTTCAACTTTCTTTTTTTTTTTTTTTATTGCATTTGCTCTATTTGTGTCTGTCATGGGTTGAGCATGTTTTGAGGTTGTTTTTGTTCAAGGTTTTTTCCAGCCAGGTGGAGGAGGGGAGTCCGGCAGGAAGGAGAGGCAGGACACCTGACCCAGGCTAGGCAATGAGGTATTCCATACCATAGCACGTGATGCCCAGGATGCATACTGGGAAAGAGAGGGCTGGAGGGGTAGAGCTCTGGAGGAAAATGGAGGAGGGAGCACGTGGTGCTCAGCCGGGCAGGGTGGAGTGAGTTATGGGTTGGTGGCTGGTGGGGTGTTGTATTCTCTTCGCTTGTTATTGGCTGTATTATTATTATTGTGTTATGCCTTAGCTATTAAACCGTTCTTATCTCAATCCATGGGGGCTACATTCCTTGGATTCTCCTTCCTAACTCTCCAGGAGTTGGGGGACTTGGTTTAAACCACGACAGTGTCACAGCTGCACATTGCTTTGTACCTCTGCAGGAAGCTTCATGTAGTGGCAGCGCTTGAAAGGTTAATGGCATTTACTGCATTACTAATCTATTCTTTAAACCACTGATTACCATGGAAATTGATGCCCAGCTCCTTGTGGCTGAAACGTCATTAATCTAGTCTCTGCTATTAAAAATGTTACACCTTTGTCATGTTACCAGTGATAACACATCATTAATTTGATGTCTTCTGTTGTTCTGTCCCTCATTGGGACACCTAAAAATATGAGCAGTGAGCAAAAGTTTAATGTATTCTTTCAGAAAGAAAAATTACAGTATGTTATCACTAACGGCATTTGAAATATGAAGGACAACAATATTTTTAGCTGTCAGGTATCCAAAAGTATAGACACAGGCATTATGTTGTGGTCAGACAGTTACAACATTATCATAGTTACAATACTTGCAAATGCAATCTTCTGTGACAGTGTTAAAAGGTGGGTGGACAGTATCCAGTTTTCAACTGCTACTGCCCTACCTCCATATGGCATTTAAATTACAAGCAATCTGATAATTTAGTGTTTCACCCATCAGACGAAACCCAGGTACACAATTTCGCAATGTGTAGTGAAAGAAAACATTGACTATCAAAATACATATACTCTTTATACACTTCTTTATTACAAGAGAGATATTGAGTTGCTGGAGCATGTCCAAAGAAGGGCAATGAAGCTGGTGAAGGGTCTAGAGCACAAGTCTGATGACGAGTGGCTGAGGGAACTGTGTTTTTTAGTCTGGAGAAGAGAAGGCTCAGGAGGCACCTTATAGTTCTCTACAACTACCTAAAAGGAGGATGGAGAGGGGAGGTGGCTGGTCTCTCCTCCAAAGAAACAAGTGATAAGCCTTAAGCTGCACGAGGGGAGGATTATGTTGGATATCAGGAAACATTTCTTCACCAAAAGTGTAGTCAGGCACTGGAACAAGCTGCCCAGGGAAGTGGTGGAATCAACACCCCTGAAAGTGTTAAAAAAATATATAGACAAGGCCCTTAAGGACATTATTTAGTGGTGGCGTTTGTGGTCCTTGGGTAATGGTTGGACCTGATGATCTTAAAGTTCTTTTCCAATCTAGCTCATTCTGTAATTCTATTCTATGATTCAAAACTACCAAACCTAACCTTGCCATTACTGTGATGGTAAGAGCAGTATCTCTTTTGGGTACATAAAGTCCTGTGGCTCAACTGCCTTACCCAGAATTGTGCTTTCAGTGTAAAATCAAATAGAATGTAAAGTCAGAACCTATTTTAGTAGGCTGGTTTGTTCCTCCTAAACCTAGGAAAGAACCTTGCACAGCAATTCATGCAGGAATCCACAGGGTTTTTTAAGATTTAGAAAATAATCTCTTCTTTATGGGAAGATAGCAGGTAATAACAAGCTATCTATCTCTTTACAAATATTCACACCTGCTTTATGGATTTTCTGACATCATGTTACAATCAGAAATTCTCATAGAATTAGGAGGAAATTAAAATTACACTATTATAAAAAAAAAAAAATTGGTCTGGTGCTTTTTCACTCTAGTGAGCCAGCTGAAAAAAAATGGCTGATGTTATGTCACTGAGAATGCACTCTAAATATTCATGTCTAATTCAAGTGCTTTGCTAAGACAGATACATACTCACCTTGAAAATAACATATGGGAAAAGTAACATAAATAACATATGAAAATAGCATGAGAAAAAAAAGGAATTACTAGAGTGGCAAATTTTGCAAACAGACTTATGACAGTATTTCGGACACATAGAAGGTTAAAAAAATGTCGAGATATAACACACTGAAATCTTACAGTAAGCAAAATTGTAAAAAATATTAAAAGCATTGATAAGACTGTATGGGATAAAACGTGGATTAGGTTTGCATAAAAGACACAAAGAAAATAAGCTACAGGATCAAGAGAACTCTAAAAACCTCTAAGCTCAAACAACTTTTTAAAAATAAGAAACAGATATCACAACTAAAAGTGCTGAACTATCAAACTGAAACAAAAGAACAACACTTTTAAAAATATGCATAGGGAGAGGCAGGATTAAGCGCCGTTTGTGATTTAAAATGTGACATAATGCCAATGTCATCAAAGTAGAAAGAAGTAAACAAGTCTTATGAACTACTATCCTGGAAAGATCATTTTCTTCTAAACAAGGGCAATGCAGCTGAATACTAATGTCATGGGTTCAGCCAAGGCCACCTGGTTGGTCAACACCAGAGGATCTGCCAACAGGGCTGGCCCAGCCCAGTCAGAAATCTTACATATTGTAGAGGGGGACAAGGTTCCTGTAGTGCACATGAGGAATTTGCTAGGGAAGACAGTCTGGGTTACTCCTGTTTCAGGCCAAGGCAAACCCACTCGTGGGATTGCTTTTGCTCAGGGACCTGGATATACCTGGTGGGTAATGCAGGAAGACGGGGAAGTCCGATGTATACCTCAAGGGGATTTGATTTTAGGAGAAAACAACCAATGAACTTAATTATATGTTGTTTCTTGCTGTGTAATATTTTTATAGTCCATCAACTAGATGTCTTCAGGTCATCAGCGACTGGCCCTGACTTCCCTCTAACCATCATACCAACAGAGAATGAACTTTGATAGAACCAGATGAGTTCTGCAGTAAAGGAATGATCAACATCAGCAAGCAACAATCCAGCACTGCACACAGACTCTCCTGCTACAAAAGACTATTACAAACCTAACATCATGGACCAAATGGACTCAATAGCATTATAGGGATTGGTCCATGTATTAAGAAATTATTTCTTTCTCTCTGTCTGGGTGTATGCAGATGTATATATACATATATCTATATGATGGTATATTGAAAATGTGGGATCTGAGCATGACGTGAATGGTATGGAATAAGGGGTGGATAATGTCATGGGTTCAGCAGTAGCAGTCATTTTTTCTCCTTCTTAGTAGCTGGTGCAGTGCTGTGTTTTGACTTTCGGGCTAGGAGCACGTACATTTTGAGTTACTGCTTAAATGTTTGGTTTTGTCCAAGGCCTTTTCTAAGCTCATGCTCTGCCAGGGAGGAGGGGAGGCCAGGAGGAGGGAGAGATAGGGCACCTGGACTGGGCTAGTTGGGGAGCTATTCCATACCACAGCACGTCATGCTTGGGGAGGTAACTGGAAGTTGGCCGGAAGGGGGGGGTTAGCTCTCTTCCGGGTTGGGCTCGTTTCGGCGGGTGGTATCGTATTCTCTCTCCTTGTTTATTTCCTCTATTATTGATTTATTAGTGGTAGCAGTAGTGATTTGTGTTATACCTTAATTGCTGGATTGGTTTTTATCTCAGTCTGTGGGAGTTGTATTCCTCCGGTTCTCCTCCGCATCCCTCTGGGAGTGGGGATGTGGGGGGGAAAAAGGGGTGTGTGGTACTGCGGGAGACTGAGGTGGGGTTTTAAACCACGACAACTAAAAACCCCAAAAGAAAGAAGGAACAAGTTAGTTTTAATTTTGGAGGATGAGGTAATAATGCCCTGAGGGTGTTAAGATTGTAGGTCACTACAAAGTGTGTACAAATATATTAGGCATTATGCTGCACTCCATAAAAAGACAGATTTCCACAAGCCATGGTGAAAATATGTATGCGCAGTGTGGAGAATTACACTGCAGTTTGTTGAGAGGCAAACAATGAAAGATGAGTCTGAAAGATGAATCGGTAAATATCAGTATTATCTTTTTATAGATGAAAAAATTCATCCTATAAATACTAAGAATGAAGGAGAATGGTAAAAACTGACAAATAATATCTGTAAAAGACTTATTTTTATCTTAACATTTAAAAATGAAGAAAAATAAAACAGCATAGAGAACAAATTTATGTGTAGCATTGTAATTTTGTATTGAATTAAGGGATAAATACTTTTTTTGAAGGGAAAACACAGAAAACCTTGTAAAACAGTTCAAGGTCAGGTTGGACAGAGCCTGGCAAGACAGGGTTTAATGTGAGGCATCACTGCCCATGACAGGGGGATTGGAACTCGATGATCCTAATCTCCTTTCCATCCCTAACCATTCTATGATTCTGTGAAACAGTTATTAATATGGGAAATTATCCTGGTGAAGAATGTATAATTAGTCATACAGGGATAGATTACCTGTCTGTCCAGTCCAGTTATTTGTCCCCATCTAGAGTCTGTGACAGCTACTAAAGAAAAGCATGTGAAAAGTATTCTGGAAGATGCTTATAAAAAAGCTTACCTAAAACCAATTCCTATTAATTGGAAAATATTCTAAATATTATTGGAACTACAAGAATTATTAATAATTCCAAATACATTTTTCAATGTTCATTATGTTGGGCACTATGTATTTTATATATTTTGGATTATCTCTATGTACACATCTATTACTGATGCCTTTTGAAGTCATATTTCAGAGATTACTAGGCACATATTATTGCAAAATGTGTTTTCCATAAGCAAGTTTTAGTGCTTAATCAACTAATTATGTACTGTTTTCTTTTGCTAGTTGTAAAATTGGTTTTTCAATTTAGTTGATATTCTCTTCTTGTTTTCTACATAAGGTGAGATAAAAGTTTCATTCTAGCTCTTGACAGAATTGCAGTATTCTGTGTACTTTTTCAAAATTGTTCCTAATATTTTCAGTCCTTTTACAATTTTTTGTTGCTGTTGTTGGGTTTTGGGGTGTTTTTGTTTCTGTTTGCTTTTTCTTGGGGGGGAGTGTTTTTTGGGTGTTTGTTGTTGTTGTTGTTTTTTAGTTTTGGATTTGGTTTGGACCTTTTCCCCCAAATACCTTTGAGTATTTGGAGGACACTTCACTGAAATTCTTCAGCTATTCTTTCTGAATATCTTTTCATGTAAAAATATACTGGGGAAGAAAAATTTAAAAATTCCATACCTAGACCATACTAAGTCACATTCTTCAACAGGCTAGGTATAAAATCTAGTGGGAAACACTGGACTTCTTTTTTTTCAAATACTCACACTAAAATAAAATTAAAATTATACAGAAACAAAAATGAGTGAAAGATCAATGAAAAAAAATCTATATAGAAAGGATTTCTCAAATTAAAGATAACAACTGCTAAGTTTACTCAAAACCTTGCCATTGCCAGAGAACAGAAAACTCAAATTCTTGAGATGTGAAAGGTGAACAATGAACCATGTGTAAGATGAAAGTATAGTTTATGGTAAAAATATACTGCTTTGATAACACATTTTAATCATGTAGAATTAATGTTAAATGCAGAGGAGCATTTGGAGCTATGAAATAAAGAATAAAGGCAGTATCTCAGCCATTTAGATTTCTAATTTCTGGTGAAAAATTTTTGAGATAGCTTTGGCAAACATTGTTTATTGTTTCCCAACCCTCTGTCTTTTCCATGAAAGGAAGACAGACAAGCAGACAGAGAAATAAAGAAAACTTTTTAGCAGATGTTTGATGAGAAGACAGAGAAAGTAACGACCTGCTTCTGAGTAGCTGAAAAAGAGGTGACATTTCAGGGGGCTTATGATGAGAGAATTAAAATTAGGCAGACAGTTCCTACTCTCACCCACAGCTGAGGCATTACAGTAATATTATGTCAAATATTATGTCAAATTATGACAGATAGAATATTTTACAGAATAAAAATAATAATAAAAAACCCCAGCCAACTTTTAGACAAAAAACAGAATTTTAAATTAATATGGTTATGGTCTGAGGGTGGGGGGAGAGAACCTTTTCCAGAATAATCCAATCATGTAATTTTTAATCAATATAAAATTGTTAAAACAAGCATTTTTATTGAGAGAACAAAAGGCTAGAACAAGCACGTGAAAACTGTCTTTTGCAGTCTTAAATGTAAATTTATGATTTGTTTTAATAGATTGGTGCCTAAAAATGCATATTTGAAAAATACAGGTTAAATTTTTATATTCTAAATAATCAACACCTATAGGAATCATACTCAATTCATACTAATCCTCGATTCCTTTTAAGGAACTTTACCCTTTTTGACCTGCTAGACTCTTTAATGCTGATAATCTAACAAATACACATAACTTTACCGTATTCTAGACTTCCAAACAGCAGCCTAAATACTAAAATAGTCACTTTTGAAGAAAGAAATTCAAAGTGCTCCAAAAGGAAAATGATTCATTACTATCAAAATCTTACAAAAGGTATTGTTCCCTCCTCTTATTTTAGTACTGGTGGTGTTAAGTAACATTTTACTGACTAATGTGTTTTGTGTCAAGACCTATTCATAACTTTACTGGACAAAATAATTAAAAAATAAAGAAGGTCATCCTTTTCCTCCCCAAAAGCAGATTTCCTAATATGGGTATTATGACAACACTGAGCCATAAATGTCAAGAATTTAATGATTTATTTAAACCCTATAAAGTAATTCTAAGAAAAAGAAATTTTTAATATATCAATTTGGTAGTGATGCAACATCCTATTTTCAAATATCTTGCCCTTGGAACTTTATTCAAAACATGTATTATCTGGGTAAATGAGCTATGAAATCTCTGGAGTTAAGACAGCTCTGAAAAGAATTTAGAATAGCCCACACTTAGAATAAAATGCAACAGAATATAGAATATACTATGAAGTTTCTACAGCTAGTCAAAGGAAATTGGATTATTTTAAACTCCAAACTCTGTGGTACTTGCTGTAATTATAAACACAGGGTGCTTTTGTGTACTTGGAAACTTATATAATTCACATCCCCTCCTTTTGCATCCCAAACTCCTTTCCAGGTTTTTGTTCAAGCTGTATTTCCTCCTTAGGCTAAAACACTGTAGAGATTTCAGTGTATACAGGTAATATAAAAAAAAACCCTGAATATAATTCCATCTACATCATGGTATTTGAAATTTAAAGACACAGTTATTCCATATTAAAAAAAAAAAAAAAAAGAAAGAAAAAAAGAAAGTTGGAAATCTTTCACCCAGCTGGAAAGCAGCTTAGCAAAAGAAGGCCCAAGGGCCTTGGTGGATACCAAGTTGGTCCCGAACCAGTAATGTGCTCATGTCATGTCAAAGAAGCTTAATGATATTCTTAGGCTGCATTAGGCAAAATACTGCCAACAGGTCAAGAAAGGGCATCCTTTCCCTCTGCTCAGCACTAGTGAGGCCACATCTGGAGTACTGTCACCAGTTCTGGGCTCTCGAGTGCAAGAGAGACACAGATATACTGAAGAGAGTCCAACAAGGTGTCACAGAGGTGACAGAGGGACTAGACCACATGAGAAAAGCCTGAGAGAGCTGGGACTGTTTAGCCTGGAGAGGTCTCCAAGGGAATCTTATCAATGGATATAAATAGCTAAATTAAGCTGTCCACAGAGGACAAAGCCAGGCTCTTCTTTTCAGTGGTGTCCAGTTACAGGACCAGAGGCAATGGGTGCAAACTGAAACACAGGAGGGTCTCTCTGAACATCAGGAAACTTTTTCTACTGTGAGGGTGACTGAGCACTGGCACAAGTTGCACAGGGAAGTTGTGGAGTCTCCTTGGAAATATTAACAAAAAAACAAATCTAGATACAGTCCTGGGCTATTAGCTGTAGGTGACCTTCCTTGAGTAGCTGGGTTGGACAAGATGACTTTCAGAGATCTCTTCCAACCTCAACCATTCTGTGTTTCTGTGGTACTCATATTTTGCAGACCTTGGTGAATATATTCCTCTTGGGTGAGTAAAGCTTTAATTGCCTTCTGGCTGGAGCGAAAATTGAAGAAAGTTTCTCACATTAGTATCTTAACTAATGGAGAGAAGAGCATTCCCTCAAGTTTGAAAGATATCTGATAGTGCATTTACAGGGCTAGGTAACAGCATTCTGGAAAGACTACCAAGTTCATCCCCTTAAGTATAGCTGAAGGTGTTAAGAGCACCCTAATATCTATTAAAAAATAGATCTAAAATCATGGTCTGTATCCCTAACTATTGACTAAGTTTGGGCTGGGCAGAAGCAGAATTTTTGGCACCTAGTGAGGCACTGAAAAAAAGGCACAAAGAGGCATGAGTGGGGAACTTTTCCAAATTAAAAATCCCAATATAGACACACAAGTCATTCCTTAGGCATAGGCATAAATAAAAAAGAAAAGAAAGGAATAAATAATGAGCATTCCATACTAGATACTGAATGTTCAGTCATATAAGGAATATTTTTATATCTGTCATTACTAGAATGGCTCAACAACATCTGGCACAAGATCTGATGCTGCATAAAAGCATGGTGGAAAGCATTTCCTGCTAAGCACTGATTGCCCTAACAGTATAAAATGTACGGTAATACTTAATGTTGTACTAAATAACAGCAATGTTAATATGACTAAACAATAACATTTAACAATAAAACCTAAATTGTTTAACCACTTTATTGATCAACCAAATAGTATTTCTGTAGTACAAGACATGTAACTCCAAGTTTTTTCTCAATAAAATAAATGATCTTACTGTGTACTGAACTGGGTCAGATATTGTCAAAGAGTAGAGCTGCTAAGAGAGAAATAAAATAGATTTTCTACCTAAGGGTTGTTTCATTATGCCAGACAACACTTTGTATTGATCTTTTCCCATTTATTTCTAATTTTGTTGTCCCTGATTGTGCTGAGCTCTAAATCTTGTGATGGCTTACATGCTGTTAGGATGCAGCATTGTTACTTGAAGTGCAAGACAGCAATGTTCTTATTTTAAGACCTAATTTAGTCTGATTTGCCAGAAATTAAGCTTTCTAAAGTAGCAGAGGACAGAGGTCTTCTGTTTTGTTTTCTATAATACATGTAGAAATTTCTGTACTGAGAAGTCAGTGAAGTTTTTTGTTATTTTCACAAGGGACTTAATTGTATTTTACATAATTTTTTACATATTTTTTTTTAGAAATTTGACAATCCATTACTAAATTTCTAATTTTTCATGACAATACAAAAAAATATTTCACATAATTTCATCATTTCTATAGGCCACAGAAAATACAGAAGAGTTAAGTAGCTTTTCATTTAGGGTCTTCTTGATTTGAAATATATGCTGAATTACATGAAGTTGGTTTACCAGACTGCACATGGTTCCTGCTTTTGTAAATCACAACTCCATTGCCTCACAAGTAATGATCATTCAAGGTAAGAGGAAAGCTGGTTCTTGGTCAGTAGAGATAAACTGGCCAAAGATCAAATTGCATGGTAATTCTATTGAGCTTTTTAAGTAACTGTTCAAAATGGAAAAATAGGATATATTACTAATTGTAAAGAAGCTGGACTTTCCTATTAATGTCATCAGTCTTACACCCTTTCTTGGCAAAATACATCCCTGATATACTCATGCAACATATTTAGCTACATAAATGAAAGAAAATAAATTGCAAGCATTTGTTAAAGTGCTATGAATTTTTAAAAGGAAAAAAGCTAAGGAGGGAAAGAGATGTGTGTGAAGTGTATAATCTCCAGTCTAATAAACTCCATTTTTTTCATTACAGATGATACAGATGAGCACTTTGGGACTCAAAGTCTGCTAGTTAGCATTTTATTAAGCTAGTTGGCCTCTTTGAACATTTCATCCAAACTGAGAGGAATACATACTTCTCAGTGGGAGAATAAGTGTGGGGGGATGGGGGAAGGAGAGGAGCCACCATAAAGCATCCTCAGACACCGTATGTTAAGCATTTTTATCAAATTTTACAGAAATATGTTTATAGCCTTCCATACATTTGCGTAAAGCCTTTTTCTTTTAGGGAGATATATTATAAAGAGAAGAGAGGTGTGTTTAGACTTTTTTTTGTTAGTTTTAACTAGTTTTTAAATCTGGAGTTTGTATTTTCATGCCTTTAACATTATTTGCCAGTTGTTGTCTCAATATCTTCAATCACATACTGATAATTCTGGAAGAATATGTTCTTAGTAGATAAAAGTCTACAGGAAAAGGTGTTTGCATTATCCCTTTCAGAGTAGTTTTATTGTTGATGACTAAGTAAACTGTTTTTGCAAATAATAAAAATAATTTTTTGCTTTATGTGCATTCCTGTTATCCTTACACTGGTCAGAAATGTTTTGCTGGGTTTTTTTTTTGTTTTGTTTTTTACATTTATAGTTGATCAACCAGTAAATCTCTAAACTTTAGGTTTTGCATGGATTTGGCTACCTTTTGTGTAGCCCAGTTAGCTATGCTTAGAAGAAAAACTCTTCTAGTACTTTGCATGAAATTGAGTAAGGGGCAATTCCTGTCTGCCCAAATTTTACTCTTCCTTCTTCTGAAAGTTTAGACAGGGAATGAATTCCATTCTGAGCACCTGTGCCTATGGGATGTGGGGAGCCCACAGTTCAGAAAAGAGCTGTTGGGAGTGCCCTGAACCCAGCCTGAGCACAGGCTGCCTGTTAACATTGACTGCCTTTGAGGAACTGTTACCTAGGTTTCTCAAAAAAAACTATCACACAACCTGGTAAGTCTGCATCTAGGGTCTATTAATTAGTAGGCATTAAAATTACCACAGTCCCTTTTTTTCCTTCATTTCTGTCCTTTGGAAAAGGTTTCCACTCAATATTCAAAGTGCATCAACTGGCAAATTTAAACAAAATGGCAAGCATGGATATGCAGATACATTCTTTGTGTCTTTATGGTCATTAGGACAAGCTGCAAGATAGAGCCATGATTTGAGTACTGAGCAGGAAGGCTGATAATTTTCATGACAGCACATCTTAAAAAGTCAAATTAATGTGATCAGCAATAAACATATAGTCAAGCAGCAAGGTTTTATTTAAAAATATCTGGAGGTAAGTTAGACCTGATTGAGGTTTACTCTGGAAACAGGAACCCCCAGTACAGGAATAATTACCATGACATCTTGGAATTCATTGTATTATTTAAAAAATTAAGAATAATTTCTTGTTTAAATTAATTTTAAAAGCAACAAACTTAGCTAAGAACATCTAGACATTACCATGCAGGGAAAAATATTATATAGGTTCCTCTGCATATCTTCAGCTATGGTGAATGGAAACTTTTTTTATTACAAACTCTTTACTCTGACTTTAGTTGAAATCTATATTTGACCTTTAAAAAACAACAACAATAGTTATAAACCTAAGTTCATTTAAACTGTTAAAAAAATAAAACCTCAAAATAAATACAATGAAACACTTTGTTAGGCCTTGTGTTTGATATTACAGTGTAGGCTGAAATCCACTAAAACCTTCCTTTAAAGAAAGGTATAATTTAAGGAAGAAATTTTCATAGGCACACAAAGCTATTCCTCATAACACCTTGAAGACCTATGTGATTTTTTTTTTTAATTCTCTTTAAAAAAAAAAAAAAAAAACCAAAAAAACACACCAAAAAAACAGAATTTGATTGCTGAGAATAAAACTAAGGTCAAACTGGTCTTTTCTGTAAATCCATTTTGTTATTTTGTCCAGAATGTGTTGTGAAACATTGGTCATGCCTTCACCAAAATGGCCAGAAATAAAAAAATCAGGAAGTGTAGACATGAATATGAAAATAATTGGGAATAATTGCTTTAAACAGAACAAACAATGCATCAAAATTAAGTCACAAAAAAAATCAATACGCTGTTACCTCCCCCCCACTTTAGAATCTGAAAATAATATATTCAGAACAGAAAATTAAAAGTTTTTCAAGAAAAATTCCCTTTCATACTACTTCGTACTTAACAATGGATATAATATCTAGAAGTAATCTTTATTTTCAAGATAATAATATTGCTGAAAAGGTTAATTTCTTCATTAATATGAACGGTAAGGGGTTTGTTTTTGTTGTTTGCTTGGTTGTTATTTGTTGGGTAGGGTTTTTTTAAATTCTTCAACACGTTAGTTATTTCGGAAAGAATATTTAGCCTTCTTTAGTTCCTATGTGTCTTCAGATATACGAATATTGTGTATTGCTTTTCATATCAGTACAACAGTATTTATGCAGATTATTAATTCCACTCATCTTCTTAAAACTGAGGAAGGCTGGTGCTAGTAAAATATTTTGAAAGCATCACAATATTGTGGAGACAAAGGTGCAATTAGACTAGTACTGATCTGTTCTGGAATTCATGGCTCATGACAGCTATGCAGAGCTGTGAACCTGTGACTGGACATATGTTCTATAAAACAGTCTATTAACTATGAGATACTGTATTGTACCTCATGCTTTTACGTTACTCTGCAGCTGTTAATATATTTAGGTACCTTAGGGAAGGTGAGGTATGTTAGCTGACTCCCAGATTAGTTTCTGTGAAAGTAAACCCCATTTAGCACACAGCCTAAAGCCCATAGTCGAATGATGTTAATAAGAATATTGCAGTAAGTGTTAGTGGAACAGGTTTTCATTCTGGTATATTTCATACCAGTACACACCACAGGGTACACTTATAGCATAAATGTTTCACCTTTTAGCTAGTAAAATGATCTTCCTATATTTGCTGTCTTCACACGTTCGTAAAATGACATTGTAAATCTTCAAACTTTTTCTTTCCTTTTCCTTCTTAACTTCATCTTTCCATGCAAACATGTATAATAAAAAAATGAAGTCCATAGTTTTCTTCTTTTGCGAAAATATCTGATTTTGACTATTGCTAACAAACACATGATATCATTGCAGAGATAAGCTTTTTTTTTTCTCTTTTTTTCCCCAGATTCCCATGAAAAGAAACACATTTTTAAACCTGTGTTTAGATTATAGCACAGAAATGTTTTCTGAAAACCTCAAGCAGTCTGTTTATTAGTGTGCATATGGCAATGAAATAATCACGGAACAGGACCAGTGTAAATTTGGAGCAAACTACAAGGAATAATTTATTTTTTTTTTTATGAATGGAGTTGAGGCATATGAATGATATTGTTTATTTTTTAATTTGTTTTTCTTTTAAGGAATTTATCTGAGAAAAATGAGACACAACTAAAAATCTTAGACATGAAATACAAATATAACTTCCTTCTTTGCATGTATGACCAAGAATGTACCTTCTCCTAATCTTCTCTGACCAGGGTTGGAAACTTAAAGAAATTGTCAAAATCTTCCTTCCCAACAAAGTTAAATCTTAGAGGTAATTTAAGATCTACTTTTGCATTTGTATATGTAGAAAGAAAATTTCTGAGACTATGCAGCTTTTTAATTTAGGAAAAAGAGCACAAAAATCATGTTTAAAATTTACAGTGGAAAAATTTGCTCATGTTAATAATAATGTGACTATTTTTAAAAATTAGGAGTAATCACATGACTGGAATAATTCACCAAGGAATTCAATTAATTCTCTGTTACTTCAAGTCTTGAGAGCAATTAAGTATAATTTGAAAGAACGTGCTTATTTTCAATAGGGAATAAAAACTTTTTATTATTATATTTTCTTCAACTGGAAATCCCTACCACATTATGCAATAGGTCAAAACAAAATATCATAAATGTTCTGTTTTATTTCTAAATCTGGGAAAGACTCAGTGAATAAAATTATACTACCAAGAAACTCTTGCATTCCTTAGATTTATTTCCCAGTAAATTCTGTACATGTAATATAACTATATTACTTATACACAAAACCCTTGAACTCTCCTTTTCAGAGATACTATCAGTAGCATCCTAACAAATCATTTTTTTATCAAGTGTGGATCAACTTTATGTATTTCGTTGTGTTTCAAGTTACAGTATTAAAAAGTCATATTCTTCATTTTCTTCGACTCATTTATTGTGGAGATCTGTGGAACAAGTGATGTTCCTCAGGGGTCATTATTGAGACCAGCACTACTGAACATCTTTGTTGGTGACCTAGACAGTAGGATTGAGTGCACCTTCAACAAGTCTGCAGATAACACAAAGCTGTGTACTGTGGTCAACACAGGAGGGAAGAATGCCATACAGAGAGACCCTAACAGGCCTGGGAGGTGGGCCCATGCTATCCTGGGTTCAGCTGTAATAGTTATTTTTCTCCTTTGTAGTAGGTACAGTGCTGTATTTCAGCTTTAGTCTGAGGGCAACGCTGATAACACCCAATGTTTTAGTTGTTGCTAAGTAAGGTTTACTCTGATCAAAGAAAAAGGGAAGAAAAGGGGAGATGAGAGAACAGCTGTGTGGTTCCAAGTTACTGTCTGGGCTTAAACCATAACATATGCGAACTTTATGTAGTTCAATAAGGCCAAGTGCAAGATCCTGCACCTCGGTAAGGACAATCCCAAGCTCAAATACAGGTAGAGTGGAGACTGTATTGAGAGCAGCAAGAAGGACTTGGGGTTGTTGGCTGATGATATGAGCCACTGATGTCTGCTTTCAGTCCAGAAAGCCAAATATATGTTTCAGCAATTGCAACCTTTTAGGTATAAGGGACTGTTCATTAGGAACTGTAGTGATAGGACAAGGGGTAAGGGGTTGAAACTTAAACAGCAGAGGTTTAGATTGGATATAAGGAAGAAATTCTTTACTGTTAAGGTGATGAGGTACTGGAATGGGTTGCCCAGGGAGGTTGTGAATGCTCCATCCTTGCCAGTGTTCAAGGCCAGGTTGGATGAAGCCTTGGATGATATGGTTTAGTGTGAGGTGTCCCTGCCCATGGCAGGGTGGTTGGAACTAGATGATCTTAAGGTTCTTTCCAACCCTAACTATTCTATGATTCTATAAGGATACCAGAAAGGGACTCTTCATCAGGGACTGTAGCAACAGGACAAGGGGTAATGGGTTTAAACTTAAACAGGGGAAGTTCAAGTTAGATACAAGGAAGAAGTTCTTTACTGTGAGGGTGGAGAGGCACTGGAACAAGTTCCCCAAGGGAGTGGTAAATGCTCTATCCCTGGCATTGCGCAAGGCCAGGGTGGACAGAGAGTTTAGTGACATGGTCTAGTGTGAGGCAGGTCCCTGCCTGTGGCAAGGGGGTTGAAACTAGATGATCTTGAGGTCCTTTCTGACTCTAACCGGCCTATGATTCTATGATCATATACATATTCATTATGATTCTGTGAAAAACCCATCCAATTCTCATTACTCATTGCGCATGGTAATTTGCACAGATTAAGGCCACAGTGAATTTTGAGTTGTCTCTTGGAGTCATTGAGTTCATCTGGGAGAAATATTCCCACTCATTTTATCCTTTTAAGGAAATCCATTAGTTAAGGACACTGGAATGTCTTTAGTTTTTTTCTCTAATTCATGACCCTGAGAGGCTCCTTGAGTTTTTTACACTGGTTTGAGAAAAGACATCAGTCCTCTTGTTTCATGTTTTCTTTATCTTGAGAATTCTTGTAGCCTTCTCCATGTCTAAGACTCTATGTACAGTGAAATACTAGTTTAATTCAGAATCACATGTCCTGTATCATAGAATCACAGAATCATAGAATAGTTAGGATTGGAAAGGGCCTCAAGATCACCTAGTTCCAACCCCCCTGCCATCGGCAGGGACACCTCACACTAAACCATATCATCCAAGGCTTCATCCAACCTGGTCTTGAACACTGCCAGGGATGGAGCATTCACAACCTCTCTGGGCAAACCATTCCAGTACCTCACCACCCTCACAGTAAAGAATTTCTTCCTTATATCCAGTCTAAACCCCTGCTGTTTAAGTTTCAACCTGTTAACTCTTGTCCTGTCACTACAGTCCCTAATGAATAGTCCCTCCCCAGCATCCCTATAGCCCCCCTTCAGATACTGGAAGGCTGCTATGAGGTCTCCATGCAGCCTTCTCTTCTCCAGCCTGAACAGCTCCAACTTTCTCAGCCTGTCTTCATATGGGAGGTGCTTCAGTCCCCTGATCATCCTCGTGGCCCTCCTCTGGACTTGTTCCAACAGTTCCATGTCCTTTCTATGTTGAGGACACCAGAACTGCACACAATACTCCAAGTGAGGTCTCACGAGAGCAGAGTAGAGGGGCAGGATCACCTCCTTTGACCTGCTGGTCACGCTCCTCTTGATGCAGCCCAGGATACGGTTGGCTTTCTGGGCTGTGAGTGCACATTGCTGGCTCATGTTCATTTTCTCATTGACTAACACCCCCAAGTCCTTCTCTGCAGGACTACCATGAATTTCCTTTTTGCCCAACCTGTAGCTGTGCCTGGGATTGCTCTGACCCAGGTGTAGGACCTTGCACTTGTCATGGTTAAACATCATGAAGTTGGCATCAGCCCACCTCACAATGTGTCAAGGTCCCTCTGAATGGCATTCAGTAACAAGCTCAGCACTATGACTAGAATCTTGGGCAAACTACAAATAAGGTGAATTTTTTAATAAATTTTGAATTATCATACCTGAATTAGGCATGTAGGAAGTATTATAGATTGCATAATTTTCCATAGTCAACAGGAACAAACTCCAGTTCCAGTGCCAAGCTTTGTGTGTGTGGGTTTCATTTTTAAGGATAGTTATATAATGCTATTCTATTTATTCCATTCCTTTTGAGTAAAAGAGGAAAAAGTACTCTTGATGAGAATTTAGGGACTATTTATAAGAAACATTAAAATTCTGAATTATATCCCAATTCCATAGTGACATATCACCTTTAAAATCTAAATTTCTATTCAGTGTTACCCCAAAGCTTTTTTTTCTACTGTAAGTGTAAATTTTATCACTTTCTTAAATATCTGTGTATGGAAGCTGCTGTTAAATCATGACATTTGAGATAATGACCACCTACAGATCTGTAAATCACCCATACTGGATTTTTTTTTGCAGGTGGTAGCATAGTTTAGATTTTACTTATAAAAGGACTACATTATTTCTGTGTTTACCGTTCAGATTATATATATATATAATCAAATAAACATAAATATTCACATCTATCTGTGTACGTATTTCAATCAATGTTGGAAGAACTGTTTCATTCAGAGAATACACACACATTGAAAGTTTTTCTTCCTGTACAGACACTGCAAAGCAAAAGAGAAACATCATTCAATTTTATCCTCAGGGACTGTTATCTATTTAAAGGTTGCCTAAGGTAGAAAAATTCCTGAGTAAGCATGGCAAAATATACTGATTTAAATCTCCAAGACACCTTTAAACCCATATAAAAGGATTACGGGTTTATGAGCTTCTTTTAATACTGTATCAATATTGATCTTATAATATAATTATAGAAGATTCCTGGGGAAGGGATGGAATTCTTCAGAATTACATATAAGTTTAAAATCTTTTTCATTAGGATTGAGTATGCCAGAATGAACTGTGTGCTCAGATATTTTTTAATCTTAGAGTTTCTCATGTCCTCCAAATATAGCCACAAAGAAAATCTAATTTATTTTCTGTAAGTATAGAGTAAGGGCTAAGGTCAATGAAATTGCTTTCCAACATAGTTACAAACACTGGATAAAAACAGGCAAAAGGATTTGAATGATTATATTTGCATTTAATTAACATTTGGCAGCCTAGCTATCTCTCTGATGGCTGTACATGGATAATGCCAGATCTCCATTTCTAGAATGGGAAACTGGTTCAGTTGAAGATTGTCTATCTTTAAGAAAAAAGTCCAGCACCATGACATATACTTGAAATGTACTCAAATCTTCAGCTTCTCTCTGGTAATCTGCCCTCTGTTCTGATCTGCCATCAAAAATTATTATTCCTTTATTGTTGCTAGATTATGACATGACAGAGTAGTATCAAACACAATCATGGGATGAGGGCACATCCCATGTGAATAAGAAAAAAATATTATATAATATAGGTAATGGCAAAAATTGGAGGAAGAAAACACAAAGTGGAAGAAGAATACACAAAGTAATATAGTTTCATGGTTTATGTTTTCTGATGATTCTTGTTTTCCAGGGTTTTGCTTTAAGACTGAAGAAGCTCAGAAATATCAGCCTGTCAAAGACACAAATGGGAGGAAACAGTTCGACAGAAGAAACACCCTTTTAAAATTTTACTCTTTGGGAGTATGCATTTCAGTGCCCCAGGGCTACAGAGAGCATTTTGTGGGCTTGATTGGTGTTAGGTAGCATCCTTCAAAGCTCTAGCTTCAGAAAGTCCTCTGTGTATATATACACACCCAAACAAAACAAAAACAAAAATTTTAATGTCAGATAATGTTTCCATCTTCATTTGAAAGAATGGAATGTTTGCTAAGTATTATACAATATTATAATAATGTAGTTCTGTACATATGAGAACTGTATGAATGAGATCTTCAGAGATTTTTGTATTGCTCTTTTCAAATTGGTGAAACATTATTTTATACTGTCATGTACTTAAGTGAAAGAAAATACAACATTAATTACACAGCTTTTTTTCTCAGAATATAATGCAGTTTATTTACTTTTTACCAGAAAATCCAAACTTTTTCTTATTTATGTGTTCATGAAATGTTG
Source organism: Melopsittacus undulatus (assembly GCF_012275295.1). Lineage (NCBI taxonomy): Eukaryota > Metazoa > Chordata > Aves > Psittaciformes > Psittaculidae > Melopsittacus > Melopsittacus undulatus. The sequence goes on from NC_047531.1 coordinate 72,095,292, forward strand.
GGCAAGTGTTATTTTGAGATAAATCTATACCTAATTTTTACAATACACTTTATGCCTTTCTGTTATCCTACAGTAATGGACCAGATACTGAATATACAGTAGTTGCAATCATGAAAATGTCAGACTTCTTGGTTAGATTTTGATTATTGTTATAGCAAATGAAGAGTGTTTTCCCTTTGCAAATACTAATTTTCATATGCTTTCCAGAAAAACCAAGTCTCACATACTAAGAATAATTTTGGCCCATTCTTTGCTTGCCTTTGACACAAGCTATCAATTATTATTAAAGTGATGAAATGCTCCATCATTTTAGTAATATTTTCTAGTACTTACATGAATCACATGCACAGGTGGCATTTAGCTCATGTTGTCAATTCAATGTACTGGTCCTATAATAAAAAATATCTTCTGTTGGACTAATCTCAAGACAATGCAGTCATTACATTCTTCAGTGTAAATGATCAGACTTTTAAACTCACTGAGAGAAACTACCTCCAAAAAAACTGGTGCCATTTCTGTGAATTCCATTATTAAACACAAAAACTTATGAAGGACTTAAAGACTGCTAAGTATTCAAGCTAGGAAATTATTAAAGTAAGGTTACTTGTGCACCTTAATACACATAGGTGATTTGTGCATACACATTTAAAGATAAACTGTGATTATGCAATCTGTTAATTACATTGGCTTCGGCGGGGGGGAATCTATGTATAGTAATGCTCATGGAATTGGGTAAGAGCTTAGAGGTCATATGGTTAACTCCACTGAAATTAGCAGACATATAACACCAGATTTTATATAAGCAGTTGAAATGACATAAAACCTCTTTAAACTTAGGCTTCATCCCTTAATTATAACTTTTATTTTCCATGAAGAGGTGAAAACGTCGTGTATGAAATTAATAAATGTGCTAAAGGTAACTCAGAGGTCAATAAAAATATCAAGGGTTACCAACTAAATAAACCACTCATTGCTTAAATTCCAGTTGCAAGATTACAATGAACAAGCACAGAAAAGTCAGGGGAAAAAAGGGAACTTATTTACACAGTATTAAAAAGCACATCAGTGTTTTCCACAAGTGAAAAATTATTCAAAATCGGGGCATATGTCAAGCCTGTTAGATTTTCTTTCAACTTTCCTTGGCTTTCTTAAAAATGTGAAAAAATAGACCTAACACCCTACTCAACAAAGACATAGTTGTGAAAATCAGCTTGCAAATGGTATGTACCTGAAGGAGAGACCTATTCTAGGAAAGGACTACACTTTGCAATTCTTTATCAGAACTCAGGAAAAGACAGTTTATGTGGTTAGCAAGCCTATGGCTGGACATTTTCATTTGTCCTGAACAACCTTGCATAAAACCAAATTATAGAAACTGCTGGGCTGAAGAGCAGAAGGAAGGTACAAGTCATTATAGTTAATTCTTTGGGTCCCAAGCCTGATCAGGTGACATACTCAGGACTGTGTAGGTATGAGTTCTGTTGAAAAATTTAATTTCAGAGACTATTGTTCTCAATCTAACCAAAATACTTCTTTTAATCAGAAAAATCAACAATTATTATTCTTCCACTTCTTTCTGTTTCATTGCAGAACTACTACAATATCCCTGTATTCCTCCTCTGTCTCAGTTTCTATTTGCTTTAAACAAATTCTAGAAGTTGCATGCATAGATTTTCCCACAGTATATTTTGCTTGTGGTAGAATCGAAGACCTCAAATCAAGAAGCCTGAGAAATTAAAGTTTTTTAGAAGCAGAGTGAAGAACCCTTTCCAGCAAATGCTAAAACCCTAAAAGATAAAGGCAGACTGCCAAAGGTAATCCTTTACACAGTCTCCAAACCTTAGCCCTCTTGTATATTTATCTTTAGGTTAGGGTTAATGAAACAGAGTTTGAACAGCAAGGTTTGACTGGCATAATTCATGTGGGGTTTTTTTGGTTCATGCTGAAAACGTGTGTATGTGTATATAAAAGTGTACTGGAACTGCCTATAAAGTTGCTTACTGCTTACTGTTAAGCCTTCAAAGAATACTTTACAAATATTGATCTTCTACTCTTTTGGCTGTGCAGTAAATGTGATTTCAAATTAAAGTCTCAGAATCTTTGAGAAAGAGTGAATCCATCATTTCCTTCCAAAAAGTCTTAAAGGAAAGTGACAAATAATGTCACACGCTCTCCTTTATATCAGGAAAACATCTGAAGACCTTACAGTTTCAATTTTTTTCAAATGAAGTATAGTTCACCGATTAGTTATAACTCTACAACAGGAGCCAACAAACAGGTAATCCACTGTTAAACAATCATCTCAAACTTCAGACCTGAAAAAAAGGTAGATTTCTCATCTGACTAGACCACCTAGACCATTTACATGGGCAGTTTCTATCACAGGCTTGAAGAAGTGCTGCTTAGCTACAGATATTAAATTTACAAGCAGAGAGAAGATATCTCCATGTAAACATCATCTTAACATTTGGTGGTGACTAAAAAAAAAATCAAAACAATTGTAATGAATTATTAGAAAAAGAATGCAGAATAAAATAAATGTATACAATCGTTATATCAATCTATGGTTTACCCACTTCTTTAAATATAGTGTGCAGCTCGTCCCTTTATTTCAAAATGGCAAAAGTATCACTTGAAAAGGTCCAGACAACATCAATGGAAATGACAAAAGCTATGAATTTATAGACTCATAAAATCATAGACTTGTAAAATCATAGAGTAGTTAGGGCTGGAAAGGACCTCAAGATCATCTAGTTCCAAGCCCCCTGCAATGGGCAGGGAGGTTTCACACTATACCATGTTGCTCCAGGCTCTGTCCAACCTGGACTTGAACACTGCCAGGGATGGAGCATTCACAACTTCCCTGGGCAACACATTCCAGTGCTTCGCCACCCTCACAGTAAAGAACTTCTTCTTTATATCTAAACTTCACCTGTTACCCCATGTCCCACCTCTGCAGTCCCTAAACAAGAGTCCATCCCCAGCATCCTTATAGGCCCCTTTCAGACACTGGAAGGCTTCTCTGAGGTCTCCATGCAGCCTTCTCTTCTCCAGCCTGAACAGCCCCACCTTTCTCAGCCTGTCTTCATATGGGAGGTGCTCCAGCCCCCAATCATTCTCATGGCCTTCCTCTGGACTTGTTCCAACAGCTCCGTGTCCTTATGACACAAAAACTATACACAGGACTCCAAGTGAGGTCTCACTAGCGCAGAGTAGAAATGGCTGCTGCACAAGGAATAAGGATCTAGGCTAGACTTCTTCAGATTGACAAAGATTAAACACCAGAAGTGTCTTTAAATTAAAATATTTTGACATTATAAAATATGATAAAGAGTAAATCCCAAGAGATTCAACTTTTCATCTTTTCCTAAGATAACAACTTTCTCTGGAATCTGTAGAGACTTCAATGCTTTTCAAGTATCTTGACTTTATTACACATGATTTTCTGCATCTGAGTGAAATTCAGATTGAAATTTGCTGGAAATATATTTGACACAGCTCACAGCTAGACAGTTACATGGGACTGTTTAAACCAGGATTTCTTGACAAAGTGGGTCATGTACTGTGGAAACCTGTTGCTTTGGTATGTGTCCTAAATGTCCAAACTCATATCTTTACATCTCTAACATTCCTCATTTTTCTGTTGGCTTCTATAAGAAGTTTTCACAAGATCACCAGGACAATAAAAGTGTTTAAAACTTAAGCTGTCATCTACTCTTGAAATGATAAAAATGCTGAAAAGGCAATGTTACTCTTTTTCTGTTTAGAAATTGACAAATTCCATGCCTGGGACAGTACTGTAGATTATCATGTTTCTAAAATAAGTATATATTTTAAAATTCTCTGCATGCATTTCTTTCCTTACACTTTTTTTTAAAAAGTTGGCAATTCTGTTTGCATAAAAAGGGTGAGAGAATTAGGTTAACTCCAGAATTATTCCCTACTGCATAGATTAACTTCATTTCAGACAGCATGCTTTAGATACTGACTTGTTTGCCTGGCTAAGAAAGAATGTGAACTCAGTAACTTAAAAGACACACTATGTAAATATAGCTTTAATCTCACCTCAGCAACAGCTACTCTATTCTCAGACCTTTACATATAAATTGTCTTGACTTCAGTACTTCTTCCTCAAGGCAACGTAATAGGGTCTCTTTGTCTTGGAAACATTTATTCTCTGCAAAATTGAAATCTTCTGGTTTTCTTACCAAAATATTTATAACCCTACTTCTTTCACCTTTTCTTGTTGTCCAAAATCTTTTACATGCCTTGTATTTCAGCTATTTAAGCTTCTTAACTCACCATCTGGCCTTTAATCTTTCCTTTTTAAGAGGTGGTTGTGAACCACCTCTGTGTACATCTGTGAGGACTTCAGTGTATTGGAAAGTGTTGTTTTTTTCTCCTTTTGAATGAATTGTATTCTCTAAAGTTCTAATAAACCCTTCAGGTGTGTGTGTCTCTCTCTCCCTCATTGATTCTAATTAAGAGCTATAACCACCTACTATGGTTAGATGGCTCTTAACTCTTGTAAAAATTTACTAGAAAGGAATAAAAATTTAAAGTCTGCTCCTCAAGAATTTAATATTTTAAAAATATCCTTGAGGGGAAAATATATCTAATTTTTAAAATTATCCATATAGCCCTTCTTATATCAATACACACTATCAAGTGAATAAATTGCCACTACAGGATTTTTTTTTACATTACTGTAAGAAATAAAATCTCTAAACTTTTTTAACATTTATATTTTTCTACCATATTTTTAAAATCAAAGCTAAGGTGTAGAAAATAAATTAATTGACAAAAAAAAATCCACCAAAATCCAGTTGAGACATAACAAGTGAACTGGAGTTTAGTACTATAGAAGCTGACACTGTTGAAAACGCATTCAAATTCATAATTCATATGTGATGGTTTTGATGGGATAGAGTTAACTTTCTTCATGGTAGCTACTATGGGGCTATGTTTTGGATTTGTGCTGAAAACAGTGCTAATAGCAGAGAGGTGATTTGGCTATTGCTGAGCAGTGCTCACACAGAGTCAAGGGTCTACTTCTCATACCACCCCACCTGCAAGTGATCTGGTGGTGGACAAGGACTCCAGCTGACCTAAGGGTTATTCTATGCCGTATGTCATCATGCTCTGCAGATAAAGCTCTGGGAAGAAGGAAGGGGGGAATTTCTGGCATGATGGTGTTTGTCTTTCCAAGTCACTGTAACGTGTGATGGAGCCCAGTTCAAGAGATGGCTGAATACCTGCCTGCTGATGGGAACTGGTGAATGAATTCCTTGTTTTGCTCTGTTTATGTGCGTGGTTTTTGCTTTACTTGTTTAACTGTCTCTATCTCAACCCATGAGTTTTCTCACTTTTATTCTTAAAATTCTCTCCCCATCGTATGGGTTGGGCAGTGAACATGTGTCCGTGCATCCTACTGCAGAGTGCAGTAAGCTGCCAAAGACACTTCAAACTACTACAAACTACAAAAATGTAAAATTAGGAAAACATATGCTGCACGAAAATATTAAACAGTATTTTTCTGTTTGTTGCATGCACTTTTTCACTTGCAAGTCACTATAGTTCATCATCTCTGTTTGCTGTCAAGATTTTTTTTCCATTTCTTGCAGGCATATAAAGTAAGGAGTTATTTGTGTCCTTTTAGCTGTGCTCAAGGAAGAACTGTGATAATCAGCAAGCATACCATGAGGTGTTGACTCCATAGAGGTTTTTCTGAAGATCTTTCATGTGTTTGAAGAAAATGTTTCTAACAAAAAAGTGAATTTAGGTTGATCTGTAGAAGAAAGGAAGAAAGGGAAGGAGAAAAGAAAAAAAAAAAGGAAAAAGAAAATACAACTCTGAAATACACATAAAGGAAGACTTTCCAGACAATTTTAATTCTACATGCATTTGTGGTTCTATGTGTTTTTCATAATTTTTTTAATTCAAGATCAAGAGATACTTTATCTTGGTGATATGATAAACTTTATTCATGAAGACACATACAAACACATGTAAAAAAATACAGCTATCATAGAGCAGCTCTTTCTGCTGAAGCAACCTGTGACAAGGTACTTTGTACTCTTATTGGTGTTGACCTGTGTTCACTCCAGTCATGGATTGTAAGGAAAAGCTTATCTTTTGTTCTACATAGGAATTTCATTTATAAGCCTATGACTAAGAAATCACTGACAGTCTTGGTTTTTGTTTGTTGTTTTTTTTTTTTTGTTGCTAGTTAATTGTTTTGGGGTGGGGTTTTTTTTCGGACAGGGGTTTGTATGGTTTTTTTCTTTGTTTACTTTGATTTTTTTGTTAATTTTCCATTGTTTTTTGCTCAAATGTATACATTAGAAGATTAAAACATACAAAAGTGGCATGAGGAGATTGAGTGTCAAAATGTATATGTCATCATCATGTTTTCAGTGAAAACCCATTGAAATGTTTGTATTTATTTATTAAAATTAACCAGACACAAAGCAGAAAAAAGCCAAGTAAATGTGTGTCTTTGTTTCATCTGTAACAGCTATTTTCCTTCCTAGTAGCTGGTTCAGTGCTGCATTTTTACTTTAGCCTGAGAACAACGCTGATAACACAGCAATGTTCTTAGTTGTTGCTAAGTAATGTTTACCCAATCAAGGACTCATGCTCTGCCAGTGAGAAGGGGCACGAGAACCCGGGAGAAAGCAAAGACAGAACACCTGAACCAAAGTAGCCAAAGGGGCATTCATACCACAGCACATCATGCCCAGTATATAAACTGGGGGGAGGTACCTGGAAGGGACCAATTGCTGCTTGATTTGGGCTGGGTATTGGTCACTGGGTGGTGAACAATTGTGTTGTGCATTACTTGTGTTTTCTGAGCTTTAATTTATTCTCTTATTGTTTCCTATTATTATTATTGTTATTGTTGGGATTCTTCCTATTATCACTATATTTTTATTTAAACTCTTCTTAACTCAACCTGTTTTTTTTTCACATTATTTTGATTCTCCTCCCCATCCTGCCCAGGAAGTGGGATGCGGGTGAGGGGAGGAGGGAATGAAAGCAAGTAGTTGCATGGTACTTAGTTACTGTCTGGGTTTAAACCATGACAATGTGCTGCGAAAGCTTAACCATGTCTAAATTTTTATGTACAGCAGATGATAAAAATTAAGATAACTATTTGGGCTCTATGTGTAATTAATAGAGAGGTATATGCAACAACTTAGCAATCACAGATATCTGTTCCTGAGCTATCTGTTCCTGAGTCTCAAAGCTCTGCATTTGTTGCTCTGTCTCTCTGTTGGCTAAGGAAGCAACCAACATAATTAATTTAGACAAGATAGCTATTTTTAAGTCAGATAGATTTCATAGAATCATAAAATGAAATTATTTGGGTTGGAAGGGACCTTAAAGATCATCTAGTTCCAACTCCCCTGCCATGGGCAGGGACACATGAATTTAATAAATCCCACTCCATATTAGTAAGATGTTTAAAGCTATCATCAGAGTGTGATTAAAAGCTTACTTCAGGATAAATAAATGAATACATATTTAGAACAAACTCTTTTCTTGTTGTTGTTTTTTTTTGTTGTTGTTGTTTGTAGGTTGGTTGTTGTTTTTTTTTTAAAGGTCTAGGCCTCACTGTCCTAACTAGTGTTTGTGCTTCATTTTATAAGTAATTAAGTTAATATGACAATATTGTGTGTAAGATTTTTGGCGCCACAGTTTGCAGCATTAGTGATGATAAGAAGAAAATTTTGCTGCTTAAACAGGACTTACCAAAATTAAACAACCTACAAATCCAAATAATCTCTAGAAGCAAATCAATTGGCAATGTGAGAATGAAAATACAGGAAAAGATCTCCTGTTGCATTTATTTTACAGTTCCTAACTATTTTTTTCAAAATACACCAGAGTCTGACAAGATTAAAATTTGAACTAGCATTCCATTTTATAGAAAAATTACCCCTAGAGTGAGAACAAAAGCTGTGATTCTTCATATCGAGGGTTAAAGCATTAGACAACTAACTCCCTCCTAGGGGGTTTCTAGAAACAACACACATCCATAAAAACATACTCATGTTTTTCTGATCTTTCAACTTAAAATTCCTACTAAATGTGTAATACAGTATGTTAAATACAGCTTGCAGTCTTCACATTTTGTTTGGGGCTTTTGGGTTGTTTTTTTTTTTTAAATTTACCTCAGAATAAAACTGAGCTTGCCTTTAAATTAGCTGTTTTTATAGCTGTACCATAATACTTGTGTTACCACAAAGAGTAAGTAGAGTTTAACAGTAAAAAAGAAATCACCCTGATGCTCTGACTTTGCATACCTTCAAGATCATTTAACAGGCATGATATAAAGCAAAGTTGGAATAAGAAATAACTGAGAACACACTATGTATTTTCTCTTTGCAGGTTGCCACTCTCTTGGGTGACTAACAATTTTTAAGTGCTAATAAATTGAAAAGGAACGTTTTTTTCCTTGGTAACTAATGGAAACAAGTATTGGCTGGGACATAAATGAAAGGCCTTACCATATCCTTTGTTTTATCATTCATTGAAGAAACATACTTCTTTGTTATTCTTCCAACACAGACTGCTATAATGTGATTTAAATTAGTCTGGGTTAGAATCTTCAAAATACAATTCAGCCTGCATTTAAGGGGTAATGAAATGGTTCCTTTATTAAATTTATATCTGGCTACATAACTATTGGGGTTGTATGAACCCATGCAGACAAAGCATTACCAACAAAATTGATTTTCTCCCCAGTTTTCAAAACCAAATAAATACAATTTGCTCCACTGAAGACATTTTTTCTAAGAGAAATGTAAATAATCTGCACCTCAGTGTACACAGGAAATTGGTGAGTCAACCTATAAGTCATTCAACATGCTGAACATCACTCAGCTGAACATATATTTTCCTTATTGTCATGGCTTAAAACCCCACCTCAGTCTCCCGCAGTGCTACACACCCCTTTCCCCCCCCCCACCTCCCCACTCCTAGAGGGATGGGGAGGAGAACCGGAGGAATGTAACTCCCATGGATTGAGATAAAAACCAATCCAGCAATTAAGGTATAACACAAATCACTACTGCTACCACTAATAAATCAATGATAGAGGAAATAAACAAGGAGAGAGAATACGATACCACCCGCCGAAACGAGCCCAACCCGGAAGAGAGCTAACTCCCCCCTTCTGGCCAACTTCCAGTTACCTCCCCAAGCATGACGTGCTGTGGTATGGAATAGCTCCCCAACTAGCCCAGTCCAGGCGCCCTATCTCTCCCTCTTCCTGGCCTCCCCTCCTCCCTGGCAGAGCATGAACTTAGAAAAGGCCTTGGACAAAACCAAACATTTAAGCAGTAACCCAAAACGTACGCACCACCAGCAACCGCTCCCAGCCCGAAAGTCAAAACACAGCACTGCACCAGCTACCAAGAAGGAGAAAAAATGACTGCTATTGCTGAACCCATGACACTTATTTTTTGAGCAAAAGGTTCATCAACAAAGAAAGCAAATCATGGTAGGTAAGAAAAATATTTGACAAATAAAGTTATTTTTAGGCATCTGAACAGACTATCAGACTTTGCAAACTTTACCCACCTGGGCTATGGCTGCCTCTGCTCAAGGCTGGCTTTGCTACGGTGCCACTGAGTCACAACGAATGAGGCTGCTGGGAGAAGATGTGTGTGTGTGAGCTGGGGATCTTTGTCTTATGCTTTTGGGTCTGCTCAAGCACTTTCCACTTTCTCCCAGTTTTGTGGGTTTGGGGGTTGTTTTCTTTCATGTCATTTTTAGAGTTCACTAGGAACCTTTCTACAGTCTTTAGTGACACTTCTGGTGTTCCCTGTACCAGTAAGATCCCTGCACCTGGGATCTTATTTTCACTATTGGAAACTAAGAAGTTGTGGCATGACATATGAATAATACAGTATAAAAGTTCCTGCTGGTGGAGTTACTGTTGAAAGGTGATTATCTCCTTTTAACCCTAGACTGAAGAGGAGATTGATGACATTAAGTCATGTTAAAAGTTCTGTGCACTTGAATAAAATGAATTGTACTGACATTTTCTTGTATTGACTGAATTCCTTGAAATCCCTTGATACAAAAACTGAAGGGTATTGCATATTTTATTATGCATATGAAAATAAATTAAAGGGCCATTAAAATATGTAGCTAGTTACTTAGGGACCCCTCACCCCCTCACCCCCTCCCCCCCCCCCCCCCCCCAAGAACTGAATCCAAGTATCTTGCAAACGTGAAGGAGAAAAAATAACAAAACAAACCAGAAAGCTATTAGCAATAATTTGGATAAATACAGATGGAATAAATTTACAAAAATATGGTATATAGACTGTAATTCAGATCTTGATTAACTGACCCTGATCATATCTATGCAGAAGAGAAATTCAGCTTCTGCTGTAATGAAATCTCACTAAAGTTATTTCTCAGTTTCTCTGCCATATTGAAGTTTTGTCTGAAATAGAACATTAATTCCCAGCAGTTTATATGGCAATAGCAAGTATATGAACTCACACAACTGGTAGGTGCTTTTTATAAATTGCTAATTAACTGGTTTGCTGCAGGGTATAAGGAAATCTGTGCCAAAGCTACCTGTTTGCATCAAGACAGGGAATCATGGTTTATGCATGCTTTCCTCCCTTCACCGGAGGCAAAAACTGATTACATTGCTATTCCCATACTATAGCCACTACTACAGCCACCCTTACTTCACCTGCTCCTCTGCCAGGAGCTCAGCCTTCTCCCACACACCCTCCTTTTTGCATCTTTATGCTCAACCTAATATTTCTCTTCTCTTTTCCAAAATAAATGCCAATCATGAAAAGGAATGGAGTAGAGGGTAATTTTTATGCTTGAAAATGTCAAAGGTTGCTATCAGTCAGTTCTTTGCTGTAAAATACGTGCACAGAAATGGTTAAAATTCTGTGGCTGACTAATCATGTGCTTGATGTTTTGCTTATTCCACATAATAATTTCCAAATCATGCACTGAAATTTTGAAACTAATCAGAAGCTCATATTAAAAATATATTGCAACCCACACTCACATTTTAGCCCCAAACCTTGTTACATTCAGACTGTCATATGCAAACATGCATGTGGACTTACCTTGAAAATGTACTTTCTCATTTTTCCAAATTTCTATGTCAAATATTTATGAAAAGTTTATAAGCAAGCAAAACTACTAATTTTTTAATTCTCATTACGTGAGTGTAGAAGTCTTATTGTGCAAGTAAAATAAAATATTAAAATAATATTAAAATACTTTTCAAACTTTAAAAAATATTTCAAAAATCCATGTATGTTATTTTTTATATAGGGAATTTAATAAACACAGAGAAAATCTTATGACCAGAATAAAAATGTGTACCTCTTGAAAGTGCTAAAATACTGACTTTAATACCAGTAGACTTGCTAAATGTTCAGACATTTTCTTGACTGATATATTACATGAAACTCAATTCCCAATTTTCTGAGGTAATAATTGAGCAAATAGGTATTATACCCATTTAAATGAGATATTTGACAGTACAAGTAGGTATACCACTGTATGTTCATAAAAAATTGAATCTTTCTGTACAATCATCAGACCAGTTAATATTTTGCCAATGATCAACCAAGTCAAAGAATATTTCTGTCTCCAGTTCTATTATTTTCAATTATGATATGGCTCCAATGATATTCACATTGATATTTGTAGACACAAAGAACATATTCCTCAATCCTATGCAAGTAGACATATCCAGAGGAAAAATGCAATTTGTCTACCTAATACCATATTTATAAACAAATTTCTGAGTCTTAATAAATAAGAGAGCTTGAAAAATTAATAAAAATATTTTACTCTGGTGAACACCCCCCCTCATTTTTCATCTAAGAAACCTCAATATCATGCAGTATCAAGCATAACATAAGTGAGTAATCTGTTTTTACTGTTATCTTACAAAGCAAAGAGTACTTTCCTTCTGTCTTAAAAAAAAAAAAAAAGATTGTACTCAAATTGTACATTCTAATTGCTTTATTTGGAAAGTTTTTGATCCCTTAAAGTAATTCTATGTATATTCTAGCTGTAGGTAATTAGTACAACTCCCTCTTTCTGATAGACCACTATCAGAGTGAATTTTTGAAGTTGTACAGAGGAATTCACTAATGAGTGTCTGATGGGCATTAGTAGTTCTGCAAAATGGTTTGAAATCTCAGGTTTCAATTTTATTCAGGCAGAAGTTTCAGGGGTCCATTCTAAGCTGAACAGTTTTGTATTTCAGCATGTGCTAAGCAGTCTAGAGCAATGCATCCTATCTAAATGAAAGGAATTTGTGCTTGTTGTACTTCAAGTAGGCAAATAATGATAATCTCAAACAGTTGTTTAAATAGCTTACAAAACAACTGAGCATATGTGTAAAGCCAAGCATGAGAATGTTTTCTTTGACTGCAGATTTATATAATAAGTTCCTGCTTAAACATTTTGGTGAATCGGGACTGAATATTTGTTAAAACTTTGTCACAAACATGAACCTTTGCAGAAAATATCACATCATAATCCACGTGTATGAAAATTTATTAGCAGTCACATCAAGCTGAAGCAGCAACCCAAAAGGTAGCCAGCAACTGACCAATTGCAGTGCTGGGCCTGAGCTGCATTTTAGAAAGATTTTTCAGCAATTCCTTGCTTACCTGAAGTTGTAAGTTCCCATGCTTCTTAAAAAATGAGTTCATACTAGGGGATGGAATTATTTCTACTGGATAATACTACCACAAAGACTTAATGAAAAAGAGATCTGCACACAAAGATGAGAGAATTTTAAAATATCATGAAGAGCTTCTTACAGTCATTTGAAAAAACCCTTCTTTTTCTAAAATGATTTTAAAGTTATACTTAAGAGAAGGAAGAAAGGTAAATTCCCTCTCTGAGGGAGGTAGGTACAATCATATCACTAATCAAGTATGCAAACACTAGCAGTTCTCAGGAAAAGCTGTCAAATGACCCCTAGTATAGTTTCTTGCTTGAACAGTTTGGCAGAGTGAAAAAGCAAGTTCTGTGACCTTCCTGCAGCTTCTGCACTGAGGATAATTTCTGCTGAATAGTGATGAAAATAATCAGATACAAAAATGTGGAGCATAGGTATCTGATCTCATTTCATCATTATGGTACAAGTAGTGAATCGTATGAAGTTTACACCTTGATTTTAATTTAAATGGATTTTACTGTCAAATTGGATTTTGTCATGCTTCATAAGAATATATTTCATGAAGCAGCTGAATTGCCTACCTTTACAAATTGGTATGGATCAGAAGAGAAACTTCATTTCATGCAACCTTTGAAATACCCATACAGAAATATAAAATTTACTCCTGCAAGTCATCTGTGGCTTTAATGTATTAAGAATTATTTTTATCTAACCAGATGCAAAAGTTTTTTTATTTATATTTTCAGTTGCTTTATTTTCACGTCTAATATCAAGCAGTATTTATAATCTCTTTACTTTTCTAAAAATACTTTTATTATTTTTTTATTCTGCATGTATCATAATTTTCTATTTTATTTCTATGCCTCATTCAAGATAATATTTTGCAAAGTAATTTGAAATAACTCTACAGTCATGAGATACTAAGTATGAACTTTCTACAAAACACAGTTCTGTGTTTTCTGGAACTTTCAATAAATTGGAATATGCTTGGTTCTTTTTCTACCTCTCACAGGATTCTGCATATGATCATCTGCATTGTTTTACTTAGGCCATAAAATTTAGAGGGCAAGTAAACATATTCTTAAGCTATGCAATCACCTAATTCTATTAGTTATAATAAAAATTAAACATAAACTTAAATGCTTTATTAAAGAAGTATTACATTTCATATATACCAATATTAGATATTAATGATATCCATCATATAATTATGTTAAAAACATTTTATTTATTAAAGGATTAAACTTGTTAAAAATATCTTCATGCTGTACTTATATAATTATACATCAAGAATTCACTGTATTTTTTGCTTAAACTAATATTTTCTTATAATCTACGTAATGCTCTTAGTATTTAGGTCCCCTATATTATAACTATATTCTGATATATTTTATTTTTATACTATATGTAATCAGTATATTAATATCTCATAGTATTAACAGTACATTAACATATCTATTGTAAATCATGTACTGACAAAAATATCATAATACTCCTAAATGTGTTAGTCTAAAACTACCAGAAAATATCCCAGATTGATATGCAGAAAGTATCGATCAAAATTACACTTCAAAAACCCTGCAGTTTTCAAGCTATACATAAAAAAATGATAGAAAGCCACAAACAAAACAGCTAGTATAGGTACTTATTCCTACTGGTAAGAAGAAAATGACTCAAAAAAATTTACACACTAAAATATCTTTTATACATTAAATGATGTATCTATAAGTTAGCTATAGTGTCAGCTTATCTCTATCATGTCCTGGAATATATTGTAACAAGACATCTACAAGGAGCAGCCAGAGGTTGATGAAGATCTCACTCTTGTTTGGACTCTGTTCGGACTCTGCTCCGGGTTTGATGATCCACCAAGTGTTCCAGTTCAGGGAGACTGCTTGGAGGTCTATGTAAAAGACATGTGAGTATGTGAGTTACCTACACTTTTTTCCAACCATTTTTTCTACAATAGATAACCAGGTTTTAGCTGTATTCACATATTGTAAACCAAAATTGCTTTTTCACTTCCCCATACCAGGTAACCAAAGCATTTTAAAAAGGCCAAATAGTCCAAAGCAGCCAAACTGACAATAAATTTTTTGCTCCTAAATTTAAGGTGTGTTTTCCTGATTCCAAGCCCTTCCTGCATTAGTAAGGGTATTGTACCATTGTTATAGAGTAAAGGCAGTGTAACTGAAGTGAAGGAATTTTTTTAAAAAAGTCAGTCACTTTTGTATTATTATTATATCTGTTTCCAAGGAAATTGAAGTTCCTATTTGACTTCTCTTTAACATAAAAATGAAAATGTATTCTTCTTTGGGAGACCACACAGAGATATGTTTGTGGTCAACGAAAATATGGTGAGTACTGTTGCCTAGCAACCTTCATGTGAGGAAAATGATATTCCTGAGCACAGTTTACACTGTAATGTATGATTCTAGGATACATATAAAATGTTGAAAGCTACAATGCTGCTTCTGTAAAATGAACTCAGATTCCTATAAAACACAGAATGACAATTTAGATTCATACAAAGAGTTTTAACTGTTTAGTGAAAAGAAGCCAAGATAAGAAAATACTAAATAATGTGAAGGAAAAAAAAAAAGGTTTTAATGCAAAGAATCACATCATTAGACACTAGAGAAAACACACTTAATTCCATCACCAGTACTTGAGTTCTTATTCATTCTGAAAATAATGTTGTGGTGTTTGGGATTTTTATTAATGATAAATACTGCTACCTTAAAGAAATACCTTATTTTATTAAAGTCTAAGAAGGACATCAGTGTGTGAAAAAACATATATATATATATATATATATATATATATATATATATATATATATCAGTAATACTAAAGTTTTTTATGGATTAACACCCAATAAATAACATCCTAGCCAGCCTCATAGATTCACAAGATGCCTCAATTAAAAGGTAAATTATTCTCACTCTCTATGAAAGCTTGTTTTCTTTATCTTCTATTTTATTTCAGATAAAAATAGTTGGGATTGAAAGTTTCTGTATTCTGTAGAATCAGTAAGCTGATTCTTAGCTGTAGAAGCTAAGTGAGATATTTTGGTATAGAAAAAAAAATTAACTTCCTTCTCAAATATAATCATCATATAGAAACCACTTCAGTATTTTCAACACTGCAGTGAACATCCCATTCAATACAAAGCAACAATATTTAAGCAGTGCCTTCCATTTATCATGCTATTCCATTATGATTAAGAAAAAACATCACTGACAAAACATTTTCTCTTCTGTTAAAGGTCATGTTAATTGAGGCATAAGAGAACTATAAAATACTGTAGTTCTTGCTGTGGGAGAATTTTTGAATCGAGTCTACAACAGCCATGTGCATGAGAAAACATTAAGTAATAATAATTCTGAAAACTATTATGAATTACATTTTTGTTTGTGTGTAGTAGACTTCTGCAACATACTTTCTGGTTCCATTACAATGAAGTTATTTGGAGTCCATTTGGTAAATATTTAAAGTCTATGTAATTAAATTTTGATAAGTTATATATGCAATGCTAGATGAAATCTGACATTTCCTCTGAATCATTTTGTCTCCCCTTTATACACTTCGAGTAAGACAAGCGTGTGACCTTAGACTTTTTAGCTGGAGTGATGTAGTAAGAGCAAGATATCATTCAGATATGCTGCTTAGCACCAAGAGTTATTTTGTGATTTGAGAGAAAAGAGCCAGTGTCTATTTTACTTCTATTTTTTAAAAAAAACAAAACAAAAAAACCCACATCGAGAGAGGTTTTTAATTTTTTTCTACTTGCTTTCTAGAAATAGCCACTTGCACATCAATACTCAATGGCACATCTGCTATATTTATAAAGTGATATAATAGCCCTAAAAACCAAAAATAATCTCTATTTAAATTTTCTTTTTTGATTGTATTACCCATTTCTTGCTAATAATCCAGACTGAGAGCGCTCTTAGCTCCAGCTTTTTAAAATTTAGGGGCTGCTATAAGCTAATTTATTTAGATTCCTCTATAATCTATGCATAAATTTTTAGAAAAGATACACTTAAAGTAGTTTTTCATGTTTTATATGGTTGCTTTAGGCTGGAATAAGTCATTGCATGCCTGTGTGTCTCCCCTGAATAAAAACAGAATGAAGAAGACTAGCTGAAACTAAGCCAAACAAAACTTACTTTATCTCCGGTAAGAATCATGATTATTCTATTATTCTGTTATGTATGCAAACAAGGTTTATAAGCACTACATATTTTAATTAGCATTTATGGTTGAAAATAGAATTACTTTGTTAATTAGTGAGAAGCAATTGGCATTTGTTAACTTGCCTATCATATTCAAATTTCTTTCAGATTCTCATTTTCCCTATTTAACCCATCCATCCAGATAATTTTTAGTTGGAGAAATAATGTATTTTTTTGTCCAGACCCTCTCACTTTCATGCTAACTCTAACCGGTGCTCCTTAGTATAAGGAATATCAAGTATTCTGGCTTCTCTGTAGCTGATGCTGAAATAAAAAATGCACAGAGGCCCTCCTTCTTGAAAATCTAAAATTGAATGACAAGTGGGAAAAGAATGCCAGGAAACAATTTTCAGAGCATTACAACTTTAAGGGAATGAGCAGTCTGACCATAATATTCTAGGCCTGGCACACCTGCCAAGAAGAAACTGGACAGGATTCAGCAACTAGACCTTCCAAAAGTGGTTAGGGATTTGGGTTAGCTACTTCATTTCAGTTTATAATTATAGGATTTTTCAGTAGATTCCTGATAAATTTTGTGTCTTAGATTGCACTTCACACAGTGGATTAGAGCAGAAATAAACCTTAAAAAAATGTATAGATGTTATATTTTTCTTAAATTTTGGAAATCCATCCTAGACAAGGGTTAAATTTAGCTTAGAATATTTAGACAGATTTTGACATCCATCTTATCTCACTGAATTTTCACTACACTGAAAATCAAGAAGAAAAATTTACGATTAATGAAGAGATGATAAGATGCAGAAGAGAGTCTGTTTCAATTTCTATTTTTTTTTTTAATTGGGGGGATGCACGTTTTGGGTTTAGGGTGTTGGGGTTTTTTTTTTTTTTAAGAAAGAAGAACTGGGTCATGTCACTAGAGGTAGCCAGATAGCAAAATCAAAGAAAAATATTCACTGCAGCTCCCTGCTGACCTTTGAGATGAAACATACAGAGGGAATTCTCTCCGTTTTCCAATACACAAGCTCATTTTCAAAAGCCTGCCCATCATCAGGGAAAAGTTGTTCTCAATGACTGTAAATAACCCTTCCCTCTTGACAGTTCTGTTGCTGCAGTAATACTGCCAGAAGATATAGGCCTCAAGGTATCTACCGTACAGAATCAGTGAAATATTTCACTGTGAATAATGCATTTTGGCAGATGCTTGATCTTATCTTTTAAAAGTAAAACTGAAACTAGACTTCCACAGAGTTCAGATGTTTCATCTTTTTAAAAGGGGTCCTTTGACAAAGTAATAGAGACTTGCTATCTTGTGCCTCTTTCTCTCGTACTACATCAACATATTAAGCTGTATAATTTTCACAGGTGTGTCATTCCTTTCAAAACCACAAAAAAAACATTTCAGAATGTCTATTAAAACAGACTGGCTGCAAACGTTAGCTCCTTATGTTTCAGATCTCAGTTAGTTGTTCCATCCTGTTCCATACTTTATTACTGGTCAAAGAATCCCACTGAAATTTGAATTCAAGCAAGACCTGTATCAATTAAGTATTCAGTATATGCAAGACTGAAAAAGGAACACTGGAATGAGAACACTTTCAACACACAATCACATAACCTATTCATTGGTGAAACTACCAATCACAGGAAAACATAGCTGAGATAAAACAAAATGGAAAAAAATCGAGACAGCACCTGGGACAGAAAAAAAGGAGAAATTATCTGTATAAATGCATGTGTGAACTATGTGTGGGGAAGGATGAAAGACACAGAATTGAAGAAACACAAGCAAAGAAAGCTGTTGGAGAGGGAAGAGGGTAAAAGTAAATATAGCTAGAGAGTTTACACTGAAAAAAAAAAAGAAACAATTTTATTAAATTCTGTGTTATCGGTTAGTCTTAAATTACAACAGATGCTCTCCCCCATCCTGATGGGGAAGAAGTTAGTGTTGGTGCTTAGATGCTGGCTGGGGTCAACACATCACAATAAATAACTGGATAGAGCCCTTGGTTCATATAGAAATATATACACAAAGATATCCCAATATTTCATACAATATTCTTTACTTTCAAGAGTCATAATGGACATTCTGCATAGAAACTCTAACTTTATTCAGTTTTGGAACAATTAATTCAAGAAATTCAAAAGCTCAACTGATTTTCTGAGGGTCTTAATTTTCCACTCTTTCACTTTAAAACAGTCATGAAGCTAAATATTCATTGGAAATAAGTAAAAGGATTTAAAGTAGAAAGATCAAGTTACACAAAACACACTGCCTTTATAATTCCGCACTCCTCATGATGTTATTCCATGATCTGATCACTGCAAACAATGGATAGGCTGGGCCAAAGTGTAAATGTAATGGGCAGAAAGGATGCCTAGCTCAGCATTTATTTATACTTTAAATGATTACTTCAACTGTGAGTGTTGTACACCAAACCTTATCAGGATTATGAGCCTGACATCTGATAGCCTACATGATCTGTGAGTTAATAGATACAGCAGTACTTTATAGATGGGTTATATCTTGAAACAGGAGTGAGAGAAACTGGGGGTGGGGACAGACTATTGAATGAAACCAAGAAGCAAGATCGCAGTCACTGAAATACAGTTAATTAAGTATTTCTAACTGTTAAAGTATACCTGATGCATAAAACTAGTACCACTGGAAAATCAAACTGAGTTCTAGGAAGTTAGGATTGGAAATTTTATTCTCACTGCATTAGGCAATTATATTATTCATTGATGCAAATCAGCTAACTCTAGATTTGCATAGATGAGGCCAAGTAGATACAGTCAGAGAATAAACTTTCTTTAATGGAAAACTTATTTGGGGTTTACCTTGTTTTTAATACAAAACTTAACCTACAGAAGAAAATTCAGATTAATGTACAAAACTGAAATGGATGAGAGAAGAAAACTTTTATATCATTTAGACTTCATATATTTTATATGTATGATATATACAGATTATATATTAGAATTACATTATTTATAAGTAAAATACATGACATATACTGTTTGTGCACAAAATATATTTTACATATGTATACATATAAAATGTCATGTACATGTGTATAATCACTTCCTATTTTACAGATTTTACATACACATATGTAGATATTTTTAAATGGGAAAATAATTTATAAATATAGACAAGATTTTTTTAT
Source organism: Melopsittacus undulatus (assembly GCF_012275295.1). NCBI lineage: Eukaryota > Metazoa > Chordata > Aves > Psittaciformes > Psittaculidae > Melopsittacus > Melopsittacus undulatus. The sequence continues at coordinate 72,115,352 of NC_047531.1, forward strand.
AGAAATCAAGTGCTAACCTGTACTTTTTTAAGAAAGAGGAAAAATCAAATAATATAAATATCTATGCTATTAAAATGAACCAGGTGTCTAATGTGCCATTTAATGACAGAAAATTGTCTTGATGAAAGTGCTTAAAGCACTTGGGAATGTATCTTTTTACTCCAACAGTAAATAAGTCAAATGTGTCTTTTGTCTTAATATAATATTTCATCCCTTTGGTGAGACAATTCTTTTTGGATTCAGACAAGAATGCTAAAATTTTAATCAGCTTTCTTTCCCTTTTCCATTAAAAATTCTGGAAGGGGGTTGGGACAGAATTTTTTTAAATTATATGGAGTTAAAATTCAGTTAATTAAAATACAACAGTAGGGCATCTGCTGAACATCAGGAGAATTTTTCCATACAAATGAGCAAATGAAGAACTTACATGGTGGAGCTAATCATTAAGAATTCTAATCATCTGAAATTCCTCACCATGAGTGCTGATCTGATAGCTCCATAATTCATTGCGTAAGAATAGGATTACATTAGAATTTTAAAAGAGTAGCCTTCATGGTCGCAGAGGGACAGTTTTAGGCCTTCATGAATAATGCATAGACAGGAAAGTGAAGAGATTCATTCAGATTTCTAACTTGAACAGTTACAGAAGAGTTTTGGAATAAAATTAGTTTCTTTGATTTTATTCAGTTTTAAAGCTTTCACAAACAGTGCAATCAAAATTTAGCATCAATATATTAATGAGATATAAGTAATAGATAACCTATTTTCCCCAAAATGGTATTGGTCCTATACAGATGTAATGTTGTACTACTCCAACTGAATTAGATTAACTGAAGATTTCTGCCTAGAATTATTTTCTATAGGGGTTACCACCAAATGTAACTGATTATATAAATTATTAGCTGCACAAAACTCTCTCTCCTGAAAAGTGATTCATAATATCTTGTTAATCCTGTTTTCCCCTTGAATTTCAGTGAAAAGTAAAATTGTCCATGCGTGACCAGGCTTAGAAAGGTAGTGATTCTTAGATGCACTAACATGCATTTAACATGATAAGTAAAACACTCAGAAGTAGAAAACAGAAAATTTACGTTGGCAACTTACCTAGTGATATGACAGACAAATGATTTTCTAGTTTCCATGCTCAATTATTTTTTTCCCCTTTCCCATTAAGCTTTTCCCATTCACATCAACTCTGTCATCAAAATTATACATTTGGATGACATTACGCTTGTAAGATAGAAAGCTGAACAAATCCTTAAAAAAAACAAGTAAAACACTAAATCTTATACTTCTCATGACTTATGTCATGAGATTAGCATGACTTATGTCAAATTCTCATGATTTATGTCAAAGATTAGCAACTGAAACCAAGTGCTTTAGAAGATTGCATTATCTGTATTCCACTTGAACAAGCAAAACCCACAAAACAGCTCACAGTAATTTGTTACACAAGACCAAGGTAAATCAACAACTATCCAAAGTATCATGCAGCTGCAGAGTAGAAGTCCTAGTTACCAAAAGCAAATGAAAGACATAAAACCAATAAACATCAGGAACAAGCAGGCATATAGTACCAGGACAGTGATACTTAGACCCCAGGGGTTTTAGCACAGACATTAATTATGTCTTCAGCAGATCATTGCTGCCATTTGTTAAAGCAGCCCTCATATCAGCTGTTAGGTAAAATCTCACTTTAAGAATTATATAAGCACTGATGCGCTAAATTCTGTTCTGAATTCCCTGGCTCCCTAGTCAAACATGGTGTGGACAAATAGGAGACATAGAACCATATGAAGGACTGATGCTACAGAAGCACAAAAAATTATGACAGATAGCAACTTAATTGTATTAAAGATACACATAGTCACTTAAAATTCTAGAAAAGTTCTGAATTAATCCCTAGATCATGCAACAAAATAAGAAAAAAAACAAACTGAATTATAGAAAAAGAAAAAAAAAAAAAGAAGAGAAGAAACACACAGTTATTTGATAATCCAAACAACTTTCTTGGCTCCTGCAGACTAAGTGTAAAGATACAGTTTTCCTTCAACATTGGACTACACTCAGTCATATCCTAACAGTTCACAGAAGTCATAAATATCCTTTACAATAACGGAGCCACACAGTTTTCTGTATTGAAGTCTGGTGAATTGAGATTATCACTCACACATGAGTATATGTTCAATGCAAAAGACCTAAAAAGAATTCATTACGTCCCCTCTGGCTCTGTTGAAGTGCTCTGTAACCAGAATATGAATTTATCATCTACTGTTGCTTCTCAAAATGCCAGATGCTTGTGAAAGAAAGCAAAGAAAAAGAACACCAAGACACAAGAATAATCATATTTTTCTCAGATAAGGTATCTTGATGTATGACATTAGGTACAGACAGAACACTCACAGGACTGTAGCCTTAGTCATGAGAATTTAGCCTTAAATTTTAAAATTCAAGGGAGACAACAGAATCTGCAGCTTACATGTACTGCTTTAGCCTTGTCAATATTCTGCATTTTGTTGCCTGTTCAGATTTGCTTACAGATTACTAAAACTGCAATCATGAAAAGTTGTTGCTAGCAAATGAAATTTCAGAAAGCTAACAAAATCAAATGTAATTCTATTTACCATTATCTCTCAAGGACTATATAACACTTTTGATGGTTATTGCAAAGAATATGAAATGTCATAAACCTGTTATCATAACAAATATTTTTGCAGCAGTTGAAAATAATATGAACTCACAACAATCATGCCTATACCTGTAAACAAATTCATATAGCACATTCATCATGACTGGTAGTCATGAAAGAATGTACCATGGACTGGAAAGTTTGCTCTGGGTTGTATTCCATGTATGGTTAAAACGTAGCCTGAAACCTCTGCCAAAATATGCCATGAATGACAGTTTGCGATTTTACTGAGGTAGAGGGAAAGAGAAAGAGAGAGAAAGAGTGGAAGGCAGTAGGAGAAAAGGGGAATGTTGTTTTAAACATTAACATAAACTCTACTGTTAGATGTACCATGACATAACAGCATAACTCAGAACATTGCTGCTCTTTTTATTTCTTATAGAAATATGAAAAGATTGACACTAGTTTTGAAGACCTATACATGCAACACTATACAGACAGAATAGCTGAAAAACCCTTAGTGATTATAAAGCTGAAAATAAAGAATAAAATATTTTCTCCTTTCAAGCCACAGTGAAATTCCCATTGACTTAGGAGATATGGAAGGGTCAAATACCTCAACTAGTTAAATCAGTGAAACACTCAGACGCAAATGAAATGAAAACTCATTAATTAAAAAAACTTCAGCAGTATTGCAGAGAGTATACCACAAATTGGCTAGTAAAGGACTGGCACTTCTTTTATACAGCATGTAAACCCCAGCTTGAGTTTGGCCCATGAAGATCATACTTCTAATTCTGCCTTTGAAAGAAGTGAAAGTTATTGGGAAAGAGTATCCTAAAGAATAAACTGATAAGAGAAGATGGAGCACATGATCTTATTTTCAGCTCAACAACTGTTTTGTAACTTTTTAATCATAAAACAAATAAACACAATTCCTCCACACTTATTATTTGATTTACCATAGTACTAGAAATAAAAGCTACAGTTCAGTCATGTTCAAATTAAAAAAAAAGAGTTGAGAGAAGTAATCCTGACAAGTAGTCTTTCACATCATTGTCAAAAACTGGCCCTGAATACAGTCTTTTTTTCACATTTTAACAAATTTAACTCACTCTGCTGTTTGCATACCTCTTGTTTGCATACTTCTTGTTATTTGCATAGCTCTTCAATGCCACTGAAGACATTGCTAGGAGTGTTGATTCCTGCATGATGATCCCGGGAGTTGGGGGAGAAATGGGGGGGTGAGTGAATGAACTGTCCGGCTGGGTTTAAACCACAAAAGTTCTTTTTGATGCCCAACGTGGGGCATGAGGGGTTGAGATAACAACAGATCTGACTGGATTTATAGTCACTCGTCACACTGTTTATTTATTGGTTCTCACAGTTTCAGAATGCTGTAACTGATTTAGGGCCTGTATTTGCTGTGTTAGTGTTTATCAAGTGTGGGGCTTGGGCTAAGGTTGTTGTTTCGCTGTACTTTATGACAATGACTTGTAATACGGGCGGGATCTGGCAGCAGGGCAGGATGGACGTGGCCGTGGACTTGTACCAGGCCATCCCGCTGCTCTTCATCGTCCTTGCCTTTGTCCTCGCCTCCGTCTTTGTGAGGCTGCAGGGAGCAAAGGAAGAGCAGCCCTGGGAGCCCATGGCGGCCAAAGCTGCCCAGGAGAGTGGCCCCGGGGACCAAGTGGTGGCAGGAGCTCAGCCCCGCGATGGCCGAGAGCATCCCTTGGAAGTCGCCCTCCCAGCCGCAGCAGGATGCAGGAGACCACGCAGCACTTCCCAGCAAGGCAGAGGAGGAAGATCTGGACTCGGGAGAAGAGAAGCTGGTAGTGGGAGAGCTAGAAAGCACAGCAGCTGCATCAGCCCCAGTGACAAGTACAGCAGCATCATTTGAGAGTTCTGAAGGTTTTGAATGGCCCTTGGGTACCCTTGGGACCTGCCTGCTGATTGTGATGGGGATCAGCATGTTGGCACACACATAGAATGTGTTCTACCCATGACCATTTTATCTGATCTCAAAAGTTAAGCAGAGTCAGGTTTGGGTCTTGTCTAGGGTTAGACAACAATATAGGAGCACCAGGAGACTTTCCCCAAGGCTGGACAGTCATGAGTGGCAGGGCATGTGGGACAGTATGGGTGTCCACTGGGCCCCTCCAGTGCTTTGGAAGCATCGGAGATGGAAGGCAGCTGTATGGAGTCCCCAGCAACAAGCTGTAGAACTGCTGAAGGGGACGGTGAATTATTTTGAGCCTGGTGAGCCCATGACGCTTCAGGCCATCAGGGCAGAGATGCAACATGATGGACTCATGATCAAGGGGTGGACTTTGCAGTGGACACTATTGCCCAGGTTATGCATGACTGTGAACACTTCACACAGCCTCTAATGGTCTGAAAGATTGTTACAAGAGATAGAGCATGACATCATGGACCAGATGGACTCAGCAGCATTATAGGGACTGGTCCATGCACTAAGATAAGGGTGTACTGAGACAAGAGTGATAGTATATTGAAAATGTGGGATCTGAGCATGACATGAATGGTATGGAATAAGGTGTGGATACTCTCCTGTGTTCAGCAGTAGCAGTCAGTTTTTCTCCTTCTTGGTAGCTGGTGCAGCGCTGTGTTTTGACTTTCGGGCTGGGAATGGTGCTGATAGCAAGTATGTTTTGAGTTACTGCTCGGGTGTTTGGTTTGTCCAAGGACTTTCTGAGCCTCATGCTCTGCCAGGGAGGAGGGGAGGCCGGGAGGAAGGAGAGACAGGACACCTGACCCAGGCTAGCCGAAGAGGTATTCCATACCATAGCACGTCATGCCCAGGATGTAACCGAGAGTTACCCGGAAGGGCTAGAGGACTCAGGGAGGATGGAGGAAGTATCGGTCGGTGCTCAGTTGGGCAGGATGGGGTGAGTTATGGGTCAGCGGCTGGTGAGATGTTGTATTCTCTTCACTTGTTATTCCCTTTATCATTGTTATTGATGGTAGCAGTAGTGATTTGTGTTGTGCCTTAGTTATTAAACTGTTCTTATCTCAACCTGTGGGAGTTACATTCTTTTGATTCTCCTCCCCAACTCTCCTCGAGCTGGGGGAGAAAGGGAGGGGGGGAGAAAGGGAGGTGTGAGTGAATGAACTGTGTTGCTGGGTTTAAGCCACAACAGTTCTAATCTGATTTATGTGATTTCAGTACTAATTCCATATTCAATACATCAAGATGTTAATAAATAGTACCATTATAATTAATTCCTTATCTGAATCAAACCAATAGGGGGGCTATAGGGATTCTGGGGAGGGACTCTTCATTAGGGACTGTAGTGATAGGACAAGGGGTAAAGGGTTCAAATTTAAACAGGGATATTTAGATTGGATATAAGGAGGAAGTTCTTTACTGTAAGGGTGGTGAGGCACTGGAATGGGCTACCCAGGAAAGTTGTGAATGCTCCATCCGTGGCAGTGTTCAAGGCCAGGCTGGACAGAGCCTTGGGTGACATGGTTTAGTGTGAGGTGTCCCTGCCCATGGCAGGGGGGCTGGAACTAGATGATCTTAAGGTCCTTTCTAATCCTAACTATTCTGTGATTCTATGATTCTAATAATCAGTTATAAAGTACACTTGTTGCTACAGCAAGACATTCACAAAACCTACCTATACACAGCAATTCCTTTGGTTTTATTATCATTCAGCATTTCTTGATTCCTTTTCAGCCCACGCTATATGAGTTTTAGTTCCTTTAGAAATTTATAAAGTAACTTTGTTTACACATACACACAGTATGCCTTGCATTTACATAAGCTTTATACTTTTTCTGATTTCCATTTACCAAGTATATTGATAACTGATCATATTTTTAACTTGGCATTAGTCTCATCTATTACAGGTTAATGTGACTAATGGCATTCTTATTTAACAGCTGAGATCTCTAATTACTACATCTGTGGACATATCTGATTTAACCTAAGTGATTACTTATACTAAGTAATAATATCATATCTATGATGATTTGTTAGTGTGGATTAAAAAGTTCAGCCTAGACACTATGACATTTTGTTTGCACTTTGTTCTGTTCAAAAATGGCTACACAAAATAACTTCCTCTATTTACTATTTTAAAACAAATGTCCTGACTCATTATAGTGTACTTTACATTTGAACTTTAAGGTGAAAAAAAGATTCATCCAAACCAAGGGATATATCTTTGGAAGAAGAAGTTATAACCCTTAGCTGTTTGCTCCTATGATAAAAAGCAGGACAAAAGATGTGCTATAGCTCAGGGTTTTTATACAACTAGCATCTGTTTTATGTTTTGCACATGCGGCCAGCTTATCTGTATTTAACTGAATCCCTCTGAAGTTAGCAGAGATTTAGATTCTGAGATTTAAAAAAAACAACCAAGCAAACAAAAAAAAAGCCCAACCAAAAATTATAGCTCAGTTATATAAATATGTACTGTCAGTTTTCACTATCAAGCAATGAATACATTAATACTGAAGTATCTTAAACCGAAGCACATGGTATACTCTGTGTAGAACCAATAATTTGCTTAAGCAAAAAAATCAATTCCAAACTGACTTAAGGTCAGTTCCCTTAGGTCTTTGTATCACTGTAGCAGGATTTTTGCATATTCTTTTAGGATAACAGCAAAAACCAGGCAGGATGTTACCCTTATAATCAGATCTTCATATTTCTCTCCCATTTCCCCTCTTCAATACACAGTATTAACAGCTCTTCTGTGCAGAGTTCAGATTTTAATGCCCTTAACCTAAGAAAGAAAAGATGGCTTGATTTTGAGTTCTGAAGTTTGAATTCATCTCTTCAGGTGAAACACTTTCATTTTATTCCAGAAGAGACCAAGAGGTGCCACAGATACACTTGTGATTGTCATAGGAGGAATGATTTTATTACAGTGGAAAATTTCCAAAACTAAGACAAAATTTTTTACAATCTCTTCTATTAATGGCTGTTTTGCAGTGTCTACATTAGAAAAAAAAATATGTAGAAAGCATTAAAATATTCTGGTTTGTATGTTACATGCCTCATTTCTAGTAATGACTTTGAACTCACAAATCTGATTTTTGAAAGTGAAAGGAAAGAGAGATATTTTACAAGAAAACCTTTAATGCAGTTTATATTCCCACTGGAATATGTTGGCTAAGAGGAAAAAAAAAGAAAAAAAAAGTATTAGTTCTCATATAAGATTGATTTTTTTCTTTCTTCAAGATACATTTGATATGAGCTTTCCTTCATCTTATAGGAAACAGTATAAAAATGTTTTCATGTTTTGTTTCAACCCTCTTTGCTTCAACAAGAAAAATCATAGCATAGATGGATTTTTTTAACTCTTCAGGAATTTTTCAGTTCAGATGCTTAATATATTTAAAAATCACTTTCTTACAGAAGCACTATTGACCTGTACACTAGGTATATGACTGAGTGAAGAAAACAAGATTATTAATTGGATTTCTATGAAAGAAACATACATCGCTAGAAATGAGATGTGCAAATTACAGACTTTTTTAAACATCGTAAACTTAATCTATAAAAATCAGAGACATACAGCTATTATTTTTCATGCATATACAGCTATATCTCTTATTCTGAACAAAGTTCAAAGAATGAAATATCAGGTTTCCACCTAAAAATATCTGCGCATCAAAAACAAAATTCCAAATTTTACCAGAAAACTTCAGCTCTGTGCATCTTACTCAGTATGTCTGAGTCTGAGGCAAAGCTGAACCAGGACCAAAGACACAAAGATAAAACTGAGACATCTTAACATAGAAAGAGTTCTTTTGCTGTGTAATTCTCAGTGATCTTGCTGGAACTCACATGCTGTGGGGGATAGCTGCTCCTACAACCAGCTTCCAAATGACAGGTTTTTTTAAGCAGAAGTCTTGCATAGGCATTAGAATTTGATAACATGACACTTTCAGTAAGGATTCAATGCCATTTTACAGACTGTTTGTCATGGTTTAAGCACCGCTAGTAACTCAGACCCATGCAGCTGTTCATTCATTCCCGTCCCTGTTCCCCCCCCCTCTTGGAGGGATAAGAATTGAAAGAACATAGCTCCTACAGTTGAGGTAAGAACAGTCCAGTAACTAAGGTATAACACAAATCACTACTGCTACCACCAATAATAATGATGATGAGGGAAATAACAAGGGGAGAGAATATAAAATTAAAATGGGAAAGGAAAAAAAAACAAAAAACACAAGTGATGCACAATACAATTGCTCACCATCCACTGACCAATACCTAGGCTGGACCCAAACAGCAATCTGGGCCTCCCGAATAATGTCACCCAGTTTTCCAGACCAAGCATGATGTGCTGTGGTATGGAATACCCCTTTGGCTAGTTTGGGTCAGGTGTCCTATCCCTGCTTCCTCCCAGCCACCCATGCCCCTCCTCACTGGCAGAGCATGCGACTGAAAAGTCCTTGATCAAGTTAAGCATTACTTAGCAACAACTAAAAACATTGGTGTGTTATCTGCACTGTTCTCAGGCTAAAGTAGAAAACACAGCACTGCACCAGCTACTAAGAAGGAGAAAAACAACCGTTACAGCTGAGATCAGGGCACAGTATCAGATTTTCCCAAACTGTTCGATGACTTTTTGATATGACACTGATGGGTACTACAGCAGAGTGACCATCTGCTTAATCAGGTTGACACTCTTTTGCAAATCAAAATGTAAATTCGGAATAAGCAGTAATTAAGAAGGCTGCTGTGCTCAGAGTCTAATTTTATCCTTACCATCAATTCAATAGCCAGTTTTAGTCAAAAACAGATCTCTGAAGAAAAAAAATATACTCTCCAGTTTACAAAAGTAATAGACAAGAGAGGCCTTTGACAGAATTTTAGTTGTCTCTATAGCTAAGAGTTGGTATTTCAAATGTTATGGATGAAAGAAATTGGAAGATCTTTCTGTACCTTCATGTGAAAGGCTAAGTTTTAGGCTAGCTTTTTATCTAGCTGAAGGTTAGATAAAAATGGATAGGAAACTGACACACATACCCAGGACACTCACTATCACTCTCTTCTCTGTATGTACGGTCTCATCTATGAGTTTAATAGCAAATAAAAGAAGCTGAGAAAGCTGACTAAGAATAGATTGAGACAGGGAACACCTATCTTTTTTAAATTAAATCAATGTTTTCTGTCTTCTAAACCATCAGATAAAAATGCAGCTAATTTTGAGCATAGAGGTGAAGTCTGTACACATGAGTCAGTGTTACTGTGCACGTACTTAAAATCATGTAAGAAAAAGCAATTTAATCGTGATAAAGACTTTACAAAGAAATAAAATTCTAAAGGTCATGTTACATGCTAAGAAAGTACTTCAGAGATAAAATGTTTAGACTTCAAGTCTGAAAACTTTATGACACAAAGTTTTTGAGAATAAATAAAATTCTTACTCTTATGTGACCTGCACAAATAAAATTCCAAACCCTTTACACAACATTCATTCATCCACCAGAATCAGACAAAAATCTGAAGGCTGGATGTCTATACACAGACGCTCTGGCTTAAAACCACATTCAGGTTTTTAAGTAAGAACAAGATGCATGAACAATGTAAATTTATAATAGAAACAGTTTAGACTTTGAAAACCTCTGTGTAAATAAAATGGTTTACGTCACTGCCTATGTAGAAAGAGCTATAACTACCTCCTCTGTTAACATGAAATATGACAAACAACATAAAGTTTGTTAGTTACATGCCTGTCTAGTAAAAATTTGCTCATTACTCTCATTCAGTGACAAGTTATTCACCTAAAATATTTTTGGATATGTATTGTTTAGAACAATTATTCTAAGTGCAATATAAATTTTACTGATCATTTCACTTTACCAAAACTCATAGTTAGAAACCTGAGTGACATGTTTTCTTTAATTTTAAATAACACAGTCTTTTAAGCTTATTTACAAAACAGTAAATGTTATTGTCAAAATAAGAGAATAGCTGGTTCTATTATTTCTGCTCCTATTATTTCTGCTCCATAAGCCTTTGCAGAAGCAAGAGAAGTTAGACACTTTTTACATTTCTACATAAGTACATTCCATTTCCCTTTTATAGAATCATAGAATAGTTAAGGTTCGAAAGGACCTTAAGATCATCTAGTTCCAACCCCCCTGCTATGGGCAGGGACACCTCACACTAAACCATGTCACCCAAGGCTCTGTCCAACCCGGCCTTCAACAGTGCCAGTGATGTAGCATTCAGAACTCCTTGGGCAGCCCATTCCAGTGCCTCATCACACTTACAGTAAAGAACTTTCTCCTTATAGCCAATCTAAACTTCCCCTGTTTAAGTTTGAACCCTTTACTCCTTGTCCTATCACTACAGTCCCTAATGAAAAGTCCCTCACCAGCAACCTTATAGTTCCCCTGCATATACTGGAAGGCTGCTATGAGGTCTCCACACAGCCTTCTCTTCTCCAAGCTGAACAGCCCCAACTTTCTCAGCCTGTCTTCATACAGGAGGTGCTCCAGTCCCCCTATGATCCTTGTTGCACTCCTCTGGACTTGTTCCAACAGTTCTTTTTATGCTGTGGACACCAGACCTGTACACAATACTCCAGGTGAGGTCTCATGAGAGCAGAGTAGAGGGGCAGGATCACCTCCTTCAACCTGCAATAAATAAATAGTCTTGCTGATTAAGGAAAGTAGAGGTAAGTTGATACACACAAAGCTTTACCCTATTGTCCTGTTCTGATGGTATATATCCACTTCAAAGTCATCCTGCAAAACAAACAGAAGAGGGAAGAAGTTATACAGGAAGTGGCAGAGGCCCTCCAATGAGAGTCCATTCCTGGAATTCCTCTCCTCCACAGCAAGAGGTCACAATCACATCCAAAACAAATCAAACAAACAAACACAGCATTTTTTCCATTGTACAATAATACCTTTTATCAACACTCAAGATTTCTATTGGTCTTTGTTTCATGACACTATTGGCAACGCTGTTTAACTAGGTAGAGTTGCAGTGTGCTCTCTGACTGCTAGATCTTAAACGCATCTATTATTGGGTAATGTTTTCTGGATATTAAACTGACTATTATTTGCTTATTATCTATTTTGTTTGTGGCATGGAATTGACAAGCTAGAAAACAAGGCTGGGGGAGGAGGAGATGGGAACATTATGGCAAACTGAAACTATAAAGCAATGGACTAAGAACTGATAAGATAGGGTGATGAAGACATAGAAAACATTCCTTTTCTCATGTTATTCATAACAATGATTTACACTGCACCAGTGCAAGGGCAGAAGGCTGCAAGTATAATATCACTTGAAATACCTGGCCAAGGTATCTCAGCTGCCCAGAACAGCATCAGCATGTGGAGATGACAGGTTTCAAGTGGAAAGGCAGACTAAAAACAGACATCGAAGCTCTTAAGCAATGCAAAAGTACTTATATCAATGCAACAATATATCTAGTAAAGTTCCAGAACAAAACAGTGTGCTAGACTACCTGATGAATTACCTTTGTCATAGAAATAACAAAAAATTGGTAAAAGCAAAGTAATAAAGGACATGACTATATGTGGTTTTATTCCTCTGAAAATCTGCATAGGTAAGTAACACCTTCACCTTCAAAACTGTGATAGCAATATGGTGTTGAACATAAACAAAATACGCCATTTTCACTGTTCTTAGATGGATGTTGCTTCTATGGCTAAGAGATAGTAGTGTGTAACTTTTTAGAATTATTCCTAAATAAGAGTGGGAAGAGAATAGAGGGTTTTTTCCATATCACTTAGTTTTCAAATTTTGCAATCAGATGTACTTTACATCAACAGAAAAAAAAAACTTTTCAAAAGAAGGAAGGAAATTAACTATCATTTTCATATTCCCACTCCAGTTCAAGCTGAATTAAGAATGACAGGTTTCCTGTGTACTAGTTTCTTACTTCTTTAATAGGGAATGAGACACTCAATAATATTTCACATGGCCTAATTTTCATACAGATCGAATGTGCTGAGTTATTTCCTGATTGAGATGAACTCTACTGATTAAAAGTCTTTTATTGATTAAAATTTAATTAAAACCAATATAGTCCCATTAATAGTTTTGATAGTAATCTTTGAGAATTATCACATGAAAACCAACTATATGGAATAATTCTCTATTAAATATATTGTCTACATGTTGTGATTGTTTCCATTCTTTAAACCAGGTATTTGTGTGAGCAATGTAGTTTTCATTCTAATTATCATTTTATTCAAGCTTATGTAAGAGATTATAACTCTGAGTCTTTTTTAATTTTACAATGATGTAAAGTGTGCAAGCAACATTTGACATTAATTTTCTAGTCATGTTCAGTAGTTAGTACAATTCTGCATTTCCCAGCTCACCTGACCCACTTCCTATGTTTATTTCTTCTTTTCTAAATGTGAGTTCCAATTCACTGATTGAATGTATGTACTAAGGCCAGTAGTATATTGCATCAGTACAAACAAAAGCTGACTGTTTGAGACTTCACTTTATTAAAGAGAATGAAAAACGTAAAAACCACAGTTCTGTTACAGGCTGTTTAGTGTTCTGTATTTATAATCTTGCCCTCCTACATAAATAATGTATATACTTATGATAGCGTTGACTGATTTAAAAGGTCAAAGGTAAATGCATGACAATATGATCTACTTTATTGTCTGATGTGAGAAAATAAGCTGTCATTGTGTATCTATATTAAAAAAATGTAACATGAGAGCATAAAGATGTATTCTATATTCCTAAAACATTAACTGCACATACAAAAAATGAGTGTGTTAATTGCTACTTTATTGTACTACTTTACAATAGTATTATTGTGATATTATCTCAGTTTGATTGTAGAGGAGGATAAATTGTAATGCATTTTATTTCACCTATAGAATCCTAGCATACCAGGTTGAACAGAACCTCAAGGATCATCTGGTCCAACCTTCCTTGGCAAAAGCACTGCCTAGACTAGATAGTCCAGTACCTATTTACCACCACCCTCAGGAATATTTTAGATCAGTTCTATTAATTTAACCTGTAAAACATTAAAAACTGCCTGAATATTTGTTGCTTGACAACAGGAAACAGCATTAAACTGTAGGTTACATTTAATTGCAAAAGGAATGCTAGTCAGTCACAGCCCTTTTCAAGGACCAACTGTCATGGGTTCAGCAGTAGCAATCATTTTTTCTCCTTCTTGGTAGCTGGTGCAGTGCTGTGTTTTGACTTTCGGGCTAGGAGCACGTACATTTTGAGTTACTGCTCAAATGTTTGGCTTTGTCCAAGGCCTTTTCTGAGCTCATGCTCTGCCAGGGAGGAGGGGAGGCCGGGAGGAGGGAGAGATAGGTCGCCTGGACTGGGCTAGTTGGGGAGGTATTCCATACCACAGCACGTCATGCTTGGGGAGGTAACTGGAAGTTGGCCGGAGGGGGGGGTTAGCTCTCTTCCAGGTTGGGTTCGTTTCAGCGGGTGGTATCGTATTCTCTCTCCTTGTTTATTTCCTCTATCATTGATTTATTAGTGGTAGCAGTAGTGATTTGTGTTATACCTTAATTGCTGGATTGGTTTTTATCTCAATCCGTGGGAGTTACATTCCTCCGGTTCTCCTCCCCATTCCTCCGGAAGTGGGGAGGTGGGGGGAAAAAAGGGGTGTGTGGTACTGCGGGAGACTGAGGTGGGGCCTCACCCTCAGCAAAGGTCAAGGTTACAACCCAGGTAATTATATTCTTATGAGTAAGAGAGCAAGAGTGAGATTCTTCCTCCCACATCTTGTACACTTTTCTATCACTCAGAGAACTGAATTATGCTGCACATCTAGAATGAAGTGTTACAAGATAATTTACATGATAAGGTCTTGCACTACTAGAGAAGTTATTAAAGAATATCATAAACTTCCTTTCTAGGAGATATATGGAGCAGTCTATCTTTGATAAAGAGTAGCTGGAAATGAAATATCTACATGCATCCTGATCCCTGATCTCTGGACAAGCTGTTACAAATAATGTGCAGATAATATTTCTTTCCACATGCATTTCATCACAGTTGTTAAACAGAATACAAATTACATTGTGACAATCTTTAAGCAACATTTAAAAATTAAGCAAATCTTTATAAAACTAAATCCAATGAGAATTATTATATTACATTACACAAACATAGATGCATGAAGCAGCTGATTTTGTTTTTCAACTTATAATCAAAGCAGTGCAACTTATTTTACGTGTTTGGGAGTTTGGGGTTTGTTTTTCCATTTTTAACCCTTTATTGTTTGAAGGACAGGGAGAAGTATTTAAATTACATGTGATCTTAATTGCCTTCAAGAACACTTATAAAAGTGAATCTAATTTCTCATTGTTTGGGATATACATTTTTGAGACTAGTATATGAATAGAAAGAGAATAGCTGTGTTACAAATTAATTTATACTAAATTTAGTTTAAGAATGTCTCTTTTTTCTTTTTTATATTTATGGATTTGGCTTCACTGAAGTAACCAACCATCAGCTGAAAAAACACACACACGAAGTCATACTCCTGAATCGTAAGTAAAGCTCTAATAATTCCATTAAAATATGCTGGATTTCTAATAGTAATTTTGATGTGTCCACCTCACCAATAAGAAAGGATTAACATATCACTTTCTCTTCTAAAAATGACAGGTCTGGCTATCACAGAATTCATTTATCACAGAAATAATATGCAGAGAGAATTTTATATTAAAAGAATATGCTCTGTGCTCATAGTATTAGATATCCACAGATTCATTATTTTGATGAAATATCCACTGTATTAATGAGCTGCAAAACCATGCATTCAAAGCTTCAGCCAAATCTAACAGGTAAAATTATGTAGTGTCTGTCTTAAGGGAACACTAAGGAGTAATGTGATCAGCACCTCAGACAGATTCTTTTATTAATCAGTCAAAATGACAAGTTGCAATCTGACATCTGGAAAGTGACATGGGAAAAATCACCTTTGGCCAGCAACCTCAGTCAAAAAATCTACTGGATTTATCTATGGATGACTCTGTAAGGCCTGTGGTCACACTAAACCACATGCTTACTAAGTGACACAGGTCTGAGACACTACACTGCTCTTTCTGTAACCTAGTAAGCTGTTGATGACCATTATTTGAACTATGCACAGGGAGAACACAGCTATTTGGCTAATACTTCTAGCCTACAATTCTTGTCCTCTCTATTGCAATACAAAGTTACAGCAATTTCCAGGACTGCTATACTGCAAGAGATGTCAATACGTCTAACCAATGACACATTCTTATTGCATGCTTTATAAAGTTAAGACACTATTGAAATGTTAATTAGGAATGTTCTTGATGGACCTTGGACAGCATACAGTCAGAAATTATTAATTTGTTGCACAAAGTAATATTAATGGTGACAACTGTGGACAACTTATTCTTCAATATTAGTAGCTGATCAGCATCAGCTCACTAATAAATAAAACAAGATGGTAACTGTATTAACAGTATTATTGTATTCTCTTTCCAATCAGGAGATCTCTTCCATTTGCATTCTGGCTTGTTTATTTGTCAAAACTCAAATTTACTTAAAAAAAAAAAAAGAACCAAAACCAAAAACAACAACAAAAACCCACTAAACATAGGAATATGCTGATGCTAGGCATAGCACTACTTCAGATTCCCTAACTGTTCCTTGAATAAAACTGCTTATTATGTTTCTGAATTCCTGGGATTTCCTGAGATATTAATTCTCATAATCAGTCCTTCATTATCACCTACTACAAAATTAAGACAGCAGGGTGAAGAGAAAATTGAGATCAAAGTCAGCTTTGCAGGAAGAGGAGTAAATGCAAAAGATGGTAGAAAAAGGGTGTCAAGGGACATTGAAAAGTTAACATCTGATGAAAGAAACATGAGATTAGCCTAAAAAAAGTATAATCTGGAGTACTGGAGAAAATATTGTCTGTACAACCCTGGGATCAGAACCAACTGCGGCGAGTGTGACAAAGCAAGGAAATCAGGAAGAAACCGATAGGGAAGAAAACAAAGAAATTAAAAGGGGAGGGGGAAGGAACCAAACTCACCTCCTTCTTTTTTCAGGTTACTTTTTGGTATTTTCTGGAAAGTTAATTTAAATTTAATTTTAAATAACATAAAAATTTACTCATTTTCCAGCTTGTCTGATGATGCATATCTAAGACATGCATATTTTAAAATCTTCCTTTAAGAATATTGTTCTTTTCACATTTTTCAGTATATCAATTTCCGGTAGGATTGCCTAAATTTCCTTGTCTGTGAGTTTTTAGTCAGTTTTACAGAGCCTAAGTTGTTTTCAATAGCTCCAATGTGAATGAGAACTCATACAAGCCACATTTCTTTCATCATGCAAACACTTACCTACTATGGAGAAGAGGAAATAGATATCTCTGACAGATAAAAAATTTGATGCTTGATAATTGTTCCCTTGAAAAGTTTATTCAATATGAAAACTCATTCAATATGAAATCTTGGAACCTGAGCTATCAGCGAAATATGAAATACTGATATCAAAGTGAGCTACATGCAGATATAATTTCCTGCTGTGCTAGAAGTTATAACACACAAGGACTTTAAATGGACTTCAAATGCTATTTCCATACATTTAAATTCATTCTGAAGTAATATTGTAGAATAAAGGATAAATTAGAAGTGGCCATTTTCACTGTCATTTTCACCCTCATTCTTTCTCTTAATTGTAGGTATGTGTTTTGGGGTTTCTTCGCTTTAGGAAAACGAATGCAGTAGAGGTACTAAAGGCTATCTGAAATCCATTTGAAAGATTTTTATCAGTTACAAGATATACGCAGACTGTTTTTCAGCTACACTATTTTGAAAGTTTGAGGGGGGTTGTGGCTTTTTTTTTTGGTTGGTTTTCTTTTTTTTTCCCCTACAAAAATAAAAAAACCATCAACCTAAAGAGCTTCATGTGACAAGTCCTAATTAAATCCAAGAATCTCTGTTTCCTTAGTAACCACTCAGCATCACCAGTATGCAAGAGAAAGCAGCAGGTGCAAGAAACCATAAAAATGAAAAATCTTATTTTGCCAATTACTTATTGATATATTAGATTGAAGTATTTAATAACGACTTCCCACTGATTTTAGTGCTTTCCGAGTACAATATTCTATCAGTCTTTTAAAGAATTATACACTGCTGAAAATCAACGTGATTGTTTTTTTCTTTGGCATTCCACAATCTTTTGTTATAGGATAGTGTACTTCCAACCAGTCTTGAGGTTTAATACAATTGCATGTTTTGTAGTCAACTACGTACTCTTTAATTTTATTGTGATATTCTCCGTGAGCTTATTTTTTGTATTTTTGAGACTTGTAGGTTGTTGTATGAAAATATATAGTGCTGTAGAAACAGAGGAGAGAGCTTCTACATGAGCTTTACAAAGCAAACTAAGCTTTGGAGAATAAAGCAAAATTATGTAATCACAGTGAATTAAAAATGGAAATCTGTGAGGCAGGATGGTCTACATTTCAATACTAGGATTTTTCAGCATGTTTTAATCCATATTTATACTACAACTACATTTTATATGAATAATTTAGGTTTATTTAGTATCTACTGCCAAAATGAAGGCAGTTTACATCAAAAGAATGGCTAAAAGGGCTTAAATATATGGTTGCCTAGCAGGGTCAGCTGGATGAGGATGAAAGAATAGTTTATCTATTGCTTTAGCAACTCTGCTTGAATGAAAAATATGACCCAGACATACAGAGACAATCAGGCTTAGATAAGGCATTTAGCCAGAAATGATAGTTCTGTGGCCCTAGATTTTTAATGCCACAGTCACCTTGAAACTTTCACTTCCTATTCTCACTTTTATGTCCCAAGTTATTTTCAACAAAATGACCCTTTGCTCAGCATAGGAACTTTGATGAGCCATTTTACAATGGTAAGATATTGAAATGCAGGTGTGCTTGTGTACAGGGGCTAAACATGCATTTTGAATCCTTAATAGAGCAGTGTTCATTTTGCACATAAATGATGGCTTGGTAGCAGCCCTCTTACAATACTATTGTAGCTTTTTTTATGATTTCTCCTTTAAATCCTACCACTTGTGAAAATACCTTATAAAAAAAAAGAGGAATAAACAAAAGAAAAGGAGAAATAGCATAAAGGACAGATCATCCCAGGTATATCTGTTTACAATTGTTACAGCCCATCCTGTATCTATCCTCCCCTGCTGTTAAATCAGCTGTTTAAAACACAGCTGTAAGTCATCTCAATATGTTTAGAAGGGTCAATGGAGGCATACAGCCCAAAAAGCTGATGGAGATTCTCCTTTGTAAGGAACAGCAACAGTAACAACAAAGAAAAAATTTGTTCAGGTATTACCAAGCACTGAGGTCATTAAAAGATGTTTGTATCTTTGTTGTGCCTGCAGTTTTTTTAATGAAAGACTCTCTTTGTGCTTATCCTAAACCTTGCCTTTTATGCTCAACCAAATTCTTGGCATTAAAGTTTCCCTGCAGCTTAAATTTCTGCCTTTGAAAATCCATGTAACCATTTAGTCCTTACTGTGAGAAGGTCCAACCATCCTGCTCAAGCCTGTGACTCTTTAGCATTATTCTTAAATGTCATAGGGAAAACCTCTTCCCTATATCATTGAGCAGCAACATTTATCCAGTGGCTCAGTATATGTGATTATCATGTTCAGTTCCCCTATTTGACCTGAGATGAATTTATCCTATATTTCAAGCTTTCCAGAACAGTAACTGAGCTGTGTGCAGGGTACTCTCACCATGACTTGCTAAAACCATTTTATTAGGTAGAAAATAATTGTACACTTATTGAGCCAAAGTTCAAGAATAAGAATTGCTTTTCAGCTACTTGTTCAAGCATTCATAGGGCAGGCAGAGTCCTGAACTTCATTTTCTGTTCCAATAATTGATGTAGTATTTAAAATTATTACTCCACCCTCATAGGAACTGAAATTCAGAATGATCCCTTCCTGGGTACATGTCCCGATCACTAGATTTGATGCTTAGCTTTGCTCCAACCTAACATACATTCATTAGTGGAAGAAAATAAAAGGAATTAAAAAAATCCAAGATTACTCCTTCGAAGTGCTCACGTCCTGCTCTAGAACTCTGAATAGAGAAGTAGAAATTCTTTTCTCTAAAAGAGTTAACCTCCACTCTGCTTTGAAAAGAAAGATGAGACACTTCATCTCAGGAAAAGGTTCAGGAATTAAAATCATGGGACAACATAACTTTCACCCAAATTGCTATAAACCAAATTGTTTCACACTTCTTATCAGAATTTGATCAGAGCACCAACATCCACATATCTCTACTATCCATAAAGTATGAATGGAAATTAACAGTACATCTGCAACTTACATATTCTTTTTGAGAACTTTGTATGAAAAGAAATACGTTGTATAATGCCTAAAAATATTAATTTTGCTGTAAATATTATGTTGGTTGCATTTTTACTAGACTGACAAGAACTTCTAATTTGTAACACTTGAGAATTAGCCATAAGGATTGAAAAAAAAAAAAGAATAGTAAAGATGAGATGTACCTGAAAAAAGCCAGATTGGGCTAATTAAATATGTTCACTAGTTACTCATTACTTTAATGAGATTGTGAAGAGGAACAGAAAAAAAAAGGTTTTGTTAAAAAAGCTGAGTTAGAGGCATTTCTGTGTCTTTTTCTGATTCATTTATTATTATTTTTCAGAAACTTTCGATACATTTAATATTACCAAGTGAATTTGTCATGTAATAAATAAAATAAGTGATAATATATAAAATAAGTGAGATAAAATACATATGTAAAGTATCAGTAGTAACTGTTAAAAGTGGTATACCATCATACACATGGATCACCTCAAATTTATAGAACTCAGGATAAAACATTCTGATTATGTGTATACAAAAATTTAAATAAAACACACCACACCAATTTCTAAACTTAGTAACCATGTTCTAAAGGGTTTTTTTCATATACAATGATTTATTCACAATATTAAGTTCAAGACCTCAGAGACAATGTATCAGCTTCCAAAGGCGCTTTTATGACTAATCAAATTATAAGACAAGATACATACAAATTGTAAGGCAGACCTCAAGAAAACAGGCTGCAGGATCACTGGACTTCAACAAAGAAAGTTATATGTTATACTCCAAAAAAAAAAAAAAAGACAAATAGCAAATCTGTCTGTCTAATAATTTGCTCTATCCAAAGAAAAACTAAAAATAGAGTCCAGTTCCTAAGAAACATGCCAGGAATGACTTTTATTTTCCTTTCATATAACAAGTCCCCTTCAGATAAACTTACTCCTATTTGTCTCTGCATAACTTTTTGCAATAAATCCTCATGCATAAAAAATTATGCTTTTAGCTATAGTGTGAATAGTTGTTAACTATAAACAATAACGAAGAGTAAGTTATTAATTGCCTCTTAATTATCTACTTAAATCATAGAATCATAGAACACCAGGTTGAAAGGGCCCTCAAGGATTATCTAGACCAACCTTTCTTGGCAAAAGCGCTGTCTAGACAAGATGGCCCAGCACCCTTTCCAGCCAAATCTTAAGTGTCCAGCATAGGGGAATTCAACACTTCCCTGGAGAGATTATTCTAGTGGCTAATTGTTCTCCTTATGAAAAATTGTCTTCTACTGTCCTATGGGAATGTCCTCAGGAGTAGCTTTTGCTTATTACTTCTCTTTTTTTTTAACATGTGACTCCTTGTATAAGCAGAGTCTCTGTCTTTGTAGCCACACTTTAAATATTGGATCAGTTAAGATATTTCAGGCAAAGATTTTTTCCTTATGAAATCCTCTGCAAATGAAAATTTCATTACTATCTCATGCTGCTTCTTTAAGGGTTTGTTTTGTTTTTTTTTTTTTTTTAACTTTGACTATTCCAGGATTTTTGGTTGGTTGTTTTTTGCTGTTGTGTTTTGGGTTTTTTTATTGCCCTTGATTTTAACAACAGAATTGACCAGTCAAGATACATAGTTGTAACATTTATTCCCATATTTCTAGGAACAACATTCCTGAGAACTGAGAGAGAAAAAGGTTTCCAGGCTGTTCTTTTTCTCTTAAGTCAACCTCTAACTTAGCAAATGGAAACTGATATCAGTGCTCATACAGTGAGAAGAGTAACATAAATTGCATCCACTGCTACATAGGTATCTATGTACTTTGATTGTGTTGCATAACCAGTAAATTAAGAATAGTTAAGAGTTGTTTATGAGTAATTTAAGTAAAAATTACAAGAAGAATTGGTTAATTAATTTAGTCTCTCTGGATCACCGTTCTGGGAACTTTTTGGCTGAAGGAAACATAAAAGACTACAGTAAGGGAATAAATCTCTTTTGGTCTGTTACATTTGGAATTACTGGGAATATTCACACACTCAGGATACATTCAAATTTTAATGGAAATAAATTTCAAAAACTCTTTGGTACAGTGAGATATATTTCAAACAAATGCTATATTTTGCATTAATATTCAAGTCCGGGTTCTGGCCTCATTATGCTGTGTATGGTGAAAACATGTATGAATTAGTGTAGGTCATATAATTTAAGTATAATAAACACAAAAAAGCACCTGTGATGCTCTTCTTATAATTTTTGTTTCTTCAAACAATCTTTTTATGAATCTCAACTAACTTATTTGATGTCAAAGTCCTAAAAGTGCCCATATTTTTTCAGTAAACTTCAAAAAAAAAAAAAAGTTCAGTCACAGTCTTGAGAAAAATGAGGATTACACAGTAAAATTCAGATCACCTTACAAAGTACAGGTACATCCAAGGTTTCCCCTTCAATAATATGCTATGGACGTTTCATGGTCATTCACAGATTGCGGTTAGGATCATTATTCTTAATCTGCCAATTTCCTACAAAAGCTCCTTAAAGTATAGTTAAGCAGAAATTTGCAGTTGTGCTCCCTCATGTAGTTTTGGGAACAATTTAATTTGTAGGGATTGAACATTGGATTCTTTCCAGAATTTAGTTAATTAATTCAATGCATAATTACATTGCTTTACCAACAATATTCAAATGTTTTAAATATATGATTGCTGTATTTTCCATTGCTCTCCCAACTCTTTTTCAACACTATAATTTTTGCTGGTTTTAGATCACTTATGGATAGTAACTGACAAGCTAATCAAACTGATGCTTTTAAGTTTTACATATTAGTTAAAACTGGTTACTATCTAGCTGTACTTCTTAAAAAAAATAAAGTGTTCTACAAATACACCTACTGGATCTAATCACTATATTCAGCAGCTTACTGGCCTTTAGAAAAGTTTAATATATTAAGATTAATTAAGACACATAAAAACAAACAAATATCATTAATAACAAAAAAAAAGGTCGAAAGTATTTACTTTGGGAGTGGAAAATATAAGAACCAAATTTGTCCACAGTGTACACGAAAAGGAAACCACAAAAAATTTATTTAATTTGCCTGATGGCTCTGATACATGTCAAAGTGCAGTAATTAATGTAACATGCATTTATAAAGCTCCAACCATCTTCTTTGATACCAAACACCTACCAAGAATGAATCATTTAATTAATTATGTTTTGCAATATCATAAGGGGGAAAAAAATAACTACTTTGAAGAAGTAAGCCATTAAGTTGGAACAGAAATCCATCAGCAGTTTCTGGATCATACAGAAATGTTTTCATTCGTTAGAACTAACTGTGAATAGAGCATAGTTTCTTTGATTTTGCGTTAAGCTCAGCATCATATTCCATAAACCCAGTAAGAAAATAAAAGATGTGGGGGTTTCCAACTGCATCAATGGGGCTACTACTATTTCTGACACACCCCCACTCTCCCCCCCCAAAAAAACAGCTATCAGTTATAGCTTGAGAATCATAGACACAAAATGCTTGTACAAAACATTGTCACTATTTAAAGATTTCTGCACCACCTGCAAAGAATTCGCTAAGAATTGTGAAAAGTATTTGTATTAAATCCTGGCTCCACTGAAGCAAATAAAACACAGAAGCCAAGAAAATAAAATTAAAAAAAAAAGGAAAAAACCCACTAACAACAACCAAAACCAACGAACAAAAAACAAAACAAAACAAAACCAACCAAAACCCAAGCCAAAGTAGTACTCCACCTCATTCTATTTCACTTCTATGCATATTTTTATGTTTACCTCTGTCAGATTATAAGATCTATATCTAGTCTAACGAGTCTGGTAAACTTACAACACAAAATATTTCTAAAGAAAGTTCTAATTCAGATGTATGAGTTTGAATCATTGACATTAAAGTTTAATCAGTGCACAGTCATTCACTGCTTATAACTAGTTATTACACTAATTTTGGAGTGACTTACACCCACTGTTGCATTAAAATGCAATTTAGTGTCCCAGAATAAAAGGAAAAAAAAGGCCTACCTAGCTAATTTTCTGTGCCTAATGTTCTTGACAGCATTAAGTGCCCTTACTTGCAAAGCATGTAAAAAGTACACAATCTAAGATTTTGTAATGAAGTTTCTGGGGCTGTTACAGTTCTGCTTCAGTACCAGATCCACCTCTTCATGCATGGCCTCTGTGTCTGCACTTCAGAGGATCACTAATGAAAGGTGCTCAACTAACCAGTTGCTAAAAACCAGTATGTCCTGTATCCTTTCTATTGTACAAATGTTGAGTAGCTGTTCTGTAAATATTAAGAGTATTTATGCACTGCATAAAGTGGATCCATTCTCCCTAGGTACTATTTTATCTCTTTAAGGACATATGTAATAAACACCCAGAGATTCCCAAAACTCCTGAGACATTTCTATTTTGAGCACGTTCAGATGGCCCATGGTGTTTATAGTTTTTGACCTGGCCATTCTATAAATCCAGTTGAAATGAATAAAATAGTTGCTCATCAACCAGAGTTGCTTGAGGCAGTCTGGTGTGTTCTGAACAGATGTAAAAGATCAGGTATTCTGTTAAAACAGACTGCAAGGATTTTTAGAGGTAGTGAACATGGGCTCAATTATTTTCTTTGCCTGAAATGATGTAGGCTTCCCACTCTTCCCTGGTAACTCCCTTAACAGCTCAGGATGATGTGCTCTACAGGAGGATATTGCCAGGAGCAGGGTCTAGCAGTAAAAATTTCAAACTCTTCTCACATTGCATAAATAAAGACTAACAGAAGCAAAAATAGCATGTAAGTTATCATGGCTCTGCATCCTATTGACTAGGATGCTCACCCAGGCTGTTCTAGTACCTGAGCCAATTAATATTTTAGTTTTTATATTAACTAGAAACTGTTCAGGAAAACAAAATAAATTGAAACAGAATGATAACACAAGTTATTTTGTTTCTTTTGTGCCATATGCCTTTTTATGCTTGCTTTTCCTTTTAAAAACAAATGTGTAATTAAATACGGAAATAAAATAACTAGCTGGAATATGTAAACAGTCAGGGACACTATGGACTTACTACTGAAGGTCATGATCTGGTGCTGAAGGACCTAGCAGGATCTTTTATCCTGGTGGGTAAAGGTGAAGGTTAAAATACAAGTTATAAAAGTTTTTAAAAATTCAGTAGAAAATTGCCTTTTGGGTAAATGCAACATCATCTGAACTGTGAGATAAGAAGAAAGCCCATACTTCACATCTTTCTCTGATGCTTAATAGTTGCAGACACAGATTAACTTTTGGGTAGTGATGGATACTGGAGTTATTAATTCCGCCTGGAAGAAAATGGTTTAGTTTAAGAAAAAGACTGGCCCTCTCTGCAGTATTTCTTGTTAAGTAGCTCTTGAAAGAGATTGTTTATTATGTTGGTTGTAATTAATCCTGTGTTATGGAATCTATAATTTCTCCCAATTGTTTAGAAAGCCTCTCTCAGGCAATATATGATTTTTGAGTAGTCAGATCTAAAATTTAATTCCTTGTGTTAAAAAATAAAATAAAAAATATATATATAGTTAAGCACATTTTATTTCTATTTCTGTCACATCTGTATATGTAGTATAATAAGAAGCTATTGAGTAATAAAATAACCATGTTCTAGAACTACTAGAATTTCAAGAATATTTTAATGACTTTTTTTTTAATAGCTTATTGTATGTCATTACTGAATTGGGCAAAGGTAGAAACTCATGTGCCAATGTTGAGGCACGAGAACAGACACACTCTATCTTTAAAATGAGTAAGACAGCTGTGCTGTAAAGATCCTGAATTGAAAATGCATATTGTCTGGCACCGTTATTGAGGCTTATGACTTTAGACACAAAGCATATGAAAATAACTGTATACTGCTATTTTACACACCAACAGGAGACCCTTGAAAAGCATACTAATTAAAGATTTGAAGAGCTATCCTAGGTCTTATTGTACAAGAACATTGCAAAAGATAAAGGCATAAGAATGTCTGAAGATCACACATTTCTTTGGTGCACCTCTTAGTTATTCTTCCTGAAAAGAGATATAATTGAGCTGTTTGTTAGTTTTGCAAGATAACCTTGCAGAACCTCAAGCAATCTGAGTAAACTAAAATAGAGTAAAAAAAAATAGTACAGAGTATATTTTTTTTACTCTGTGAAAGCAGAAAATTTTTGCCCCTGATTTTAACAACATTTTGTAGGATGTGGTTCTTTCTTCTTATGAAGCTCCTCCTGTCTCCTGGGAATTATCTTGCATGAAGATCTTGCTGTGCAGGAAGAAATATGAGCATCTCAGCACCTTACATAAAAGAGATTTTTTTTGGCAATTATAAAGGCTGAGCAGAAGCATGGAGAGAAGCACCAAAAGGAGGAGAGGGGGAAGTTATTTATTGTCATGTACTGTCTTGCACCTTTCTTCTGATGTTTTTCATGTAGGAGTAAAAGGAATCAGGATGCAACCATGTGAAATGTTCAATAGCTGAAACTGCTCTGGTCAAGGGCTCAGACATCTATACTGTCTCCCAATTTTATAAGATAATTAGACCTTTGTTTAGGGGCAAATGAGTCATTACCAAATGCAGAAACCTTACTCTGGTTGAGAGATACAGCCTGCCTTTAAGTATCTACCTTTGCAAGTGTGTTAGGTGAGCCTGACACATGAGGTAGTGGTCTGTGGTGACTCCTCCTTGGAAAGTCCCACTTTGGAAACCCCTGATAAAGTTCTCAACCTCCAGAGACCCTTTTTGTATAGCTGGCTACTCCATCCTATGTAGGCTGGCCCCCTATGTCAGAATGAGTGTGCATTTTCTCTAGTATAAAAGCTCAAGCCTCATGCGATGTGGGGAGGCAGAACCTCATATCACCCAGGTCAGCGTTGCCTCCGCAGGGATGCCTGCTAATATTGAGCCTGCCACCTTGCACTGCAATGATGTTTCTCAGAGCTGATTTCCTGATCATCATCATATGGTCTTTGGGGTTGGTAAGATAACCACACATCAGGAATATCCTTTACTGTATCTTTTATTATCTATATTTTGCTATATTAATATATTAGCTGTGGCTTCTCTATTGTGTTTTGTTTCTCTCAACCCAGAATCCTAAAACTCTGGAACAGTCAAAAAGATTAAATCCTGTGATGGCAATAACTGCTTCATTTTATCTATGAGGCCATATGATGTGGCCATATCTATGAGGCCAATGTTGTGCCTGGCAAAAACTCCACAGCAGACAATTGTGTATAACACTTTTTTCACAAGATAGAAAAAAAAAAGGCCTCTAATGTTTAAGACACCTTCTTTTCTGAGCAAAACAATTTAAAACAATGTAAGGAGCAAGTCGTATATAGCTCCTAAATTTATGATCTGATCTGAACAACAGGCCATCCAGAGACTGAGAGTTAATAAGTAAGAATAAGCAAACATCTATAGTAAAACAGGGTTTTCAAGGTGAACAAAAAAAAAATCATCAACTTTTATCCTGTTTGAAAAATGTTAAGTGATTTAAAACAAACAAAACCAACCAACCAGACAAAAATTGACTGTAAATTTGCTAGTAATACGTAAACACTTACTACAATTAGATTGATCCCTTTGTAGTTCTTTTCATGCTGATCAATGCCTCATGATTTAAAGTTCAGCAGCAGGGCAGCTGTTGAAACACAGAATCATAAAATATATATAATAAATTATATGTTGTTATACTGTTGTAGAAGATTTTGTATTAAAAGATCATGTTCATTTTGGTTGATGAGAAAATGAATATGAGCCAGCAGTGTGTGCTCACAGCCCAAAAAGCCAACTGTATCCCAGGCTGCATCAAAAGAAGCATGTTCAGCAGGTCAGAGGTGATCCTGCCCCTCTACTCTGCTCTCGTGAGACCTTACTTGGAATATTGTGTGCAGTTCTGGTGTCTGAACAAGTCCAGAGGACAGTCATGAGGATGATCAGAGACTGCAGCACATCACATATGAAGAAAGGCTGAGAAAGTTGGGACTGTTCAGCCTGGAGAAGAAAAGGCTGCGTGGAGACCTCATAGCAGCCTTCCGGTATCTGAAGGGGGCTACAGGGATGCTAGGGAGGGACTATTCATTAGGGACTGCAGTGAGAGGACGAGAGGTAATGGGTTAAAACTTAAACAGGAGAGGTTTAGATTGGATATAAGGAAGAAATTGTTTTCTGTTAGGGTGGTGAGGCACTGGAATGGGTTGCCCAAGGAAGCTGTGAATGCTCCATCCCTAGTGGTGTTCAAGGCCAAGTTGGACAGTGCCTTGGATGGCATGGTTTAGTGTGAGGTGTCCCTGCCCGTGGCAGGGGAGCGGGAACTAGATGATCTTAAGGTCCTTTCCAACCCTAACTATTATATGATTCTATGATTCTATGATGCTATGATTCTAAGTTATTTTTCATAATCTAGTTTTATTTTACTGAAGAAAATTATAATCTTCATCCAGATATCATCCACTTTTCATCACACTCAGTTCTTCCTTTACTTTTTAAATAACTTCACAATATCATCTACAGTTAAAAGGAAAAGATAGGAAAGCTACATAATACTTCTCAGTGTGCTGATTTAGCTTCAGATTGGAAAGTTTTGATGCCAATATTGCCATACAATTAAATAACGATAAGCATCTGAGGGCTAGAAAACACCAATGTGATATTAAAAGATCTCAAAGAGCTGAATCTGTAGATTAATAGCACCTGAAAGTTTATAACAGCTTTTGTAATTACTATAGATATCTGATCTCTTCTTGCAGTTTGTGAGTATCAGCTAGAGTTTCTGTATGTCTTCTTGGAGGAAGTCCCAGTGACACTTGTATGTGAGAGTTTATTTCTAGTGCTTGCAGTTTACAGGGATAGAAAAAATCATGAATAGCCCTTAATTCGCCCTTCTGGGCCGCTGCCACACTGTATCACTGTATAGGAGAATTTACGTATTTACTAAAACAGCCACATGAATATATGCAATTCTTGTAACAAGTGATTACTTTGTAGAGCACTCAAAATGTCATTTCTTATATGTGATACAGGAAATGAGCAGTGCAAAGAAAATTACAAAAAAGAAAAAAAAATGATCCTTTTTTCTGACATCCAGGTAAACTGTTTTTCACACTACTGAACTGCATTGTTACATTGCTGTGAAAACTGCACAAGTTATCCCATTAGTTTTGGCTCACAGATGTATCCTGCAAATACCTCTTATGCAAAATTGGCTGTTGAAGTACTGTCCAAGCTAATGTCTGCTATTTATGAAGCTGAAGCACTATTCTGTGTCATGGACAATAGAAGCATTATCTACAACTTTCTGCTAATCAGCATGTGCTGGAAAAAGCTGTACCTATATGTTAGGGCTAAACTGCCATTTGTACAGAGAAATATTACTTTAAATCTGGAATATTTTAATTCATGGTCATCATGAGCCTTGAATTCCATTTATGTTTTCAACATAGACTGAAAACTGTCATATCATATGATTTAATCTGCATCTATTACAATTGTACATGTTTACAAAAAGTATACTGCAATGAAACTTTTCTTAAATGCCTATACTTTAACCTATATTCCTAAAATAATATTAGCGTGTTCAAATAACTCATTTGACAGTCAAATGTACTATTCTCTTTTTTCTGGAATGGGATCTATCAATACCCTTAAGGACTTACAAATTAATTTTGATTAACAGAAGAACAAAGGTAAATCTAATTACAAGCAGTAAAAATGGTATTATACAGGAGTTCAAGGCATACATTCATTTAATTGACTTTAAATTTTTCCTATAACCTTATTGCCATAGGGATTTATGGCTCTGTTTTTAAATTAAAAAGTAATTAAAACTCCCACCTAGTGTCTGCACAAGATTTTGTTTTAGAGAATATAAAATACAAAAGATAAAACTGAAACTATAAAACTTAGGAAGAGGTTCATGCTTCAGCACTGAGGGTAAGCAAGCACTAAGCCAGTCACAGTGTCCTCAAGTACTCTGTTATTAAAGTAATTGTCATTTTCTCACAAAGCTCTGTGCAACTGCATTTATTGTTGGGAACCTTGAAACTTCTCTCATTTCAGACACCTTTTTTAAATTAATGTTATGTATTATGTCACCATATAAATATCAATTTTGCTAACATGTTACTGCTGGATGAATGTCTCTCCATAAGTAATTTAAATTCCTGAAAGCTTGTTCGGGCTTGTAAATTCTAGGAAAACCTTCCAAGAGCATATTTTTTTCCTGCAGTGTTTTTCAGTCTTACAAGAGATCAATCTCTTTCGTTTTTATAGACCAACACTATAAAGGCATTGTCAGTAACTGCATGAAGTCCTTCAGCAGGGACACAGTTTAAAGTGTCAAAAATAGAAACGAAAATTAAAAAATTAATCTGTCCCCACATGACAATTAATTCCTTTCTTTCAGTATAAATTCACTCTATATAAAATAATTATCTCACATAGATAATTACAGCTTCTTCCTACACTTAGAATAATGTTTTCTTTCCTACACTACCCACAGTCACACAGATGTCTAGAAAGCTTTACAGTGCAGACTTGGCTTATACATATATTTTGCCCTTTCTTACCATTCTAACTTTAGGTCCCTTGCTAGCTCATAAATAGAAAATAATGGCTTCCTATTTAGACAAAGATATCAAAATTTACTTTGAAAAGTCCTTCAAAAATAGCAGCAGTTTCAGAAAAACTGTTTTATATTTCTGTCTAGCTTCTACAGTTCTCAGAAGGGGACAAATAGATAGCTCGGAGACATTGTTCTAGGCAGCCAGAATACTTTCATTTAGCAGAATCTTGTTTCTCTGCTAAACTCCTTCATGCATCTCTAATTGGAATTCACTGAAATGCAAGCTATCTAATCAACCTGAAACGAGTCTTTGGTGAGACAGCAGAAGAATTCCACATTTTTGTTAGTACGTTATCCTTTGCAAATAAAAATTTCTAATATAATCTTATCATTACTGCAAAACAGTTACATAAAGATTGTTTCTGAGCTTATTACTAATGGGGACTAAACCATTGAAAAACAATACAGCTTTCAAACTCATGTCAATCCTAAAGAAAACAAGATGTTCTATATATATAAAGCTTGCATGATGCTCATAGCATCAGCAGAATAAGTAAGGAAGAGCTGATTATAAATTAAAAGCTCTGTATTATGTAAAATTAACACACTTAATGGAAAATTAGGCACGTTTTGTAGTTTTCTTCTGCAGTTTGGTCCTTCAGAGAGAGTGGAAATTCTTCTGCTTTACCTTTTTTTATATTTTGTTGTTGATATTTAATGCGAAGGAAAAGCTCTGAAAAACGATTTTTCTCATCTCTAACTTTTGAACTGCAAAGTATTATTGTTCACATCAATAAGGGGATGCCAACAACTTGGACACACCTGAAGGCAGAACTGTTTAAAATAATTCTTGAGGTTTCTTTCTGTATAAAATGGAATTTATGTTCTGATGTCGATGATGAAATAAAATTATAACTATAGAAAAGGAAAAGTACCAGTAAGACTTCTTCACTGAAAGAGAGAAAAAGAAAGTCCCATCCTCTTTAATTGCTGTGACATTTTACAATATCTTTTCTGCCTTATGGAAATACTATCCTTAGAATGAAAGATGAGCTCTATTTTCCACTCTGCTGGTTAATGAACATGGTCACCTATTTTTCCTTTCTTTTCCCTTTCTCTCCTTCACTCTCTCTCTTCTCCTTTCTTTTTCCACTTTGGTTGTTAGTAGTAATATGCATCTATAACTACAACTGCAAAAAAAGGTGACTTTTGCCCCCTGCCACTGCTTGGTAAGACGTAATATAGAACGTTTACCCTCACAAATTATCAGACTTGCATCTTTGTTCAGAGCTCTGAAATCACAGGTTGTGGAAAAGATATTCACTTTACCCTACCAGGCCTTCAGGCTACTACATAATTTAATTAAATAGTAGGAACAGAAAATCTTATTTATAAGAATTTCCTTATGCAATATCAACACATATATCAGTATAAAAATTCTCATTTTTCAACAGACTTGCAGTGCATTTTAGTCATATCCAACTGACTGCTTATTTACATGAAGGTCCAATACTTTCTCTTTCATAAATGCTTTACATCTATTTTAAAGCATTGCAGAGAAAAAAAAATATTTCAAAGTGAACAGTCAAATGCAGGAGACAATATGAAACTATAGATTTCTGATTATCCATGTATATGAGTTAAATCCATCTTTATAAAAACAAAATTCTGTAGAGCAAAATTGTAAAATGAATTATGCTAACACATCATCAGGAAAAATGTACTGCAAATAAAATTTAGTGTACTGAAATAAAAGTCTTCGCTGATGAAGGCTCAGCTAATGGCATTCTGGTAACCACTGTAGCACCTGACAAGGTAGATAGATGTACTTGATCCTACCCAAACTGGAAGTGCTCCAAGAAGCAGACATAAGACCCATGGTTATAGCCTCTACTACAGAAAGCTCACCATCTACGAAAGAATTCAGCCAAGCATAATAATATGTAGATAAAGGAATGTGCAAACTCACCATCTGCTGTTATACAAT
This sequence comes from Melopsittacus undulatus, assembly GCF_012275295.1. Lineage (NCBI taxonomy): Eukaryota > Metazoa > Chordata > Aves > Psittaciformes > Psittaculidae > Melopsittacus > Melopsittacus undulatus. The sequence goes on from NC_047531.1 coordinate 72,147,912, forward strand.
TGCTGCTTTTCACAGAATGCATGCATTCAGGCTTAACATTTGGAGTATTTGGTGGAAAAATTGTCTATGAAATAGATCATGAATGGAAAACACTTCCCAGCTCTCCCTCCTGGTATCTCCTTAAAAGAAATTAACTTCTTATAAAACAAATCTTCTCTTGTTAATTGCCAAGGAAAAGAAAGAAACTATACATTTTTTCATCAGGTTTTTTTTTGAGTAAATGTATTTATTCTGAAAATATTAAGGTACTATGTTGAAAACCCAAATATTGTATTTATACTGTTTATAAACTAGCGAGAAAGAAAAAAGAGATAGGAAAGGATGCTGCAATTTGCAATATAAAGTGAAATATGACATAGGATATGCAGGACTTTGACAACACTCCTTAGTGAATTTGTGACAGGTAAAAAAGTATTCCACTTGTCCATTAAGAATAAATTTTTTTATTTATAACTTTTTTCTTTTTTTTTAAAACCTTTCCCTGTTTTATTAGCTTGCTCCCATTTGCCCTATGTATTTCAGACACCTGCCTAGCATGGAAGGGGTGAGAATGTAGTTTTCAGCATTGTGCCATAATAATTGTAGCATGGCTGGAGTCAACAGAATCACAGAATCATTAGGGCTGGAAGGGACCTCTGAATATCATCTAGCCCAAACCCCATGCCAAGGCAGGGCCACCTAGAGTATGTTACACAGGAATATGTACAGGCAGGTTTTGAATGTCTCCGGAGTGGGAGACCACAACCTCCCTGGGCAGCCTGTTCCAGTGCTCTGACACCCTCATGTTGAGGTGAAACTTCTTGTATTTTAGTGTATCACCATTACTCCTCATCCCACCACTGGACACCTCTGAAAAGAGTCTGGCACTATCCTGGCACCTGGCTTTGAGATATTTATATGCATTAATGAGATCCCCCTCTGTCTTCTCTACATTAAACAGGCCCAACTCCTGCAATCTCTCCTCATAAGAGAGATGCTCCAAATCATCCTTATGGCCTTCTCCTGGACCCTCTCCAGCTGTCCTTGACTTTCTTGTACTGAGGAACCCAGAACTGGACACAGTATTCCACATGTGGCCTCACCAGGGTTGAGTAGAAGGGGAGAATCACCTCCCTCAGCCTGCTGGCTGCACTTCTCCTGATGCACCCCAGGGTACCATTAGACCTGCTGGCTGCAAGGGCTCACTGACAGCTAATAGTCAAACATGGGTAAGTGAATCTTCCAGATCCTCTATACATCAGGAGAGAATGTTGTCTTTAGGTGTTTTTATGAATTTGGCTAGAAGAAATTCATGACAGCTTGTTTGGAAGCTTTGTAAGGCAGGGAACCTTAAGCAGCTAACTAATAAAATCACAGGAAAGAAATTAATTATGTAGGATCAAGTTTGCCAACAAAAGATAAGACAGTATATAAAGATTGTCAGTGGACCCAAACATGAGACTATGAGTCTTCTTTGTCAGTTGGTGGTCATTGTCAGAAAACAAGAACTTCCACTCCTAATGAGACAGCTATCACCCCACAGTCTAATCAATGCATAAGAGATGATATTCAAAAGGCTTCAAAAGGAATTAGGAACCTCAAATGTAATTTATTTTTTTTTAATAGGCCTTTTGGAACTAAGGTCTAATTGAAATTCACGTGGTTGGGCTTTTATTTCTTCTACAATTTTAGACATCACACTTTTGATCTCTTCTGCAGACTTTAAAAAGAGACAAAGAAAGAGGGAACCATAAATCTGTTTTCTAATTATTTTTACCTCCCATTAGAATTTATAGTATATCCTGGACAGCATTTGGCTGTTTTAAGAAACATATCGTGAGATACCCCGTTGCCAAAAGGAATAGATCAGAGTTTTGCTCTGAGAGTTCTAACCTTCTTTTCTTCTCATCTACTTGTTATGCTGTATTATTGTAAGTTGTAATAGCTTCAGACTCTTCTGCTCTTTTCCATCCAGCTTCAGGCAATATATTTGAATATATAAGAATATATTTTTTAACTCTGAGAATATTTTGTGCTGCAACTGAGAGAAAATGTGATTTAGCCTACATTCTTTTGAAATGCTCTACATACCCCAGGTGAAGTTCGATATGGCTGTTTTATATGACAGAAAATTTTCTGAGCCTCTTGCTCCTATTTTTTGATACATGAGTTCAGAATTCAGTCTAAAACATCAATGTTTTACCAATGTCTAACAAAAATGCATTTTTGTCTGAAATCAATATTCTAAAACAAAAAACAACCCAAAAAAAACCCAAAACAACAAACAAAAAATGTCTTGTCTATATACTGTTGAATATCACTTAAAATCAAGGAAATAAATTTTTGAGCAGATGATCATGTATTCTATGCTTGTCGGTTATGTATCACAACATTTTTCCAGCCTAAACTCTAAGGGTGGAAACACAGAATACTCAAACTGAGCTTCTGATTTTTTTTAATTATTATTATTCTTTCAAACAAAGCATACTGCTACAAGTAAGTGAAAACTGCAGAGAATTTTAATGAGAAAACAGTAGAAGATTTCATTCTCACTATTTCTGGAGTTCAAGCACAAGTTATTTTCCTAAACCCTAATTATTTCAGTGGGTACTATCAGCCACGGAAGTCTAGGATACTAAAACATAATTTCAAGCAGTTCCAAAATTTTCCAAAACAAATTTAAAGCTAGAACAATAACATAACTGAGAAAGATCCATTTTTCATCCTCCATTCCTGAACACTGCCTTCAATGAAAAGCTGTCATTAACTGTCTAATTAGAGTTTTGTTGGCCATGACAAAGCTGGATGAGAAGAAATTATGAATTTTGTGTTGTACCACACAGCATAAGCTGTATGGCATTTGCATTGCACAATTTTAGCATAGTAATTGGAAAAGATAAATTTTAAATCAGAAAGACCTTTTTTCCTCAAAGAAGAATGTTTCGCTATCTTTTTAAAATGTTTAGATGTGAAACAATTGTTTCATTTCTGTAGTGACTCAACCCTTTTAATTTTCTGATACTGAAAAAGGAAGGGTGTGTTTCTGTTCAGTCTAGAAATCACAATACAGTGCAGTGTCCTTGTTTGGGCTGGGAAAATGTTAATGTTCATCTTAGTTGGTACAGTGTTGTGCTTTGGTTTTAGTCTGAGAATAATGCTGATAGCACACCAATGTTTTAGTTGGTGCTAAGTAATGTTTACCGTGATCGAGGACTTTTCAGTCTCTCATGCTCTGCCAGTGAGGAGGAGCACAAGAAGCCATGAGTGAACAGACAGGACACGACTCAAACTAACTAAAGGGGTATTCCATACCACAGCACATCACGCTTGGTATGGAAACCTGGAGGGAGTTACACAGAAGGGACTGATCACTGCCTGGGGATGAGCTGGGTATTGGTCAGCAGGTGGTGAGCAATTGTACTGTGCACCACTGCTGTTTGGGGTTTGGTTTTGTTTTGTTTTGTCTTTCTCTTTCTTTTCAATATTATTATTAGTAGTGGTATATTATACCTTATTTTAATTATTAAACTGTTCTTATCTCTGCCTACAGTTTTGACTTTGTTTCCAGTTCTCCTCACCATCCTGCCCTGAGGGTGGTGAAAGTGAGTGAGTGGCTCCGTGGTACTTAGTTGCTGGCTGGGGTTAAACCACAAGATATAGACATGAAGAGGTTTTTTTTTTCTTTAAATGTTGTAAATTGCAGTATACACTAATAGTCCTAAGTATTAATTTCCTTCTATTACTTTTTGTAAATGCCTCTTTAACTTCTTACAGTTACCAATGTAAAGGATATTGTTGCAACAAAAGAAAAATCACTTGTGCAGTTTTAAGGTCATTGTAAGCACCATGATTTAATCTTTCAGCTTTTTGAAAGTAAAGGCAACATTTTCTACTTCGTTTCCTTAAAAGACAACTAATTATGAAGGCTTTCTCCCAGGTGAACATGGTAGAACCAGCCAGACAGCATAACAAGCAGTATGTTTTAAAATATTGCAATTTTTTTGAAATTTTCAGAATTGTTAAATAATCTTCTAGTACCTAACCAAAACAAATGTACATAAACTGACATTATAGTTATGATGGTTTGGATGATTGTTACTGTAGTACTTAGCAGCAGCTTTTTGTTACAGTATTGTTCCTCTCAAGAAATACTCACATAGGGACAAGGAAAATAATTATGCAAGCAATTTCTGAAACATGCAACAGCACAACAGCAAACCATATTTTCAGACCTGCAAGCCTATGTATTTGGTTAAATAGCTGTGGTACAATCATTTAATATGGAGATGATTAGTAATATTTTAGTCAAGGGTAGGAAAAGCAAAAAAAAGAGTATAATATGAAGTACATTTAGCTTGATACAATCTCTAAAAATTTCAAATGTTGCAATTTCTTCCAGATATTGTCCACATTCTGTAATGAGATCCCCAATAAGATATTTTCCCAAAAGATTCTCCTGTTAATAAACATGACGAAGTCATTCATGTGTTGGCATTAGAATATTTTTTTCTAACACAAAAAAAAAAAATGGCAGATTAAATTTAGATCCTTATTGACAACATTATCCTATCTGGTTTTCAAACTTGCCAGGAACATACAGAGACATTTTCATCACACATAATTTTCTGTATAAACTGTTAAAGTGACATAGAATAGAATTATTATTTTTCGTCTATACACTTAAAATTAATGAGTTAAATCTGACTGAAGATTATGTGAAACCACCAATACTAAAAATCTTTGCCATTTTATTGTTTATTGGGTGATATTAATGTAAATTCTTAACAAGTTCAGTTATGCTCCTGTGGTTTCCACTGTAACCTTTCACAGTACAAAGACAATTTTTTCCAAGGAAGTTGAAGTTCTGTTTTAACTCCTGACAAAAAACAGATGTAAAGTGTTTGCCTTACATATAAAACTGCATGTGGTTTAAATAGCATTTCATTAAAACATGTTTGATAGTGATATGTTCTCAAAATCTTTTCTATAGCCTTTCCTTGTCATAGAGTGCTTTTTCTAAATTTAGTACATTTCTAAATTAAAGGTTCAGAGAAAATACCTGACAAGAGCATTCAGCTCATCTTTAATTAAAGTACATCACCATGCAGCACAAATCTATAGCTCTACTAGGGTCCTTAAAGTAATCAAAAATTAAAAAGGTCAATTTTATCCATAATACATATCTAGCTGTGGTCAGTAGACCACACCACACCTATAAAATACTGTGCGAAAGTATTGTAGATCATATTAAAATAGCTTACTAAGCAATAAAGAGCAAGAGTAAACTGGTTGTTTTTGTCTGGAAGAAAATATAATCTTTCATTTGAAATACAAGGCATACATTATACTTTACAAACACTAAACCTATCACATAAATAGACACATCATAGTAATTTTATTAAAAAAATCATTTAAATATTCATTTAAACCTTAAACAGTCAGATTTTGCTGTTCAATAGTGTGATTTTAGAACATTTTCATAGGCCACTGAAATGCAGGAAAGAGTCATGGCATCTGCTAGGTGAACATTAATGAATTTTGCAAATCTTCCTATCCCATGTCTGCTGCTACCTTGGAAGCCCTTGACAGTGGCTGCTGATAATATTTATTTTTTTATGATCAATACTCCTCTTAGATTCATTAAAACTGAATTAATTATCATTTGAAAGTATTTGATATTTACTCCTGGGTTCTTGGAAACACATTTTGAAACAGACAAACACATAAAAGGCTAAAAAAACATAGGAAAGTCTTCTCTGGATTAGTTCAAACCAGTTTGCAAGTGCTTTCTCTAAGTATGACCATTAACGATGTTCTCATTGATAACCGCATCAATACTTGTTCACGCACATTTGCCCACCTATTGCAGCAACTCATCCAGGCAATTTAGTAAAGCAGTGTTTCAAGGATTCAAAGCATACTGGTGTCCAGTTTCATATCACTAATCACTGCTTTATCTAGATTGTAAATCAACTGATTTTGTCAATACTTAACAATGTTTGACACAATAAACTTACCATATAAATGCAGACAGACACAACTGTGTTGTCTATGTGCATGGAACATTCCAATATCTCCAAGATTTACAAGGACATTCTCACCACAAGAATTTTTTGGTAAAGATGATTGTGTAATTTTGCTTATAGCAAAGAAACCACTGCTACTTAAAAGATCATAAATGAGAAAAATCGAGTAATTTCTGTAGCTTTCATTTATGTAAAATCAATTCTCAGCATGTGTATCCAAGTATCTCTTTTATCTTTGCATATTTCAAAATAGTCTTCTAAGAAAAAAAATAAATGTCCTGCATTCTAAATCTCCACCCTTACAAAGCTGTGTTCTGCATCAATAAAAAACAGAACAGGTTACCAGAAAGTATTGTAAAATACATTGAGTATGTCACATACTATTCAAGATCAGTTGATAACAGTACGCAATGCTCATATCTCAGCTATGTATTCACAGCAAATGTTTTCTTTTGTAACACAGTTTTGTCCTTTCAATAATTAGAATTATCAATATTAAAGTTATTAGTTAGCTCCATACAAAGAGTCACATTTATAAGCAGTAGCAGGTTGATCATTCTCTATTACATCATTTAGTTTTCAATGAAGTTCTGTCCTGATAGATCAGAGTCTTGACCCCGATGTTACATGAGCAAATGGCAGGAATGAAGTCCAGAAATTATACATTTTCAAAATATAAGTGGAAATTAATTGCTACCTTTTTTATTAAGGCAATGTTAGCCTTAGAAAGAGGAAAAAAAACAGACGAAGAAGTGGGGATTTGGTGCCTCTGCTTTACCAAATTTTGTATACTATATAGTATACTGTTACTCTTATTAACTCTTCTCCAGTATAAAGCATCTTGATCTCCATATGAATATTAATTTTTAAAGAAAAGCCAAGGTTTTTTGTCCTCATCTATGTCTACCATAAGCCAGTAAAGGCACCATTGTCTCCCTTTCTTGGCATCATCAGAAGCTGAATTTAAAAGATATACTGCATAGTTTACAAGATATGGATGATAATCTTCGTAATCGCTCAACAGAAATAGGAACTGTTAAGGGAGCTGATGACAAAGATATATTCTCTGAATAAATAGTTCCTTCTCCACTTGTAATTATGTGGTTACAGAGGTGCAGTCACTTGGGTCTTGGTATCCAGTATGAAGGAGATTACATTTTTACTGAACTGTGCTGCATAAAGCTGTGACACACGGCAAGATTGATGTCCCTATGTGCTTCACCAAAAAGAGTATTAGGAGAGAAGTACCACTGAACAGAAGAATAAAGCTCATTATTTTAGTATCAAATGCAAGTAAAAAAGCTTTACAATTTTTCTCAAGAACATGTACTGAATTTTAAATACTTTTCACTTTTTTATCTCCTCAAAATATTCTTATTCGGGTTGAAAAAGAGAGAATATATAACAGATGCACATTACCCAGCACTAGGACTCCCATAATTTTATCAGAAGTTTGGCAATTTCTGTTGGTTCTTGTTATCACTCAATTTTAAAGTCACTTTATAGAGAACAGCTTCAACTCTGACACTTTAACATGAGAAACACAGAACAGTTGCTTAACACTAGCTTTCCCTCAATTTTACATTAAACCAAAAAAAGACCACTGCCAAAAAAAAAACTAAATAAAAAAAAAATTGGAGAAACCAAAACAGGCTCCCTCATTTCTTGCAAATGACTTATGAATGTCAATGTGCCCCATAGAACTGGCAGGTTTTTTAGAAAGTTCACCTACCATCTCACTTGGACAGTGGGATTGAGTGCGCCCTCAGCAAGCTTGCTGATGACACCAAGCTGCGTAGTTCAGTTGATACACTGGAGGGAAGGAATGCCATTCAGAGGGACCTTGACACGCTTGTGTGGTGGGCTGATGCCAACCTCATGAAGTTTAACCATGCCAAGTGTAAAGTCCTACACCTGGGTCAGAGCAATCCCAGGCACAGTTACAGGTTGGGCAGAGAAGAGATTCAGAGCAACCCTGTGGAGAAGGACTTGGGGGTGCTGGTCAATGAGAAAATGAACATGAGCCAGCTTCAGTGTGTGCTCACAGCCCAGAAAGCCAACCGTATTCTGGGCTGCATCAAAAGGAGCATGACCAGCAGGTCAAAGGTGATCCTGCCCCTATACTCTGCTCTCATGAGACCTCACTTGGAGTATTGTGTGTAGTTCTGGTGTCCTCAACACAAAAAGGACATGGTACTGTTAGAACAAGTCCAGAGGAGGGCCACGAGGATGATCAGGGGACTGGAGCACCTCCTGTATGAAGAAAGGCTGAGAAAGTTGGGGCTGTTCAGCCTGGAGAAGAGAAGGCTGCATGGAGACCTCATAGCAGCCTTCCAGTATCTGAAGGGAGCCTACAGGGTTGCTGGGGATGTACTCTTCATTAGGGACTGTAGTGATAGGACAAGGGGTAACAGGTTGAAACTTAAACAACAGAGGTTTAGACTGGATATAAGGAAGAAATTCTTTACTGTTAGGGTGGTGAGGTACTGGAATGAGTTGCCCAGAGAGGTTGCGAATGCTCCATCCCTGGCGGTGTTCAAGGCCAGGTTGGATGAAGCCATGGGTGATATGGTTTAGTGTGAGGTGTCCTTGCCCATGGCAGGGGGGTTGGAACTAGATGATCTTGAGGTCCTTTCCAACTCTATCTATTCTACGGTTGTATGACACAACTTCATAAATATGTCTGTTTTGTTCAAGAAACTATGCTACCCCATATCTATCCCACATCTATGGTGACTCATGGTACCTGATACTTCCAAACTATTCTTGCTTCAAAAACCTCATTGCAAGTCCTTTTAAATATTTTTGTTTATCAGCCATCAATATCTCAGAAGTTTCGTGTTCCATATTCCATGGAATGAATGATATTTTGTTTCATCCAGAACTATCTGAATTGCAAGCATCAAAATTAGGCATATTGAAGAATACTTTCTCCACCAAATCTAACACCATCTTTCATCAATACTGCATCTAGAACATTTTACAGCTAAAGCATAAATTTGGCTTCACATTTCAGACAAACTTATCCACTCCAATTTCGGTACCAGGACAACAAATCAGTGGTAAGGAGAAGGCAAATTTATCTTGAGTTCATATCTCAGGGGTACTTTCATAACTGCATGCATTGTACAGTACACTTTTGGATTATTTAAATTAAGCTAGACTGGTAGTCTGGCAGTCTACTGACAGTTTCAGAGAAAGGGTCATGGTTTTGAGGTGTTTTTGTTCTGTATTGTTATGGTGAGTTGACCCTGGCTGGATGCCAGGAGCCCACCAAACCACAATTCAACTTTCCACCTCAACTGAACAGAAAAGAGAAAATATAACAAAAGGCTCACTGATTGAGATAAGGACAGGGAGAGACACATTTCTATCATAAGAAAAACAGACTTGACTCAGGGAAATTGGTTTAATTTATTGTCAGTCATAACAGAGTAGGATAATGAGAAATAAAACCAAATCCTAAAAACCTTCCCCCCCACCCCTCTCTTCTTCCTGCCTTAACTCATTCCCAGTTTCTCTGCCTTATCCCCTACAGCGGCACAAGGGAATGAGGATTGTGGTTTGTTCATCACAAGTTGTCTCTGTTGTTCCTTCTTCCTCAGGGAGGACTCCTCAAGCTCTTAACCTGCTGCAGAGTGGGGTCCCTCCCACTGTAGATATTCATCCACAAACTTCAACATGAGCTGTTCCCACAGGCTGCAGTTCATCACGAACTGGGTGTAGTCCTTCAAGAACAGACTGCTCCAGCCTGGGTGTCCCATGGACTCACAGGTCCTACCAGCAAACCTGCTCCATTGTGGGTTTCTCTCTCCATGGGGCCACGGGTCCTGCCAGAAGCCTGTTACAGTGTGGGCTTCCCATTGGGTCACAGCCTCCTTTGGGCATGGCCCTGCTCTGGCATAGGGTCCTGCATGAGCTGCAGCAGGAGATCAGCTCAAATGAACCTCCATGGGATGCAGCCTCTTGACTAATGAAGTAATGGATGAAAATAGCTAACAATAAAATTTGTTTATTATTATTATTTATTAATTTGCTACATACATGTAAAAATATTTCATACATAAAAATCCTGGTGTCTTAAAACTGTGTGATCAGTAATGTTTGTAGTCAATCACTGATAAATATAGCAACCCTCTCTTTTGAATTAAATTATAAAAGGTGCATATGACTGGATAAGGGACACACAACTGTTGGAACAAGTCCAGAAGAATGACACAAGGATGATCAGGGGCTGTAGCACCAGTACAAAGACAGGCTAAAAAAGTTGGAGCTGTTTAGCGTGGAAAAGAGAAGGCAGAGTGGAAACCTCGTAGCAGCCTTCCAGTGTCAGAGGGGACCTACAAGGATGCTGGGGAGGGACACTTCATCAGGGACTGTAGTGATAGCACAAGGGGTAATGGGTTTAAACTTAAACAGCAGAGGTTTAGACTGGATATAAGGAAGAAATTCTTTACTGTGAGGATGGTGAAGCACTGAAACAGGTTGCCCAAAGTGGTAAATGCCTGGGAGTATTCAAGACCAGGCTGGACAGAGCCTTGGGCAGATATGGTTTAGTATGAGGAGTCCCTGCATGTGGCAAGATGGTTGGAACTAGATGATCTTGAGGTCCTTTCCAACTGTAACTATTCTATGATTGTATGATTTTATGAAATGAACTCAATAAATTAATGCAGTTCTAATCCATTGCCACTTTTTGTTCAGATCATTGTGTCTGAATAGTTCTGGTCATGTTCTGCTGCAGTCAGGACTGCAGTGCACACTGAGAAGACAAATTTTCATTCTTACCTCATTTAGAGAACACTTGACAGCAATTTAAGAAATGCAGCAGGGCTTTGAAAAATTTAATGAGATAGAAAGATTGTTTCTGTAAGATTCTATAGTGTCAAGCACTACCACTGGACACTAACAGTTGATTTCACTTCAGCACTTTGCAGTCAGTTGCCATCACCACTGCTCCTTGAGCTGTAATGAAGGTAAAGTTACAGCAACAATCTTGCAATTTCAGATTTTGGGATTTTCATTTTTGAGGTATATATTTTGACGAAATTTCTTTTTACCAGCCCAGAGCTGTAAGCTAATAGACTGTAACAAATCTATGTGTCATAGAATCATAGAATAGTTAGGGTTGGAAAGGACCTTAAGATCATCTGGTTCCAATGCCCCTGCCATGGGCAAGGACACCTCACACTAAACCGTGTCACCCAAGGCTCTGTCCAACCTGGCCTTGAACACTGCCACGGATGGAGCACTCACAGCTTCCTTGGACAACCCATTCCAGTGCCTCACCACCCTCACAGTAAAGAACTTCCTCATTATATCTATTATATCTAACTTAAATATCCCATTTAAGTTTGAACCGTTACCCCTTGTCCTATCACTACAGTCCCTAATGAATAGTCACTCCCCAGCTTCCTTGTAGGTCATAATATAATGAAAATACCGCAGATGGAAAGCTGGGTCAAAGCACAGCTAGTTTTATCTTTACAAGTGCTGGAAGTTAATCAGCCATCCCTGATATGGGGAACACATTATTCTATTTCCCTTTCCAAAAGTTCTCATTTAGATCCAAATCGCCCCACATTTGCAATAAAACACCAAAGCAGTATATCTAGATTAATTTGAAGAAATTCAGTGGTAGAGATATGTGTTGGTCACCTCTGTATTTCCACTGTGAAATTAATTATATACCCCTGTGAGAAAGTGCCCAGAATTGCTACCTTGTTTCCAAAAGTTGCCAGCCTATACTTTAGCAGTTTAATTGTTGACACTTCACTGAAGTATTAAAAGTTACACTTTCTTACCAGTTTGTATACAGACTCAAAGAAAAATAAGAGAGACAAAGCCATACGAACTAACAAACCAGACAAAAATACAATACAATGCCAGCACACATCCTGTGCAAAGATATTTTGTACTAATTTCTGGATTCCCATGACTCATGTATTTGAGAGCTACAGACCTAGTCTGTGTCCATTAAAGATAATAATACAATCTGTATTTTTTCACAGGCAAAAGCTAAAGTATAAAGAAAATTTAACTCCTATTATCCATCAGGCAAAATGGACAGCTACATTACTCTTTCCCTAGCTACTCTGATCAACTTAAAGCATATAAAACTACACTGTGTAGCTATAATGCTACTAGAAGATGGAAGATTTTGTCTTAAGAAGTTGCATTCATACTCCAAAGTACATTACTTGATCTATCTGCAGCAATATTGCAGCACTTAGGTATGTCAGTTTGGAAACAATCGATACCTAGAAATGGCAAGGGAAAGAGATGCAATTTTTCTGTATTTATTTAGATTATGCCAATGAAAATCAAAATGTACACTGCTCCAAAACAGCCCATGAGCTAGAAATTTGAATGCACAGGATTAATGGTTACATTTCACATAAATAGTGCTGTTGCCTGGAAGCTTGTGTTCTTCACAAGATAAATTGGTCTCTTGAAATGGAAACTTGCCTGTTTCAGCTATACCCTTTGAAAAGGTAACACGGAGAAATCATAGCACTGCAGTTCCTACCTGATCAAATGAAAGTCTCAGCAAATGTCTTTGCAATTGTATTACAACAAACTTTCTGAAAACAGGCTAAAATTAAAAGGATTCAAATGAGTTGCCTGGTGTTATGTGGAAAGTCACTATGATAATTTAGATTGTTTAAAGATATATGTTAATTTTATATGGTGGCAGCATTTTTAATAAATTGTAATATTTTTTTTTCTATTCTCATTCTGTGAGAGATGACCATTTAGCTGCTTTCCTTTATTCTCTCTACATAACATTCCCTTTGGTACTAGAAGTTGTGGCTGCAACCAGTGATTCATATCACACATATAGGTGTGTGAAAACCATCTCCTTTATTCCTTCTTTTTAGAAGACTTTAGACACTATTTCACAATACTACTGAAAGTCTGTGAGGAGTTTCAGCAACTCGAAAGTGAATAATACACTGTGACAAGGAAATGATTATAAAAAGGCTCTATAAAATGCCAAGGTCTGAGATAGACAAATCTTTTCCTACAAAAAAAAAATAATTTTTTAAAAAAAAAAGTGTATGGGAATTCAAGATTTCTGGCCCTGACCCAACTGTTATTAGTAACTTCAGAGCAACTTACCAAGAAACTAAAAGGAATTTGCTATTAACATCAAGGAAGCTGGAATATCACCTTTTATGCTTCTGTTCTGTTTTTCTATCAGTGCCATAAGGGTAATAACACTACATTTCCATTCCATTTGTCTGTTTGTATTGCTAGTCCTTCAGCATAAGAATGGTTTCTCACTACACACATCAGAGGTGACTGACCTTGATTAAAGCTTCTAGTGCTACCCTAATGGATACAGTTCATAGCATAAAAAGACATAGCCAACAGGAATACATTTTAGCCTACTTCAAAAAGACTGTTCTTTGAATTTCTTTAGTGATACACACTCACAATAACAACGATATATATCTTTGACAAACAAAGGTACCAAAAAATAAACAAGTGTTATCCATTGTACACTTCCTTTATCCTCATCCAAAGCCCTTTTGATGTTGAGATGTATAATAGGCCTTTGTATTTCCAGAGATTCCTGAAAAAAAAATCCTTTATGTTTCATGAGCATTCAAGAATGCTTATGGATCTACTCTTCAAAAACAAAGACTTGGCTCAGGCAAATTAATCTAATTCAACAATTAAATGGAGCTGGATAAGGAGAAATCAAATTAAATCTAAAAAGCACTTTTTCCCCACCTTCCTCCCAAGCTCAACTTCATTCTACCTGCTCCCAAAGTCGGATGGTGAATGAGGGTTGCATTCAGTTCATAACACATTGTATCTGCTGCCCTTCTGCCTCATGCTCTTTCCCTGCTCCAGCATGGGATCCCACCCACAGGAGACAGTCCTTCATGAATTACCCCAGTGTCGCTCCTTCCTGTGTGCTGCGGTTCTTTTTGAACTCCTCCAGCATGGGTCCTTTCCTCTATGCAGTCCGGCATGCAGGAATGCAGTCCTGCAGGAGCAGAGTGCTCCAGCATGGGTTTCCCACAGGGATCACAGGTCCTGCCAGCAAGCCTGCTCCTGCATAGGAACCTCTCCACAGGTCCACAGTTCCTGCCAGGAGCCTGCTCCTGCATGATTTTTCATGGAGTCACAGCCTCCTTCAGGGAACATCCCCCTGCTCTGGTGTAGGGTCCTCCAGGGACTGCAGGTGGGGATCTGCTCCACTGTGGACCTCCATGGGCCACAGGGGCTCAGCCTGCTTCACAGTGGGCTGCACCATGGGCTGCAGAAGAATCTGCACCAGCACCTGGACACCTTCTGCACTTCTTCTTCACTGATCTTCATGTCTACATAGCTGTTCCTCTCACATACTCTCACTCCTCTCCCCCAGATGCTGTTGTGCAATGTTTTTACCCCTTCTTAAATATGTTATCACAGAGGTGCTGCCACTGTCACTAACAGGCTCAGACTTGGCCTGTGGTGGGTCCATCCTGGAGCTGTTTGGAACTTACTTTGCTGGACACGGGGGGAGCTCTGGTATCTTCTCACAGAAACCACCCTTTGAATCCACCATCAGCTACCAAAACTTTGCCGTAAACCCCCAAGATACTAGATTTTAAAAATTATGTCATTATCATCTTGGAAAGCCAAGATAACACAAAATACTTGAAATAGAAAATGATGGTTTCTCTAGTGTAAATAGGTAAAAAAAATGTTATTTTTGTTGTTGTTTCTTTTTGGAGTACTTGCTTCCTCCTTTAACATTTGAATATACATGACTAATGGCAATACTTTCTGAATGTTCATTGGCTAATATCAAAGCAACTGCAGACCATTTTACAGTGATGCCAGGAACAGGACATTTTTGACTAGCAATGGCTCATACACGCATTGCTTCATCTGAGGTAGACATTTTCTGTTACCATTCTGCTTTTGGCATTTGTCTTTTTATTGCACATTGCTGTTTCTGATGATGTTTATCAAACTTTAAATATTATATTCTGTCTCTATGTCTCATTTTGTTTTTTTATTGCCAGATCTTTCCACAAATAATGAGTTATTGCTATACAGATGTCCTTCAAAGAAGGAATTACGCTAAATGATCCATGAAGTCCCTTCCAGTCCAATGCATTGTACCTCTAGTTTTATGAAAAAATTGATCATGGTAACACCTATATCAGCTTTCTGCCTGTGATATCTGTTCTGCATCAAGCAATCTGGCAGTCTTCAGGCTCATAGAATATTAGGCAAGTGGAGATAAGTGCAATTGGACTTGTGCTATACATAAACATGTGCTAAATATGTTTTGCAGATACAGAATGAGATTTCTGGTCATATGATAGTCAGATACCCAGAAATCCTGGGAAAAGAAATGTCTAAAAAATTGAAACATATCTAGAAGATGAGAAATATGATCCCTCTAATAGAGGATTGTTGTTTAAAGTAGTCATTTGATGTCTTCCATAGCTAATGAAAAGAAACAGACACTTTTGCACTCTGAACTTCCTGAGCCTGAAGGAGATCTGCTAAAAAAATTTAAATCCTTTAGAGAAGCAGGCTTTAGGATAATTAATTGAGATCCATATGTTCAGACTAAAACCACCAAGAACTAGATGGAATGAGTCCCATGATGGATGAATGTCAAAGGGTGTGACTTCAAGTCCCCAAATCAGTTGAAGCGTATGAAAGTCAGTAGAACAAAAGACTAGTGTTGAATTAGACTAAATTGACCAAACCATGGTATGATTATCTTTGTTTGTATCTATATTATATATTGTAGCTATTTATATAACAAAAGAAACTGTAATGAAGGTTATGCTCCTCCTGTAATTCATTAATTATGGCAGTCCTGACTAAAACATTAGAATGGAATGGCACGTGTGAACATCTAAATTGTAAATATTATACTCTGAGCATTTGGGGAAAAAGCAAACCAAGCCATAGGTGCTCTCAGTAATCCACTGATCTAGAATTAATTAAAATAGACGTAGACACTGATGCAATACAGTATTCAATAAGAGCCTTTTTTTACTTTTCAAATGTACTCCATACAGTTACATAAGCACAAAATAAAGTGATCTCCTTTGAATTACCCAGGTGAGCAGTTGCTGCTCTGTTTCAAACAGAAAGACAAATTCTGGATAATTTCAGCACCTTTGAAAAATGAACTTATTGTAAGAATGATGTTTAAATATGGATTTATAAGCTCAGTTTTAAAACTCCAGTTTTGAGAAATTGGCCTCTATAAAGAATGATAAAGTATTCATATGTTGGCTTGAAATACTTGCCAAATATCTCTTGAAATGTACTGAATACTGTGAAACACAGACAGATAGGATGAGAGCAAAACTGAAAATAGATGTGGCAGACAAATAACCTTCCTTTCATACAGATGCTTTCCTATCAGCTAATAGCTATGACCTCTATCCTTAAAAAAATACCTCCTGTGAGCCATGTATATAAGTCTCATGATGAAGCAACCTCAGAACATGTCTAAGCATGCCAGGAAATATGTATTTTACTAAGTGTAGCCACAAGCTATAATATTTATTTTTAATAAGCAAATAATAAACATGATATTAAATTGCTAAAATTACAAAGACTAGAAGCCATCCATGAAATTGTCAATTATCTAACTCTCCCTCCAGTGCTGAAAGGATAAAGCTAAGATTTAAATCACTCTTCTCAGTATCAGTCTCCAATTTATACATTCCCTTCAGCTCAGCCTCTTTAACCTCTCAGAACCAGGTCTCCCCATGCTCATTTTCCTTGAAAAGTAACATTTGTCCAGTATACTTAACCCAAATGTAAGTTCAACTCTAATATTCATTTTAGACCAGGTTCCCAACATCCCATATTTTCTTTAAGAAATGTTTTCCTGTATGATAAGAAGTGGTACAAAAAACAAGAGCATTATGATGGGGCCTTTACATGAAGATCAAGGTTACTATGAGTATTACTATTTACATTCTCAGAATGAACCTCTCATTCCTATCCCAGTTTATCTGTACCTAAAATCATTAATATCTGCAGTAAAGATATGAGTATCAAGATATAGGACAACTTTCTTCCTTTTCCTTGGGCAATAATTTCCTAATTACAAATACTACATATCTGTTTGAAAAAAAAATCAAAAAAGACTTTGATTTTAATTGAATAGTTAGAATCGATTTGACTTTCTTAGAAGTGGTGTTAGAACTATTCTAATATTGCAGCATTTGAAAACAATTTTCTTTAAGAGGGAGTAGTGGTAGTCAGGATATGTGAAATAATGAGGACTAAACCTCACTGTAAAAATATAGCAGCTATGAAAATTGACTTACTGAAAAAGAGTGTGAATCCAAGCTGAAATTCTTTGTCAAAACACGAGGAAAAAAAAAAAAAAGGTGAAATGAGATGCACAAATTCTCCTCTGAACTAGAATAGCAAGGTCCTTCATCAGCAATAATAATACATAATCCAAGCAAATGTCCTAGTTATTGGACATGAGACTATACTGAGGAAGGGATTCTTCATGTTGTCTGTTCTTGGTATCATCCATTTTGTTTAAGCTATATTTTGAACAAGATTGAGTTTGAATGTTATCTCTTTAACATGGCTGGATAACAGAACCATCTTTTTTTTGTAGTTTAGTGAATGACCATCAACAAACAGGAGGTGAAAGATGTGGTGGTACAGACATTCAATTTTGAGTTGCTTACATTATTTTTTTCTTAATAATTTTTCTTTTTTTTTCTGAAAAATTCTAGTTACACTCTCCCAACTAAAAGAAGCATTTCTTAATTTCAAAGTTTAACAGATAGAAAAAAGTACTGCCTGCCCAGAATTGTTTATATGCAGGGGGGAGAAAATCGTTGAATCATCAAATAGTTAGGGTTGGAAGGACCTTACCATCAAATTCCAACCACCCTGCCATGGGCAGGGACACCTCACACTAAACCATGTCACCCAAGGTTCTGACTAACCTAGCCTTGAACAATGCAAGGGATGGAGCATTCACAACTTCCCTGGGCAACCCATTCCAGTGCCTCACCACCCTTACAGTAAAGAACTTCTTCCTTATATCCAATCTAAACTTCCCCCATTTAAGTTTTAACCCATTACCCCTTGTCCTATCATTACAGTAGCTAATGAAGTGTCTCTCACCAGCATCCCTATAGTCCCATTCAGATACTGGAAGGCTGCTGTGAGGTCTCCACGCAGCCTTCTCTTCTCCAGCCTCAACAGACCAAACTTTCTCAACCTGTCTTCATATGGGATGTGCTCCAGTCCCCTGATCATCCTCGTGACCCTCCTCTGGACTTGTTCCAAGAGCTCCGTGTCCTTTTTATGTTGAGGACACCAGAACTACACACAATACTCCAAGTGAGGTCTCACAAGAGCAGAGTAGAGGGACAGGATCACCTCCTTCAGCCTGACTTTACCTGACTGCCATGATTTTTCAAATATGTTGGACAGAAAATGTGAAGCCTGTGCATAGTGTGGTACTTGTTCTGTCACTTCCTCATCATATAAAGGTATCAAGTATGTAGCAGTGCTTACATCAATGCCATTACATGATGTAGCTAAACAACACGTTGATTCCAAGAGTACTTTTTCCTTTATAGCTTTATCAGCCTCACTTCTCTGTAAGTTGGAATGTATAGACCCTCATGAATAAGATGTATCAATTCAGGATAATCTGATGCTTCACCATGCTTCAATATTTAAATATTTCTGATGTGATTACAAAATATGTTTATTTAATGAGGTATAGATGCAAAGCTGATTTTTGGACTAATGTCTCATTTAAAAAGAATCACTGTTTCTTTGTTTTAATAAGTCCCTTTTTGTATGAAAAGAAATGCACACAGATTTAGTCATGGCTCTTACCTAACATACATTCCTGAGCCTTTGTTTCCTGTTTCCCTCTGTCTGTTTTACTTACAATGACTAGATTTTTACATTTTCTTCTTTCTACTTCACCTTTTGATAAATGACCAACTCCTGAATCGAATTCCACAGATCTGTCATTTTATCAGCTTTCTCTGAGTGTCTGCATCTCTTACTTCCATTTGAAGAGCCCTCACAGTAAGAGAATGCTAAAACATGTAAATCACTCCTTTAAAATGCCACAGTGCTGTTAATTACTGTCTAGCTGGTATCATGTGTTTACTATACCAGTTAATCATGATTTTATTGTTTGTAAAGGTTTCATTACAAAAGTCTTTTAGAGAATATCTGATAGTTTTTAAAACCGCAGAGCATAATTATTTCTCATAAGAATGTGTCTACCCAAGGTTAGCTGGAAAATACAAAAGACTAATTATCATCCTGAATCACCATTCCACCATCTGCTATAAGAAGAAAATGCCCAAATCTGAATCACGAAAAAAATTTTGAAAATTGTAAGGGAAGTCCAAATATGTTTTGCTATAGTACATAGGGAGATAATAACAGCAATATTGCAAACAAACTTCATTTCAAGTGATAATAACATTTCTTCTCTAACTGTTGGTATAAGGAATGTGGGGGTAGAGACTGCTATATGTCAAAAGGATTAAATGATGACACTGGCATACCACATTCCTTTCCCCTTGCATAGGAAGACTGGTGGAAATAAAAGCTATGTTAAACAAAAAGGTTCACAAGAGGTTTGTAACAATTTTTGTTGGTTTTATATAAATGATTTGGTAGCTTATGATTTATGCATTAAATTGAATGCATATATATGCACTCACAATGTGTGTTTTCAATTTATATATAAAGTTATATATATAATTTGAAGTTTTAAGATCTGTGTATATTGATTTATTGATGGCTCGGCTTCACGAGTGAAGATTTTGGGAAGGGCTTTAATCACGCTTACTTCAAGCACGATGACCAAGGGCGAGTGGAATATGCAAATCTGGTTTGAAAAGGGTGCTTAGGCAATCAGGAAGTGTCCAACCAGGACTGTAATCTCCTGAGTATTCCTGAGCTACCCATGCCCTGATCCACCTGCATGCAAGGTTGGATCTGCAGCTTCCCACGCACCTTGTCACCTACCAATTCGATCCTCGCCTGTCCATATCGTCAAGTGAGAGCAAGCCCTTCCAGCCTGTGCAGTGGATTTTTTAGGTGAAGCGCAGGTTGCGCAGAACTGTCACCACCCTTTACACGTGAGATTGAACTGCCAGGCCTAGTGAGATAGGACGGTGACAGCAAAGTCTGCAGGGTGTAGGTTTTTTACAAGAGTGTCCTTCTCTTAGATGGAAGACCTTACAAGGCTAGATGGGTTCCATCAGCCTGGGTTTGAAGATAGGAGTTTTCTGTGTATATAAGCATACCTAAAATACATGGCATGGCAGCTGTTAACATGTGACTTAAAATACCCAGCTTATCCAAAGCCACTAAGTAAGGCTGGTCATTCAAGCCACTTTCAATAACATTTCCAATTATTCAGCCAAGCAAATCATAAAGTTCACATTTTGATTTCCAACAAATGCTTCACTTGTATCTCTTCCCTTTCTTTGTTAATTATTCACTGTATGTATTTTTTAGCATGTTATTTTTACATCATGATGAGGTTGGGTAAGTTGATTCCTGACTATTTGTGGAGCTGGTGGCAAGGGTTAATGGGCTTATTCCCCAACAGTAATTAAGCACAGTCAGCTGGGGTAAACTCTTGTATTGAAGGCTCATAATGAGAGAAACCAGCAAGAAACCTGTAGTGCAAAAGAAACAACAAACACAATTTTGCTAGACTTCTGAAATTTTGACTTCTGAGAAACTCCTTTTCCTCAAGACAAGCACCTTAGGCTGTGCCTCCTGTAGCAGGTAGCATGGCCCAATAACAATAGACCTGTGAGCAAACTGGTGTTAAGGACCTTGTGTGTGTATGTTTACTTCATATAAACAGGGTTTACTTCAGCTTAAATTTAGTCTGGTTCATGGAGTGAAAATACATTAGCAGTAGGAACACGGGCTTCTGAGATGTATCTTCCAATTTAATGTCATCTAAAAAAACCCTCTAGTTTGTAAACTTTCTGAGACTAAACTGTGAATAAACCAAAGCATAATAAATAGTGGGAATGGGGAGAGCTACTCTAAAGTTCTGATCCAAACTAAAAAAATGTAGAAAACATATTTGGAGGTGAATGAAAGACCTTTCCTTTTCTTAGAAAATATGCAGTTGTGAAAGCTGAAATGGCTCTGAAAATTGCTGGAGGGAGGGATCCATTTTGCAATAATAAAATGGCAGAACATAAAGAAGTGTACAGACTTCTTTATTTCTTTTTATTTCATACAAAAGATCTCAGTTTTGTCTGTAGGTAGTGTCACTTCATTCTGGTTCATAATATAATAAAACATTACATTAGATATTGAAAGGTTTTTGGTACTTTTTTTGGGTTTGACTTAGAAGGAGAGATGAACTTGGGGACAAGATAGATACTTACCAGGCAAGAAACAAAAACTCTTTTTTTGTGGAAGGGAAAGATTAATTCTGTACCTAGAGACTTTCTTTAGGGCAAAAGATGAAGAAACAATAAAATAGTTTCATACAGTATACTTTTTCCCCCTACAAAGTAAGCAGCACTGTTGACCAAAGAACATAGCCTTTTTCTCATTCAGGATGTGAGCCCTGTGCCCTCCCTCTCCCCTCAAAACTAAAAAAGCAAAACCAACAAAACCAAAACACTAATCATCACAGCTTTCCACCAAAGGCCCAAGAATAAAATCCTGTAGCAGAACAAATTCAATACCATACTAGTGATGTTACCATAACTAGTAGATCCCTGCAGCAAGTAAATACCAGATGTCTTTGTCTAATATTACATTATTTCTGTTGAGTGTTTATCAGATAACCCCAGGTCATATGCATGACGAGCCTGTGCTCATTAAATATTTGTTATCTCATCAGAAAATTAAAATAAAAGAAGTCATCTAGTATCACTGAACATAGCAGAATATAAATGTGTCCAAAAGGCCAGATGAAAGATGACCATGAATGTTTTTTTGTTTTGTCTTGGTTTGTTTGCTTACCATCTTACACTGTATTCCTTTAAAAAGGGCTGGTTGTGCAGTAAACTGAGAAAGCTGCTTATTTGTCTTTCCTGGCCACTGTCATTTCAGTCACATGGAAACCTCTGGAAAGATGAAATTTTACTTCCCTGCAAATGCCTTTTCAGCGTGGGTCTTCTAAAGTATATGTAGAAAACGAGAGAGTGAGCTAGGCAAAAGATATGGATAAGCAGAGGCTAGGAAACTGCTGAAAAGAGCAGGGCAGAGGTGACAAGTGCTTATATCGTAACAGGAGAAAAGTGATTCAGAGTATGAGGTGAAAAGCAATTAAGAGAATGGGTGAATTCTGATGACACTCAATCTTTGCCTAGTAATGTTGTAAAAGACAAAAAAAGTATCTATTATTTCTCATTGCTCAGTTTTTGCTGTGTAAAATAGAAAAACAGAACTCTACTACATATTGCTGCCTGTTAAATGGTCAGTTACTAAATGAGCTGGGAACATAAAAATATACAAAGCAAACAAATGTCATCAAAAGACACTCTCATATACAACGTTATATAACCTAGGTTTTATGATCAGAGAATCAGGGACTAATTCACAGCCTGAACAATAAAAATTCCTTGTAAGTCTCCCTTTCTCAGTCTTACTTTTTTTTTTTTTTACTTTTTTTTTTTACTTACCCTTCAAAATAAACTCAAACAGCAAAAATAACCCAAAGACATTATACCTCGGTCAAGTTACTTTCTTTGACTGGTTTGATAGCCTATCATTATTTATTGCAATAGGCTACAAGTACTTGGAGCAGCTATGCTGTTTTACAGAAATCTAGTCACAAAACCAATGATAATACTTCTTAGTATGAGTTCTAACCAAGGCATAGACTCGTTACTGTCCATTGTTTGCAATTGCCTCAAGGTAGTGGTAATATTTAATAGGGTCTGCTTCACAACCCTTTTCTACCTGTTTATAGTAAAGCATAACTAAGGATGATTTCTGAATATTAAAACTTCAAAGGTAAGTAAGATGTATTAACTGAGATATAAGAAGAATGAAAAAATTCAGAATCATCAATTTCTTATTGTTTTAATCTTTTCTAACCTATTGACACAACAAAGAGGCCTTAATAACAACTACTATATGAACTGCTGTGGTGCTCCAACCTACATGTTAATCTTCAAAATTTAAACACTTCAAGTTCTGTTTCCAAGAATGGTACTTCGGTGTTAGTAAATAAGTGATTCTAGTTCTGTAAACAATTCTATATAATATTTTATATTTTTCTCCTGAAAAAGACAAAGGAACACGGAAAGATCTTTGTTGGCAATTTTATCCCATGCTTCAGAAGTCACCATCATCTGCAAATTGAGATTAAAAAAGATAACATGTGTCAGGTATTTGCTGCCTCTTTAAAATTCTAAAACTAGCAACAGCTATAGTTTTATATATAAAAATTTATGTCAGTGTTCAGTACATTTTAATAACTGTTATTTATGATAAGTACAATGTAGTGTGAGATTATTAATAATATACCCACTTTTAATAGGAATAAATAAAAAAAAAAGAAAGAAAAAAACAACACTGCAGGCTGAAGGAATAATTTATTGTATTTTTTAAGCAATAAATGTTTCCAATTAGTACACAGAGTTTATTAGTAATTAAATAAGGTATGATTAAATATGGAGAACAAAAAAAAAAAATGGAAGGCCCTGCTAGCAGAAGAAAGACAACGATGAAGAAAGAGCTAATCTAGGAAAAGGATGCCATATCAATTTGGGGGGAAATGCAGAAAAAAAAAAGAATAGGTGGTAGAAGATTAGACAATTACAGCAATAATGATATAAAAAAGATAGGAATGAGGACTCTGAAACTGCTCAATTTGTAGAGCACATAGACCTGTAAACAAGATATTGTCATCTATAGAAAGAGGACCCAAACCTTTGTATCAGCTCAGAAGTGCAAGGCCCCAAGACATAAAAAGGACATGGAACTGTTAGAACAAGTCCAGAGGAGGGCCACGAGGATGATCAGGGGACTGGAGCACCTCCCGTATGAAGACAGGCTGAGAAAGTTGGGGCTGTTCAGCCTGGAGAAGAGAAGGCTGCATGGAGACCTCATAGCAGCCTTCCGGTATCTGAAGGGGGCCTACAGGGTTGCTGGGGAGGGACTCTTCATTAGGGACTGTAGTGATAGGACAAGGAGTAACAGGTTGAAACTTAAACAACAGAGGTTTAGACTGGATATAAGGAAGAAATTCTTTACTGTTAGGGTGGTGAGGTACTGGAATGGGTTGCCCAGGGAGGTTGTGAATGCTCCATCCCTGGCAGTGTTCAAGACTAGGTTGGATGAAGCCTTGGGTGATATGGTCTAGTGCGAGGTGTCCCTGCCCATGGCAGGGGGGTTGGAACTAGATGATCTTAAGGTCCTTTCCAACCCTAACTATTCTATGATTCTATGATTCTATGACTTGTTAAACTTTGTCTAGATTTCCAGACAACCACGAATTTTCAACAGCCAAGAGACAGCTATCTAACCTGTATTAGCTTTTGCTTTCTTTGTATAACATGTATTGTTATAATAATGCCTACATATTTTTTGAACTAGTAGCTAGTAACTACAGTTAGATGTTCTGTGCAGAGTGAAGTATCTAAAATCCTAGAGGAAAAAAAAGCTATATAGAAGTACAGGATGATAACAGTGTCCTTGAAAGTACAAATATCACATCATAGCAGAGGTCCTATGGCTACAAACATAAGTTAGTGATCACTGCAGAAGAGTAGCCTTGTGAGTTGGGTAAAAGTTCTAGGATATAAAAGAAAAAGAAGAACAATTATATCATACACGTAAAATACCACCTATAAAAAAATCAACAACGTGGATATATATAAAAAAAGAACAATAAAGCAGACCATGTCATCAAACTTACAAAATTATCTACAGTTAAACCTAGAAGAGAGAGGGGGGAAATGCTTTCCATCAATGTTATACTTCTTCCAAAAATGACTTAATTATACTGACATCTCACTATAAAAACACATTGGAAAGGTGAGCACAAGGATAAAGAAAGGGATAGAAGGTCAATGTCTAACAATTTACCTGTTTATTTACAGTGAGCTGAAATTGCATAATTGAACATAAAGAGGTCATGTCACTGTAGGTGAAACAATAGTATTTCCTTGAGACTTTCTTGGGGGTGTTGAACTTTAAAAAAATATTTTTTATTGTCTCACAGTAAAGATTAGTTATCTCTACATCAGCTGAGTTTCTTTACCCTACAAAAGTTCTCCTGGGTATAGTGCAAGAAGCCGAAAGTTTTGTCTCTCCAGAAGGAATGTACAAGATGAATCTGATGCATTTGGTGTTACTCTCCTTGTATGTTGCTGAAAAAGACTTTCAAGAACTTTAGGTTCAAGTGAAGCTTTTTTTCTGTTCTATATAAATGCATCAAATGGTGTAGCAAATCAGTAAAGCTCAGCATATGGTCTGAGAATAGAGGTTGTGATGCAATTCTGAAGATGTTTGACTACTGGCAGCATCTATGGAAAGAAAATTTTTCTTGTTAGATACATTTCAACTATTTTTGGAGTATGGTCTTTCATGATCAAGTGTGGCAAGACTTACAGGAGCTTTAAAATGAGAAATATGAGAGAACACTGAGGAATGCAAACATAACTTTCATGCCTGGCTGTAGCAGGGGATACAGAAAATCAGGTAAATGAGAGTAAAGAGTACAGGAGTATTTGCAGGTATGGTTATGCAAGTAAGTACAGAGCAAGGCTTGATACCAATGTGATTAATAGTGAGACAACACACAGCATAGCTAATTCAGCAATAATATTAGCTGAGAACTGAAAAAAACATCTAATAAAAGCTGTTGGAATAACAAAATGGAGAAACTAGTTAATTTATTGCAATGTGTGAGAACAAATGCTGTAAGAATAGAAGAAACTTCAAAACATTGTGAACATCAGGAAGAACTTCTTTACTATGAGAGTGACAGAGCATTGGAACAGGTTGCCCAGGGGAGTTCTGGAGTCTTCTATGTTGGAGATATTCAAGGCCTGCCTGGACAAGCTCCTGTGTGATGTACTCTAGGTTACCTTGCTATTGCAGGGGGGTTGGACTAGATGATCTTTCAAGGTCCCTTTCAACCCTTGGGATTCTGTGATTCTGTGAAACCTGAAATGTTATGTTAGAGCATAAACCCCTAACCTAAGCAGTTGGAAAAACACTTATGCTAAGGAAAAAAAAAAAAAAAAAGGTGATATGAAGGTTAGCCTTGACTAAAATTATTTGGAGGAAAAATTGTAAAAGACACTTTTTTCACTTTAATGTAAGGATCTATCACAGGTGCCTATGTTAAGATACAGATTAAGTTAGATTTTAATATTACTAAGGAGACAATCACAGTGCCTATGTTAAGATACAGATTAAGTTAGATTTTAATATTACTAAGGAGACAACATGAATGTCTTCCTTTTAACTTATTCCAGCAAACATCTAAGATTTCAAGATACTCTTCGCAGAAAGAAGGCAGGATAGTAGTTATGGTTTGTGACTACACTGACAAATCCTTTTCCTCCTGTTTTGTTGGCTATTTTTCCCTATTATCATCTATACTGCACATTAGTTATTAATTCACAGGCTTTCTTGGGAAATGGAAACAAATACTTCCTGTTTTGGTAAAAAAGCATCCTGATATGCTCTTCAGTTCATACTAGGATTTATCTGTATAGGTAATATCAACAAGATGGCACCAGATTGAGTTGTAATTTGTACAGACCTATGATGATATCCCAGTACATCATCATCCTGTATTGAAAAGTCTCATGACATGGAACATATATCCTTGGTGTTAAGCTATGAAATAGCCATTCCGATCACCTACACCATAATCCTCTTATTATCTCAGGAATTTTGAGTTTAAATAAAAATCCACAAAAAACAAAAAAAAACAAACAAACAAACAAAAAAAACACAAAAACACACACATAAATTAGCTGAGTCCTAGAGCTAACAGGTCAAGTTCTAAGAATTGCATGCCTACTTCAGGAAAGACAGGGCTCAAAACCAGAGACAGTGACTATGATTTTAGCTAAGTTGAAATGGATGAAGTTGCTTGAAATACTCATCAGATAAGCTTGAAAGACAATCCCTAAGGCAGGGTGTGGAAGACATGTCTCATGCATGATTAAATATGATTCTGCTTCACAGGTGAAATTAACAGACTCCTCTTTGACAGAAGTCTGATGGAAAGAAGAAGCTTCTACTAATTTTGACACTCTCTAGGACTACTTGTTACATTGAGCTCTTTAGGCAAGAAAACTGAAATGTATGAATTTGGGCAGGTAATGTAATCTCAGTATAGGCAAGACTGCTTTTCCAAATAATACTTCAAAACCACTGACTTAGTGACTTCAGGAATTTGTGTTTGAGACTTACAGAGCTACATGCCACCTACACCTCTCTTTGGCAGCCTCACTGTGCTTGCCATTCCAAACAATTCACAAAAATAGGTTGATTTAGAATTTTAAAAGGAGAAATTAAATTAATAGGAAAGGATTCTATACCTATACAAATAAAAGAGAAACAGGCATACAACAGTTTTGCACTGAGAATAAGGTTATATTTAACATAATTCAGACACAACCAAATATTAATTGAATTCTTTGTCTCAGATTTTTTTTTCTCGAGTATATTGGAGTATTGTACTAAAATTAATGACAATGCATATATGGAAATAAGTCAAAGTATTCAGTTAATTTAAATTGGAAATCCAGATAGTCCTAATTTTTAAACAATAAAGAAGCTAGAAATGGATCCTACAATAAAAGCTTAAAACATTTAGCATTTTTACTCAACCAAAATTAAAACTGACTGCTCTCAACAAATACTCAAGAACTTGAATATCAGGGAGTGAGAACTATTATTCAGGTTCAAGGACAAAGTTGTCACAATAATAAATGAATTTAAAGTGACTGTGAATAATGTTGACCAGAAGTGAGAAGAAGCTCTAAAATAGAAGAGGCTGTACAGCAACCCTTTACCCAACAGCACAGGAAAAAACATAGCTAAACTGAATTTAGTTACCCTATGCAACAGATTTGGAACTGTATGACATAATTGACTGTAGGCGCTAAGCTCTGTTCCAGATGTTTCTTTTCAGTTCTTTCTAATATATTCTTAAGAACCCAGTTATTTTCATATATATGTATATATGTTGATTTCAAATGTGTGAGAGTTGTAAAATAGCTAGAGTGGGGTTTTTCTGTCAATCATTTTTTACCCTACTTTAGATAGCATTTAACTGATCTCATGGATTTCAAGGTTCATTGCTTATCTTAGTAAGAATGCTTTCCTGTATCTGAGCTGTTGAGTTTGCCACTTCAAAAGCAGGTACTACATGAATGAGAAGCAGAAGTTCTCATTAGATATGTACAAGTGATTATCTGTAAATTGACAACAATACTTGTGATCCTAGTTTGCACAAGCATCAATAAAAGCAAAAATTTTCTTAAAAACATATTTAGGAAAACAGTATCAGGATGAATTCACCTAAGTATTTGTACAGGAATTTCAAAAGCTCTCTGCAGTCAGTACTATTAGAAAACATGTATATTAGTGGTAACTGTCAGTTTGTCCTCCCTAATGCTCCCCTTCTTGGATGTTAGCCATAAAGAAAGCATGCAGCAAATTAGGTAAGGTTTCGAAAGAGAGAGGTAGGAAGGAGTACTGTAAATGTCTTTGAAGTAATTGTCTATATGTTCACTCACACTGTGGGTGACTGAAGAGAGTAGCAACTAACAATTACCTGGAGGAGAACACTTAGAGTTCTTAATTAAACAAAGACTGAAGAATAACTCCCAGAGGAAGCATGATCACTGGATGCTTCAACAAGTGCATAATGCTTAGTAAAAGTGTGAAAGGAGCTCCAGGTGGCCTCTTTGCAAATGTCGACTGTGAAATGTTCCACAGAGAAGCCACTGTCACTTAAATGGTTTAAAATGGCCAAATGAGCCCTTATAAGTAAGGTAGTTTCTCTACCAGCAGTTTTATAGCATTCATTTACACCTTATGATAACCAGAATGGTAATTCTGTGTGAGAATACTGAACAACCCCTGAAGTCTTTCAGCCTTGACACAAGGACAGTGAGAGACATCCTGAAGACTCTTCTGCCACTGTAAAAGGACAATGAGTATTTTTACTCTAACATGTAAAGAGTTGCATTTCCTGAGGAGTCATGGAGCTTAGCAGAAACAGTGCAGTCAGAAAACTACTCCCGTAAAAGCTTGGAAGGTCTGCAGAGGGTTGCTTTTTCCTTATGGCAATGACAAGAGGAATCAGCCATCAGATCCTGTATCTCAGCTAAACCAGTAGAAAAGATAGGCTTTTGATAGTTAAATGAGGAAGATAAATGAAGAAGAGATATGATTTAAGGATAGTAGAGACTACACATATGAATTGAAAGAGTCTATCAATATTGTACTGGAAAGTGGGTCTTTAACTACAGGTAGAGCATGTTAGATCATTCAAAAATTCTCCTGGGGACTGAGAATGTTGATTAATCTTCTACCTGAGGATATAAAGCCACAATGACTTCTAAATTGGTGTGACAGAAAAAAAATTACAGGTCACACACCTCTAGTTTTGAGACATAGCTAAGAACTGGAAAAATCACTTAAGTGATATTTCTATGACTTATGACATGATTTTTAACATGACTTATGAAAGTACCAATAAGCAAATGCAACTATTTAATTTGGTAGGTAGATCTACTAGAATTTCTTCTACTGTATATAAAACTGTTCTTCCCTAGAGAACACTGTGGTCTAACTCTAAGACATCCAACAGTTTATTCTGTGACAAACTAAATTTCCTTTTTCTTGTGAGAAAACCACTCAAGAAAGATAAGGCCAGGCTGCCTGAGAGGTAGAATCTAAAAAAAAAAAAAAACAAACCCCAGAAAACCCACCACACAGCAACAACAAAAAATATCATAATAAAACTCTGCTATAACATATGAAATTCACTAGTCAGAAACTATAAACTGGCATGTTTATGGTAAATTTGACACTCAGTCCCAGAAGAGGGGCTGAAATGAGGAAT
This sequence comes from Melopsittacus undulatus, assembly GCF_012275295.1. NCBI lineage: Eukaryota > Metazoa > Chordata > Aves > Psittaciformes > Psittaculidae > Melopsittacus > Melopsittacus undulatus. The sequence goes on from NC_047531.1 coordinate 72,177,996, forward strand.
TTTGTAGTAACTCTAATAGGGGCAACAGTAATGCATAGCTCTTCAGCATACCTACAAAATGCCATCTTAATTCTGCCAGACCTGTGTCCAGCATGGTTTATGCAAAGACAGGCCTGTAGATAGCTCAGGGCCTGGCTGTGACACTATGTTTTCACTGTCTCCCTGGGAGAGATTTAGCATGTAAAAGGAATTGGGCCTGCTTGGACATTTATATGGGCTTCTTGAATTAAGATTGGAATAAACTCAAATATCTCAAGATAACCTTCAGATACTTGTGGAAGGTAGTTCATGTAGTTATTTACACTAAACAGCACTCTCCACCTCGGAAGAGATACTGTGGCCACAGCCATGAGTGCTTTTCCAGGACACCTCTCATCATTATGGACCTAACTGTGATATTTAAAGCAGCATTATCCTACAGGCAAATTTTCAATTAGAATAGAATCAAAAGCTTTTTTAATTTCTTGAGACTAAACCTGAAAATAACCTGGAACAATAACCTGGAGCAGTAGCAGTATTTAGAAGCAGAAATACTTCTTCGTTCAGTCAATAGTCAATATATTTGTGGCTTACTTTGATGACACTGATGGCTTAGAATATTGCATAGAAGCAATCAGGAGAAAAGGAATGGTACATAAAATTTAAGAACTTCTATTTTCCTTTTCATTTTTCATAGCAGTTCTCTCTTCACTTTTTGACACATTAATCAAACATATATTTAGTCTGAGTTTTTTTCCATTTTTTTCTTTTTCAAAACTATTCTAAAATATAACATGTTTGTGTTTATGCCTTTTCCAAAAGACTGTTGGCATGGTACTCTGCATCTCTTAAAATTCATTCCAAACAGTAATAAATATAACTACTATAATCTATGTTATAAAAGTTAGAGAAATATTCTTTAAAAAGCCACAGTATCCAAAAATATACCTCCCTATTATTCCTAAATAGCATCTAATCTCTTATTTTTGAATAAGGGAATTCACAAAAAAAAAAAAGATTTCTCAAAATTCTTTGAGTTGGCTTTGATGTTTTATATCTTCTAGGTATTCTTCATGTGGAATAAATTCATACATTAAATTCATTCACATTTTTCAGGTAGTATACTAGTACCCTTTCAGCTTACAACACATGATAACAGTTTCTGAATTTTCATTTGTGCTTTTATTCCTCAACTTTGAGTTGAAACAAGCTTAAGGCCTAACAGGTAATTTATTTCCCTTTCATATGATGTTCTTCTATCTACTAATAACTATAATCAGATGAAGTAGATATCACACCATCTTTCTCTGGCGGGTGTATGGTGGACCAGGAAACACAACTATAAATTCATTTTCCTTTCTTTCTGCAGAGTAGGATGGTTCCAATGTCGGCACCTTAAGTGAATTTCCATTTCAGATCAGTAGCATGTTGTCAATAAAAGTTTCTGAATTATTTTCACTTAACATAATGTTCTCACTGGAAATTATCTTGGAATGCACACGCTTGATCCTTTCTAAATGAAAATAAACTGAGAAATGCATCACTGAAATAAACTTCAATGGACTACAACCACTACAGCTGTTCAATCCACAGGACTAACTGTCTGAAATACGCATAGTGTAGAGTACCCTATTTTCCATTCCAGCTGCTTTAGTCTAGAGCCCTTCTCATTTCATGGCACAATCCTGCTAATGTGAAAACTGTTATTTATATTTTCTGTTCATCAAACACAAAAAGTCAGCCATGTTTTTTTCCTTCTCCTATAATCATAAAATAAATTTTACAGCATTAGCAGTTAATATGAATTTTTTGAAGCAGAGAAAATATTACTAGAAACTCCTAGGTTCAGACAATCCTGTTGAATTATAAGCAATTTAATTATTTAAATTCTTAAATGGAGATAATGAATTATAGGTAAGGTCCAACAAAAATTATAGGCACCCAGTTTAAAAACAGAGCACTGCAGTCTATAAGTCTTCTCATGCTTAAAGCTAAACAGGTGCTTCAGTAATACATTAGATCAGAATCTACATTTTAAAAATTAGGATAGATGTGACAGTTTTCAGGACTGGGAAATGAGAGATGTGCTTTAGCAATATCAAATCATAGAATTATAGAATTGTTATGGTTGGAAATGAGTTCTTATAAGATCACTTAGTTCCAATACCCCTGCCATCAACAGGGACAGCTGATTATATTTCTAACTTCCCCAGAAACTGTCCATGCCATCCCCTTCTCCAAACAGTCACAATCACTTTCGTCTTTGTCTTTTGCTTCAAGAGAAAAAATGCTTCCAGAAATGGAAGGTAAAACGTTTTAAAATGTATTAACTCTACTGATGTACAATAGAGTGGCATACTGAACCTAGGACAGAAATAAAACAATAACTTGCCATCACCATGAAGTACAGAACAGTTTTAGGTCACACTGCTGGCATTGAGCAGTTTAGTTGATCTAAACTGACTAAATATTCTTAACTATTGACAACAGTTATTGACATTGATACTAATTCAAATATATTCAATTCATAAATAAATAACATCATTCATACTAATTCAATTAATACTAATTCAAAGTGATTTCATTATTCTTCTGATTTGAATACTATTTCCATTGTCCACAATTGCATCCTGTAAACTCTCACAGAATTTGGAAAGTTACTAGCAATAAAAATAACAAACAAACATGAAACCTTTCAACATATTCCTGTTTTCATGCACCAGTAGATACAAGAAGCCTTTTTGTCTCTGTTTACAAAATTTCTCTGTAACATGGCACAACATAATGACATACTGTAGAGACTGAAGTGAGTAGCCTAATGCACGTAAAAAATGCCATCAAGGGAATCTTCTGCTAAATAACTATAGTCACTTTATCCGGCCAGGAAAGTGCAGAGGCTCTTTTGTGAGGTAAGACATGCCCGGCGTGTTCAAAAGAGCCAAAAGCAGAAATTTCTACAGAAATATTTAATACATATTTCTGCACTAATTTGCTGGGGTTTTAGGGAAACTATTGTGAACTGAAAATTTAACCCTTCAAGCTCTATGACAAATAAAAATATTATGGGAATTTTTTTTTGCTACAGATAAGGAAGTTTCAGAGTGCTGCTGAATCAGAATTTACTTGCTTGAATACACATGTCAAATAAATGCAATGTGAAACAAAATACTGCATTTGCTAAAATAAATACACATTAAAATTAATATAGCTATAGAAAGCTGCAGTGCTTAGAGAAATAAATAGAGCTCAAACTGAAATAAATGTATGATATTGAAAAAAGCAGGAAACTTTTGCAGAACATGATAAAATGAATACTGTACCATTTAAAACTGATTGACAGGTAATGAACTATAAAATCTATATAGAAATGGAAATGACAGAGAAAGAATAGCACAAAGCAATGTTATAGTCACGGGGCTGAAAGAGGGGGAAATTTCTCAACAACAGCTTACCAAAATTAAACAAATTAAAGACTGATGAAAAATCTGTGTTCTGATTGAATTAACCAGTTGCTGAGAGACATAACAGCACTGCAATTTTACACAACTGTTAAACTGATGTTCCTGCTTATATCAAGCTTCTTGTACAGTTGAAAATGAGACACCAGGAAAACAAAATGAATTCCTTCACATCTGGCCATTTCTTGGTTGTAACAATATATGTTAACCATATTATAGATTACCTATCCAATTTTCAATATGGTAAGTGCTTAATAAAGCAAACCTCAGTTTATTTGTTGACTTTCTGTTCACAATTAATTTGCTTTGCAGCTGTTTTGAATTCCTTCCTAAGCAAATCTTCTCCTAATCTATTTGATAAGATGAATTCAGATAGTAATATTCACTTGTAACGTTTTCTGGGACTTGGATTTACTTAATAGGATGATTACCATTTTTCACCTAAGGGTTCCACTGGTTCCTTCCCTGCACAGACCAAAACTTTCAATATTTGTGTGTCTTGCTCAATGCACTGCAATCCATAACTTGAAGTCTCTAGCTAATCTGAAGCATAAAACTGCTTTCAAAATGTTTTCAAATAAACACTGTGATAAGAAGTCATGATAGACACAATAAACTTTGAGGCTTAGAAGTGATCTATACTCTACTAAAGTTTTGAAGATTACTGCTTCAAACCATTCCAGGGAAGGGACATTCACAACTGATCTGAGCAATATCTTCCAGTCCTTCACCACCCTCAAGAATTTCTTCATAGTATCTTAATCTAAATCTACCCTCTTCCAGCTAAAAGCCATTCCCGCTTCTCACATCATTACATGTCTTTGTATAAAGTTCCTCTTGAGATTTCTTGCAGGCCCCCTTCAGGTATTGGAAGACTGCTATAAGTCTCCCCTGGGCCTTCTTTTCTCCAGGCTGAGCAGGCCTAACTCTCCCAGCCTGTCTTCATAGGACAGGTATTCCAGCCCTCTGATCATATACATGTCCCTCCTCTGGACCCACTCCAAAAGGTCCATGTCCCTCTTGTACTGGGGACCCCAGAGCATAACAACACTCCAGGCTGGGTTTCATGGCAGTGGAGTAGAGGGGGTCTATTACATCCAACAGCCTGTTAGCAATGCTGTTTTTGATGCAGCCCAGCACACAGTTGGCTTTCTGGGTTGTAAGCAGACATTGATGGCTCTTCATTAACCAACATCCCCAAGTCCTTCCCCTCAGGGCTGCTCTCAATCCAGTCTCCACCCTACCTGTGTTTGTGCTTGGGATTGTCCTAGCTCACGTGCGGGTTCTTGTACTTGGCCTTGTTGAACTTCATGAGGTTTGCATTGGCCCACTTCTCAAGCCTGTCACAGTCCCTCTTGATGGCACCCCTTCCCTCCTGCGTGCCAACTGCCCCACACAGCTTGGTGTCTTGGCAAACTTTCTGAGGGTGCAGTCCATCCCATTCTCCATGTTGCTGACAAAGATATTAAACAGTAGCTGTTCCAGTATCAGCTCCTGAGTAATGTCGCTTATCATCAGTCTCCACTTGGACATTGAGCCATTGACCACAACTCTTTGAGTGTGACAATCCAGCCAATTATTTTTCCATTGGGTGGTCCATCTGTCAGATCCATGCACTTCCAATATAGAGACAAAGATGTCATGTGGGACAGTGTCATATACTTTGCATAAGTCCAGGTAAGTGATGTCAGTCACCTTTCCCTTATCCACCAACGCCATGGTCCCATCATAGAAGGCCACTAAATTTGTCAGGCATGATTTGCCCTTAGGGAAGCTACAATGGCTGTCATCAATCATCCCTTGCTCTCCATGTGCCTAAGCATAGTTTCCAGGAGGATCTGCTCCATGACTTTGCTGAGAACTGAGTTGGGACTGACCTGCCTGGGTTTTTTGGGTCTTCCTTCTTTCCCATTTCCAGTCAGAAGGAACTCTAACAGACTGTCATGACTTCTCAAATGTGATGAATAATGGCTTGGCAACCGCATCCGCCAGTTTCCTCACAACCTACACATGCATCTTGTCAAGTCCCATTGGCTTGTACACCTTCAGGTTCCTTAGATGGTCTCAAACCTGACATTTTCCTACAGCAGGTGGTTTTTCATTCTCCCAGTACCTGCCTTTGCCTTCTGCAACTTGGGTTGTATGGCTGGAGCTCTGGCCAGTGAAGACCAAGGCAAAAAAGTCATTGAGTACCTTGTCCCAGGTGACCAGGTCTCTTGTTTCTTTCCAGAAGGGGCCCACATTTTCTTTGTCTTCTTTTTATCCCACACATACCCACAGAAGTTTTCTTGATGACCTTGTTTAGACATATTTTGAAAATGTAATTTATTTTTACTTTGAAATCATTAATAGATATCCACCGTATTTTTGTGGATGTACTATGCACTTCCTTGTGCTTTCTCTCCATTCACACGTGTGCTCAAAAGGTAATGCCTTAACTTCTCATAAATTAAGGCAACAACATAGGTGCTCTTCATCTTCTTAGTGTAGTCTAAAATCTCACCCAAATTGTTTACCTTACAACTTCAATCTATTAATCCTCAAGATACTTTTCTCAAGTACATCCTCAGTGAATTTTTCACTCGTATACTTTGCTACCTGTGTTAGATGATTTTAATGTTGTGTTCTTCAACTTCATTAATAGGTACTGTTTAAATACCAAATACCATAATATTTCTTCAGCAGGTACTCCAGATATTACCTAAGGGTAGTATGTTTCTGATTTTTCTGGCCCTTTTTCAACAGTGTGGTACATGAATGGAATGAGAAAGAGCTAAATACACTCATCATTAAGCTGTATTTCAGAAATCCTTAAATTGTGAAATCACCTAGTTACAACTCATCTCTATCAAATCTCATTTTATTTTCTTTTTTACTATATGGTATGATTTTGTATTTATTCATTGTCACGATTCATTCAACATTACTGCATTTTATCTCATGCTTACAGCATATCCCCAGTACCATTTGTCAAATTATTTCAGATAGGTAGGAATTTTAAATAATAAAACTTCATTTTTTTATTGTTTTTGTTTTTGTTAATGGGTGCTTCAGTGCAGGCCATCCTGATATTTCTTTAAGAAATGTTAACATATTTCAATTCGGATTATCAAAAGAGAAGTTCATTTTCTTGGAGAATAAAAAGACATGACTGCAAGAATGCTCAGAATGAGTAAAATCCAACTTCCTGTCACTATCCAGTGGATTATTTTTAATTACCTATAGGTTTTTTTTCTAGTAGATAGATAGCCTGCAAATATACGCATAGCCTGCAAATATACACATCAAATAAATCACTGAATAAGGAGGAATAAAATGGAACAGATCTATTAAAAAAGGTATAGTGAGGTGTGTTCACTGCTCCCCTGCACTGAAATGAATTCCAACTAGTTTTACGACACTGTTGTATTAGAATAATAAACAGAAAGCTGCGAACAATTTACAAAAACACCTGACTAATGCTCTAGAGAATATTTGCAGATCTATATTGAGAGATCTCCATCTTCAAAACATTCCTCAGAATAATAAATAACAGTATCTTCACTTACTAAAATATCTAGGTAGAGACATACCATCAATTACTGAAGAAATAAAATGGTTTGCATCAGACTGTGAAATGTAAGTCCCTGATGTTTCTATGCAACAAAAACTTTAGAGTTAGGTACAGTTCTAAGAATACTGTCAAGAAATGTCAAAATCTGAAATAACAAAAAATGTTGCTTCAGTGATACAATATATTAAAGCTGTCTGTACAATGGCTTTGTCCAGGAGCAGTTAACTTTGTCAAGGACAAAATTCAGAACATATCTGGTTAGTATGAGAAATTTTGATTTAGTACCCTTCAGTATGTAAGCTGAAATTCATCCTATAGGAATCCCCATGAGAACAGGATACTATTTAAGCACTGAATTACAAAAAAAAAAAAAAATCAGAAAAAAAGAAAAAAATAAAGCCAATTGTTACATAAGTGATATCAAAGACACTTAACAAAGATATTTTGCACAGATGGAACTGAAGCTAGACTTGTGTGATATGGAACTGAACTATGATATGTTACATGAAAACTGGGCATCTTTTAGAGTTTTTAAGCAAGCTTTTAAAAAAAGAAAAAACAAACCTTGCCTCTTCACTCATCATAACTTTAAGAAATAAACTAAAGATACAGTTTTAAAATGGCACCTAAAATGCCAGTTATTTGGGCTTTTCAATCAGTAACTGACAAAGATTTTTTTAAAGGAAGAAAGGGGAAGCAAGACAGACTTCAAAGTTTATTATAAGGGTAATAGAATGTTAAAAATGAAGCCATGATTTCCTATTGTTACAGTATCAGTCATCAGCTGCTAGAAAATTGCTTAAACAGCATCATATAGACAGCATGAGATGCAGCAGATGTAGGAAAATAGTTCTTCATATATTCTTAATTTTGCACGGTTTATAAATAATGGCCTCTGGGATTAATACGCTTCTCACAGTTTAGGGGCAAACTCCTCTGGACAGTCATTAACTATCAAGAAATGCTGACCCCATGGGTCATTCTTACTGAAGTGCTGTATAATGAATAAAAGAGTTATGTAAATGCTGAATATCTCTGCAATAAATACTTAAATGAGGTGCTTAAGAAAAGCTTATGGGCTATTCTTGAGCAAATGTTTTTGCTGGGTGTGGAAGGTGGCACAAGGAGGGTCTGCGAACACTTGCACACAAGGGCAACCCAGCCTAAGTGTTTTTATTCTCTGATCAAAAGGACCTGGAATTATGGTTTAGTATTAGCAAAGATGAGGGATACTGACAGTGCAGAAGAGACTCTAGTTTGGAGCCCTGCCCTTTCTGTAGGAGGAACTATGTGTTGCACTGCAAAATATATAGAAAACACTGCCAAATATTCTCTCTGTGCCACAGAGGCACACGTCCAGAACCGAAGCATCTGTTTTGCTCACCCTTATATCTGGATGGATAGTTCAGGCTCTTCCCTTAGGAATAAAACTTTTATTATCTCTAGTGAAAGCTATATGTCTCCAAAGAGTGCCTCTGAATTTTAAGCACTAAGGCTTTTTGATTTTGCCAGTCAGAAGTCTTGATGGAGGAGCAGGTTTTTCCTCCTGGCACCTGATAATACACCTGATAATAGCACATCTATTCTGAATTCAGAACACTGGATTCTCTACCACTATAGCTATATCTGGGCACATATCACTCTTTTTAAAATGTTTATGGTCACAGTATCGACTTTTGCATAATAATAGCTACTAAAATAGAGGGCACATCTAGCAAGTGAGTATTCAGGGTTCATTTCCTTCCTAAGTCTCAAACGAATTCAGCTTACCTTACCCACTTCCCAAGTAAGTGTTTATCCTCTAGGTTATAACATAAGCAAAGCTAGAAGCAGCATCCACAATTCTTGTGGAAGTAGGACTGCTGCATAGGCAAGTAAACAAAAATCAAGTACCCAGAAGTCAAATGTTTAGCCAGCTTTTCAGCCTTTTATGTGAAGCATTAAGCATGGAGAAGAAAGGTTTGGTTTTCTGGTCCCCACTCCGAGTTCTGCTTTGCTTTTTATGTTGGATCAAGCACTAAATAAAAAGAAAATCCTCAGAAAGTTCTCCCTGTACCAAATACTGCACTACTCAGACACTAATTATGTGAAAAAAAACATTGGGCTTCTCCAAGATGCTGGATATCTCATCTCCATATATCCAAAATGCAAAGAAAGCTGATCAAAATTTACCCTACCAGCTTGTTACAATGATGCACTTCTGTACAACACTACTACAAATACCAGAGTCTGGTCGCTGCATAGGATGATTGGTTTTAACTGGAAATTAACTAACCAACAAGGACAAGGATGCCACTGCTAACTACAGTCCACAGTATTGTATACTCACCTCAAAAATTAGAATATAAATGCTAAAGGTAACCAATTCTGAATAATTAGTAATGTTGATGCATTGAACTGATAATAACTGATTGAACTTATAAAAAGGATTCACCATTTACTAGTGGGTCTTTAGTGAATAATCTTAGTTTTATTGTTTAAAACTGATCTGATTTGTCAGACTTCTAAACAGCCCCATCACAGTGATCTCTGATTTCCTAACCAATAAATATATATGTTGAAACACTACAAATACTTATCTAAGAAATGCTTACTATCAGAATATAATAGAATGGATGATTTACAGAGATTCACTGCGGGGTAGCTGTCACAAAGGATGCTACATTTACAAAAGATGGTCATTGCCAGAAAAGAATTCAGAGATGACAAGTATAATTAAAATCTTTGTTTTGAATTGCCTCTAAAGATGTATCTGGTATGACAAGTGAGTCCTATTAGGTGTCATACTTTCAAAATAAAAGACAGAGTAAAATGAGTGATTGTTAGTTCCCAGGAAGACATATTTTTGTTGTTGTTTCATTTATCTTCTATAGATATTTAATTTTGTCAGACAAAAATCCAGACTGACTGATCTGTAGTCCACCCTTTCAGCTATGACAGGAAGAAGGAACTATGTTAGCCGAAGACTATCCTCTAGGATACACCTGAAAGTTTTGGACTAGAGTATACAGACCACAGACTAAACTGGAAATAAAAATCAAAAAGAGATAATCAACCCGTATATTGTATTTAATATATAACACAGATTTATGTTCCCAGTCATTTAAGACTAGAGACTTTACACATTTTAAACCTCCTTTCTTGCATTTCATAGAACTATGTAGGGCAGAACATACACAGGCCCTCGCAGATCTGATTCAGCCACATACTTTACAGATACTGTGAAAACAACCAAAAAAAAACCCAAAAAACCAAAAAAACAGGACTCAAAAATTTCCTGTATGAATATATAGACCCTAAAGAACTACAGATACTCAAGAAATCTTTCTGTATTCAAGTGATGTACAGGTTATAAGCAGTAAACCTCATAGCATTTATGATTTGCTGAATGTAGATCTCAAAGATCTCCATATAAAAAAAAATGAAAAAAAAAAAGGAAAAAAAGAAACAGAGAACAATTTTACCAAAATGTGTGTTATCTCTGAATGCCTTTCTGCAGTGTAGTCAAATGTTTTGATAGCTGTGTTCTCTGTAACTAAGGTTAGAATTTCAAGGGGCTGTTAAACAGGTGAGAGGCCACCAAAGTAGTGTAAGAAGTAGTTTCATACCAAATATTCTGAGATGTGGAAGTTCTACTTTCTCATCAAAAGTGCTAACATGGCCCAGTATGCAGCTCAAGAGCCTTTGTATGGAGAGATTTATGCTATGGGTATTAAATCTCAAAAACATGAGTTTGAGAGTCTTCAGGACCACTCCTAAAACAAAAGGTCTCCTTGCATTGGGGTTGCAGAATGTAGGCACGAAAATGTACCTTAGGGCTAGATTATGCTATTTTGGTAAAAAAAAAAAAAATGCTCACTTGTTTTTGATGGAATTTGGAGCCCATAAGTATCTAACCTCCTCTTGACAGAAATTGCTTAAGGCAAGAATAACATTTTATTAGGTGGACAGAAAGTGCGTAGGTTGATAGAAGCTCAAAGAAAGGCTTAAACCCCACCCTGAGCATCAGGATCAAGGGATCAAGGACATGAGTATTTTTACAGATGATTCTTAAGGTTAATGGTCAAGTTCTATATATCTAGTCTCTGACAGATAGGACAGATATATGAAGTTGTACACTAGCAAATGTCCTATCGGAGCTTAAGCTATAGAAGTGGTAGGATGAATATCCAGACAAGGATTCAGGAAGGTACCATTCATATGCATATACACCCCCTAACCCAGTACAGGATGTCCTACTAAATATACAGACATTCTGCACATAAAGAATGATGGTGTCGCTCCTTACAATGCATTTTCAACCCTCGAGTAATTTGTTCTTGCACAACTTGAACAGTAGTTTAAAAGCTCTTTTTATTAAACTTGTTTGCTTCATGACATTAATTTCCTTTTATATGTTTAGGGAATGCTGTGTTAAAGTAATGATTGTCATGCATACATTTGTCTGTCTCTGCTATGCTTTTGATTTATGCTGCTAGTGTACATTCTTTTTCCAGCTTAATTTTATGACACTTTTAGAGACTGGAATAAAATAATTTGTAAAGTTGATTCTAGTCTGATGTTGTTTTCTAAATAAAGAATAAAACCTGAAAAGATAATTGGTTAATATCATGTTATTTTCTGTAAATAAAAGCAGGGGTTTCTGAACAGAGATATAAATGGGAGATTTCAGAAAAGAAGGTATTTCTGTTTCAAAGAAATTCTGTATGCTGTGGGTGTGCTCACTTCTGCCTAAAGCCATAGGATGAAATGCTGAGTTAAAACTGACCTATTTAGCTATAGCCTACAAAACCCACAAGAATATCACTTTCTTTTTCCAAAGCAAAACTCCTTGAGGAAAAAATGATATGGATTCCTCCACATGAAATGTTCAGTTTCTTTTTAATATTCTTAGCTCGCTATAGAAGCTGTCATCACTTTTTCAGTATTTCACCTAATCTACTTTCTTTTCCTTGGGAAAATATTTTTGAATTATGTAAATAATTATCCATCTGCCAATAGAAAAACAGTCATCAAGAGCACTTAGAAATATCCAAAAGCTGTACTACAGAGATGTACAACTAAGCAAAACCTATTTTATCCCCTAGTCCTTTTTACAGAATAATAAACTTCAGTCAGGAGAAATAGAAGGATTGATTTCATTGTTCTTTGTCCCCTCAAGAACATATTAAGAAAAGATGGCATTTTATGGGGGAAGGCTTGAAATTTTGCATTAGATGGTATTGCTCTAAAACTACTGCATGACTTGGCTGAGCAAATGCTACAACCTAGTAGGTACTGTACAGTTCAGAATTTTCTTGTTTACATTAGAACATCCAATTTTTCTAGCTGTAGGACTATCATACACCTGAATCTAGTCATCTTTTAATAGAGTCAAGAGCATTAATTACTTTAATTTCAAGCATGCAGAATTGGCCAGAGTATATCTCATCATTTTCTTTCTTGTACTATCAGACATTAACCAGTAGAGCTATAATCTGTGCTCAGCATTAGTGCCATTATATCTGACAGCAATGTATAAAACATTCTATTATGTGAACAGTTAGAAATGCATTGAGCTGAGATCTGTAAATGTTTCTCGCTGCAAGAATTTTTATAACACACTTGAATTCAATGGGCACCTACTGAATCCAAAGTTCTGCATTAATTTACATTTCATGAAATGATTTACAGAAATGCAAATTAATCCACTTCTATAAAGTGATTATGCATTTTCTCCTCTGCCTTAAAATAAAACCCAATCTCTTCCTGTTCACTTTCCACTCACATCTAAATCAGCCAGTGATACCTTATGATATATATGAACAGAACCAGGAGGCTTCATATTGTCTTCTAAAGGCCAACAAACAATCTTTGGAGAGATCAGGAGAAAGAAATATCTAGAACTAAAGGCCTTTCGTTGTAAAATATCATGTGCCTTTTTTCTTGAAACAGAAGGCTTTTTCAAACTGCTATTCCTGCAGCTATCATAGTCATACTTGTTTTTCTACCACCTTATCACCCCCCACTTCTGTTATCAACATGAAAACAAATTATGTGTAGACTCATATTTTCTTTCCAAATGTAAAAAACATTGGTCTTAACATATTCTTGTTATTATAATAAAATTTCAACTCTGCAGTAGTTTAAAGGTGTCTCTGACCTTCCATTTTAACACCTTGATATATAATAAAACATTACAAGTATGCCTTACCATATTAACCAAGGATAAGATATTTAAATAAGTTTAAAGTGATCCAGATACTTTCATAGGTTTATACTTAGTTATTGTATGGATGTGATGGGCATGTCATATACTGGACAGGGATTCCCTGGAAATTCAAAAATAAAGTGTATAATAAAGAAAAATATATCTATTAAAGTGGCTACATTACAGATCATGTAGTAATATATTTGCATGCATTATATTCTTTCCCTCTGTAAATCTGAAAACCCTCATCAGTGGAGGCACAGTGATTTACTAAAGTTTTATTAGCAGACCTTTAATCTACCAGACACTCAAATTATGGGAAGTTGTTAAATTACAAAAAAAAAAAAAAATATGTCTGAGATTGCAAGTCACATCTTTGCAACAGACTTCATAAACAAATGGATCTATTTCTCTATCAAGTCTAGTAACTTCAGATTCTTACAGCCCATCTTGGTTTTATGCTATCTTCTTCTTAGACTTGATCTACTTCATTAGATGGGGAAGACAGCAGTGTGACTTTGTGGTTAGGGGATGGATTGCACCACAGTTTTACATGTAAAGAAGAACAGGCAGAGGATGAGTGCCCTAACTGCTACATTAGATTGTATTAGCTTCTACTCTATGACCTTTCTATTCTCCTCTCCAGTCAGATAATGCAGCATACATGATTTGTTGAGTTTATAAGCAACTGTTTTCTTATTTAGATTTAGACCATAAGCTCTCCAATAAAGCATTTTTTAAATGTATTTCAATAGTATATAGCACCTTTAAAACGAATTCTGCATCCCTAAGCACACACACAGAAAATAATACCAGTAATGCCAAGATTTTTCTGTTGCTTCAGTTCTTTCAGATTTGGTTTGGATACAAACCAAGAAGTACAGACATTATATTAATATTTATTTGTGTCTACAAAATTCAAACCAGTTTCAGTTTGGAAGAATGTTTAGGCTAGAACTTCTTTACATACACATAAATTTGCTAATGTATTCTTTATGACAACAGGATTAAGTCGATATTGTAAAAGCAGCAGGATATACAGCTCTTTCTGATCAGCATTTTAGTGAATTTAATTTTTTCTTGTTCAGATTTGTGCAACTGCATCATAGTCTCTGTTAAGTCAGAATCAGAAACAAAAATTCACCTGTCTCTGTAATGGTTTAACCCCAGCCAGCAGCTAAGATCCAAACAGCCTCTCACTCACACCCCCTCAGTGAGATGGGGGAGAGAATAAGATGGATAAAAGTGAGAAAACTCACAACATGATTAAAAAGTTGTTAAAATATGCATTAAACCTTATGTACGTAACCCCTTTAAACACTGCCAAAAAAGAATAAACACGGTATATTATTTAATTATTTTTTTATACTTTGTTCTAGTATCTAAACAGCATGAATTATGCAAGAATATGCAACATATCAGAGGGGATATCTCACTACTAAGATAACTTAGTAATATATTGTTTGAAAAAGAAGACTCTCTGCAACACCATAGCACAGTTGATTTATCTCTATAGCTGTAAATGATTCTTCACAGAGCAAGAGTCACTCTGTGCAAAAAGCAATAACAGCATTCCTCCCTTTCCTTCTGACAAATAATTCTCTGTAGTGTCATAATTTTAAATGGATCACTAGAACTGATGTTTTACAGTCCTTTAAAATTCACCTCTCACAAGAAAATATTTTAAGAGACAATAAGACTGGTGTTCTTCTTATCTAGACAATCTTCAAATTTTTTTCATGAAGATAGATTACCAAATCTACAAGCGAATAAAATATTTCATCTAGAGAAAAAGCCTTGAACTACCACCAAGACAACAATGCACCCTCTTGAAAACACTTTAACTTTCTTTTATTCATTCAATTTAGAAGATTGAGTCAGATCAAGTAGCATGCACTAAGGAAAGGAACATGGACCATTTCTGAGAGAAAGCCTTGACTAAAAGTCAATTATACCAGCTATTAGACAGACTAATAACTGACAGAATACTTACAGGATTAGAGGTGTGTATAAATTTCTGAAGAGGTAACGGAATCAAGTTAATTTTTAAGCAAAGGAAGGTGGAAAGGAGGAAAGTTCATTCATTGTTTCCTATATTCCTGATAATCCTGAAGAAACTCAAAACTTCAAGATCCTTGGGACAGAATGTTCTGTATTCATAGAACACATCAGCTCTGGACTTACAACTCTGTGCCTTATAAATACAAAATTATATAATATATTTCTGCAGAATGTGTCCATTTAATGCAGAAGTGTCCATTGTTGTTTCTTCATATAAAGCAATATTCTTTAACTTTTTTTTCCCCTGCTGGGTTAGATTCATTCCAGTTTGACATTTTAAATCAGTTTCCTAAAGGATAAAGAAGCACCAGTATTAGCACAAAAAAAGGGAGAAGCTATTTGCAGCTGGAGTTTGAATTGTACTGGGGAGGGAAGGTAGGAAGTAGCTAGGTAGCTCAGACTGATTCAACCTGTGTTGGAAGTAATTCTGAGCAAGTTAAAATCCTGCAGAATTTAAGAATAAGTTGTTGCTTCCTATGTCAGCGAAATGTGTTGGAATTAATTTCATATTTTATATTACTTATTTGAAGGGAAAGATATTGAGCACTGGACCAAGTTAAACAGTATAAACTCGGAGTTTTCCAATACAGCCTTATCAAGTACAGTATTTGTCTACTATGTCACTTTAAAGTGTATATTTTCTTCATAGGAAGAGGCATCAAAGCAGAAGTAGCAAACTGAGTCACACAGTCATTAAGGTTGAAAGGGACCTCTGAGGATCATTTAGTCCAATGCTCATGGCCAAAGCTGGGTCACTCTGAGTAGGTTCAAGTAGGTTGCTCAGGGCTCTGTCCATCCGGGTCTCTGTATTTTTACATGGAGACTCCACAACATTTCTCAGCAACCTGGGCTGGGATTTGGTCACCCACATCATGAAAAGGTGTTTTGTTATGTTCAGATGGAATTTCATGTGTTTTGGTTTGTACCCATTGTCTCTTGTCACTGGACACCACTGAAAAGGTTCTGACTTTGCCTTCTTTACTGCTCTCACCGCTTAGCTTCTACTCACATAAGAAATGCTTTTGTGCCTTCATCATCTTCATGGCACTTCATAGAACTCACTCCAGCATATCCATGACTTTCTTGTGCTGGAGTCCAGAGCTGAACTCAGCACTCCAGATACAGCCTGAGTAGAGCTAAGTGGAGGGGAAGGACCACCTTCCTTGACCTGCTGACAGTGCCCTGCCTAATGCAGCCCCAGAAACCGCTGCCCTCTGCCACTGATGTGCATTGCTGGCTTACGGCCCAGCAAAGTCTTTTCTCACAAAGCTGTGTCACAGCTTCTCAACATCTAGCTGTACATTATTCCTCCCCAGGTGCTGGACTTTGCACTTCCCTTTACTTAGCTGCATTAGGTTCCTGTTGGTCATTTACTCCAGCCTGTCCAGGACTTTCTGAATGAAAGCACAACCCTCTGGTGTATCAGTTACTGCTCCCACTTTTGTATAATAAGCAAACTTGCTGAGGGCTCATTCTGTTCCATTATCCAGACCATTAAGACTTGTTATCAGCCCCTGATGTACACTGCTTGGAACTGTCTTCCAGCTGGATAAGTTGCTATGGATCACAACCCTGTAGGCCTGGATGTTCACTTTTCACTCCGCTTCCCTCTCCACCTCCCAGTCATGCTTAATCAGCTTGTCTATAAGAATGCTACGGGAGACAGCGCAAAGATAAACAGCATCAACTTTCCTTCTTTGATCCACCAAACCAGTCATCTCATTTTAGAAGACTATGGAATGGTTTGAGCATAATTTGCTTTTTGTAAATCCAAGACAACTACTACCAAAGATGTTCTTGTCCTTCATCTATTTGGAAACGGTTTCTAGGTTTTATTGCTACACTAATTTCCAGGGATCAAAATGAGGCTGACCTGCATGTAGCTCCCCAGAGCTTTGTATTACTTTTTCTTAAAGGTAGGAGTGACATTTGCTTTCTTCCACTTCTGAAAAATCTCACCCAATTGCCCATAACCTTTCAAGACAGTAATGAGTGGCCTCATAATGGCATCAGCCAGCTCCCTCAGCATTCATGATCATCCCATCTTGTCCTGTGCTCTTATGGGTATCCAGTTTGTATATATACTTTCTAACATGTTACTTTTCCACCAAATGGAAGCCTTCCTTGCTCCAAACTCCCTACTGATTTCAGCAACCAGGGGCTGTTGAAGTCTGGCCTGATTACTAAAAACTGAGACAAAGAAGGCATTGAGTACTTCAGCCTTTTCTGTGTCCTTTGTCACTGTGTCCCCTTCCCCATTCAACAGCACAATTTTTTCCTGCTTTTTGCTATTTATGTGCTTGTGTGATCCTTTCTTGTGCCCTTCGTGTTCCTTGACAGATTAAACTCCATGTGTGCCTTGGCTTTCCTAATTCCATTCCTGCACTGGGCAGCACCTCTGCATTGCTACTGTTTGTGCTTCCACCTCTTTTATACTCCTTTTCATGTTTGAGTTCATCCACACAGGTCTCCCACTGTCTTTGTTTGATATCATTCTCATCCAGATGCTCAAATTCTTGAGCTTAGAGGGTGTGACCCTTGTATTATTAATGAGTTATCTTGGACCTCTCTTCTCTCCAAGACAGACTTCCAGTGAGGTTCTCCCAAGCAGATCACTGAAGAGACTAAAGGCTGGTCTTCTGAAGTCTATAGCTGTGATCCTGTCTTTAGTCCTGCTCCTTCTGTTCAGGGTTCTGAACTCCCATCATGGTCACTGCAGCCAAGGCTGCCATGGTCTTCATAAGTCAAACAATCCTTCTGTGTATGTAAGTATGAAATGTCTGCCTCCTTGTGGCTCCTCCGTTACCTGTGTTAGGAAGTTGCCATCAATGCACTCCTAAGGTCTCCTGAACTGCTCATGCCCTGGTGTGCTCTCCCTCTGACTGAAAAAAAAAAAAAAAAAAAAAGCCAAAACCACTGATAAGCATCTTTGGCTGAAATGAGAATTTTAACCCCAGTCAGTATCTTTCAGCAGACGAAAAGAGGGATAAATACTTTGGCTAGATGATTCTGGTAAGATCTTGATGATGAACACATGCAAGAATGGCGGAACAAGATTGCTATATTACAGAGTGTAACATACATTCCTGTGACATAATTTACAGGCTGCTATCTTCAATATTTAAGGTATATATAATAATTCTTTCATTTTTTAAGTTCAGTTTTCTGCCAGAAGTGCTGAAAACAGTAATAAATATTTTACTGCATGACTCATATTGCCTGGAACAAATTTTAATGAAATACATCTTAATGCTGCAATCCAAGCATTAAACTGTCAAAGCTGTGATTAATAGTATTGCATTTTAATAAAGGAAAAAAGCTCTATAAGAGAAAAGAATTTTGTTCATCATTACTGTGACAGTGGTATGATAAGGGTACTGCATCATCAAAAATTCTGTAATAATAGAAACATAGAAAATACATTTTTAGGAAAGAGAGCTGAATCACATACTTTTGGAAAGTCGTAGCTGCAGCAGTGTTTCTCTTCTTAATATTGCCACTGCAACAAAAAGGGAGAGGAGCAAATATGTGCATTAGGGTTATAGGAAGACTAATTGTTGAGCAAAACACCAAATTTTAGGGTCTATCTGCAATATACATTAACTATTTCAAGAATATTTAACACATTTAAAACTTTCATTTTTTGTTTTAGCATGAAAACCAAAACCATTTAACTTCAGGTTGACCTAATTGTTTTCACAATTGTTTCATTCAGCCAATGAACCAAAAAATCAATTAGCTGCACAGCCTTGTTTTGATGGTTTTTTTCTTACTTGACTGGTCTCAAGGAGAATAAAGAGCATAATGGTCCAAGAATAATCTATTATCAAATGCTAATAAAAGTTCTCAAACTAAATACATTAACACTTAGAGAGAATCCTTGCTTCAGACTGATAACTTTTGAAGGCAGTTATTTATGTGTATGTGACAGAATACCATGGATCATCTGTAATATATTTTTCTTTTCTTCACTACTAGACACTTCAAAAAGGTCAAAAACAAATCAAACTTTACTCCCTGTCTGGGTTAGAGAAATAATGTGGAACGTATTTCCAGAATTTTAATCAAGTATCCACATAATTTATTTGTTGTACTGCAGAATGGAGACAGAGATGTGAGATTTGAAGTATTTTATCATTTAGTTTTAGCAGATTTTGATCAGGTTGGAAATGTGACTTCAAATTTGTGCAATACTTGAAGATCAGTAAGCTGTCATCTGAGTAGAAGTGCACCTCTGATGCATCCTGGCTTATTCTGTTTTTTGGTGCCAATCGTGCTACTGTGACAGAGTTTGAGGCAGAGTATACACACAGACACACACACAAAGACATGCTCTTTAAATTCTAATTTAGTTAACCCATAAATAATTAAACCATAATTTACTTAATGATAAAAGAAAATATTTTTCATTTTACTAGTGAGTCTGCAATAATAAAATGTGGCAAATGGCAAATTAAAAAGGAGTTTTCAGTACAGAAAGTGAGAAAAACTTCTTCTTAAGTTTAATAACAAAGTGTGTAGCCATTTTTCTCAAGAACAAGAAAGAAGTAACTGCTTTGGCCTTAGCAGAGGGTAACAATAATTTAAGGTAAGTTTTACTTTCTTCTAGAGCACAGTGCTAAATCAAACTGTAAAAAGATGCTGAACATGAAATACACATAAACAGCTACTGAAGGAGGTCAAAAGCAGAACCATTTTTGTGTCTAGCTAAACTCTTCAGACACTTAGCCGCAGCATATCACTTTCTGATATCTCAATCCTGTTTCCATTTCTATGCAATTAATCTCTGCATAACAGCTCTCTAAAGAATGTCATATAGTACAGTTTTTCAAAGATGTTTAGCTCTATTTTGATCTATCAAAGGCCTTTGACAATATTACATAACCACATACATAAGCCACCATATTGATATGTGAGGGACACATGTCTTTTCTACTCTAATGAAAAAAAAAGCAACAACCTCACAATTTCCATCATAGAAAAATGGCTTAAATTCAGGATAAGAGTTAAAAGCAAGCCAAAGATGTAAAAGAAACCATAAAATACTTGCCTAGTTCACAGATAGCTAATATGGCAATAACGTAAACCTCTGCTTTCTAAGAGTGAAAGTAATTACCATAAACCAGATTTTTATAGCCACAAAAAAAGTGGATAAATCAGAACATGAAGTAGGAATCACGAAATTCCAAAAAAGAATATGTGTTCGAAAAAGTAATAAAGCAATGTCTGCATTCAAAAGAAAAGTTATTTTTCCAAAGTTCCAGTACTTGTAAACTGACAGATGATTAATTTTTTTCTCCATCACTAAGCCCACAGGTTTCAGAAAAACATCTGAAAACACAGAACTGAAAGTTCTTCTTCAGATTAACAATCTTAAAGTCATTGTCTTTTTTTTTTTGTAAAAACAAATGCACATTTATACTTAAAAAATTGCAGAAAACAGTAAGACTGAAATTTGTAAGTTACAATAATTTCTATCTACATAACAATTTTTAATTTAGTGAGCATAACTCCTAACCATCTTCAGGAACACACTTTCTAAAATTCAGGTAGTTCTAGTACTTGTGCAAACTAAGAACACTGTGTTTACCCTCATCCCTTAAAAACCTTGGTAAAATGTCACTTTAGTAGTAGTACATGAAAACTCCCAATTCTAATAATTTCATTCATTATACTCTCAAGTAATTAAATTTGCTTTAATCAAGACAGTCAATTTACTTTCCAAAGTCAGAGACTATTTCAATATTTTGCCTCTATTCATCTGAATGAATATGATGTTATCTAACTGGAATTAATTTTGCTACCAAAATAAATTCAAACAATTGATTCTATTAAAGACCAAAATCTTGATTCCAAAAGAAAGTATAAACTCATTGTGAAAATTAAAAAAAAAAAAAATTACCTTAAAAAAAAATAGCCCGATTATCTAGATGTAGCTCCACCAATTTCCTAAGTAACCTTGGTAAAACTGGACAACAAACTACTTGATAAAGCAAAACACATATATCTGGAATTGAAATAAGGAAGTTAGAAGCTGCAGCAATCTGTCTCTTGCATTTGCTTAATAAGACATCTAAATAATATGCACAGCATCTTGTAAATTTATTGCAAGGGGAAATTAGTATCTGAAACTATGTTGATATATAAGAAAAAGTCTGTATTGCTGGGAATTGTTAACAGTACATGAAATCCAAGATTCTTTCTGGAACTAATACAAAGACAAAGACTGATTAATATCATATTATTGTCTAAATTTATTTGAGGAACTAGCAACTCAACAGCATGAGAGATATGGAAGAATTCAGGAAAAAGGAAAAGCTATTCAAATCGAATTTTTTAATCATAGTGCACTTTCATACTTTGATGAACAAGAGCAGAGGATGGCAACTATATCTCAACACATCTAGCATTATTGTTCTCCATCTGTAAGGAGAGGAAATGCTTAGCATCAGAAAGTAGCAGCAAGAAACTGTAGATATTAAGTCTTTTTTTTTAAACATATAAAGTGAATATGCAATGATCTCCCAGTTAAGTAAAAGATTGATAATAAAGTACTTGATAGCATTTAAAAAGCACAGTAGGTGATACCCACATGGCAAAAATAATTGCCTAATACATTGTTCCTTTTCTTCAAGGTTAAATGAACACTTCAGAGTTTGTGCTCTGTCACAAAGAAATCAGAAATAATGAAAGCAGAATTCTCATTTCCTCCTTATCTCAGAAAAAAAAAAAAGAAAAAAAGGTCTAAAACTGATACTGTGTTCATGCTAAGGCAAGTATTTTAATAGACTGTCAATTGGACCAGGTGTTTTTGAATCAAGTATACAGCAGAGTGGAACAAAGACTAAAACTTTAAGGAGAGCTTTTACTATAAATGGGAGAATGAAAGGGGACTATGAGCTTCATCCTTCTTCTGCTTTCTTAAAAAAAAAAAAAAAAAAAAAAAAAGACCAGATAGATCAAATTATGTCAAAATGTGTATTCACAAGTCACTTGAGTGAATTACTCCTTTTGTGATCCATTATGGAACAGAGGTTTTGAAGCTGGGATCACTTCTACTACTTTTAGTGCCTCACATTGACACACAAGGGAGCAAGTGCTGAACTGGAATGTCTGTCCTACATTTTTTACGACTGATCAGAAAAATTAAGAGTCATAAAATACAGCAAAGACTGGCATGGTCATCCTGACTGGCTTTTGGAGAGGTGGCCAGCACTGAGATCACTTGATAGCTTGGACCAACATTTAGTAGCTGGTCAAAGTAGCCAGACAAAGTCAGCAGTCTATTATTTAATAAGAGTGCAACCATGAAAGAGTGAGTGAAGCTGGAGGTTTTCTTACAGAGATGAAAACATTCCTTCATTGATCAAAGACTTTCTAGCTAATGCCTCCAGAAAAAAAAAAAATAATTATACTGTGAAGAATAAACATGAATAAAAAAGAACAAACTCTTTAGGCCATACTAGAACTGCAGAATAAAAGTCTTCAATGAACAACACAGCACAGTGAGTAGTGAGAACAGTGGTAAACTAAAAAGTAAAATTAACCTTCTGAACTGACCTCCTCAATCTAGAAGCACCTCTGAGGCATGGTGCTAGGAACCACAAATGTATCAAAAATTGCCACCTGTGGCAGGAGCCAGTTGTTCTTTTACGGAGTTAAAGGGCTGGTGGTAGTGAGGTTGAAATGTTTAGGAACATTTATTTCTTGAAATATTTATGCATTTCAAGCTAAGTAAGCCAAATCTTACTTGGCTTTTTTTGCATTTTCCATGGATACAATAGGAAACTTTGGATAAAGAGGAGCAGCACAGATGAGGAATCCTTTGGACTGACTGGATGAAGGAAGTATGTTATGAAATTTATAAATGTATGCTAATAGGTAAAACATGCTGTAAATTGACCTGTACAATCTCACTGATGTTTTAGTTCAGAGCATTTTGTAACTATTTAGATACCAATCAGACTGCTATAGATCAATTTTCCACTTGTTTTTTTGCATGGGGTGGGGGGGATAAAGATAGCTCTTTACTATGAAAACAGTAGAATTGTTTAGAATAGAAAACAAAGTATTGCTGGTTTACACTGGTTGATTGTTTTGTAAATTATCTTAATTATAAATTCAAAGTTCCTAAAAAAGAAACACTAATAACACTGAGGCACAGGTGACACCTACTTATAAATACTAGTAACTGTTATACATCCACAATAAACATTAGCACTATTGCATCGTATCATGGAATAAAGAGAAAAATGGCAATTTTTCAGTTTCTTTATGGAAGAGTAGCAATTTTTTACACCTACAAAGGACCCTTGAAGCTATATGTCATACAATTTAGCTGAAAATCAAAGGGCATGATTTATTTTTATGTCTTAAGCAAGACATTTCCAGCTCATTAACAACATAGCTCTGAATTATTCTTAGATCATTCTTTCTGTTTGCTGAAAAAGATGTAAAGGTTATATCTAGCAAATTCCTGCTTACAGTGAGAAGAGCAATTGAGTGTTGCATAGGGATAGATGTAAAAAATACAAATAATTAGAGCTAGTAATATTGAAATCTAACTGCATGAAGACTGTTTAATTCAAAGAAATTGTGTGTCATTACAGTAAGGTGGGGAAAAGGAGATGCCAGCTTACCAAGATATGAGACAGTGAGTATTCCAGTCTAGAAAAATGCCTCTGTTAATGAAGCAAATTTGACAACAGCAAATCAGGCTACAAGACTATCACTCAATGAGGTACATGTGCCATTATAGGGACACAGTCACTCTCAAATTAAGAGAAGTTTTCCTGGTCCTTAAGTTCAAAGACTGATATAAAATATTTATACAGCTTGGAAAGCATCTTGAACAGTGTTACTTTTGAAAATATTTGGAAATGGAAATGATGTGTTTCAATTTTCTTAAGAGGTTTGTTTTTTTTTTTCCTAGTAATGAAGTTTTTGAGTCTGTCACTTTCTCATGTCTAGAAAATGTACTGAAAGGTAATCCTACATTATTGAGACTGCAGAGACAAGGTAGTAGAATTGTAATTAACACTAGTGTCAGAAAAAGGCCAAGATTATGAAATGCAATACTTTCTCTTTCCATCTCACGGAAAGCTAAAAGTCACTACCATCTACAACTCCTTCAGAACTGAAGTAACAGTCCAGAGTGTTCTCTCTTTCCCTTTTCTGCAGGCCATGAAATGCAAGTTGCTTAACAAGGTCAACATATTGGGGATATTTAGTTCTCATAAAATGAGGTTGAAATAAATAGAAAACACTGCCAAAGAGACAACATTTGGGGGTAAGGATTAACATAGAAGTTGCATAGGGCAGCAACAGAATGGTAGGATATCCAAGTATACAGAAGAGAACACAGACTGGCAGGAGAGAACTTACAGGTCCAGGAAGACCCACAAATCCTTACTCCATCAGAACTCAGTTGATCTCTCCTAAGCTGAATTTCTCCCTTTATTGTCCCTGAAAATCTCTTTGAACTATCATTCTCCTCCACTAAACCTGTTACAGACAAGCCTTTGCCAGCTTTTAACCAAAAATTAATTCTTATTTAATCTAACTAAATTTAAATTCCCTGGGAAAACATACTTTGTTTACTTTATTATATCAGGTGATATGATGCTCCTCAGAACTAAAGTACAGAGGAACAGTTTCATTTCTAGTAACAGAAAAATTTTTAATTTTACTGTTATTTCATAGCCTTTTCTGTTTTCTAGTCTTTTTTAGATCAACAGTTCGATTCAATTCAGTCCTAACATTCCCATGACATACTAGTCTTTGAAAATTATTTAAAACTATATATCAATGCTTTTGAAATAATAATTTGTTTTTTTCTTAAATATTAAGGATACTTTACAAATGAATCAGTTTTTCTTTCTGATTCTATGTTTAGCCATCTATATTATTATATATATATTTACCTATCATCGGCATATTTTACTAATCAACAAGTACATATTTGGGAGAGAGAACACATATTTTACTACACGAGTTACAAAATTCACTGATCCAAGTGAATATTTTATTATCATAGAATCATAGAATGGTTTGGCTTAGAAGGGACCTTAAAGATCATCTAGTTCCAACCCCCGTGCCATAGGCAGGGACACCTTTCATTATACCAGGTTGCTCATAGCACCATACAACCTGCATAATAATGTGAAAATCCAGGTAGAACACAGTTTTTAGCAATACTCTGAGGACTGAGTTTTGTTTTGAATATTATTTAGATACAAAATACTCTGGGTTTGGACAGTTTGTCTCCTCTTGGCTGCTGCAGAAATTATCTCAGCACATTCTTCTGCCATTCAAGTTCTAAATTTTATCTTCTTGGCAGGCCAAAATGGCCAACACTGAACTGCCAAGCCACTGGTGTCCATGATACCTAGTATAAAGACAGCTCAGGGAACTGTTTTCATGATAACAGTCTAGCCAACCTGAGGTTAAGTTACCCAGCTGAAGAGATGAAAAAATGGGTTAGCAGCTGGCAGATGTAAAAGAAGAAAGGAAGTGGAAACAAACTGGGGCATCTGTACAAGTTCCCTGAAAGGTAATCTGGGCAGGAGTCTTTCTAAGTTTTCTCAGGATATTTACACAGAGTAAGCACTTAGAAGATGCTAAAATGAGAAAGATGGACACACAAGATAACTACATATAACACATTAAATTCATTAGCTAGAAGGAACTGAAAAGTTTTGAAAAGGCCAACAACATGAATTTGTCTGCTAACTTCTGTAACAGAAAAGAACTTCAGCAGTCAACATGGTAGCTTTACTGGTATGTACTACCATCCTATCAAGGCTGGAAGCCGATGACAAAGTACAGGCTAAACAGAAACCTGAAGGGAGAGAAGGAATCTCTATCCCAAGAAAGATAAAGAGAACAGGGAAGAGCAATAAGAGACTTCAATGCAAAAGGCTAAGGTCACTGATATTGTTACTGGGATACAGCTTGTAAGAAGAAAATATCAGTGCTAGGTAGGTTTCTGCAAGATATTAAGTGGTAAATCTGAAGGCTATGAGCACAGGCAAATAGGAATAATGTGTGTTAGGAAGTTCAGAATAATTTTTTAGGGTAACTACACTGGAATTTTAATTCTAAATGCTTCCAGTTATGTGCAGAATGAAGGGTTAATGAAAACATCACAGTTGTGTTGTTGCTATACATAATCCTGGTGGGTTATACAGAAATTATATTTTGGAACACTGCATCTTAGTTCATAGTCCTTGAATTATACATTTGCTATCCTGCTTTCCTACAAAATATTCCACACTTTTGATTAACCATGCTTTGGAAAATATATGGAAATGGCTGTATTTTATTTCTTCTACTACTTAACTGTTACAATGCATTTTGATATTTCTGAATAGTAAACACACATCATACTTTTACTTACACAAACACACACATATATATATATATATATACACCTTAAAATACTTGCATGAGAACTTTTTTTTGTTTTCCTGTTCAGCTTCTTCCTCATTTCTTGACTTGGTATTTCTCTGGTTTCATATCAGCTTGATCTGAGTTCAATAATATACTGCCAGTGTCTATTATGAAAGAAATATTTGTTAGCTTTAATATTAAAAAAAAAATAAGAGTTGCATTAGTAAAAGCATAACTATTCTTTATAATACTGACATGAATATTGAGCAAGTTAGTTAAAACTCCACATGAACAAAGTGTTGGAATCAGGCCCTAAGGGGAAGCTAAGGTTTAGTGGTTACACACATAACATTGACATATTTCCTTCCACACAACATTCAAGAGAATAGATTCTATGCTGAGTGTTTCTAAAGTGCTACTTTAGTTATAACAAAGCAAAAAATTGGTATCTTTTTATGACCCCTACCATTTCTTATAGGAACAAATCCTACCTTTGAGATAAGCAGTAATCTGTGCTCATAATAACCACTAAAAGTGCAAGTGAAAAGGAAAGCAAATGAAGACTTCAAAAAAATTGTACTTAGTTTGTTTCCATCCAAACTATAATCAAATATTATTTTGAACTTTTAATAGGTAAATGTTTTAAATTAATTAAGTTTCAATTTGATGACAAGAGACACTATAGCACTAGGCATAATGGAAATGGGGGAAATAAAATTTATTTTAAATTCTGCTTTTTTTTAATTGAAACAAAGAGACTTTAATTCGAAAGAAGTAAGATTTATGTCATACCTGGCAAACCTAGGTCAATGAGGTGATATTGACAATTAAGTAACTGAACATGTGTCACCCAAAAGATACAAGTTCCTGTTTAGCATAGGACTTCCATTACAGTAGTCACGTGTGTATTAATGCAGCTCTCACATGTAAATATGCCCCTATCAGTCTAATTTAATCTTTAAGTTGTTTTTATATGAAGATATCACTCTCTTTCCCTTTCTGTTGCCCTACCGTAAGCAAAATTGATAAAACAAGCTGAGATTTTTTCTTTAAATATAAAAAGTGTGATTTAATTAAGAAAAACTTTCTATATCCAAACTTACTCTGTTCTAACTTTTGGCTAGTCAAAGTAAATGGAAAAATTTTCTTGAGTGAGGAAGTGAAAATAAAACCCTAAGAATATGCTAGCATTCTAAAAATATTTTCAAAAAAAATATTTTAATTTTGCTAAATATAGGTGTCTCTAGAGACTGAATAAAAAAAGCAAAAAATGTTTGACAATTTAAGCACTGACAGAACTTATTTTGTAGTCATTATACAGTGGTGATTCAGAAACAATTCTAATCACAATATGTAACAGGAAAGAAAACGTTTGCATTAAGTTTTTTGTGTATAAACCACATATTGATCTATGAAGACAAAGCCAAGAAGATAAAATTAACACTGAAGGATGAAAAGGATGACCATTATCTTGGCCTTTTATTTCCTCCCTGCCATTTTTATGCTTTGAATAAATTTCAGTTAAATAAAGGTATAAGCATAGGTTAAATGTACTAAACAATACATGAAAAATATAATAATATATAATTTTATATAATTAATACACAATTTTATTAGAATTAAATTTAGATTTTTTTTTTTGTATCATAAAAATCACAAATTCTGAACATAACAGGGATCCAGGAATCACCCTTTAATTAAAAATCTGAAAATTTGCCGGGGGGGGGGGGTCTTACTGTGCTACAACTGTCTTAAACTGAAGTTACAAACATCAAGGGCTCTAATTCTAAGTATTTTTATATATAATTTCCTTCTTACACCCTCTCTGAAAGTCACATTTTCATTCAAACATGAATGATTTTACTAGAAACACCACAGGTATAAATGAAAAATCAAAGTACAATATGAGATGCTCAATTAGGAGACAATTTTAAATTACTTCTGTATAAACAAGATATACTTCCTATTTATTTTTCATTTATGTGTAAAGAAATAAAGTGAAGGACTTATTAAAGACTGTTACA
Organism: Melopsittacus undulatus; assembly: GCF_012275295.1. NCBI lineage: Eukaryota > Metazoa > Chordata > Aves > Psittaciformes > Psittaculidae > Melopsittacus > Melopsittacus undulatus. Next base: position 72,206,652 of record NC_047531.1, read on the forward strand.
AAATGTTACATTATCACTGTCTCAGCAGGTTTTTCAAGAATCAAAGAAAAACTCACATATTTTGACATAAAAAAGCTACTAATTGAAAAGTGTCCCACTGTGTCATCTATTTTGACTGCACATAATATACTAATCCACTTTTGTTTATAGATTAAAATAGTCAGCAATTATACTAAACCTTCCAATCTGCACTGTTGGAAAGATATGCAAGCTGCTCACAAATACCTCTTTCTTTTCCATGTTTACATGTTTCTATCTGAGCTAGTCAGTATGGTTCCTGATTTTTTTTTAAAGTAGATCAAGGAGACAATTTAGGTACCACTTCAATAAGTGAAAAGGGTTTTATTTCATATTACAGATGAGCTATCAGTGAAGGCCTTTTGCAGATATTACACAGCACAATAAACTATCTCGTTAATTTTTTCTAAAATTGAGTCTATGATAGAGAAGTCCAAAAAAAAATGTTGCTGTCATGAGTATTTTTACAATTCTTTTGGACCACTAAAATAAGACCATTTTAGAGCATTACAAATTGAAAAAGCAGGCTATAAAAGTCCAAGATAAAAAAGCCTAAGTGGTCACACTTTCTCGCAACCACTACAAAAACAAGACAGCTTCCAGGTTTAGCATGGAATATTATTGTTTTGCTCCAGATTTAACTTCCCATTTTCTTTTTCTGCAATACCTTTTCTTTAAAAGGCTACCAACAATGCCTTCCCACACCTCTTCAGTAAATTTTCCAGTATTAACAACAAGACTGCAGTATGAAGAAGGACCAGAAATTAGATTTCTTGGACAATTAAGAGCAAGATAATCTGCCTTACCTGTGATCTGCCTGTGACAGGGGTAAGGCAACTTGTTGAAGACAACTTCCTCTTGCAAGTGACAGAGAAGCTGACAAGAAGAGGTGCCATGCTTGACCTTGTGCTCACCAACAGGGAGGGGCTGGTTGGGAATGTGGTGTGCCAGGGTAGCCTTGGTTTTAGCGATCATGAGGTGGTAGAGTTTGAGATCCTCAGGACAGTGAGAAGAGTGTGCAGCAAGCTCACTGCCCTGGATTTCAAGAGAGCAGACTTTGGGCTCTTCAGGAACCTGCTCAGTAAGGTTCCATAGGATAAAGCCCCAGAGGGCAGGGGGGCCCAAGACTGCTAGCTGATATGCAAGGATCACCTGCTACAAGGTCAGGAATGTTGCATCCCAACTAGAAGGAAGTGCAGCAGGAGAGCCAGGAGATCTCCTTGGATGGATAAGGAGCTGCTGGGGAAACTTAGAAGGAAAAAAAGGGCTTATAAAAGGTGGAAGCAAGGACAGGTGGCCTGGGAAGAAAACAGGGATGTTGTCTGGGAAGCTAGGGACCAGGTTAGGAAAGATAAGGCCCAGTTAGAATTGAGTCTGGCAGGGGATATGAAATATGACAGGAAAAAAAACTATGGATAAGGTGGACCCTCACCAGAAGGAAACAGGAGAATTGGCTACCCTGGATTTGGAGAAGGCTGAGGTTCTCAACGACTTCTTTGCCTCAGTCTTCACTGGCAAGTGCTCTGATCACGCCGCTCAAGTCTTGGAAGGCAAATACAGGGACTGTGAGAATGAAGACTTTAGGCCAAAGAAAAAGAATGACTATTGCTGATACTTATAGTACTTGATCAATAGTTGACACTTAAGGAATATATACATTCATTTAAATTAATATATAATTTTATTTTCATATGATTTTTCACATTTACCAATTGCTGGTTCTATTAATTCTCAAAGTAGTATGTTACCTGAACAATTCAAAATGTCCTCCTGTGTTTGTCTACAATACCCTTCTATATAGCTCTGTAGCTTCCTCAGTATGAACCTCCCTTTTTCTGGTGCTCAGTTCCTACATCCTTTCTGATTTCCCCTACAAATTTCCATATCTTCAAACTTAATCTCCTCTTCCCACAGTCAAAGTGCCCACATGCCTCTCTTTTTGATACACATCTTGTCCATTTCTCTAATGCCTGATCACTCTATCCTGCACCACTGATGGGCCAGTGCCTCGCAGTAACAAACCATTTTGAGCACAGTCCCATTTTTTCATAGCTTTTTTTCACAACAGTATTCTTGACTCCTGTTCCTGACTAAGTTACAGCAGGGTCAATGAAGAAGAAAGCATAGATTTACAGACCACAGCAGCCACACTAAGTCGAACAGTTATATCCTGTTGTCTCAAGCTATATCTAAATATCTACAACATGCTAAGACCAAAATCTCTACAGCCAGAGTCATCCCTGAGCAAAGACAGCTCCTAGTTTAGCAGCAATTACTACTAAAATCACAAGCCGCTTGGAAGACTCAAAGGCATACCATGTCTGCCAAAAGATATGCCAGTGACTCACAATCTGTAAAATGCTGATGATGTAAGATAACAAGGGAATTATCAAATGCTAATGCAACAGTTTTTCCATAACTGCTCACAATGACTCAGTTCTAGAGGAGGTAAACAATATAAATAGCAATGAATAGTGTTTGTTATTTAAAAATCAAAATGAAGCATTGCAAAGGATATGTGTGAATATACCTAAGGACCTAAGGATTTAATTTTATTTTTTCCCCCTTATGGCTCTCAATGTAGCTTTCATCTATTTGCATATTACATGTGTTTTACCTCTTTCCAGACTCTCTTTAATTAAGTATTAAGACATAAGTATCCTCACAGGTGAAGTTCTTTAGGAAGTTAAATCAATTTTTACACACACAAAAATTTAGTTTCACTGTCTACACAACCAATTTGTGAAAAACAGCTTGCTTGAGAAGCAGGGTTCCTGAATATCTAGGAGAATTAAAAAATAATAATAAAAAAGATTAATCCTGAATAGGTTATACGTTCACCAGTAGACATCGAAAACTCAACACAGCAGGTATATTTCCTCAAGTCTTAAAGGTCATCTGACAATGTTAAAAACCCTCTTTCATGAAACACATGGGCTCAGCTTTTCACACCTAAATATGTACTAATTTTCTACACCTTGGACTTTTAAACTCTAAATTAAATATTTGACATTTTTTGAGGAAAAGTCCGGTATGCAACAGCCTGATCATGCACTAATTCGAGCAACCTAGGCTATACGTGTCTGACATCACCAAATTCAATGCTCCATGAATAATCCATAGAGTTTACCCTTCAGCATAGACTACAAAAATCCTTTCTCACAACACTGAAATTGTAAATGGCATGGGAAAACAAGAAAACCTTTCTGCTAGAAGTTCCATCTCCTGCAATGAGTGGGTTAAAGTATGAGCCTATCATTATTATTGTCTTTTTATTCAAAAGGAAAACACTTATCACTCAAACTTAGTAATATTACTTCAGCAGAGGAAGATAGTTTCTTGTAGGCTATTTGGACTAAGTTTGCCTGACAGCACTCTAAGAGGCCTCTAACATTTTTAGCTTCAGAGGAATATATATAAAGTCAGTTATGGACTCTGTTTTATGTATTAAAAGGAACATTGATAGTAACAATAAATCTATGTGCAAAGAAAAAAGGAAAGGAAGGAAAGATGATACAGGCTACAGTGAAGGTACAATTCTAATATGGGTAATGTAGATAACTTAGAATGTACGACTTGTCAGGACTACACTGCTGTCTGCCCATCACTACAACCCACCATTCTTTCCCAATGTTCTTGGCCTTAGTGTTTGATGTGTCAAGGATTTATCTGAGGATTGAGAAAACAGTATGTCATTACTTTGTAAACTATATATGGCAGGATGATTGTTCTTTATTTGCAGTGTCTTACAGGCAAGGACTCTTGCTGATGAGTGTAATTCATGGATGCTATGTCTATACAATAATAAGTAAAAGAGGTACTGCTATTTTTGGAGTTCCTCTGATTTCAGTTCTAGTGACTTTTGATCTGCACTTTTTTTAACTGGAGTAATGAAGAAGAGACCTAACCCATTAGCTGACAGCAAATTTGCAAACTGCATCAAAGTTTTTTGGGTTTGTGGAGGCTTGGTTTGGTGGGTTTTAAGAATGGCTACTTATTAGTTTCCTTACAACATTACTTTGTTTCAGGTAAAACAGGACAGATGACCATGATAAAGAAACATTCATGAGATATGACTGTGGTCCTGATGGAAAACATACATTTTATTAATCCATTCCTCAGAACATTAATATACATTCATTAACTACTCTTACAAGTTTAACAATACATTTCCCCTTAGTTAATTTTCTGGATTCCAGGGAACGACTGCAACAATATATCCAACCTAAAATCACAGATACCAATTCTTTACTTTTCAGAATCTTTCTTTGCATAAAGCACTGAAGGTGAATCCACAATATCAAAATGTATTATCCTCATACAAGAAAACAATTACTCATCTCTTGAAAGAAGCACAATCATTTCAGATGCAATTCCAGATAAAGCTTTCAAAATTTTGAGCCCTAATCCAAAATTCAAAACCCTTTTATAAAAGACATTTGGAATAAGTGTGAGAATATTAAGAAATCTTTTATAAAAATGAAGTCTTGGGTTTTATTTTGTCACCTGTTTTTATACAAACTCTCAAAACTACTGAAGTCTATTCTGGTAGATAAGCTGTAAAAATAATTTTAATTGTTTATAAATCATATAAATTTTAAATAGCCAAAATTATTACCTCATTGACACTGTTACTGAGTCAGTATTTCATAACTTGCAAAGTATAAAAGCTATAAAGAACACTGTGGGTGTCCTTTTTTCTTCTTTTATGTAGATATTTTTGAGAATTTTGTTATGTAAAGATGTGAATGATAACTGAAGGAAATCACAGAGATGAATGCTGTATTGATTATGCAAAAAGTATTGGAAATGAGGAAAAGAGAAAAAGGGATTTTTTTATGCTGCTATATATTTAATAACCAGATTTCAAGAATAACATGGAGATTTATCATATGTACTGCATTTTCTTCTATAAAATTCAGTCAGAAAAATTGCAAAGAACAATACAAAATACAGAATCAAAGTTTTAGATTAGCATGTTAGTCCTTTTCTCTTCCTCAGTGATATGGCACTAACAAAGGTAATACTTTCAGAATAGTATTACCATCTTAGGCTGTTTAACCACGAAGTAGTTTTCAAACAAGTTCCTGACTAAAGACTGGAAACTAGCCAAGTACTTAAAGAAACATAAGCTTTTATATAAGTCTAAAGCTAGAAAAATGCTGAATATCTAGAATAATTCCCATGTTGCTGGGTATGAAATGCTGACAGTTTGTTAGAAGGGGGAATAAAGCTATCATGCTGGCTTCAGAAATGAGCATCATGAAAAAAAAAGTGTGAAATAAATTGAATAGTTTGAGTTCAGTATAGCATAAGGAAACATCATCATTATTAGTTACAAGAAAGAGCGAGGCAGTTTACATTAGAATTGTTTATAACAATAATTTTAGACAGTGCTTTTCTGGGAAACCATCCAGAGGGTATGTATTAAATGGAACAGTCTGCCAGCACACTAAAAAGAAACAAAACCTGCAGTTTGTGCAGTGCAAAAAAAAAAAAAAAACCCTGAAACTAGAAACAGTATACAGCTGCAGATAAGACAAAAGGGCATGTTCACAGGAGGTAAACATAAAAAGAGACACTCTCACTATATAAAATTCTGTTCAAAATACCTTCCTTCAGCTGTTTTTGTAAACAGTAAGACAGACAACTTTGGTAAATGAAAACAAACAAGGTGATGATCTGAGTGTACACATTACTATTTAAAATCTGTCTCTGTAACACAGTAGTAGAGTAGGCAACTGAAATCAAAGGTCAATATCTACTTCATCAGAGAGACACTATTATCTGTCAACAGCTTTTATAACAGAAATCATAAAAATAAAGATATGTTTCACTAGTTTTACTGCAGGAAAGCATGATAGTTCTATAAGAGAAATTACACTGATAAAATACAAAATTCAAAATACCTAAAAATTCACTGCTATAACAGACGCTAAAGTTTAAGGAAAGCCAAGTCAATCTCTTACATTTTTGAATACTTGTGATTAACAGAAAGTGACTGGGAACTGACAACAGTTTCTGAAACCAGGAATCCAGAAGAATACATCAGATAAAAGTCATAGAATCATAGAATCATAGAATAGTTAGGATTGGAAAGGACCTCAAGATCACCTAGTTCCAACCCCCCTGCCATGGGCAGGGACACCTCACACTAAACCATGCCACCAAGGCTTCATCCAACCTGGTCTTGAACGCTGCCAGGGATGGAGCATTCATTACCTCCCTGGGCAACCCATTCCAGTACCTCACCACCCTAACAGTAAAGAATTTCTTCCTTATATCAAGTCTAAATCTCTGCTGTTTAAGTTTCAACCCATTACCCATTGTCCTATCACTACAGTCCCTAATGAAGAGTCCCTCCCCAGCATCCCTGTAGGCCCCCTTCAGATACTGGAAGGCTGCTATGAGGTCTCCACGCAGCCTTCTCTTCTCCAGGCTGAACAGCCCCAACTTTCTCAGCCTGTCTTCATATGGGAGGTGCTCCTGTCCCCTGATCATCCTCGTGGCCCTCCTCTGGACATGTTCTAACAGCAAAGATCTTTTTAGTCTAGTTTTAGCAAAAATTATACAAATCTAGCCAGGCAAATAAACAATCTTGTTAATATACTTACCTGGTGTCCTCCTTTTGCTGCCTGCTGTATTTATATGTGGTGCCTGGTGCTTCCCTCTGCTTCTGAGACATGACATACAGTTTTGAAACATGTCAATTTATTATAAACTTACTTATTTTTTCATTGCACTGTTCTGTAAACACATACATTCTTTAAAAAACAGTAATTGCAACTTTATACATACCTTCTATAAGTTTTCCCCAGGACTATCTATTTAGCCTGACAAAAGATTTCATAGGGATTCTATGGGGAATTTTATTATCATTCTCAGATAGAAGAAGTAAGAGTTGACATTTCAAATGTCTTTGTTTGTACCTATCACTTTTACAATGGATTTCCTGCCCTACCATGCTGGATTATTTACAGAGAATGCCTGTATAAACAAAACCTGGAGGGCTCCAAAAAGCTGGAGGGCCAACAGATGCTTCATAAGAAAAAAAAGAGTTCAGAGAATAATGACTTCATCAATGTAACTTTGGTAGAACTGGAAAGCTACTGGAATATGTTCTTACTGTCTGATGGTTTTCAATTTCCAGGATACCAGTTATCCTTTCAAAAATAATATTAGGTTAGTTGACATGGTATGTTGTATATAAACCCACACCACCTAGTTTAATAATCTCATTATAATTTACAGTCATACAGATCATTGCTTAATGCAGAAATGACCTTGAAAATTAGTGACACAGGAGTAAAGAGTTAATACACTAGGAATAAGGATTAGCATACTCGGAAAAAGATAGATTACTTAAATGACTCACGTTGGAGACATGGAGCTACTGGAAATTGTTCAGCAAAGGACCATGAATATGACTAAAAGACTAGGATCACTAATACAAGGAAAGGCTAAGACATCTGGGACTGTTCAGCCTGGAGAAGGCTCTGGGAGATCTTGTTATCGTATATAAACAGCTGAAGGGAAAATGCACTGAGGATGGAGCCAGGCTCTTTTCAGAGGTGCCCAGTATCAGGACAAGAGGTAGAAACTGAAAAACAGTGTCCTGGTGTCAGCTGAGATAGAGCTAATTTTCTTCCTACTAGCAGCTATAGTGTTTTGCATTTAGGACCAGAATAACACTGACAGCATTCTGATGTTTTAGTTGTTGCCAAGCAGTATTTACACTAATTCAAGGACCATTCATTTTGTTACGCCACCCCACCATTGAGTAGGCTGGGAAGCAAAAGAAGCTGGAAGGACACAGGCAGGACAGCTGACCCAAACTGGCCAAAGGGATATTCCACACTGTGGTGTCATGTTCAGTATATAAACTAAAAGGAAAACTGACTGGGGGCTGCTGCTCAGGAACTGGCTATGTGTCAGTGGGTGGTGAGCAATTACATTGTACATCACTTGTTTTGCATATTCTAATTCTTTTATAATTACTGTTAGCATTTTCCTTTCCCTTTCTGTACTATTAAGCTGTCTTCATTTCAACCTACAGATTGAGTGGGATTCCCCATCTGCTGTGGGGTAGGGAGTGAGCAAGCAGCTGTATAGTGTTTCTCTGCCTACCAGGTTAAACCACAACATAGAGGAGATTCTGTCTGAACATCAGTGAATGCTTTTTTTACTGTGAGGGTGACCAAACAATGGAACAGGTTGCCTAGAGTGATTGTGGAGTCTTCCTCCTTGGAGGTACTTAAAAGCCACTTGGACACAGTCCTGGGTAACTGGCTCTGGGTAACCTTGTGTGAGCAGGGGAGGTTGGACCAGCTGACCTCCTCAGTTTGCCTCCAACCTCAAAAATTCTGTTATCCTGCAATCATATGATTCTGTGATATTAGCAGCTGAATATACTGTAACCATTAGCATACTTAGAGAAATTTGCAACAGTATGTTGTGACTTCACCAAAACACTACTTGATGGCTACATTATAAAATCACCAGTATTCTTGTATATCCTAATTCCCATAGTTTTCTAACATTTCAATTCACAATTTAGTCTGCTGCTGATAGTTATTCACTTCCTTTTATAAGTAAACCCCATGGTGGATTTCTATGCATAGAAAGACTTCTTCTCCATTATTTCTCCCCCAGTTATTGTGCCTAGTAGAGTTCTTCAACACACAACCTTCAGAGAAAAGGTTTGGTTCCTCCACTGCAATTTCCATTAGTAGTTTAATGATATTATTCATCCCTAACTGAGGATCAAAGTTCATAATTTGATCTGAAATTTTATGAATGGGCAAGATTATTACTACATGGCTCTTGAACTATTTCATAGTGTGGGAAACTTCAGTGCAGTTCGATTTGAAGGATTTGGTTGTGATCACAGGAAATCAATGGCAGGGACAGGGCTATTCAATTAAAGTCTGTGAACTGCATTTAGTCAAAGACTTCATTTCCTAGATTTCTCCTTATTCTCCCTATTTCATCAGATGGAAATCAGCGAAAGACCCAAAACTATCAGTAATCCTAAACTAAAAAGTGAGTGCATAGTAATGAAATCTGTACTTTCAAGAAGTCATCTGATTAATGCTATTCTTAGAATCAATAGAACTAGGAAACACAGAACCACAGAATGGTTGAGGTTGGAAGGAACCTCTAAAAGTCATCTGGTCCAATCCCCCTGCTCAAGGAGGGCCACCTAGAGACAGGTGCTCAAGACCATGTCCAGAGAGTTTTTGACTATTTCCAAGGAGGAAGACTTCACAATATCTCTTGTTCCAGTTCTGTCACCCCCACAGTAAATGAGGCTGAATAAGTGAACAATTTCCTTGAATTCTAACCTTCACAGCATGACTGTTACCTCAATATTTTTTAGTATTTCACATTGCTTCAAAGAAATGTTATCATTTTTGCCAGTCAAGAAACTTTCCATATACTTTTGGTAATCTTCACCCAAAGCTTCTTTTCTGCTAATAGCCAACATAGCTTTTCACTATCTAAGCTCCTTCTCAGAAGTTTTTCCTATCCCACAGACTGACAATCACAGAACAAGCTTAATTGGATCTCCACATCTTAAAGGCACCATTTTCAAGTGTATAACACTCATATTTCTGACAGAGACAAGCACTGCAATTTCAGGTGGGAAGGCTCACAGTCTATATGAACATTAGTTCAAAATAACTCTCAAAACCAACAAAGACTACATTGCTGTGGATTAATCATTAACATTGGCTAAAAAGCAGTGAGATTCTCAGAAGAGCAATGCTTAGAACTACAAAGGAAAGGACTTGAAAACCCTTTTAAAAGAAACAAACAACCTAGGACCATACCACAGCAGTTCACTAGTAAAAAGAGAAAGAAAGGATTATTTTGCTAAATAATTGATGGCCAGTTACAAAACCAAAATTGGCGCAGCAATATTTTGATATAGCAGTCTGTTGTTATTACTCAGCACAGATTTTTAGGCCATAGAGTGGTTTCTCTGCACAACAGAGAAAAACATCACGTTTTGGACAGAAATATACTAGTCCTTACTGTTGACAAAGATGCTCTTTCAGGCAGCCAATATCAACTGCTTTTATAGCTGTTATAGTCATGAAAGCACCTGGTTTACATTATGTTTAGAATATGAAAAAAAGTAACAAGTAGTAAGGATTAGCATTTTAAATTCTGGCCACTAAATCTATTGAATGTGATTTAAATTTCAAATCCTGGCTAGTTGTCTTGAAAGACACCATGGTAGTTCTATTCAGCTTTCTTGGGTTTTTTTGGCAAGCAAGAAATAGTTAGTTCCAGTCCTTCGGTTGAATTCCAGATTAGTAATTAATTACTTTCTGTCCGCTTAAATGATCTTAGAAATTTCATAGGGAGAAGTCACTCTTCCCTTCTTCTCTAAATGTAATGTATTGCTTCTTTCTACTGTTCAAATATCAAATTCATTATATCCCAAGGCCATGTCTGAGTAAACAGAATGAGTTCTAAATGAAACAGTTTTGCAGGGAGTGCTTAGGGATTTCTAGATATACAGCATGAAATTGTTATCATTAGAAAATAGGAAGGCTTTACTTTCAAAAATATCTTGTTAGATGTGTTGAAACTGTCTTCTAAAATATGTTTTATTATTTATTAGAAGTATTAAAAAAGCTTGAAGTATAACAGAAATGCAAAAGAAATTCTGATTTCTAACTTTTTTTACTTGTCATAGGCTAACAAAAGTGCAGGTGAACATTAATTTATGCAACAGCACTGTTCTCAGGCAAGTGTTACTGGTGACCATAAGACCAAATTATGCTGTCCACCCTTCCCAGGCCTTCTCTTCCACATATTTCACTATTTTCTTTCAAGTGTTTGGTTTTGGGTTTTTTTTCCCCTTTTTTTATCTTCAGTGAAGCTATTTAAAATAGAAAGGAAGGTCCTAAAAAAGTAATTTTTTAGTCCAAAAATCATCTTAGCTGGCAAACAGCTACCCAAGTCTGAAAGATAAATGTCTGAAAAAGAGTTTTTACCAATAAAGATTCCTAGCCCTTTAGAATTCCATTAATACACATAATACAGTTATCTGGTCACAGATGAGTAAATGAAACCTCTCCTCACACTAGGCATTCCTTGTCAATCCAGCAAGTTGTTGATTATGTGAGACCTGGAATTAAATTCTTTCTCAGACTAAGGCTTTCCAACTTCCTGTCCCCAGAAAGTTCATAATATTTGCTACAGCCTAGTCTGTGTTTTCAGGACATGTGCAATTTTTACGAGGTAAAACTGTATAATTGTGTAGAATTCAAAATTAGGCCCATGAGAAAAAGGATCATTACCTTCTAGCCAATGATCCATTTGTTCAGAGTGTCAGGGACACAGCATTTTGTTTCCTTGAGCTATTTGCTGAGTACTTTTGAAGTATTAATAAAACTATATTGGTTTCTGAACTAATATTTCTATGTGGAAAACATACGATTCCAAAGTTATATATCAGCTGACATAAGCACAGGCTCTCTTCAGAGCTGTGAGTCTCAAGTTAGGGCCAATGAGCCTACATTCAGTACTGCTGCATGAAATACCACTTAGATGTCATTGAAATCCAACAGCAAGCTTAGACCTGCCCCAAAATGCATGAAATCAGGGTGTTAGCAAATAGACAACAGGATATAATCAGGGTGCTAGCAAATAGCTAACCATAACCTGCGTTAGGTAAACTACTGCCAGCAGGTCAAGGGAGGGGATTTTCACCCTCTACCCAGAACTGGTTAGGCGCATTTTGAGTGATGGGTCCAGTTTTGGGCTTCCCAGTACAAAAGAGACATGAACATACTGGAGAGAGTTCACTAAAAGACCACTAAGATTATTAAAAGATTAGAGCATCTCTTCAATAAGGAGAGGCTGAGAGAGATTATATTGTTCAGTCTGGAGCATAGAAGGCTCAGAAATCTCATAAATGTGTACAAATACGTGGAGGAAGGGTGTACAGAAGACAGAACTCACCTCATTTCAGTGCTGCCTAGTGTCATGACGACAGGCAGCACATGCAAAATGAAACACTGGAGGGTCCTTCAGAACATCAGGAAACACTTCTTACTCTGGCACAGGTTCCCCAGAGCAGTCACGGAGTCTCTATCCTTGCAGATATTCAAAACCCATGCAATTCTAGGCAACTGGATCTGGGTGACCTTACTTGAGCAAGAAGGGATGGCACAAGTGGTTTCCAACCTCAAACATTCTGGGACTCTTTGGAAACTTGCACCTAGTTTAAAAAATAGCTAAGACCTTTTCTGCTTTCCTCCTTTGCTTTCTTTCACCATTTAAGAACTAGATTTATTCAAATGTTGTTCATAAATATGGCCTGCTGAAAGAACTCAGGAAACATTCGTAAATCCTGTAGGACAGCATGACCACATATTTCATAGATCTCAATGAGATCTGCACTAATAATATATTCTGGCAAATCTCAAGTACAACAAACAAGGAAATAAAGCAGAACTTATCTTGCCAATTGTTCCTAACAATTTAATACTACTAATAAAAAATACAAAACAAACTTCTGTAGTTTTACTGCTTATATGTAGGAGTCCTGTTTGGTAGTTTCCACATTAATATTTAACACTGCTAAAACACTTAAGAATGTCCTCTGTAAATTATATACATTCTTCTGTCTCCCACATTCCTTTTGGCTCTCTATGTAGTATGCTCTTTCATCTTTATTTCTCTTTCTGCTGGTTTATTGCTTGCTTTCTTCACTACGAAATTCTTTCAGGTTATAATTTTTCCTTCAAGTTCTCAAATACTTTTCAGAAAGACCAAAATAGATGTTTGTTCGTTTGAAATACAACATTTTATTTTTAGAATGTGGAATCATGTGTCTTTATGATAGTCCTAAATGCTTTAGTGGGTTCTTGGCACTTGCTCAGCTTAATAATTTACAAAAAATAAATTAAAAGGGAGCATTGTAATTTCATAGAATCATAGAATAGTTAAGGTTGGAAAGGACCTTAAGAACATCTAGTTCCCCCCCCCCCCCCCCCCCCGCCATGGGCAGGGACACCTCACACTAAACCATGTCACCCAAGACTCTGTCCAACCTGGACTTGAACACTGCCAGGGATGAAGCATTTAAGTTTCAACCCATTACCCCTTGTCCTATCACTACAGTCCCTAATGAAGAGTCCCTCACCAGCAACCCTGTAGGCCCCTTCAAATACTGGAAGGCTGCTATGAGGTCTCCACGCAGCCTTCTCTTCTCCACGCTAAACAGCCCCAACTTTCTCAGCCTGTCTTCATATGGGAGGTGCTCTAGTCCCCTGATCATCTCTGTGGCCCTCCTCTGCACTTGTTCCAACACTTCCATGTCCTTTTTATGTTGAGGACACCAGAACTGCACACAATACTCCAAGCGAGGTCTCATGAGAGCAGAGTAGAGGGGCAAGATCACTTCCTTCGACCTGCTGGTCACACTCCTTTTGATGCAGCCCAGAATACAGTTGGCTTTCTGGGCTGTAAGCGCACAGTGATGCCGGCTCATGCTCATTTTCTCATCAACCAACACCCCCAAGTCCTCCACAGGGCTGCTCTGAATCTCTTCTTTGCCCATCCTGTAGCTGTGCCTGGGATTGCTCCGACCCGGGTGTAACTCCGACAGGGTTAAATTTCATGAGGTTGGCATCTGCTCAACTCACAAGCATGTCAAGGTCTCTCTGGGTGGCATTCCTTTCCTCCAGCTTATCAACCGAACCACACAGCTTGGTGTCATCGGCAAACTCACTCACGGTGCACTCAATGCCAATGTCCATGTCACCAACAAAGATGTTGAACAGGACTGGTCCCTGAGGGACACCACTCATTACAGGACTCCAGCTGGACACTGAACCTTTGACGACACCTCTTTGTGTGTGGCCAAGCACCCAGCCTAAGGTGCTCATTCTCACAGTCCCTGCATCTGCCTTCCAAGACTTCGGTGGTGTGGTCAGAGCATTTGCCAGTGAAGATTGAGGCAAAGGAGTCATTCAGAACCTCAGCCTTCTCCAAATCCAGGGTAGCCACTTCTTCTGATAGCTTCCGGACAGGGCCCATGTTGTCCCTAGTCTGTCCTTTATGTGCAATATATGTATAGAATCCCTTCCTCATATCTTTAACATCCCTAGCCAAGTTCAATTCTAACTGGGCCTCAGCTTCCCTAACCTGGTCCCTAGCTTCCCAGACAACATCCCTGTATTCTTTCCAGGTCACCTGTCCCTGCTTCCAACTTTTGTAAGTCTCTTTTTAACTTTGAAGTTTCCTCAGCAGCTCCTCATCCATCCAAGGAGGTCTCCTGGCCCTCCTGCTGCACTTCCTTCTAGCTGGGATGCAGCACTCCTGAGCTTGTAGTAGGTGATTCTTGAATATCAGCCAACAGTCTTGGACCCCCCTGCCCTCTAGGGCTATATCCCATGGAACCTTACTAAGCAGGTTCCTTAAGAGGCCAATGTCTGCTCTCTTGAAGTCCAGGGCAGTGAGCTTGCTACACGCTCTTCTCACTGTCCTGAGGATCTCAAACTCCACTATCTCATGATTGACACAACCAGCCCTTCCCTCTTGGTGAGGACAAGGTCAAGCATGGCACCTCTCCTTGTCAGCTCCTCTAGTACTTGCACGAGGAAGTTGTCTTCCACACAATCAAGGAACCTCCTGGATTGCTTCTGCCAGGCTGTACCGTCACTCCAACAGATGCCAGGGTGGTTGAAGTCCCCCATGAAGACAAGGGCCTGTGAGCATGAGGCTGTTCTTATCTGTCTGTAGAGTGCTTCGTCCACAGATTCCTCTTGATCAGGTAGCCTGTAACAGATCCCACAGTAAGGTCTCCCATCACTGTTCTCCCTTTAACCCTGACCCACAAACTCTGTGTTAACTGATCACCTGTCCCCAGACAGAGTTCCATATTCACCAGCCTATCCCTAACACAAATAGGAACTCCCCCTCCACACCTACCGGCCCTGTCTTTTCTAAAGAGCCTGTAACCTTCCATTCCAACACTCCAGTCATAGGAGCCATCCCACTATGTTTTTGTGATTCCTATTATATCATATCCCCATAGACGTGCATACATCTCTAATTCCTCTCTTTTGTTCCCCATGCTGCTGGCGTTTTTATAGAGGCATCTGAGCTGAGCTCCAAATACAGCCGGCTCATTGGCTGAAGTGGCTGGAATTGCTCCAAGAATTTATTATAGGTGTTGGCAACTGACTGGGAGTGCTGGGATGGAATGATGCACCCCTCCTCCAACACATCTACTTCAAAACTTTCTTGACCAGCCTGGCAAGCATCCTACCAAAACATCCTTTCCCTTCGTTGTCAGACCAGCTCCAGCAGCCCCCAGTAGAGCTGGCCTATTAAATTGAGTCCCATGTTCTAGGTAACCAAACCACTGTTCTAACCATTTATTAACCTGGCCAATCCTCCCAGCCTTTTTAAGGTCCTCCTCTGTATCCTGGAGAACTGACAAAAAGACAATCTGAGCTCCAGAGCCCCTAGCCACCTCTCCCAGGGCTCTGTAGTCCCTCTTTATGTTCTCTGTGCTACTGCTGTCTATATCACTAGCACTCACATGGATCACTAGAAGTGGGCAATAGTCAGTGGGACTTACTAGAGCAGACAGCCCCTCTGCAGCATCCCTGATCTGTGCCCCTGACAGGCAACACACCCCCTTGAGAGTGGTTCAGCCCGACTGATGGGTGCCTCTGTGCCTTTTAAAGTAGAGTTCCCTACTACTATGACCCACTGCTTTTTCCTGGCAGCACCAATAGTGATCTTCTTTACTGATGCATTAGTCGGTTGTTTCTGGTGCGAGGTGTGTGTTTCATCATTAGCCCCCTACAGCACACCAAAGTGGTTCTGGGTGGGGACAACAGATTTAGAAGGAAGCCCCTTGCTTTTAATTATCCTCTTCTTCCTTGTTTTGTTGTTGTATTTTTTTGTTACTATCTCCCAGCTCCCTGGGTTAACGGCCTCCTTCTTTCCTCCATGAGCTACAGGGGACGCTGGAGGCCCCTGTGCTGTTTGAGCCTGGAGCAAGCAGTCCTGCTTCCTCTCAGCTCCCCTGACATCTTGGAGCTTACTGACAGCATCCGGCAGCTCAGCCACCTGCTGCAGCAGAACCTCCATCAGGGAGCACCGAGTGCAGCCCTACCCATTGTGCACCCTCCCCTCACAAGCACAGTGCAGGCACGCTCTACACTCCGAGCTCTGCACCGCAGCCTCCCCTCTCATCGGCTCTGTCTGGGTGCCTACGCTGCCACCGCCGGGTCAGCCAGAGCAGAGCTCCCAGACCGGGCCCTGGTCATGAGACAAACACCATCCTGCTCGCCTGCCCATGCGAACTGCCACATCCCAATCACTCGCGCTCCCTGGGCAGGTTTTTACCCACTCAGGGCTGGTGTCGCTCCACCTCCTGAGAGTTCCTGCTCACATCAGCTGAGCTGCCGGCTCCTGGGGAAGTCTTGTCGAGGACTTGAGGCTTCCTCTGTGGCTGTTGCTGCTGAGTTGAGGCTCCTGAACGCTGAGCTTTTCCCCACTCAGGTGTTGAAGGTTTCCTCTCTCAAGCTACTCACCTCAGCAATTGACCGGTAATGGTCAATGATGACCAGTTTAAATCTACCTCTGTCCCTCCTGGCACTGCCCTTTGTGAGTCAGCTGCTCAGGTCAGTTTCTGCTGCCGGCTCCTGAGCAAGTCCTATCCAGGATTTGAGGTTCTCTGGGTGGCTCTTGCTGCTCTGAAATGAGGCTCCTGAACTATCCAGGTCATTTTATCTCCTTTTCAATATGCCATATCAAAACAGTTCACAATATATAATTTTGTATTATTCACAGGATTCTTATATGTTCTGTGGTTTTTTTTTCCTTAATTCTTAATATTCACTCGCTTCACCAAAGAACACCTTAATATTCACTTTTCTTCCCTCTATTATACCCTTGCAAAGCAACCGTGATAGTCTCTTACCCAGCATTATCAGACTGTAAATAGAGATGCTCTGCTCAGCCTTCTCTGTTCATATGACATTGCTCTTATTCAAGAGATGCCTCCATTCTTCCTACCTATTTTACACACTGTTTCCCCAGGGTTCTGCTCAGCTGAATTTTTTGTCACACACTTTACATGGTCTCTCTATTTTCTTACTCTATTTTCTTACCAATATAGGAATCTAACAAACCATTTCTGTGATGAGCAGGGGATATAAAATAAAAAGAGAGTCCACAAGGGAAAGTCCTGATGGGTGAGATTCTACTGCTGCCTGAACTAACAGGAGAAGAATGTGTTCAGGCAAACAAAGAAGATAAAATGCAGATTTATTCCAGGGCGAAGTAGCACCAAATGGGTTTGCATCAGCTGGAACAGAACAGAGCTGAAGCTGCTGAGAATGAAGTAGGGTGATTGGCCAAAGGAACTGAAACTGATAAGATGAAAGACAAAATCAATAAGGGTTTCTTTTAGAGCCTCTTCTGAGAGCCACCAGGAACTTATCATTTGACAAGAAGAATTACTAAAGACTCATGTCTTCATTTTCCATAATGTAGAGTTGTTATACCTTTAGGAAGATTAAGTGGAAGACTGACTGTAGCATGTTTTGCTGAATAGTATCATCATCATATTTTGTGAAACATGACCACAATCACATTCAGGTATTTGGTGTAATATGACCAGTTGAAGTATAAGATGACTGACCTGGGCTGTTTTGACAGTTCATGAAAATTGGCAGCATCATAAATGTGTTTATGTATCTTAAATAGTACTAAAATAGGGGCAATTAGATGAAGTTTTCAACAACTGAAACATACAATGATTCTGTCCTCACTTTGTTTCTGCAAGGCACATGAGAGCTTTGCCCCTTCTCCTAGGTGGCTGAATGCTAAACCAAAAGAGGTTTTAGTAATTTCCGCATGGTATTTTGCTGCAACATTGACTTAATAAACTCAGTACCACATTAGTACAGTGGCATAGTTTTTAATTTGGAATTGTTTGACAGATCGCTCACATCCACAAAGGGAAAATCCTAATGACAGCACCTATATGGGCTAATAGAAATCTAGGCTAGTTGCCTGCCTTCATAAAGCAGCTAAATCATTTGTGGGAAAACTGCAACTTGTTTTCCTTTTTTTTTTTTTTTTGTCTGCATACAGAGAGATCAATTGAAACTATCTAAAATATTTCACAATGTTTCATAAAACATCAGGTTCTATGTTAAGAAGGTAACATAATTTACACCAAGTAATAATGCAAAGGGAAACATAGATAAATGAAGTGGCAACACCCAAGAAAACTCAGCATCAAGAAATACAAAAGGGACAGTAAAATCTTGGGCAAATTATATTATTCAAATATATCTTGGTTGAAGAATAACAGCTTGCTAATATTGCCATATTTTAGTTATTACAGATTAATGTTCATATATGTAATAAAACATGGTGTTGAGCTTTGAACCATATTCCCCTGGTCTGACTTATTAAATCTGAACTTTCAACCTGTAGGTATGAATTGTAAATTGAAAGTAGTCTTGAAAACTGTATTAATTTTTGTCCTTGGAAAACTTACTGTTTTTCTTGGAATGCAAAAATATAGAAAATTAATATGTAAAGTTTTTCTGCAACTTTCATCATCATTGTACTGCATACATGATTTCTCTTATATAGTATTAGTACAGTTTCCTGCATTTTTCATTCTTTTAAACTTGCGTTTTCTGAAAAGTAGTTGCTTTGGGACATACTTCCTGAACAACTTTTTAGCCTCAGATTACAAAGAGAAGGCAGGTCAACGGTTTTAAGTTATGCATGTTTCTGTTCAGATTTGAGCTGGGGAGAAAGCATAAGTGTGTTTCCTTTTTTCAGCTTGAATTTAAAGATGATCATGTCTCAGGATATTGTGCATTTGAAAAAGCTTTATCATCAAATGGTTGCTTTCTGGCAGGTGTAGCTGCTATGAGAAAGGTTATTTTTTTTCTGGAAAAAAATTACAAATTCTATAGCGCATAGCTCAAAAGGTAATTGTGCTAACATTTCGCATAAAACATACCCAAAAGGGGAGAAATTTTCACTGACAGATCTTTCTCAGAGGATTTTTTTGAAGTTTGACTACCTTAGATAATGAAATCGTGGAGTAACCTTGAAAAGTAGTAGTAAGAAGCTGGTATTGCTTCTTGGTTAACTCATACAGGTCAATAAAAGGCAAAGATTTTTTTACTAAGTCTGTGTTGCCCATATTCAGTTTGGACTATTTGTCTTTTTTTGCAAAGAAATCTTTTCCTAATTTTATTCTTTTGAACAATGCTCTACCAAAGTAATACTTTTAATGTCATTTTTTTTAAGTGGTGGAAAATATGCAAAGCACAGCCAATGTGTATCATTTAGAAAATAATATGAGCTTGGTAACATGTTAGCAAATATTTGGATGGTTACAGTTTAATATCTCCACCATAAATGTGTCAGTTCAAAGTGAAAGTGCATTGTATACTGCTGCATTGTAAGGACAATGAAACCGAATCCATCTTCATTTTCATTGTCCAAATGTGCAATTAAACCCTGCTGATGTGGTAAATATAAAGCTGCTTGTTGCTTCAATGCAAGGTTGATTATTACATGGAAACAGCCTAATTTGAGTTTAAATGAGAAATCAAATTGATTAGCATATAATTAGAGATAAACAAGCAGGCTCATATAAAAATCTAAACTCATGCTAGCATTGTCTGTTCAGTTAAGTAGGGCTCAAACTGAGCTTTCCATTTATAAACACAAATTGGACTTGGAAAGCTGAAAATTGCTCTGTCTCCTGGCTTTCGGTGATATGATTCAACATATTTGATACTCTGTCATTGTGTACTGACATTTAGAACGCTGAATACCAATATGTACTGTGACAAAGTCTACTGAACTTTACATTTGTGACTCAAGTTAAAGCTTTTTATCTAGTATTTAAGAAGAAAAACCTTGATGGCTTAATGGATAAAATGCTGATCTTTCTCAGTCCACCTTCTAAGCAATGAGCCCAAGTGCTGTTTGTGATTAATCTTACAGAAGCAGGACACTCAGCAATCAGTAATCACTGTTCAAAGAAGACTTGAAGAATATTTAGTGTCATTCTAAAACTATTTTAATGGCTTGTAAATATTTTTTTTCAACCATATGACTATATATAGAACATCATTTTTAAAGTGTAAACTAAAGTGTGTTGAAAAAGAACTAGGAAGATGTTGGACTTTAATTGGAACCTTTTTTCTAACTGGACTTCACCAAAGTATAAATCAATGCAAGAGACAGCTCCCATTCAGACAAAGCTAGGAATAAAGAAATGGAATTTAAACTGTTGCAAAGACTGATCTTGCTTGGTATTCTAAATGCATTCAGTTTTATATTTGTGACTTACTTTGGAAAACACTTGTTCAAAGTGTCTTTGCAGGTTTTCTTATATGAACAGCATGAAAAATAACGGCAAAAAAGGCAACTGTATCTTGGGCTGCATAAAAAGAAGTGTGACCTATAGGCTGAGGGTGGTGATTCTCTCCTTTACTCCACTCTTGAGAGAACCCACTTGGAGTACTATATTCAGGTGTGGGGCCCCCAACATAAGAAAGACTCGGACCTGTTGGAGCGGGTCCAGAGGAAGCCACAAGGGTGATCAGAGAGGGCTGGAGCACCTCTCCTGTGAAGACAGTCTGAGAAATTTGGGTTTGTTCAGCCTGGAGAAGAGAAAGAGCAGCCTTCCAATACCTGAAGGGGACCTGCAAGAAATCTGGAGAGGGACTTCTTACAAGAGCATGTGGTAACAAGACAAGGGGGAATGGCTTTAAGCTAAAAGAGGGTAAATTAAATTAGTTTTTACGAAGAAATTCTTTACTGTGGGCATGGTGAGGCACTGGAACAGGCTGACCAGAGAAGTTGTGTCTGCCCCGTCCCTCGAAGTGTTCAAGGCCAGGGTGAAGACAGCTTTGAACAACCTCTTTTAGTAGAAGGTGGCCCTCTCTGTGGCAAGGGGGTTGGAACTAGATATCTTTAAGGTCCACTCCAAATCAAATTACTCCATGGTTCTATGATGATGAAATCAAAATATTAAAAAAAAAGCCAACAAATTACTATTGCTTACCTGGGTCCCTCTAGAATTTGCAATCCTATATTCACGAATTACAGAGACAAGTGAATCATTCAGTATTTTAACTGGGCCATTTTAATTGCTTGGAATTAAGCTAATCCTTGTTATTACACTAATAATTGGGGAGGGATTTTTATTAAGTCATTCATGCTTTTCCTTGACGATGCTTCAGTGTTTACAGCATGGGGCACACTGTTACTAACCTCATGCATATCATTTCACCTTTGTTTTTTATTGAAGCAACTGAAGAATATATATCTGCAGCTAGCAATATTGCACTGGGTTAATACTGAAGATGGAGAGTCACACTGTCATATATAACAAAAAGATACTGAGTACATGTGGACCACTTCTATTACAGTCATTTTACTTGCCAAACACCATAATGTTATACTTACTCATAGTCAAACTTCTTGCTTGGAAATTGTGTTGAAATTGTAACTATTTCAGATAAAGAAATTAGAAGTACAAGAATATTCTACAAACCTCTATGCATAAATTAAAAATTAAGATCTCATCCTTGGAAGGTTTTGGAGAGGGGAAAATATATGCCTCAAGATTGATTTAAATGAAAACATAAGACTGTCTTTTCCAGAAAGATTTTATTTTGTTTTCAAGATAGATTACATCCAAATCTTTCTTGGTTTTTGCAACGGATTGTTCTGCATTTCCATAAAGCATTTATTTTTCAGTGCCCCAAGAGACTGCCTGGAGATCTTACGCAGTCTACGTCCTTAGTGGTTTTCAACATTCTGAGGTTCTTTCCAGCTTGATTTATCTTCTGCTTTTCTGAGGAGAGCAATGGAAAGATAAACATAACACATCTTGCTCCTAGAACTGCAAATTTATCTGTCAGATAGTTCTGTCAGAATGTGTGGATTCTTCATGCTCTCAGAGCAAGAGAGATTTTGAATTAATGTTTCTGTAAAACCGCAAATAAACGTGTTGGAAGAATTCTCTGCTAATCAAAGAATGACCTGAGAAGGATGGGATACACCATTAATGGTGGAAAAAAAAAACTACATAAATGTCTGCCAGATTTTTAAAAATACTTATTAAATGCATGACAAAAATTGTTATCTGGCATTTAATGTTTAATTGGACAATTGCGTTTCAACATAGTGAGGTAGATTTGACATCTCCTTTCTTGATCACTTAGACAATTGTAGTGGTACTGTCTATCATAACCAGGCAGCCTGACCTTTTAAGTCAGCTAAAAAGGCCAAACAAGCTGGATTCACTGCTGTACCCTTTGGAAATGACAGTAAATTCTCTGTGAGATCTCAAAGCTGAGCCTGCATTTGAACAGAAAAATGCTTGCCTTTCACTACTTTTCACAGTAATGAAAAGAAAGGCATTCCCTTGTCTTTCAACTATATTTCCAAAGGTTCAAAGATGAAGACTTTGCAAGGTCTTTATAAATTCATATCTATGTAGCAAACAATGGGGCAATAAAAAGATTTTATCTATTCAGCACACAGCACAGGCAGGACTAGCAAATGAAGCAATCAGAATATTACCCAGTTGTCACAGATATGTCCTTATCCTTTGTCCATTTTTTTTAAATATGAGAGACTGGATAGAAGCATTTTCCTGTCACCTGAAGATGTAAGTTGAATACACAGATAGGAAGTTGTTGATTACAGATTTTTTTTTTTTTGAAACTTGACCTCTAAAATTTAGTATTTGATGTGAGATCCCTCTGTGGGGGGATTGCAGAGAAAGGTAAGAAAATAAGGAAACAATCTCTTTGACAAAACTGAGAGGCTATTTCTATCTTTAAAAGAAAATAAAGATGGAAGAGATTTATACCTGTAACTGCTGGAAGAAGTGGATGATGACCTTAAAATTAGACAGAATGATCTTTCTGAATTGTTTTCAGCATCTGTTACTTGATATTCCATTTCAGTATTCCATTTCTTTCTAGGTTTTATTAAAAAAAAAAAGCCAGCAAGTGGAGGTCCAAGTGAGCAGGGAAATACAAAATAGTTGCAATTTTCAGTACAACAATCAAACTGACAGTCTGGAGAGAAAAAAAGTAGCCTGTGTGCAACAGGAAATGAAATAAGAAAAGATGTCCTTTGTGAAACTGCTCTTTCTTTCTCAGTCACTAAAGAAGTTTCTGAAAAAGGCTAGTAATACAGTGGAAAAAAAGCTATTTTGTCTGAAACAGGTTAAAATCTTCTTTCATTACGGGAATAAATAGTCAGAAAGCAGTGGAACAATTTATGAGTTTTGCCCATTGCCTTCAAAAGGAGTTTAGATTCTAAGGGACTCTTTTACAATAAAAATTGCTATGCAACATGGAAGGATAACCAAGCAAAAGATCTATATACAACGTATTGCAGGACAGCTTTCTATCTCAGGGAAAAGAATCTACCATAGGTCTTAAGAGCAGTATCACTAAATAAGCACAGGGTCACATTTGTGCTAATAAACCTATCAAACTCAGACTGGTCACATCCCCCTGACTACAGAGCTGTCAAAGGTGTTCTTAGAGCATTCATTCTATGATATGATGCTCATGTAACTAAAATGTTATTTGGACTTCTGCTCCAAGGCCTGAAATACAGACATAATTTCCTCTTTATTTCTTTTGTAGGTAAAACTTTGCAATTGAAAATTCACTTACACAGCTTCAAGACCCAGACAGCTAAAAATCTTCAAAATTAAATAAATTTCCTAGTTATCTGGTAATTATGTGTGCTTAAAAATATTCTGTTCTGTAGCTATATATTATCTATTGTTGCTGAATGGAAAAACGCTATAAACAACTATTTAGTTAGTATAAGAGCTTATTTTTCCCTTAGTAATTAATAATTTAGCAGAGCGCATGATGGAAGGTATTTTTTCCCTGTAGTCTTGACTTTAAATAATACTTACTGTATTAGCTGGCTTTTAGTATATAGATGCTGCATACAGAAGTTCTCCCCGGAACATGTACTTTAAAAAACCCTGATTTTTATTTCATAAAAGTCATTGACCTCTGTAAAACACAATACTTGCTGATAAAAGCAATGAAGCAGTGTATCTACACATTCAGTAACAATATCTTAATTTAATTTTCCTGAGATACAGGAGTCACACAGCATTGCTGTAGGTCATTCAAAGCTGTGTAACCCTTGTTGATATGAAGCACTGATCTCTCAGTTTTGATGTGTATTTCTGCCATGAGGCAGAGGTTAAAGCAATGCAAGCAGAGATGATATTTTAATTATATTTCAGTGCAGTAACATAAAGAATGAGCCAATGCTGATTAAAAAATAGAAGGCAAAGAAAGGCTTTAAAATTACTTTTTGAGAGTTTTGTTGCTTTTTCATTTGTATTTGGGTTTGTTTTGTTTTTGCTTCCTTGGAAATTATGTTGTGATTATCAAAGAATAAATGACAGTTAAGAAATCAGTTATTTCAGAGAAAAGTGATTACCTATGTTTCTTAGGTGATTTTTAGTCCTCTTCCTCCTCATCCCACCTACAGCTTTCTGTTTCAATGAAAGATGTTGTCAACGGATGCAGTGCTCAAGAGATTACATACTGGTTGAATTCTGTTGTATTTCAAACAGTTGTTATTGAATTGAGAAAAAGCAAACCAAACCAACTTCTGTCATGTCTTTGCATTTCATCAACTACTTTGGATTACCAGAACAGAAACCAGACATGTTATCACTTTGTTCTGCAAGTCCAGTTTGCAGTGACAGAATAATATAACTGTAAAATGCTTGTCACTGGGATGAAGTATTCAAGATATAATAGCTGAATAAAAATTCAGCACTTCTACACTTATGACAGGTGATTCATTGCTGCTTAGGAAAGCACTTACAGTATCTTTGTAGCCTAGAAAAAAATCTGCTCCTGAAATACTGCCCTGACATTCATCATTTCTTCCTGAACTTCCTGTGCAGCCTTTGATTTCTCTTCCTTGAAAGCAAATATAGAGAATAAAGAAGTAAAGCAGTGAAAAGTCTCCAGACAAGTCTCTATACCAACTATCATTGGCACATTGTGTTATCCGTTACAGTTCATACACCCAGTTGTTTGAAACCATACAATTTGTGTGTGTTCATTTACACACAGTTGTGCTCTAGGATATTTACCTAAGCCTATCATGTAGGTATAATTCTTAGTCACACAAGAATAAAGGCAAATAAGATTTTAATATTTCCATGGATTGTCAAAATACTTTTGACTAAGAAAATTAGTGAGCATGGAACATAAGAAGTGTGAAAATCCATGAATACCTAAAACAAGTTGCTTAAAGGCAAGAAACAGGTGGTAGGAGTGTACTTTGAATCTTCCTACAGTCAACAAAGAAACATCACCAGAGCTCTGCAGAGGTCTGAGCTGGGATTTGTACTAATAGGCAGAGCCATATGTAATACAGCAAAACAGACCGAGGAGTGAAGTCAGCTAGTGAGTCTATCTCACATTAAAGATCAAGGCAGACTTTGCAGACTTGTAGAAGCATCTCAGAAGATTGACAGACTCAGCAATAAATGTCACTTGGATCTTAAGGTAGGCAAACATAAGCTGGCTTATATAGAATAATCACAGCTTCATGTATTATCTTCATGAGAAATGCTGAAATGACTATTATAAACCAAGCAAACTATCTTGGCAGGGAGGGAAATGGGAGCGGTTTTGGTGACAGGCAGTTCCATGAAACCACCATCTCAATGGCAGAGACACATTTCTAACACTGATTTGCTTTGTTATTCGAAATGAAAGATACGTCAAAGAACAACTTCATTATTCCACTGTACAGACCCATGAGTTACTCCTACCTTGATCACTGTGTGACATTATTCTCCCTTATCTAAAGAAAAAATATAGCATGACTACATATAAATTGTTCAAAGAATGGCAACAGCCTCCATATATTGAAAAGGTTAGTGATCAAGGACTATTTATCTTGGAAAAGATATTACTTACAAGGGCTATGATAGAAGTTTAGAAATCACAAAAAGGACAATGAGGTTGAATAAAGGCAGACTGCCCACTGCAAATTGCTCACAAAAGCTTTGTGACATCTGTTTGTTAGAACAGATCATTGTTACTACTTGAGAACTTAAAAAAAATAATAAATATTGCAGTAAAATACTATCAATCCGTTGTTTTCCTCTGTGTAGTCACACCACTTCTTATGCATCCTTCCATATTGAAAACTGTTTAAGTATTCTTACGTAGTGCTTCTTTAATTCATATCCAGAAGGAAAGTATAGGAATTATTCACAAAAATGGACATATAATTACAGGATGTAATCAGAAATCAGAGTCAGAGAACCAAGAATCAGAAAAGAATATCAGAAGATAGGAAAATTCTATGCTGGTATTTTTAATATGATTGCTAAACTTTATGTATTCTGCTGGAAAAATGTTGTACATAACCTGTTTAACCACTCATGTGGGAAAAGGTTGTACTGGACAAAAATCTTCCTTAAGAAATTTTGAGGAAAAAGAAAATCAGACTTTGCATACCATATATTTTAGAGACAACTGGAAGTTTCCAGTCAAGATATTTAGGAAGAAAAGTAGTTTCTCCAGTTGTTAATTTTAATTCAAGTTGTTTTTTTATCTAGTAGACTCTTCTGCATTTCTGTACTGGAGGCCTCACCATAGCCAGATCTGGAGTCCTATTTTCCTATATGATATATAGGATTAAAATTATTTTTTGAAGGCTTTTAAAAGGATACGTTACATACATGAAACAGGAGAGAATAGCCAGGCAATACAGATATAACTTGAAAAATTTGTGAATCTTTTGTTTTCTATTAATTGTTGTTAAATCACTTTATATACCTCAGTAGCATTCACACATACCATGTCCTGCAGAAAACTGTATCCTATCATGTTTTCATTCTATATTTATTAAAATGTTACAGGCAGCTGCTACACAATGAAGCCTGAAAATTACTATTTTATTTTCTGTTTACCATGTCTTCAAGATTAGGCTCTGTACAGAGACAGGTACAGAAACCTGTAATTTATGACTCCCACTGCAGTTTAGGTAGGATATAGTTTCCAAACAGATCAGTGTTGTCAGAATTTCAGCTACCTGTTCCTGCTCTGCAGCAGAAAATTAGATGTCTATAGGATTTTGATAGGAAAAACTTGCCTGCACAAGGAATTGAGTTTCTTTCACACTAGACAAGGATTCCAAGGATCAAAATTTTTATATTTTATTGCCTAAATCCTTTTGTAAATCAAATATTTTTGCACTGACATAGTGTCACTGGGATTACAGAAAAATTATACCAAGTAAAACTTCTTTAATTTTTCAAATTCCAAAGTAAGTATATACCTAAATATGAAAGGAGACCTCACCAAAGGGGTTTTCTTTAAACAGACCAGTGACAATAATTGGCAGCAGACTGTATTTGTTGTACTAACTCTTGGCAGATTTTTTTTTCTTTTTCATTTTATGGCTTACCCTAGGAGCTAATCCTGGAAAAGATTTTGTCTCACTTAGCAATTATGGCAAGAAATTATATAAGGCCTGCTGTAAAAATGCCAAAAAATGCAATATTTTGTCTCTGAGACAGCATACTGATCTGCACGTTAAGACAAAATGCTGTTCTTTCTCTATGGCTCAGACTTAAAGCTGTATTTTAAAGGATGTTAAAGTAACTACAACTCTCTATAAAGAAGCACACAAAAAAGATAAATGTAAAAAAACAATGACAGGTTTTACTAGAAAAAAAAACCCCAACAACAAAGTCTGTGACTTTTTATAAGATATATCTTATATTCCACAATTCAATTCAAATTGGTTATCACTATTCATCTTTAAGAATACTTTTCAAAACCTTTCTTGTTTAAAAAACCTGAAGGATAAAAAGACAATATGAGTGCCATACCTGACAAGCCACCAAGTTATTTAATATTCTGGAAGAGATACACAGCAGCTATGAAAATGTATGTACCTTTCTTTTACTTTCCAGGAATGAACTAAAATTTCTCTGCAATCATATCTAAAATGCTCTCTCTTGAAAAGAAACATGAATCTCTCAGCTTCTTCTGAAACACATGTATACAAATGTATTATTTTGTAGTTATGATAATCTACTATAAGATGCTGGGAACCCCAGGTCACTTCCCTCTCACTTCACACTGAAATAGCTGAGCCACTTTAATGCTGGCATTCTCCAGAGATGAGGCTTACAAGAATTTTTTATCAGTTTTTGCTAGTACAGTATATTCAAACTCTTCTATAAAACACAAACCAGAGCAGGAGCCTTAGGAAGGTGATAATTTTTACTGTGCTTGAGCACATCTCTGAGGTGAACGTGAAATAATGAAACAGTAAGAAAATAAACTCCATAGTGTTAGAGGCTTGAGATTCTAAACACTGCGACTTGTCATCATTCTTGCAAGGACACTTTAATTAGCAGAGTTTTCAAATGGAAGGTGTGATAGTCTGTATTTCTGTTTGATTAGGTTTCTTTTTAATTTCTTAAAAGAATAAAAAAGAGATTGCAAAGGGATGACAGTCCTTAAGTATGCTTAATAAAGGCTGCATAAGTCAGATGCACTGTTGCATCAGTTATGAAAATTTGTCTATAAATGGCAGTCAGAACTGCAAAAAAAATTGTGTTACTCTGTTAATTTAAAACCTCTTTCATCCAAGAAGTCAGCAAAAGGAAGAAGAGAAAGAGAAATCTCTGCAACAGCAAGTGGCTGACCTTAAGTAAATAATTTTGCTTCTTCTGAACATGAGCTGGCAGTGTGTGTTTGTGCTCTAGAAGGCCCACTGTATACTGGGCTACATCAAAAGGAGCATGACCAGCAGGTCAAAGGAGGTGATCCTGGCCCTCTGCTCTGATCTCATGAGACCACACCTGGAGTAGTGTGTGCAGCTCTGGTGTCTTCAACATAAAAAGGACATGGAACTGTTGGAACAAGTCCAGAGGAGGGCCATGAAGATGATCAGGGGACTGGAGCACCTCCCATATGAAGACAGGCTGAGAAAGTTGGGGCTCTTTAGCATGGAGAAGAGAAGGCTGCGTGGAGACCTCATAGCAGCCTTCCAGTATCTGAAGGGGGACTATAAGGATGCTGGAGATGAACTCTTGATCAGGAACTGTAGTGACCAGGGAGAATGACTTTAAGCTAAAAGAGAATAGATTTATATTAGATATTACAAAGAACTTCTTTGGGTGGTGAAGCGCAGGCACAGATTACCCAAAAAAATGGTAAATGCTCCTTGTCTGTCAGTGTTCAAGGCCAGGTTGGATAGGGCCTTTGATGATATGGTCTAGTCTGAGGTAACCCTGCCCATAGTAGGCAGGTGGGAACTAGATAATATTAAGGGCCTTTCCAACCCCAAACATTCTATGATCCTATGATTCTGTGATTCATAATACTCTCCCTAGCTTTCACTGACTATAATATAGATTTTCTTTAACAAAGATATTGTGAAAAAGAAAAAAACTTATTTTAGATATTAGTACTAGAAAGCTCAATAGTTATTCAATAAAGCACTATAAGGCAAATAAACTGATTTGATAAATGCTCTTCTGTTTTCATTATATATTCTAACAGTGTTCAATGATCATTTGTGTGTGAGTAATCCAAAAATTATCTCTGGTGTATGGTGTGTTCTTTAATATTTTTCTTGATTAAAGTCTTTAATAATAATTAGAAATAAGAATAAACTTGTCCATATATGTTAACAGAGTTATTTCTGAGTTGCACTGTACAAAGTTTCTTTTTTAACTTTTAAAAGGTATATTTGTCTGTCAGTGATATAAAATAGCTATGTTACAAAAAAAAAATTAAATCCATAACTGCTGAAATATTTAAAAGGCATTTAAAAAATCAGTCTAAACAGCTATATTTACTACAGAAGAAGCAGAGAAGAAATCAAAATACCAGAGGCTTAAGCCTAGGCAGTTTTATTCTAAAGGACAAGAGCAAGAATAATAATCCACAAATACTGAAAAGAAGTTAATGTACTAAAAGAAATTGTTCAGCTCAGTCCAATCTGAAGTTACAAAGCCTGAATAATACATATAACTAAAAACTACATAAATGCTGTCCCTACACACGCCAGTTATATACCCACATATTTACATACTGATATTTTAAATGTATCCCAACATTTGCTTTATTTACATTTACATATAAATATATGGTGGATTAAAAGAAAGCTAAGACAACAAAGTGTCTTTTATAGTGTAATAAAAGCAGAAAATTAAATATGAAGACAATGGAATAAATACAAGATTAATTTAGATATTCTGGATATTAATCAAAACCAGAAAACTGTTCAATGATAATTTTAGAATCACATTATCCTTCTGTCTTTCTTATAATCTTGTCTTACAAGCATTATGGAAACATAGAGAATAAAGAGTTGCAGTGAGTCAAAAATCTGTATCTCCTTTGCCCACCTATTTTATGATTCAGAGAAATCTACTGATTCCTTCATTTTCATTTATTTTAGCCTTTCTGGACCATATAAGCATTTTTCTTGATGGTGCTGGTGTGCCTATTATCTGTTGTCAACAGGTATGTACTTCTACATCTCATGCCAGCCTCCCCATATCCAGAAGTGCCAAATATTTGAAATCTTTATATAAATTTAGCAAAATGAATGTCAGTGAATATAAGTAATTGATCACAAATTTAAGGATCAACCTCTCATGCCTCTAGGAGACAAGAGCATGAAAACAGCCATCATTACTGCTGCTCAGCTCTTTCCTTCATAAACAACACATGTTACAGAGGAACAAAGACATGTCACAATTCTTGCGATTTAGTCAAGAAAGTTATGTTGAGAACCTCAAAGACCACATGAGAAAAAGTAAAATTTACAGTATTATTAGGAAATAGACTGGAAAATGAGGAAATAAAGTACATGAATGTTCAATGTAAGTTAGCAGTGTTCAGACATGATAAGATGTTTTAACGGTCAGCCGTACATGGCAAATATGGGCCCTAAGAGGAACCGCTTAGATAGACCTATACCTAATAGAGAAGTTGAAGTGCTACAGACTGAATTGCTCCTTATTCTATCTCCATTTCCCTTCATTGGGAGACAGTTGGATCTTCTAAAGAGCTGAATTCCATTCAGAAACTGACACCACAGTTTCAGCATCAGCTAGATAACTGTTCATAGTGTCTGGCTGATCTTCAGTAGTCTTAAGCAAGTCAGCTTGCTGGCCTTTAAAATTAAATCAAGCAACATTGAATAGTTGTGCTCTCAAACCCGTTCATGTGCAGTTTTCCTTTTCTTTAGAAGCAATACTCCATTGCTGAGATTTAAACTGCAGAAGGAAGCTAAGCCCCACACAGCCACTCACTCACTGCCCCCTTGCAGGATGAGGGAGAGAATCGGAAGAGTACAACTTAGAAAAATTGTGGGTCAAGAAAAAGATAGTTTAATAGTTAAAGCTAAAACTTAACATGCAAGTAAAGCAAAATAAGGAATTCCTTCATTACTTCCAGTCAGCTGGGAGGTGTTTGTCCATCTTAGGAAAGCTGAGCTCCATCACACACAATGGTTACTTGGAAAGACTAACACCTTAATTCTGAATATCTTCTCTCTCCTTCCTCTTACCCCCACTTTTATTGCAGACCGTGATACCACGTAGTATGGAATATCCCTTTGATCAGCTGGGGATGCCTGTCCTGACTATGTCACATCCCAACTTCTTGTGCAACCCCCAGCCTGGAGGGGTGGTACAAGGAGCAAAAAAGCCCTTGACTATGCGTGAGCACTGCTCAGCAACAGCCAAAACATCTTTGTATTATCAACACTGTTTACAACAAAAAAATGAAAAAGTAGCCCCATACTAGTTACTATGAAGGAAATTAACTCCACCCCAGCCAAAGCCAGTATATCCACCTGAGTCCCTATCATGATCTGACCTGTGAGAAACTGCAGACATCTAAGATAGAATAAACTCATGACTGAGTTTTACATTTTTCAACAGGTGATTCCAATCCCAGTGAGGTTAGCACAATAAGTGATTTATTGAGAGGTGCAATCATTGTTATTTGGCATTTTGCAAGATCTAGTATGATGCTGATTTCATATATTAATACAACTCCGAATAATCACAGAGCTTTGTGGTACTATTAATTCTCTGCTTTAAGTGGATTTAAGAAGGAAAGGAAGGCAGCTTGGAAACAAGCTAGATTCTATTTGTCATTTAATGCCTTTTTGAGTAATTTCTCCTGTTTGGTTAAGAAAGAAATAAATTAGATCTTGACATAGCTCATCTTCATTTTAATTAATACTGTCATCCAACCAAATGGCAAGGAAGTCAGGATGTACATGTGGAAAGACAGTATGAAATATGAAATCAGAAAATATTTTCCTGTAGGTAGACTGCGCAATGTTGCACAATCATAAAATAAAACCTCCAAATAATTTACCCACATAACAGACTAATTCCAGTCTCACCTTTTCCCATCTTTCTTCCAGTTTTTCTTGCTAAAAGATAGATTTTTTTGGGGGAAAGAAAAAGAAAAGAATGTAGGATACTAAATTAGTAATGTGACTGTTGATAACATGTAATTCCTTTAAACATATACAGATATCATTTGCAGCAATAATTTTGAGTGTGGGTTTGTACACAGAATTTCAATGGCCAAGACACATCTGGATGCATTTGAAACCTAGAGAGCAACACAAGCCAAGGGAAGACCTGAATTTCATTATTCTTAAAGGTGAGCCAGACATATCTTTAAACAGGTTTACCTTATCAGAATTCATATTAATTTAATATCAGTGCCCTTTAATATTTCAATTTGGTTGTCAATGAAATCTTTTATAAAAAGATCCAATTTATTTTCCATATTACCTAGACAGAAATAGCAGCTGTTTTATGCCTTGAATGTTTGTACATTTTACTGTTGCAGGAAACAGGTAATAAGGGTCTGTTATTACTGCAAGGAAATGGCAAGAATTTTTTCTGGCTTTTTTTTTTTTTCCCCCAGAACTATTTTGGATCTTAAAAGCTCAGACTGTTGACACAATACCAGAATTGGTTATAGAAGTTCATTTTGATATGATATCTAAAAAGACTGCTCTGTTTAGCAGTATCTGTCCTCCAGTGCCTCTGTATTTTCTGCCTTAGAATTAGCAATGTACCTACAAGGCAAATTTCTATGATATTTCTGGATCTTTAAAGAGGGAATAAATGTCTCAACATTTATTACCATATAATATGGTTAAACAATAATGTCTGCATGTCAGCACTATTACCTTGTTGAGAATACTACAATTGGAACATATATGTGGCATCAAACTTGTAATTTTTTTATTTGATTTGGCAGTTAGCAAAGATTAATAACCATGACCAGGGAAACTCACTTGAAATTGTTCTCTGTCTGCAAAATCTGACTAAAGAATATTTAATTTCTAAGAGAGATATGAATGTTTGCAGCAGGTTTTAAAAAATTTAAGTGCATCAAGTCTCATATGTTGATTTTGGAAGAATATAATTTTAGTTTTTCACACTGATATGCAATTTGAAAGTCATTTAGTATTACTATATAATAGAAGTTATAAGGTATGCTTAAATTTAGCCTATTAGAAAAATAAATGTGATTCATTTATTTATAAATATTAGTAATTTCTGCACAAAGAAAAATGAAAGTACTGTTTACTTGGCTGCTGGATATAAATAATTATATTTTGATTAGTACATGAGGGATTTTACCTTCTTAATGAAGAATTTAAATAATTATAAATTCCGAGTCACACACAGGTATTTACAACCAAGATTGTGTTAGAGAGAAACCAAGAGCAAGAGGCCAATTATAAACTAGAAAAGTGAAGGGGGAATAACTTTTATAACCATGAATTTACACATCATTTAGATAGTCAGAATGTTTGGTTTATTTCAGAGGTTTATGATGTCATTGCTTTTGTTAGAAACATATTTTGGTCTACAAATAAAATTTAGATAGCAGACAACATTGAAGATGACAGAACAAATTACACTTGATGGTATTTTCTATTCTTTAGGAATTCAAAAATACTCATATTTTGAAGTGTCATAGAAATCATGTACTCTAGCTTTACTCCTGTTCCAGGCAAGTAGTCTAGGATAAAAAAGCCCACCAGGGAACTTGTGCTGAGAATACTTTAAGCTGTTAGAATGCCTAAACTTAAGCTCTTGGTTGACACTCTACGAATTTAAAGGCAAAAGTACAGGCAAATGACAAAACTAATTTACTGTACAAATCTCACATTTTGTAATACTGAAATATATAATTTTCTCACACACATTTCCTATGATTTTTAAGTGCAACATTCTGATTGTAACACAAGTGATGAAATCTTCTGTTATTACTGAATGTGTTGAATATTGTTGATTAAATCCCTGAACTTTTTCACATACTGTCAGTGAGGTAGAATTTTAAAACACTCTAGATGATGCAATATGATGAGAAAGGTTTATAGGTGTTCATAAACATAGTGGAAATATAGTAAAATAAAACTTTTTTTTTAAATAGAAACTGAAGTGATAGGTAAGGACTGTGAAAGCCAGAATGAATTGGGCATTTTGTGATATTTCAAGCATATTAAAAATGATACCTTAGTTAGAAAAACAAAAAGAAACATGGCTACTATTCAATGAAGATCTCATAGGACAATATAAAAACAGAAGCATTGTTATGGTTATTGACCAAATTTCTGATTCCACGTCCCCAATTCTGCTCCAAAACATACTTCCTATTTTGAGTACAACACATTTTTTAGACAAATTTCATACGTACTGTGGATCCCTAACACCCTTTATGCAGTCTGACTCAGTCTAAACATTAATCCTTTCTTAATAGAACTCCATTTACAATGAAAGCCTGTATCAGGAAAAACCTGCAGTAAATTGTCTGGTGCTCAACAAGAGGAAAAGTTAACAGCATGGTAAACTTTTTGTTCTGCACTTCAAATCATCAGCCAAGCACAACTTTTGAGAACAAATATGATATTACAGAGAAAATATTGCATGAATCAGACACTTTTT
The DNA here is from genome assembly GCF_012275295.1 of Melopsittacus undulatus. Lineage (NCBI taxonomy): Eukaryota > Metazoa > Chordata > Aves > Psittaciformes > Psittaculidae > Melopsittacus > Melopsittacus undulatus. The sequence continues at coordinate 72,241,747 of NC_047531.1, forward strand.
CTGGCGTATTGTCCGTTTCTATGACTTTCAGCCTCAAACAAAGAATGCAGATCAGTGCAGACAACTTTGATGTAGTTATAAACTTTGAGTACTTCTGGCCATCTAGTGGGGTATTTCCTTTCAATTTTGCTCTTAATAGAAAAAAAAAGACATTGACACCGGTTAATATACTTGATCATTTCCAGCTGTGAAAACAACATGTTTCTGCTACATACTGCTGGTTCAGCATTTTCCAGTCTGCATGACTACCAACAGCATCCATCAATCAAACCAAAACCAAAATTCAAAAGAATGCAACCAATTAAAGAGTTAGTTCTTATTCATCAGTGATGATGTTCCTCTAGGTGTCTTTGGCTACATTAATAGGATCCAGTCAAAAAGAGAAAGCAGTATGAGAACTGCTAGGGATAAACTAGAAGTATTTGGGGTGCAAAATAATCATTGGAAACCTCTAACTATAGAAGGAAGAGCACAAATTGTAAGTTTTGTTCATGAAGAGCTCTTAACTGATTCTCCTTAATACACCTAGAACTAGACAAATATAGTAATAAACAAACAAATGCATATAAACTCATTTTTATGCTGAAACTATAGTTTAACCAAGGCCTTTAATTTAATGATGAAGCTAACTTTGAATAAGTTAAGGGCACAGATAAGTAAATTCTGTTAAAATTAGAAGTGACAGCTAAGCTTTTTTTTAAAACCTTTCATTTCTTTATATGTCTACAATTTGTAACAAAAGTTCTGTATTCATGGCTTAGTTTTCATTTATTTTCCCAGTGTGCATACTGCCTATGAATTTTAACACAGTAATCTTTAGATCACTGATTTCTCAGCCAGCTGATGTAATGCAACCTGTATTATCGGCAGTCAAACGTATAAAGTGTATTCATATCTTCATTTCTGGCACACCACTTTCAAGAGGTGTCATCCAGAGAAAGGAAGACTGTCCATCACGACTCACTAGTGACACAAAGACACTGAGAAACAAAATATATCACTTTCACTATTTTGTTCATTGCTCAATTACAGCAAAGCAATTATGATTTAGCATCTGAGCATTTCAGAACAGGTCTGAACAACCTATTAGCAATCAGAAAATGATCATAACAGATGGCATCAATGTAGCCAGTCTGTTGACTTTTTTTTTTTACTAGCAGAGCTTCTCAAAGGCAAAAATCCCAGCTGAGAATATCCAAGAGGTTTTACATTCAGATGGTATGGAACTGTGGTTAAAAACTTCAGTTTATCTGCTGAATTAATAAAAAATAAAATAAAAAAATAATAAATTAGAAAAATTAAATCCACCACATTTTTAGGAATTTGTGAATATTAGTAAGTTGCTAAAAAAGTACTATGAAAGCAATTTATGAAGAAAACCTGGATTTCTTTTGAAAACAGGAGTTTTCTACGTGTTTCCATTCCAGATGACAGCATAAGAATGTATTGCCAGCACTTATACTTTGCTACACTGCCAGTACTTGAACTGAAATTTCACACAGTACTTAACTAATTCAGTACACAGTTTTATTTATGTCTCCTTATTTTAATGTTTTCCTAAGATGAGGTGGAAAAAAAGTTTCTTTAGAAGTCCTTCAATTTTTACTCAGTCACAGCATTGCTGCGAGTCAAGGAAAAAAACATTATATCTTTCAAGAAGTTTGGCTTTTTAATCAGAAGGGTTGTTTTGTCACATCTCTTGATACTTTTCCCATCTTTTCCCAGTTATTCCAAGTAATCCAGTTTGAATTCCTCAGAGCAGAATGAACAGCGTTAAAATCTCTCATGTCTTTCTCCTGAAAACAATTGAGCTACACCTTCAAAAAAAATCATATGCAATTACTGATACACAGTGAACTAACAGGAAAAAAATCGAAAAACAGTATTATATTCAGCAGAAAGAATATCATGATTAAGATCTCTCAATTTCTGACAAATACACTATTGAAAATGTCCGCAGATGTGTCTGCCAAACAAAACAACAGGTTCATTCTTTATAGCAGAAACAGAGAAAATAAAATTAATTACAATAAGTCTGTAAAAAACCTTATTAAATTATACAGACTAACCTCAAATTATTTCTTTGACACAGACGCCAATTCACAATTAAAATGTAGGTAGGCCATTCATTGGAATCTCTTTATCATACAAATAAGTTGATCGAAGTCAATTTGTCTTTGATGCAATGGCTGTAATTTCTAGAAAGAACTTAGCCACTGTTTATGTGTTCTTCTTGAAAGAAAAAGTAATTGTGTGCATTTAAATATAACAGTTCATTATTATGAGTTGTAACACTGACATAGACAAATCAGAAAAACTGGATAACTTGCTCTTATAAAACTATTTAATTTAAAAACTATTTAATTTAAATGAATCCTCCAAAAACTACTTTCTTTTCTCCTTTTTGATTCAGAGTATGCTGCTACTGAAAACTGTATGAATTCCTCATCCTGTATTCTTTCGCACCCTGTTTTTAATAACATTTCTCAGCCTATTTTTAATAACATTTTCCTTATGGCAAAAGGAATGTACTAGCTTTTTAGATGAGTATCTTACTTCCAACCTTGATGAAATTCCAAAATCACCTATTTGTTTCTATAGTTTTAATCCTGTAACAGACTCTGGAAATCTAGGTGACATTTTGTATATTTTGTTGTTGCATTTTGTACATTTTGTTCTTGTAGACTTACAGAAGTCTTTTGTTCGTTTGACAGTGACACCAATTTCTGTCACAACTTTGAATAGTTCACCAGATAACTTGAATTCTAAAATTGTATTAGATATTAAGGGACAATGTAAAAAATGAAACAAATATCACCTTCTCTTCCCAGGAAATTAATTCACAGGTTTATCTATGCGATATTCCTATCCTGCGTGACAGTGTCATTGTGTCAGCTGAGACCTCGGATACTGTGATTTTTTTTTGCACTACATAACACATAGGTTGTTCTTATTATCATATGCCTACAAAAAGAAATTGCATCTGTCAAATCCATCTCTAAGCTTTGCAATGACATTATGACAATACACTGCTATTAGAACATCTTGTAATAAAGCTCTGCTAACTGAATAGTAATTTGTACAGCAATAACCCTATGTCACAGACCGTTTCTGAGTGAGCAGTTAATATACAGTTGCTTTTAAAGGAGAAAGATGTTACAATCATATTTTTCACTCCTTACTGTTTCTCATTCTTCTCTACCCTTCCACCACATATGCACATTTAGATTAAATCAACAGCACCAATTAACAAAGACAGATATTTCTAGAAATATTTCAAGAGTGTCTGAACAGTATGTAAGTATATTAAATCAGGACATCACAGATTACTGTCTCACAATCACAGAGAAAAAAACAACAACATGTAAGTTGTTTACTAAATGGGATTTAGGGACACAACAGAAATCACATATCTTTATCTTTCAAACTTTCCCAAGTGACTACAGACTTTTCCAAGTGACATTATCTGTGAACGTGCTTGTGAAACTCTAGCACAGAAATGCAGAGATCAGTCTCTAAGCCAAGTATAATGACACTGGAACATGCAAACCAGGAGGGTCCTCACTGGACTAACATTTCCATGCATGGATTTCTTTGGCAGGGGTATCCCATTCACTACTTCCTTAACCCTCCCTTCAGCTATGTCAAAAGCTATGAATATGTGATATAATCTCTAGTGAAAGCAGAATTTTTTCCTAGATAACAGTGATTGTTCTTAACCACTTGCCCAGAATTGTGATCAGTCTAGTTCAAGAGAATGATTGCTTTTCTTCTAAAAGTTTACTCTACATAAAATCTGAATGGTATAGTCCCATTAACCCTCCTGACCTTTCAAGCACTTCTTTATCGTTACTTCCTTTATCCAGTGGCTCAGAAACAGGTTAATACAAACCAGACACATATTCTGAAACTGGTAACTGGTACTAGGTTATTATTTTAACTTGATATTGCTGAACATTCAGGTATAGGAAGGAAGAGACTCAAGAGTATATTAAATGGGTCCTTTCCACTCCAAATCTTCTTGAAATGAAATCAAATTGTCAACATTCATTTCATTCTCTTATTCTTCAGACAAAACATTTCAGCAAATCTGTGCAATCTTGGTTTTGTTTTAAAAGAACTAAGATTGAAAGGCTGAAGTCACTTTGGCTGACTAAGAGCAAAGTGAACAAAAAGGTTTCTATTTTGAAAGAAAAACTTGTAACTGATACCTGCTAAATATGGGTTTCCATATGAAGATTACAATTTTAGGAAAACCACTGACCATAAAAAAAAAAAATCAAGATATAGTCCTTATAGCCTCCTTAATGAAAGCATACTATGGCCAGCTGAAAGTGTTGTCTCTTGTTTCTAAGTACTTTCACATTGATTTTGATATATGTCGCACTGCATTCTACCCTAAAAATCCTGCGTTCTCTTTTGCAGAGGGAAGCTCTTGGATCAGATTGCAGCCTTGGATTATAATAAAATTAAATTCAGAAGTATATTTTTCCTGCTTAATTTCATCCATTATATATATTCTCCACATGAAAGCAAGTTATTGCTGAGTCTCTGAAAATTTCAAAATTCCATTTGGTAAGAAAATGGTTTGAAGTGTTTATTTAAAGTAAGCAAATATTGTGACAGCCCATTTTTTCAACAGACTTAATTCAGTCCCTGTACACATGGTCTACTCATCCTTCCAGGACCCCTTCTTTCACACCTGTGGACTTCAATTCAGGCCATATATATGTTCATTAAAGATTTATTCAAATTAAGATACAGAAAAGGCTAGGAAAGCTTATTGCACATAGGTGGACATATATATTCACATGCTTTCAGACAGGCAGATTCAACCCATGTAGCTCAGAAGCTGTGCAGCTGCAGTAGCACCGTTCTTAAGCTAACCATACCATGCCTCTCAGCAGGAGAATGACAGTCTATCTTTTACGTGGAGGATAAATGAATAAGACTTGTTTTGCCTAACAAAATGAACAGCAAGAAAGAATATGACTGCTATCTCTAAACATACCAGGGAGTAAACACTGGAAAGAAATTAGTTATTTAAGCCGAAGGGCACTGTTGGCACAGGAGCAAGTGAGAAACTCACCATGAACACATTCAAACTGCAAATCAGAAGATTTATATCCAATAGATGATGAAGTTTTTTATTTGCTTTCCAGCAGTGCAGCCCACTAATATTTTTTCTAGTTTATCATGGGAATTCAGACATTTACAAAAGATCCCATGAGTTAGTTACTCATTGTAGCAGAGGCTGGATTAAGGATTCTTTGAGCTCTTTGCTCACATATTTGTTTGACAGATCTGAGTAAATATTTCTGCATTATCCCATGTTCTTCCATGTTGTTTTGCAACTAACATACCTTCCTATTTTCATACTATAGTTCTAACTTTGAAAAAGACCAGAAGCTGAGACAGTGTGACTGTATTCTCCATCCCCTTCCTATGGAACTGTCTGTCCAAACTTTCTAAATCTTAACTCCTTCAGATTACCCTTGCTATTTGAAAAGTCCTTTACCTATTTTGGACTAAAAATGTACCATTTAATCAAGATAACATTGCACTGCAGAAGCCAGAATATTATTTAGCCATACATTGATTGGGCAAGTTCAACTGCACTCATAATTAAAGCAAACGTGGAAAAATGCTGCATCATCAAACTCTTGACTACAAAACCAATGTAGCATTTAATAAAATGAATCATGACCAACGAAACACTTCCCAATTGCACTTAAATACTCCCCAGAATTTTGGCACCAATAACTTTATTCTGTGCATAGAGAGGTGTTACTTAAAGTTGCAACTTATTATTATTATCTTTAGATTAATTTGACTAAATGGAAATACCTGCAAAGGATAATGTGAACCAAGGGAGATGGTTCCCAGGGGGGTTTTACAGCCAGAAGGAAAAAAAAAAAAGAGCTTTTTCAGAGAAGACTTCAGGTCAGGAATGTAACTTAAATGTCCTGAAATGCATTTTAAAGAGCCATTTGACCCACGAAACACTTGAGGATCATTAGATCATTAATAATTTCTGACAATCAAATCAAAATCAAAATCACTTTCATAGTCTTAATCCAGCTTATCTCTTTTGGTCATCTTTTCCTTTCACCTGATGCTAGATCTCGCGTTTTCTGATTTTTCATATAACTCAAGTACTGCTTATACAGGAGTCTTCCACTGTTCTATCGTGATTCAACCCCAGCTGGCAACTAAGTCCCATACAGCTGCTTGCTCATTTCCCCCCTATCCCCTTCTCAATGGGATGGGGAATAGAATCAAAAAGAGTGAAAGGTGAGAAAAGTCCTGGGTTCACGTAAAGGCAGTTTAATAGGTAAAGCAAAAGCTGCACACATCATCACTCTGAACATCGTGTCGTCGTCATGTGTCATCGTCGTGTGTCTGTGTGTCCCCCCCCCCCCCCCCCTTCTTTCTTCTTTCTTTTATATGCTGAGCATGATGCCATAAAGTATGGAATATCCTTTTGGTCAGTTGGGGTCAGCTGTCCTGGCTATGTCCCCTCCCAACTCTTTGTGCACCCCCAGCCTACTCATTAGTAGACCAGTCGCAAGCCCATAATGCCAAAGTGCAGACTGCTACATCAACAACTATGAGGCACAGCTATAACAAGAGTAAGTTTTGTTTTCTATTGTCCAAGCATGGAATACTCCCAGTACATTTGGAACACATATTTCCTCTAACATACATACAGGTCCCTTTGAGTATGTTCAAATCACGATGTTCTTCCCAAATGTATCAAATTGAAGCAGATTTTTCAAGATTTTCATACAAAATTTCTAGATTTATTTCTAGTTTGGCCTTTTATCAAAAATTTATTGCGCTTTCTTTAAATTTATCCTGAGAAACCAGTCAGCTGAACACAACAAAATAATCATCCAGATTATGATTGACATTTGGTTTGTCACACTTTATTTCAAGTAATTACAGTTTAGTAAATATTTATAACCTTAACCTTATAATTTAAAGTGAAGAGCAATATTAACAAAAATGTTACTAACTGGACCATCCAGTTATTTTTTTACACTGAACTTCAGTAAGAAAAATTATTTTTTACATATGAAGTACGTAAAATAAAAACTGTTTTGAGCAACTTGAGCACCTGCAGAGCTGCCTTCTTAAATTAACTTGTAAAGTCTTTTAAGTTTTTTCCAGACAAAAGATAAAGAAGATCTACATGTTATTAGTCTGTTTTTATTTGCGGTGTTCTCTCAATAAGATTTGTCCACATGGGTAAATACTTGTTGCACAAAATAGTAATTCTATGGCTATACAAGGTTCAAGAACTTCAAATTACTTTTCAAGCTATACATCAATTTATTGTTTCAAAGTACTTGAAGTATTGCATTTCAAGGTAATTTTGTTCCAAAATGCATTAAGCTGTCATATAAAGCTATGCAGCATGATATAATATGAAACTTCAATTGCATTGAAAGTATAAGAATGCAAAATATTGTCTGCATTTTGGCTATTGTTTAGACTGGTTTCCTCCCTATTCTTTGGAGCAGTACACCTGAAAACTGTCTTACTTGGATTAAGAGTATTTAAAAACAACCTAAACCAGATGGCAGTGAAAATGACCGAAAAACAGGAGAAAGCTGTGAACTGCAAGTTTCACCAATAGACTGTATCAATCACAAAGACATTGGCAATTATTCACTTTTTAACAGCCTATGTCCACTTGGCATTTTTTCCAAACAGATTTTAATTAGAACATTACCACATTGGAGACTACACATATTAAGACAGGAGGAGACTCAGCCCATCCGGTGTTCTTGCCTCTCCTGCCAAAAACCAGTCAGAAAAATCTCTTCTCTCCTGATTTGTAGCAACATGGCTCAATTTCTGTTTTTCTCAGAGTTCTTCCTTCAGTTTCAATCTATTTCAACTACTGACTTCTGGGTTTGAGTAAAAATTTAAATGAAGTTTGGCTTAGACCAGCAAGTCAAGTCTTGGCCAGAAGAAAGGTTGCTGGTCTTGACCTTTGCTGGAATACAGCTTCACAGAAATGGAAGTATAGCTTCACAGAATGGTAAATTATCAATATGAGGTGTTTAACAAAAACTGATAGTATTTTAGGGACACTGACAGAGAACGATGACCCTGTTACTCTGAAAGCCTCCAGGTTAGTGACAGAAAGAGAAATCAGAAAGCTTAGGTCAATTAACAATTCAGTTCTAATTTAAACCACATAATAAAATCATTTGTATATATTAAGTTTATCAGCAATGAACATCTTAACGTATTAAGTAATACACAGAAGTAATTTTGCAAATGTATAAATAAAATGCAAAAATACTTTCAAAGGAATGGTTCTCTCAGATCTTTCCCAAGACCGCTGTTTCTAGTCCCCATAATCTCCTGCTTCTGCCAGGACATGATAAAATTAACAAGGTGAACAACTGATTTGAGTTTAGCAATCTGGCCTCTACATGAAAGCTACGTGATTTCTGCTTGAGTGATCTTCTGACTGTGACTAAAGTTAACATGAGTCAGTTGGGCTCCATGTTGTCTTATTTAGTGAGACAAGTGATACCACATGCAGCAATTCTGACTTTTGACACTCAGGATCACTGATTTTTACAATAGTTGTGAAATGCTGTTTGAATTCAGCCAAAAGAATATATTTTTTGCTGTATACATTGCTGTATATTCTGTGTGCATCATTGTGTTTCTCTTTATTATCATTTAAACTTGCTCTGTGCTTTTCTCTGTGCTGCTTTTGAAGTCATCAGAAGAGTTTTACTGCTAATCTCTGGCACTCTAACCCAAATTTCATTGACTGTTTTGAAATGTGTTCTACTGTTTCCTGGGGCAAGGTATGAAAAGGGTCTCCTCAATAATGGTCAAGGTACTCTTGTGTGAAAGCAGTAGTGGTAATACCTGGCTGAATTGTCACATCTTGTATATGAACTGCCAAAAGCAAGATACTACTAGGAAATCTGAAGGAATCAAAATAACTACTGAACTCAGTGTCTATTCTATACACTTTAAAGGATTTGGCTGGAAAACTCAGTGTATACTGAACATGATAGTGGGTATAATCTCATCCACATATATCTTAACTGATTGTAAGTGAATCATGTATATGACAAAAAGATGCATGTTTCTTCAATTCTGTAAGTTGAAATTTGAATTGTATGCGCTGACACAAGACAAGACACATTATTTCTTCATCTTGTCAGAGAAGAGAAACAAATAAATGTTAGGTACAAAACCAATATAAATCATGTTGCCCACACTTGAGGCATCAAGATACAGAATTCTGTGTATATAGAGGTGTGAGATACCAAGTTATGAACTATGGAGCTGGAATTTGCTTTTGGCCAGCAATATATCCGAGGTAATAAACTTCTAAAATATTTGATAATCTGGTGCTTCAATATTTTAAATATATTCATTCTTTTGAGTCAGTCAAAAAGTGACTGTTTTAATACACAAGAAAAAAAAAGACAGTGAGCCTTACTGCTGCCAATAATAAGTAATACAAAACTGGGCCTCAGGGATATTTTACTATTTTTTTTTATTTTTAAGTGGCCTCATAATTCAGGCAATTAAATTAGCTTTGACTCAGGATGATGGATAGAGTGGATTTATTGGCTGCTCTGACTGACAACATAAGTCTCTTTCCATTACTGAGGGATTTTTTTTTTGTTTTAAGGGCAGAATATCTATCAACTTGTGACAGAAGGCTTACTAATGAAATGTGTTGTGTCATCAATGTCAGTAACTGCCTATTAGAATCTCTGAGATGTGTGATCATTTTGACTGTCTTCAAATTAATAACATGCTGTTTGTCAGCTTGATGGACCCTCAATTAGCATAAGAGATTCACTGAATTTTGCTCCTCTTGAGTGATATTAGGATATCTTAATTAAGAAGGAAAATTGGCATTATTAGTGCCAAACACTGTTAAAATCCCATACCTTCAGATTCTCAAAGTCAATTTAGGATTCATGTGTCCTTCATGGCAGAAAATGAATGTTCTAATTGAACTTTGTCCCCTGTAAATCTTATTGTAGACACAGATGAGAAATAGGAAAAAATCTCATCTAGAAGTGCCAAAGTATACATACAATATGGCTGTTAACTTTAAGAAAATCTCCCATTTAGGCTAAATTTATAAATTAGCAACTTGCACATGCTGTGATGATGCCCTATTTGTTTTTTAGAGCAAATTAGAGGAGATGAAATATTCATTAAGGAAGTGGAACAGCTGCAACTGCTGTAAGCACCAAAAATTAATCCCTTAAACTTGTTTATGTTGTATGTCACATACACAAGACCATATTTTCGGATTTTTCTGTTCTAGAGGATGTTTTCATTCCTACCTAACAAGGAGAACATACAATCTTCCCATTACTGATTTAGATGTTTTTGTTATAATGTTTATACATATGAAACAACACCAGCATCTACATCATTTGTGTAGATGACAACTCACAGTGCAGTTAGTTCTTCTTATGTCTGTGAAATGCGTGTTTAGATTATGTTTAAAAATATCTAACAGATGTGGATGCTATTGCCTAGCATGTGGATAGCTCCTTGTTGTAAGATATTTATGCACGTAGTCCCCTATAGAGATCCCCAGCTCCCACCATCACCCCCAAATTGATTGCTCATATAAGCTGCCTAGGCTTAAGCGCAGCTTTTGCTGCTGGGAAGGAGACTGAAAAGTTTAAGTCTTTCTCTGGTATTAGCTACTGAGGAATCGCAGGGTTTGGGACTGTGTTCAAACCTGTCTAGTCTATGGGGTATTTGCTTAAATAAGATCATCTATCAAGTGTCTTGCTTAAAAGTGAAGATATTTTTACATTGAGAGGCAAAGATACTTCAAGTCACAAGCCCCAAAGCAGGAGATATTCTAATTAAGGCATTAATAGGAGATTATATGCTGACATTGCAAAGCAATATAGCTGAACTCTTCAAGGAGATAAGCAAACTTTTAACAATATTGGGCCATAATTACTCCAATAAACACAACTTTAAGTATGGAATTTAAAACTGGCTTTTTGCATTTACAATTAGACCTGCATGATGAATTAGATGAAGGATCTGCTACGATTTGTGTGCAGTTGTTATTTTGACAGACCTTGCGGTTCTTTCTTATCCAAGCAGAAAAGCAATTGGATATCTGTTCTGTAGAGATAACCAGTTATTACAAGCAGATATTCCATAAACGCTCTCTATATTACACACACACAAAAAGTTATTTCTATGGCAATATTTAAGGAAAACCCTGTGAGCAAAATTTATAGAAATATGCCACTTGTCAGAGAAGAGTCATTCTGTTTTAAGAACAGAATACCTAGACATCATTCTGTTCTAGTTTAAATATAATAGTTATATATCTTTGGATATGATTTGAACAAAGGTCAGTTGTTTTGTTTGCTTGTTTAAAACAAAAGGAAAAAAGATACACACAAAACTTCTAAAATAGGTTGGGGTTTTTTTGCCTTTTCTGATGATGTAGGACTGATACAACATAGGGCACTGAAGTCACAAATATGTGCTGCAATGGTTCTTGTGGAAGGAGTACCAAGACAGGATGTGCATAAAGGAGCTAAGAAATGGATGCCATGTCATCCACTTTTGTTGAGCTGCACATCCGTGTCAAGTGTATTTGAATTACTGAATCTCTTTTTTCTAAGCATGTACTTTTTTTCCAAACATGCCCTTCCTGTCTCTAAAAACCTAATTTAAAATTGTTTGTCTTAACTCAAACAGTTAATTCATTCCTAGGTATATTTATACATTTATTACACAATTAACTGAGTTTCCTACAGCATTAACTTTAACAACTTATAAATCACTTCTCAGGAGATCACTTAAAAATTTAATGAAGATGATTGCTGCATGTAAAGGATACTGAACAGCAATTATGCTTTAGAAGAGATGCATGTATTTATGATATGGAAATTCAGCTATGAAACTTGCCTGTTCTCCTGGGTTTAGCAGTAGCTTCTGTTTTAATTTTTGCTTTTATTGAAAATTGACCCTTATATTCACAGAAAAACAAATTTTTTTAAAGTTGTGATGTACGGAAAAGAAAAAATTTAGAAACCAAATTTGAAAAAAAAAACACCAAAACTATTTCATCATGTATATGCATTCTATTGGAGAAAAAAAACAAATTATAGGTAGTTTAAACACATTTTATGGATGTAAATTCTTATGTGTGAAAGCTATAGCATGCAAGATTTTATATTCAAATACATATTACAATGAAACCATGTCATGATAAAGCACAGAATAGAAAAAACATTAATGAAGTCCATTTTCTTGAGGGTCCTCAGGCAGACCCTTAGGCCCAGTTACAAGCTTTTTGCTTAGAAAGGGGAAGGGATTTCTTGCTCAGCCAATGCGACTGGTGTGGTTTACAATGCCCCAGAGGGGCTTATGGAGAAAGGTAGCAGGCACTCATTAGAAAGAGTAATGGAGCTAACACAGCCTTGACTGATGGGGAAGGTGCCTTTATCATAGACTTTCCCTGGCTCTTCCAAACAGCTTTGTTTTGCCCTCCATTCAGGTCAGCTATTAAGCCACAGACTGTGACACCAAATCTGTAAGGATCTGCAGGTCCCCAGAGGACAGTATTTTTCACAGATAATGTTAGCATATTGAAGGTCATTACATGCATCTGAAACTGAGATGACTCATGCAGACTATTTAACAAACCTTCTGGTCTTCCAGTTGTCATCTCTCTCCAGTTCTATTACATTTCAGAAAGAAAAATTAAAGCAAAACTCCATAATGTCCTCTCAGATTCTTTCAAAATATTGAAAATCTTTATCATCTAGCAATTTGAAAAGTAGTTACATATCTATTTACTATACTAACACTCTTAAGTAGCCCACAGAGACTACTCTTTTGTGGAGAGGATACAGCTAACAAACTGAAGCACCAACTGCTAGTTTTCCACAAAAACCAGGTGTTTCCCCACTATTCTGAGAATTTCAGAGTCCCTTGATCTCACTTATAAACTTGCAACTGCTGCTATGCTATAATTTCTCATACATCTGCGGAAACACCAGCAGTATACATTCAAGAGGGCAATATGCTTTCGAAAGATTCCCAGTGGATCCATCACTCTAACTTAGTAGCATTCTAACCTCTCAAAAGGACATGAAAAAGTAATGTGGAATGTCTGCACCTTCATTTTGTAACCTGAGAGTTTGTGTAATATTTTAACAGCAGGTTGCTGGAGCTATTTGCTTACTTGCAGAAGGACAGACAGTTAACCATCACTTTTTCTTCCTCATCTATATCCTCCACATCTTATTTCAGCTGATTTCTCTAAGATAGTCACCAAAAAGTTACATTACAATGATCAGATCCTCTAGCCTTTCCTCAGTTAACATTCACATTCATTTTGACGTGGTCATTTAACAGTCATGTACTGAAATTCAGTGTAAGAAAGATAAATAAATGCATCAAGCATAAATATTTTAGATTCATCTTTCCCAAACTTAACAAAATAATTCTACTCACAACTGGCTTCAGTGGGACTATATATGGAAAGATGTACATTGGCAGCAGATACAGGTTGAGTGTATGTAAAATCTAGATCACTCTTCATTAAGTTGTCATTATGTACCATCATATCTCTAGCAGGTTTTTTAATGGGTGCAGACTAGTTTGTGTAATGTCTGTTGCTGTCTATCAAAGATAATCTGCAATATGTATTTCCCTCAGGTTATTTGAGAATGTTTGGGTCACTCTGCTTATTTTTAATCTCTCATAGTTAATGAAAAATATACAACACAACATCCAAAACCACGTATCAATTACTTTCTTGGTTTTAGAAAAAGACATGTCTGTAGCCATAAAAAAACAAACAAACAAACAAGAAATTATTTTTGCGTATCCTCAGAATTCTGAAAATGACTGAACCACTTCAGAATTGCAATTGTGGTAAGAAATCTCTGAGTTGCATCTAAATGCTAGTGCCCTTTCGTGAATAGGCTGATCACTGCAAGCCTTGAAATTTGTGTCATTCCTCTCTTACTAAAAAATCTGTTAAGTCATTTGGCAGTATCTTGACCTTGCTTCAGAAGAAGCTAGTTAATGTATCAGTTTTACATAAATCCTTCTGGTATTCGAGATCTTAGATAATCTTACCATTGAAAAGTAAACTTGTGTGGTTACCTAGTAACTGCTCTTTACCTAACCTTTAGAATTTTGTGTAACAAAGTAGTCTGTAGTCCCTAGCAATGCTCCACGACTAGCTAGCAATTTTGAAGAAAATGAAAGACAAAAAAAGAAGGTAAATTACACTTCTTAAAAAAAATCTCCTTCCTATGTAGGAAAGAGGTTTAGCAATTTGAGGACTTACTTAATTTCATTCTACATTTTGTATGGTCTATTACTAAATGAAGTGGGAAAAGACAGAACTAATCGATAGTATTAAAAGTTTATGTATTTCATAATCTCTATCACATGTTGCAAGCTAAAAACTGTTAATTTGAAGCACAGAAGAAAACTCACTTGTTTAGTTTTATGTCATGGTGTTTATGTCACTGCACCCTGCATAGAGAAAACTTCAATAAATCACCTTTCCCTAGAACTCCTGGTATGACCAAGTGTGAACTATTATATTGACATGAGAAATAATACTTTCATTACCAGTGCAATGACTACCCTCTGTCTAAAAGAGGTATTTTAGTATCTTTGGCACAAACTCCGTGGTGCTTCATCAAGGAAAACTAACTTATAATTAGTGTTTGACTTAATAACCAGCCAAAACAAATTTCATCATCTGAAAGTATGAAAGTAAAAGCTGTGCTAGTAGCAGAAACATCTTTAGTTACTAATCTTGTTTCTAAGGTCTCTGAACTGGCACCTACTTTTAATTCAACAACCTGTAATTCATGAAAATGAAACACACCAAATTATACCAGTTAGATTTGAAAAGGTTTGTAAGAAAGAGTTCCCTGTGATGCATAGAATTTATTCTCCTGAGTCAAGAAACTTGGTATTTTACATGTTTGAGTGAAAACATGCGCTCTTCTAGGTTAGAAATAAGATGGAAATCTGGTTGCTAGGGTTTTTTTTCTGAAAACAGCCAGAAATTAGCTTCTAACTTGTGCAGTCACTGTGCCACTGTAATTGAAAATAAGCAGTCAACAACAAAAGCTTTCTGCAATCAGATGCCCTTTGAACTTCCATCTCTATTTTTTCCATCACCTGTTTCTGGATTCTTGCTTCTGCTTCCCAGCTGACATAGTGAAACAGCTGTCTGATGATAATTTTGAGAGTAAGACAGAAATAGGGGTGACAAGACTCTTTTCCATATAGTGACTTTACCTGTATCATCAAACTGAGCCAGAAGTTGGTGTGTTCAGAAAACTGAAGTACTATGCTGTACCACTTTCAATAAGGAACCCATGATTTGAATTTGCAACACAAAAATCCTGTATTATACAGGATGACTGGAAACTCCAATGAAAAGACAATCCAGAGAAGAGTTATAAGGGATGTCTTAGATGGAGAAATTGGAAATCCTATAGTGAAAGGGTAAATTTCACAATCAAGCTTTTTCTTACAGTTTTTCAGCCCTAAACTAGCTGGACAAGGAAATAAACAATATTGAAAGGAAAAATTGTTTTCCAGATGCTATCACTGTGTTGATTTTTCTGAGTCACCACTAAAACCATGTTTAACTGTTGTGGTTGAAGCCCAGCAGGCAACACAGAACCACACAGCTGCTAGCTCATTCTTTCCACCTTCCTCCCCTGCTCCCAAAGGGATGGGGAGGAGAACTGAAAGAATGTAACTCCCACAGGTTGAGATCAGAACAGCCCAGTAACTAAAGTATAACACAAACCACTGCTGCTACCACCAATGATAATAATGACAAGAGAAATAACAAGGGAAGAGAATACAACTGCTCACCACCTGCCCATCGATACCCAGCCAACCTGAGCAGCAAACCAGCCCTTCTGGGTAACTGTGCCCAGCTTTTATACTGGGCATGACATGCTGTGTTATGGAATACCTCTTTGGCTAGTCTGGGCCAGGTGTCCTGTCTCTGCTTCCTCCTGGCTTCCCCTCCTCCCTGGCAGAGCATGAGACTCACGAAGTCCTTGTTCAGAGTAAAAATTACTGAGCAGCAACTAAAACCATCAGTGTTATCAGCGCTGTTCTGAGGCTGCAAGCCAAAAACGCAGCACTGCACCAGCTACTAAGAAGGAGAAAAATGACTGCTACTGCTGAGCCCAGGACATTAACCTACACAATGAAAATGACATAATGAAAAACATTAACAACTCCTTGCCAAAATAAACCTGAGATGTATCCTAAACTGTATATGAACACCTAATAACCATTAAATTACAAGTTTAAATTATACAAAACTTTAGTCTATTTCACATAATGTCAAAAATATGCTTCTAAAAATATTTTCCAAATTCTAAAATCAATTCCTTTGCAGATTTGCATACAAGCATTAAAATGATTTTAGCAGTGGACTTGATAGAAAATTTGGGAAGAACATCCCAAATGCATTGTAATTCTATAATGATCCCTGTCAACCTTATAAATTATGAAGTTTATTGAAGGATATGTATGGCTCTACCTGACAGGTTTACCTTATTATAATGATCTTAAAGTCACACTGTGATCTCTCTGCACAGTTATCAATTTATGATAAATTTCTCTTTGACTTTCTTTTATTTCTTTCTACTTATCTTTCTCCTTATTAAAGTACTGCCTCATGTTTCTTATGCATTTAGGGAGTTAATTTTTACTGTTTCCAATTATTTTCCAGCAAAATGCTGTACTTGAAGTAATGTACATAATCACAATGCTCATTTATTTTAAAGAATATTACTAGTGCAACTGAACTTTTGAACTCAGATGTTGATTATCTTGCAATTCTTTACTGAGGTAATCTGGCTTTATAAAAAGCTACCAGAAGCATTTGAATAGTAAAGAATTCCTATAATACTCTGACCAGTGAGTTTTAAGATTAAAAATCTGCATGAAAAACCAAGATATCAGACCCATATCTTAGGAAGCAATGTGTTATATGCCATTTTCTTCCTTTTCTACTCTACCAATCCTTTTCAGTTCTTTTCATACTGCTTTTCTGACAGACAGCTTGCTTCTCATTTCTATGCTTGCCCACTCAGAATGACACTTTTTGGTAAAATGGCAATTTAAACTCCATTATTATTCTGCATTAAACTGCTGCAGAATGCCAGTCAGGCATTATGATTTTTTTCCCCATCCAGCTGTGCTGAACTATAAGTACATATGAAGTAATTGACCTTGTTGTTCACTGAATTGTGCAATGCTTTTCTACCTACTGTTCTGTGCCACTCACTTGACTTCATGCATCTTCACAAGTCATGACCTTTATGATGGAAACTAGTCTCCAACATAGACAAAAACAGCCTTTACAGAAGTAAAACGTTAACCATGATCAGTACAAAATTTAGGCAACAGGGAGGCCAAGCAAACCTGCAGTACTAAGATTAGAGGTTCTAGATGAGACCTTTCCAACAAGAGGGAAGAAAATAAGAATTGCTTTTACAAAAATAAACACTCAAAAAGCTCCAGTGGAAAGTTAATCCTTTCTATTCTACCAGAAATATATGATTTTTTTTTCTTTTGCATGTGGGAAAACTAGTCTTATTGAATGTACTGCTCAGAAAATTAAACAAAAATAATAATAGTAATAATGGTAATAATGGTAATAATAATGGTGGCAATAATAATAATAATAATAGTAATAATAAAGCTGTAGAAGCAGTCCTATAAATTCTATAGAATTGCCACAGGATTTAAGCTAGCCATAGAGAACTGTTAATACCTTTCCATAGTAGAAACTGTGAAAAATATAAATCACAGTTTATTAAATAAAGCCAATCGCCAACATGCAATTTATTTCAGTTCTGACAGAGGCAACAAT
Organism: Melopsittacus undulatus; assembly: GCF_012275295.1. Classification (NCBI taxonomy): domain Eukaryota; kingdom Metazoa; phylum Chordata; class Aves; order Psittaciformes; family Psittaculidae; genus Melopsittacus; species Melopsittacus undulatus. The sequence goes on from NC_047531.1 coordinate 72,259,679, forward strand.
TCTAGGAGCTGCAAAGGAAACATGTATCTGTTCCTCTTTAATTTCCTGACTGCTATAATTTGACACCAGATATCAGCAAACAATGTTTCTGAAGATACAAGTGCAATTTTCAAAATATATTTGAGACAAGCTTTGTATTGGGTGTATCTCTACAGTAGAGCAGCTGTGGGAGAGGAGTGAGAAAAATTTAAACATTAAAGTGAGAGAAGAAGCAGGAGCTGGAGGAGATGCTTGAGGCACAGGAGTAAATTCACCTACAGCCCACCATGCCAGAGCAGTTGGATGACAACAAACTTGGAGAAATGGCTGATACACCAGGAGGTTATGCTGCCATCCGGGAGGACCTTAACTGGCTGGAGAAATGGCTGACAGGAGCCTCATTAAGTTCAACAACGGGAGGCACTAAGTTCTGTACTTGAAGAAAAGCAACCCCATGCACTACTATATGCTGGGGGCTGACTGGCTGGAAAGGAGTTTGATAGAAAGGGACCTGAGGGTATTGTTGGGTACCAAGTTGAACACAAGCCATTAATGTTCTCTCATGTCAAAGAAGGCTAATGATATCCCAGGCTGCATGAGGCAAAGTATTACCGGCAGGTTAAGGGAGGTTATCCTTCTTTAAGGTGAGGCCATACCTGAAGTATTGTGTCTAGTTTTGAAATAAAACAACTGGAATTAGGATAGGGTAGGATAAGGTAGGGTGGGACAGGGTAGGATAGGGTAGGATTGGATAGAACAGGGTAGGGTAGGGTAGAATAGGACAGAAATAATAAACTTAATTTTATTCAATTTGATTCTATTAGGGTATGTACTAATCTAGATGAAAGCCTGTATAAATGCAATGGATCCCTGTATTTCTTATGCTAAGAAATGTCTTCAACTAAAAGAAGACCAATTTTGAATGGTTCCTTAGTATTATTAACACAAGTTTATTTGATCATCATATACCAGACTGACAAAGAGTTAATAAAGCATTTTATTTTATCATAGAATTAAAAAAAAAAAACAAAAAACAAATAAAAAACAACCATGAACTAAGAAACTAAGTGTTCCCTCGTGTTTTATTTCTTGAAATGGCCCAATATAAACTTAATCTTAACTTTGCTTTGGCTTGCTAGCACATGCTATTGATTTTCAAGAAATGAAGGAATGTGGTCTCAAAACCAAAGCAGGAAGCCTAGAAAAGGCTGATGATGATGGTTCTGACTAACCACCAAATCCTTATGCTGTTATCTTTTCTTCTTAATTTAATACAAGTAGGATTGCTTACCTCAAAGAATGTGTCATGTGCTTAGCTTAATGTTAATAAAGTGCTTAGAGACTCAGAAAAGTTCTATTTAGATGCCAAATATTAATATAAATAGCATCTTTCATTTTACACAGAACATTCTTTTCAAAACTCCTTTCTTGATAGTACACTGGCATATCCAATTTCTAGACTAATGCTATATGGAATTTGTAAGCGTTCCACAGAAAAAAAACCCCGCAACCTATTATTATTTTTCTATCAAAATATATCACACATTTTTACAATAATTTTGACAGGACTCAGAGGGTTACATACATAATATAGCTGACCATCTCCCTTTTATCATTTACCACATGGCAGATTTATCTACTCTGAATAAACAAATCTGACGTTCCCAAAGAATGCAGTCATGAAAATAAATGAGGCTGATATGAGCTGCTGCATAGAATAATAATGTGGCTTTAGAATGATCCTAATCTTTAAAACCAAGGTAGTAATTGAAAAAAAAGTAATGGCATCTCAACAAAAGCTGCACTCATTTAAAATGATGGCACTGAAACTGCCTGGTAGTAATAGTCACAAGATGTCCATGATGTTTATGTATGTGAAGTACATGGCTTCACAGAATCAAGGGCTTCCTAATGCCCTCTATATAATATTTTTCTTGCAAGGCTTTAAAAACTAATAAAGCCTTATGCTTTAAACATGTTGATAGGAAAAGCATCAAGAATACTGTTCAGATTCCGAGGTTATCTGTTTTACTAGGATCTGAAAGCCTCAATAACATTTTAGTCTGGGTTTCTGAATGGTGTTCTAGTAAAAAAATTCTGTGGAAAGGATAATAACATTTTACAATTAATTATATTTAAGAAAACTTTTGTTTCAGCCTTGGCTGCCCTTCCTGAAAACTTTACAAAATCCCTTTAGATAATCCTGTCTCCAGGAAGAATTCAGTAAGTTCTATTTTCAGTATGCTTTCCAATTAATTTTCTAGGAATTATTCTGTTGTAGAAACATCTTGTCTTTTCTTTGTGTCAGTGTAGATGTCTACATTTGTACTTGAGTTTTTTCATGCATACATAGAGTATTCAGAATGGAAGAAAGCCTTTAGGCAATAGTGTGAGTACCTCACTCTAGCATGGAACTAAAGTAGGGCCCATTAGACCTCTCCTAGATTCCTTTGCACTTAGATCATGGAAGTCAGGCTCAAAAATGTGTATATGCATGTGCCAGGGTGTACAGAGAGCAGGGAGCAGATGTAGGCACATCTCATTTACGATAGGAGCAATTGTTTTTTAATATATATATCTATATATATAGATATACAGATATCCCCCTTCCAGCACTTACTAAGCCCGAATATTAACAGTCCACATGAAGTTAAGATTAAAACCCTAAGTCTGCTTGAGGAAGTAAAGACATTATAAATGACAACTGTATTAATGGGTGATTATGTTCATTCTCAGAACATATCATTGTACTTGCCAGGAATCCTTCCTGAAGACACAGAATTAATGGAATGAGAAAAACAGAAACACTAAACTATAGGTAAATAAAGCAGATTCCCACATATGAGAATATCTAACTATGAATGCAGTGGAGTTAGACAACAGTCTCAGGGATAATAAAAGAAGTACTTTATAGGATAATCATGATTTCCAAATAAAACCTTTGGCTTTTTTCTTCCCCGAAAACCCTTCTTGGTCATACTCATTTCAAAATTCTAAGGAGGATTTAATGACAACAAGGGTTATCTTCCTACATAGTACACTTCTGCAAAATATGTTTCATCTGCTTGCAAAAAAGACATGGATTCTGCTAATAAGCAGTAAGATAACACTTTTTCAGCACTTCAAAACGTCCTTCAACAGCATTGCAATTGAACAATGAAGTTCACAGCTGTTTCCTAAAAGACATAAGGCAGAGTAACTGCTGAATTACTCCTGAAAGACAGTTCATTCTGTCTGCTCAGAGAGGAGGAATACAAAGACTTGAAACAGAAGTTGAAGTACTACTGTAAGAAATATTTCCTCTATAAATCACCTCTCTACTCACAGATGCACTGAAACCTTTCTCCTATTCATCTCTACACTTTCGAAGCATGAAATTGCACCAGAAATTTTTAACAAGTTTGAAGCAGAGGGTGTTTTTTTCCCAGCACAAATATATCACCTTCATTAGTAAATATTGTCTAGTGTTCTCAAACTCCTGCATTATCCAATGTACTAGCTAGCATGACTTCTGTTGAGTCAGCCTGGATGCTACCTCTGTTGCATTTGCCTGCAAATATCAATTTTTCATCAGTATACACTATATACATTTTCCTGCAGAAAAGACAAGCTTCTGGGTACTCAAGTCTCTCTTCAGTCATTACCCTACAGCCCCATAATACACTGTTGGCATTTTAATAAAAAGGTCGCAAGCTTCCAGTGGAGTTTGCAAGGTCTCAGAACTGGGATTTGACAGGCTTGTTCTGTCAAATTTTACTGAACTGCCTGATTTAGCAGTAAATGCCATTTGGTTTTTCGTAATCAGGCAGGTGGCTGTGGTTAATTTCTTTTTATGTTTTTTATCTTAGTATGGCAGTACCAGAATAGGTTTATGACTAACATAATGATGCTGTATTGAGTAATAGGCCTGGTATCACAGCTGAGACCCTGGGAAGTGGAGACACAGCGCATGGTGCAGAGGTGCATAGGCATATGTCGTGGTTTAAACCAAGTCCCCCAACTCCCGGAGAGTTAGGAAGGAGAATCCAAAGAATGTAGCCCCCACGGATTGAGATAAGAACGGTTTAATTGCTAAGGCATAACACAAAACCCCTACTGCCATTTACTACTAAAGAATACAACACCCCACCAGCCACTGACCCATAACTCACTCCACCCTGCCTGGCCGAGCACCGCGTGCTCCCTCCTCCATTTTCCTCTCCAGAGCTCTCCCCCTCCAGCCCTCTCTTTCCCAATATGCATCCTGGGCATCACGTGCTATGGTATGGAATACCTCTTTGGCTAGCCTGGGTCAGGTGTCCTGTCTCTCCTTCCTCCCAGACTCCCCTCCTCCACCTGGCTGGAAAAAAAACCTTGAACAAAAACACCCTCGAAACATGCTCAAACCATGACAGCATAATAATAACATGGGATAATAAGATATGAAGCATTGAAGTCATCATATCTGTAAATATTTCACCCATGGTCAGTTAATGACATGCAAATCTTAAGCTTGACAAAACTGATGTGAGGAATAATAAGAATAATGAAATAGATACTGACATATGTAGAAGGCGCTATACGTGGTAAGTTCAGATGTAAAGTGGAGCTGCAGTCCAGGGAAAAAAAAAAGCAAAGATATAAAAATATGCTAGAAAATGAGTGAGAAAGAAAACATAATGAAGTAAGTAAAGACTTCCAAGTGCTGACAACTCACCATAACACCACTGTCCAGAGTCATTGAAATCAGACTATTGACCTTGGTACTCAGAAGAACAGGGGATAGGTGAATTACTATGAAAAGGGACAGAAACCAAATATGTGTATAACAATTACTATTATTAAGAGTTTTTCTCTATACAAGCATATTCTTTCTTTTTCTGAAATAATCAGATATGGACTTATAATAATTCTTGGATTAGGCTATAAAGACCTGAATTCTACTAACACTCTGTTTTTGACTTTCACATAATGTGGGCTTTCTCTTTGCCCATAAACTAACATAACAGTCATGATATACTTTCTGCTTACAGAATCTGCCACCTTAGTGCCAATCTTGAAGACAGGTGAACCTTTTAGTTCTTCATGACGATAGCCTCCTAGGTAAGGATTTATGGCAAAATAGCAACAAGTCAGAAGCAAGCAAACACAAATCTATCCCATCAGTGAGAAACAAAGAGCAGTGGATACATAAAAAAGCTAAGAATAAATATTTCTATTTAAGCTAAACTCATGTTAGCAGACTATTTCTCTGATAAGATAATTCCAAAAGAAGAGAAAAAAACATGTCAAAGTTCTTACAAAAGGTTCACACTCCAGCCATAGAAACAAATCTGTGAAAACTGAGCAGTCCTGTACATGTCATGTCTTGCAGCCATGGGTACTGAGTCTCTCTCAAATGGCACCTGATAGCTAGACTTAAGCAACTAAAGGCTAGCTTTACTGGACGAAGTGTCATTGCTTTCAGCAAAACAGCTTCCAAGAAGCTACCTTTAGGTGCAACTGCCATGACACAGGATCTTCGAGAGACCTACATGCTTCTGTAAAAACTGCTGGAAATGGGAAGCATGACTCAAAGAAAACTGAAACAGCATTTGAGACTGTTTTAGAGCAAGAGGATTCAGTTAAGCAACTGAATCCTGTCCTGAGCGAGTGCACTGCAGTGTAAGCTGAATAGTTGTCTCGCACCTACTGCTCATATCTAGATATTTATATATAAGTATCTTATTCTTGAACAGAACTTCACTAAGGAAAAAAATATTTGTTTCAAATTTTTTTTGTTATCTAAGCTTGAACTTCTGTTATGTGTAGATTCATTAATTTATCTTCTGATTCCTACCCAAACCTATGCTCTTACATAGCATAGAAATTCACATTAAAAAGATTGATATGAAGAAACATTAAAATATACATGAAAAAGAACCTCAATGAGATAACTTTATTTTAAGAGCATTTCTACAGGTTACATTTAAAGCAGTCTAGCACAGGGGATAAAGCAATAGTCCAAACAGCCAAACTGAAGACATTTACAACAGAATCATTAAAATAACTCCCAAAACAAACTTTAGAAAAACAGCCATTTATTGGATTAAAACATCCCTCTATACGAAAATCTTCTGCTGTACAAATCTTTGCTATAAAATCATCCACTGGAGAAAAACCTGTGCTGTAGAAATCAGGATAGGGATGAGAAATAATTGTATGGAATGTGTAAGCACATTTTGGAGAACATTTTCATGGTTTTTAAAGCTTCTACAGTCAGTTCAGCACAGTTTCAAATACATAAAATATGTTTTATGATCACCAGTGTTCTGAAGCAGCATTTTCCTGGCTCAAACAGAAGGAGGATCAGAGCAATTCTGGTTGTGAGAGACTCAACAATTTATTTGCCCTACGCAACGATGCATTCCTTCATCTACTTACTTAGTTACAAAATCCTAATAGAGCTATTGAAATATTTTAGAACCTACATTATAGGGCATAATAAATATAATTGTGATGCTTTTCCTGGTGCTACAGAAATTAGTATATTTCCAGAAGGACACTTTGAAATATTCATTCTCCCCAAAGACTAGTCGAAAACAAGTTAGAAGCCTTTAAGAAAAAGGTTTCAGCTTTATCTTATGAATTCTGAAGGAGTTTCTGAAGGCTAACTCAAGTACAAAGGTTAAAAAAAAGAAGGCGAAAATTATACATGAAGAAGAAGAAACAAAGAGCAGCATGCTCCAAGCAAAACACATAAGCAGCATATGAATGCTATAGTCCCATCTGATTCAGCGTGTTAGTGTGATGTAGAATCATAATTTTGGAGGTTTATGTTTTTCTTTAACTTTAAGGAGAATGTGATGGTGCACAATAAAATGTGCTGAATTTGTGTTTATGGTCTGGTTGTTAACTCCAGAAGCACTAACTGTTGATGACAGACTTGCCTAGAGAACTACCAATGTTTAGCATGCTGTTTTCTTAGGATTTTTCTCTATATGCATATATGAAAGGTGTAAGTTTTCAACATACTGTAAAGAGCTCAAATCTGTATTTATATTGGATATGTTCTGAAAAACATCACGGAAATGTGATATAAACAACATGATTGTCTAACACAGATTTGCACATATTTCCTGGAGGGAGAAACACATAATACCCATGTGCCCATAATCCCCTCAAAACAAAAGATTACAAAGGCAATAATGGCCTTTCTATGGTGATTACCAATAGAAACCAGTCCTTGGATGCCTCCTTCCTGCGTTTCAAACGGTAATGTATCCTTGCTCTCTAGACATCTCTCTATCCCACATGAGAAGACATGCAGTTACATTGGACCAGAAAACTAAATATGAATCCCAACTTAAATAAGACTCATTGCACCATCACTAGGACCATTAAAATTACCCAAAAATAAGATCTTCATGAAATATACTCTCAGTTTTTCTTCCTGGCAGGAAAGTAGCATGGGCTCCAGGTCAAGCATTAACATTTCAGAAAATATTAAAAAAAAAATGTACTGAAGAAAAATATGCAATATGCAAGACGATATCATGTTGCTGTTTTACATTAAATATCATCAAACCATCCACAGATATAAAAACACAGTCAGACACTTTTGCCCTCACTTTGCCTCAGCTGGATACATCTCAGCTTACAATGTAACAGTGAAAACAGCATCATATAATTTAATATGTTAAGAATATTGAAGTGTTTTAAATGTACCTTTTCCAGAAGCTTTATGTTACTAAGAGATGTGTATTTAATTCAGTTCTCTTGCTCTGGTCTGAAATTTTTAAAGAGAACTGTCATAGTTTAAGCCCAGCAAGCAATCCAGAACCATGCAGTCGCTCGATCATTCCCTCCCCCCACACACACACACACACACTTTCCTTCCCCTGCTCCCAATGGGATGAGGAGGAGAATTGAAAGAATGTAACTCCCACGGATTGAGATAAGAACAGTCCAGTAACTAAGGTATAACACAGATCACTGCTGCTACCACCAATAATTAAAATGGTAAGGGAAATAACAAGGGAAGAGAATACAACTGCTCACCACCCACCGACCGATACCCAGCCCAGCTCGAGCAGTGATCTAGCCCTTCCAGGTCACTCCCCCCAGTTTCTATACTGGGCATGATGTGTTGTGCTATGGAATACCTCTTTGGTTGGTTTGGGTCAGGTGTCCTGTCTTTGCTTCCTCCCGGCTTCCCCTCCACCCTGGCAGAGCATGAGACTCACAAAGTCCTTGGTCAGAGTAAACATTACTTAGCAAGAATTAAAAATATTGGTGTTAGCACTACTCCCAGGCTGAAAGTCAAAAAAGCAGTGCTGCACCAGCAACTAAGAAGGAGAAAAATGACGGCTACTGCTGAACGCAGGACAGTAACTCTGCTCAAATTCTGCTTTTACTGTGTCACTAATAGAAGAGATCAAAACAGAAACTATTAAAAGGACTCGGAGTAGGATTCTACACTGGAAAAATAGTGAAGGCATACAGCAGCATCAGATTTCTTGCTTTCAACTGTCAAAATATTTCAGCTGAGGAAAAATAATGTAACAAAAATTGATTTTAGTCCTGTCATCCTTCATTATGGTAAATAAAACAGCAGACAGCAATACTCTTGTATTAAAAACCTAGAAATCCAGAACTTATTCCAAACTCCTGTGTTAAACCAGCAAAGTCCTATACTAGGCTCATAATCATAATTAAATTATAATTAATATGCTTTACATCACTGAAGAGTTACACCCAGTTCCTTAACATTCTAGTTTCCAATGGAAGATACTATTCTAAGTATTGATACCACATACAGTTTCTTCACTAAGGAAAAGATAAGCAAACAGGGATGGCCTATTCTCTCTCCAAAACCATAGCAATTCTGACTAGAACAGTCAGATTACCTTAGCTTCTAGAACAGACCTCTAGCAGTGAGATAAGACATGACTGTTAAAGTACCTTTAGCTGATTGTCAAGCTTCTAATGATCTCCATTAGTCTGAAGATAAAAAAAGCTAAAAGGATTTTCTACCTCCAAGATTGTTTGCTATGCTCAAAAATTGATGTTTGCTCCCCTTTAATCAAGACAATGTTGAAATCATTGCATTAAAAAAATGTTTGAGATAAAATATAATTTGGATATGCCTACTTGCCTCATTTACATGTTTCCAATTAAAGATAAATATTTCTATGTACTCAAAATGTTCTGTTCCAGATTTACAGCAATCTGTATCACAAAGTACAGTTTAGGAAAGCTGCAGTTTTATCAATTTCTTTTCACATTTTTTTCAGTGAATTTTCTATCCAGATGAACTTCCATTTTATTTATAGAAGTTTCTTCTTATTAGGTAAGCATTTTAGCTAGAATACTCATTTTAGCTGGATATTCATTTCAGTGGATAAAATATCCACTTAAAAATTAAAACCTCAGGATGTTAGAAATAATCTTTTGTTACCAGTAAATATTAATTTAATAATAATTATTTAATTATTGTTTAGTTGGTTTTAATTTATTATATGTAGTAGTTGACAGTCTGGAAATCATTAATCTAATTACAGTTCCAGTAGTTTCCTCCCTGTGTCAGTACATTTAGACATTATCAGATACCATGAATCAGATTTTGCTTTTTGGTATTTTGTCTTGGCCCTAAATGTGAGCAATCTTTTTGACTACTGATCATAAGTTTCTGAAAAATTTCAGCATTTCAAAGCTTTCAATATCTTCTGTGGAATACACATGAAAAAAACATTTTTTAAATGGATGAAATCAAGGCAATAATGAAAATTCAGTTAATGTGTCATATTTTACATTGTTGTTGGTATAATAAAATAGTGTAAAAACAAACTTAAATATAAACTCTTTTCATTTAACAATTTTATTTCTGGCCTTTATCTTATATCTACAAATATATGTTTATCTATATTACATAATATATAACAATATTTTATTTTATTAGTGACCCCACCAAAATCAATTTTATTTCTGGCCAAAAATCTGACTGTGGCAAAACATTTCAACAAAACTTTTCCAATCAACTCTAATCCAGTAACAGTGTATCCCTGCCAATAACAGTGTGTCCCTGAAAGTAAACTAACATACACTAGATAGATGGTCTGTATTTGAAATGACTGATTTTCCATTTCACTTCAATTTGGGTTCAAGGCTTTCTGGCAAAATAAAGAAAATAGGCTCAAAGTGTGAAAGCATATAGAAGCAGAGATTAAATTCTCTACTGGCTTGCAGAAAGTAGACCCACATCTCCTTTCTGCCAGCTGAATTCTGCCAGCCAATTCTTCCAGCCTCCAGATAAAAGCTATCACTGCCTTCGCCCTATGTGTCTCAGTTCAAAAAACTGGTGGGTGGTGGCTAAAAAGATGTTATTATTTCCTGAAACAATAATATTAATTAGCGTGGTGATGAGAAAATTGTATATGACCTTATTTCTAAGCTTACCAACTTTTTCCTTATCCGTATTTGTCAGCCAAGTTCAGCAACTTACTTATAAAAGAGGCATTAACTAAATTATGCACTTCAGAAGTCGTTTTGTTACTTCAGTGAATAAAATAGCATTAACCTACTTTATAAAATAAAATTTATACAAAAGAGTAAATCAAAATGACCTAGGGGGTTATTTGAGTAAAAGTGTACTTTATTATGAATATTTCATAATGTGATACATAAATCATTGTAGAAAAGCCTGTACTGCAAGTTAACTCAGGGGATGTTGGAAAGGTTAAAGCCTAGATAAGTAATAAATGAGGGAAGGTAAAAAAAGGTCTTGGTAAGATAAGGTATGGTAACATGACAGATTTTTCATAGAATAGATTTATTAATAATGTGAAGCAAAATTTTGCTAAGGACCTTATTCATTAAAGGGGAAAAATGGACTCATACTGTCATTACCCCCTGTTTCTACAGTTAACGTTATGACAGATTTTTCTTAGTCCAAAGTTTCGCTATGTGTCTACAACTGAAAAGTAACCTTTATTTATTTCTTCTCTTTCTTCCAGTGTTCCATCCCCTTGGCTTTCCAACCCTTGCCAGGAAAAAAAAAAAGTCAAGTTTTCAGTAGTGTTTTGAAAAAAAATACACATTCTGCAGTGTTCATATTTTCCAAGTTCATGTTATTGAACAAAGTTGGGGTTTTTCTAATAAATTAGAGCTCATAAGAGGAATGAACATTTGTCAAGATGCTATCACCTCAAAGTTGAGGGAAGAAAATTTTTATGATTTTGAAAAGTTCAGAATAATACAACATGTTTTGCTGTAAAAAACAACTATGGATAATGCTTGCAAAAATATTCTCAAAAAGCATCTCAAATAGCTGTGTTAAATTATTCTTTACACTACATTTCTTGAACTAAGAAGCATTTTAAAATCATTCAATATCAGCGATTTACACCACTGAAGCTTAAGAAGCTTATTTAAGTATGATGGTAGATTCCAATATATCGCTGGCTATTAGAAAAAATATAAAACCATGGAAATGTATGCAAATTAAACTTCACTTATGCAGCTCTGAGAAAAAGCATAATCTTAGTTTATACTTATTTTATAAACATCCACATAAAAGAATATTCTAAAATATATTTTATTCTCACTTCTACTCTTATACATATGGAACTGTAAAACTCCCAAATTCAGTGTATGACCAGATGTTAATATTGCCAAAACACTATTTAAAAAAATATAAAGAGTGTTATAAAGAATATGAATGGAAAAAAAAAAATAACCAAGAAGCTACTAATTCAGTCCAGAGACCTCAATAACATGTCTGATCATGATAACTAAAACAGGGTTTGTAATGGTACATATTGGAAAGATTCTCTGAGTAGCTTTGCTGGGCAATTCAGTGTGCACGTATAAATATGGAGCACAAAGCAGCAGCACTTTTCAGATTACATCACACTTAGAACTTTCGTTCATGTTGGAGACAAGTATGACTGGATGAGAGCAGCAGCTGTATGCTGTATGGGCCTGAGAGGCTGACAGAGAGCCCTCAGTCTTTTCTTGACTGCTGAGCAATATGGTAGAGAATAGAGAAACAGAGGTGAAATACTTTAATTATTGACAGCAGAATAACCAGGATCTAGCTCTACATAAAACAACAAAGCAAAAAGAAATGTCGAGCCTCTTCTCACAAGGCTGACATGGGATTTAACTTTGTTGAAGTCATTTATTTTACTGAAACTCTTGAGTACTCAGCATGTCAAAGGAATGCACAACTTGGAGAAAGAGAAAAGGATGGCTTTTAACTTACTTTTTGCAGGTCAGTTATTATACATTGTCATGCTTATTTTTAAAAGCAAACAAATAACAATCCCATATACTTACAAAAATAAACATAGATACAACACAGTGCTTTCTGATGCTCCGAATGTGATCCTTTTTAGAACAGCCATAGTAGGATCACACATTTTCTACAGAAAAAATAAACTATAACTGTTTACTTCTGACCAAACACAAGTGAAAATATTGGATTTACATCAGAGTACTCCCTTAAAACAAACAAACAAACAAGCAAAAAACCTCCTTAGTACCTCTGGTTTCAGCTGAAGATGAACTTATCCATTTTGGAAAGAAATCTGAGGTACAGGTTAAGCAAAATTTGGCCACAATAAAGACAAGATTGGGGATGGACTTCTAGTTTCAGAAAAGAAGTTCAAATATCGTATTTATTTCAACCATAGTGAGGAAAATATCCTAGTGAGGAAAATTATTGGGAAAATGCTATGTTCAGTAACCATCCTTTCAAGAGATTCATTGATCTTTGCTGGACATCTCTGTATTGCAGAGTTCACTCCCATATCTTTAGGATCAAATAAATTTTACTTGCAGGATCTGTTTGAGAGTTTAAGATTGATCTTTTAGCCACACTCATAACTTCTCCCCATTGATATATGACACAGTCCAAGCAGCTGCAATCCATGAAATGTGTCATTCAGCTACAGACACACTTCAAGATCTTACTCAGTTATTTTGTTCCCTGGTCTGACTGACCTCACTTTACCTTACTCCAGCCTCCCATCTGTTTGTTACCATCTAGAAACTGCCCTTCTTCCCTTTGTTCCTGGCTCACCACTGTCAAAGCCAATTCAAATTCTTTTCTGTACCATTAAAATACTTAGCTGTCCATATCAAGATTTTTTCCTGTATTGTCAGTACTATGAATTCATACAATTATTTTCCTAGGTAAAAAATAAAAACTGACTCATGACTGAAGCAAACTATTTCATACTGTAGAATATAAATTTAACATAAAGATCTAGTTCAAAGGAAATCTGCTATTCCTCAATCATCTAGCAGCTAACAAAAAAAATAATTTTATACCTTCTTGCAGAAATCCCTTTATCACTAATAAACTATGGTGAGTTGGCAGAAAGGTTTAGCAATTTGTTCTGATTCAAAGAGTTTCCTGTAAATTTCAAAATTTTATTAACTGGTTTTGGTTCATTTGCATTTTGGGGCTACAAGCCTCCACTCTTTCAGCAAGCTCAGGTCCATGTAATTCAAGTACTGAGAGATATTCAGATTCAGACACTTGTGGAGGCAAAGAGTCAAATCTTTTTACTCAAATAGTGTCCTAATTAATATAGTAATGTCTTTTTTCTGTTTTCTACCTCACGTAAATCTCCTCTGGCTCAAAAGATATTAATTTTATGTCCTGCTATGTAGGCCATGTGCTTCAGGTTGTGAAGAACTTTGTTTGTACTCCTGCTTTGAACAGAGTGCACAAGGATCGTGTGGCTTTCCAGCTCTTACTGCATGCCCCATACAGCAGGTGAATGTTTACTCTCATCTGGTCCACAAATATCACCTTAGTGATATTTTTGTAGGAAGCAGACATGTGAAAGATATAATTCTTCCTCATTTTTTTTTCTTCAGACACTTCTAGAGACCTTCTCCTACCTTGAAGAAAGAGATCCAAGTGGTGCTTTATGAAATAGCAAGTATAGTCAGAAAGTGTCCCTTAATTTGTTTGAATTTTAGGTTTCATGTGTATATTCCAGCAAGCCATGTTTGCTTCACTATAAATGCATGCAAATTAATGCATGAAGAAGCTCTCAAAGGTTTGGCAGTTCATTTAAGAATCCGTTCCACAAGCATTTACCAGTGGAAAATTTTATGTCCATCTAATGATCTGGGTTATAAAAATGTGTTCATTAGCATTCATCTTAGGCGATCAGAAATATTACGAAGTTATCTGCTGTTAAAAAAGGCAGGTTGAAGCCTTTGCAAATTCAGCCTTTTTCCAAAAGATGTTTATATTCATCAGTGCAGACATGCTGAACAGTTAGGCTAGCATATACATTTGCTAATCCAGCTTGATAATGCCAACATTATTTAGGTTACTCAAGTCATTAGGTACACTAAACAGGAACTGCAAATGCATGAGGTTTTTTCTACCCTGATTAATATTCTTAGTACTTAATCCTTGCAGTTTAAGAGATACTGCTTGTTTTCCTTTTCAGTGATAAAAAATACTTAATTTAACATTTCCATACTTAAAATTCAGCATATTACAAGCAATATGAGGCATTCCATTATCTGTGCATTTTAACTCCCTTTTTATAATGCAAATTCTGTTGTTAAGACCTTAGAGCTCTCTTGTATCAGCAGCTCCTGTCAGGAATATAAACCTGTAACTGTGTTAAAATTGTTCAGTACAAGTGGTAAAACTCACAAATTGTGGGGTACACTTAAAAGTTTTCGAACACTCGAGGGGGAAACAACTAGGGGGAGGAACACCCACCAGTTCTCAATAATCACTGATGAAGAAATAAGCAAGCAGTCATAAACCACAAAATCAGAAAATTAAAAAAAATCTAAGAAATAAAATAAGTGGACGAGAACTGATAAACAGCTTCACAGAATCACAGAATCCCAAGGGTTGGAAGGGACATCAAAAGATCATCTAGTCCAACCCCCCTGCAAGAGCAGGGAAACCTAAAGTACATCACACAGGAACTTGTCCAGGCAGGCCTTGAGTATCTCCAAGGTAGGAGACTCCACAACCTCCCTGGGCAACCTGTTCCAGTGCTCTGTCACTCTTACAGTAAAGAAGTTCTTCCTGATGTTAACGTGGAACCTCCTATGCTCCAGTTTACACCCATTGCCCCTTGTCCTACCACTGGATATCACTGAAAAAAGCCTAGCTCCATCATCCTGACACCCACCCTTTACATATTTGTAAACACTGATGAGGTCACCCCTCAGTCTTCTCCAAGCTAAAGAGACCCAGCTCCCTCAGCCTCTCCTCATAAGGGAGGTGTTCCACTTCCTTCATCATCTTTGTGGCTCTGCGCTGGACTCTTTCAAGCAATTCCCTGTCCTTGAACTGAGGGGCCCGGAACTGGATGCAATATTCCAGATACGGCCTCACCAAGGCAGACTAGAGGGGGAGGAGAACCTCTCTTGCCCTACCAACCACACCCTTTCTAATGCACCCTAGGATGCCATTTGCCTTCTTGGCCACAAGGGCACATTGCTGGCTCATGGTCATCCTCCTATCCACCAGGACCCCCAGGTCCCTTTCCCCTTCACTCCTTTCCAGCAGGTCAACCCCCAGCCTGTACTGGTACATGGGGTTGTTCTTCCCCAGAGCTTCAGAATAGGACAATTTTCTAAAAGGTGATGTGTTACCCCACAAAAGTGCTATATAACAATTATCACACTCTCACAGAATATGAAGCTTCTGTAAAGCAATTGTCCCCCAAGCCTGTTAGTAAGAATATTTTAAAACTAAGAAAAAACTTATGAACCCACCCAGGAAAAGTATCAGAAAAAGACAAAGAAGATGAGTATTCTCCTGGTCAGGAGACAGGTGACAAACAAAGTCTCAGAAAATGGAACAGGTGAAGATGAAACAAATACAGAATAGCATGTGAACACAAAAATAACATGGTCATGGGGAAAAAAAATGTTCCAAATGTTTCTTAGGATAGTTAGGCAGGGATTATGGCTTGGTAGATATAAATGGTTTATGCCAGCCCTGAAATAATAGATCCAGGGATAAGCAGGTCTTTTGAAAATGCATAAATTTAACTGCAATGGAAGAAAACGGGAGAAAACTGACATTGGTAGAGTTGCCATAAAATGCAAGAGATCCACAGAGAGACCACGCAACTCCTAGACTTGTTGCCTACTTTTTCAACCATTCAGATAAAACTTAATTAGGAGTCATGTGCCAGGATCACCTTTGTGTTTTACGGACAAAAATCATTTCAGGAGAGGAATTTATAGGCTCTATATAAGGAGTAACTTCAGTAATTTCACAAAGGGAAAAAGTCACACAGGCTGGACCACTGTACTGCCTTGGGGCTGAATATTCACTTTCTGTACCTGCTTTTCTTTCACTCTCCCTCTTCTCTTTGTTTCCTCCAGAAGCAGAAGAGAAGTCAGTCTTCAGCTGTGCTCTATGATGTCCCTTCCCTCAGCAGCCTGGTCATACTGTGGACCCTGAGACCATATCAGCAGTGCGATACACTAGCATCCAAAAGCACAAACACAGTAATAACAAGTATAGAGGTAATTCAGGAATCTTTATATAATTTTGACATATGCTATTTGCTTTTTTTATCTATACAGACATCATAATTAAGTTATGGAGACCAGTAACAAGTGGTGTCCCTCAGAGATCAGTGTCAGGACCGGTCTTGTTCAACATCTTTGTCAGTGACATGGACAGTGGGATTGAGTGTGTCCTCAGCAAGTTTGCCGATGACACCAAGGTGTGTGATTCAGTTGATACGCTGGAGAGAAGGAATGCCATTCAGAGGGACCTTGACATGCTTGTGAGGTGGGCTGGTGCCCACCTTATGAAGTTTAACCATGCCAAGTACAAGGTTCTACACCTGGGTTGGAGCAATCCCAGGCACAGCTACAGGTTGGGAGCAGAAGAGATTCAGAGCAGCCTTGCGGAGAAGGACTTGGGGCTGTTGGTTGATGAGAAATGAACATGAGCCGACTTCAGTGTGTGCTTGCAGCCCAGAAAGCCAACCGTATCCTGGACTGCATCAAAAGGAGCGTGACCAGCAGGTCGAAGGAGGTGATCCTGCCCCTCTACTCTGCTTTCGTGAGACCTCACCTGGAGTATTGTGTGCAGTTCCGGTGTCCTCAACATAAAAAGGACATGGATCTGTTGGAACAAGTCCAGAGGAGGGCCACGAGGATGATCAGGGGACTGGAGCACCTCCTGTATGAAAACAGGCTGAGAAAGTTGGGGATGTTCAGCCTGGAGAAGAGAAGGCTGCGTGGAGACCTCATGACAGCCTTCCAGTATCTGAAGGGGGCCTACAGGGATGCTGGGGAGGGACTCTTCATGAGGGACTGTAGTGACAGCATGAGGGGTAATGGCTTAAAACCTAAATTGGGGAAGTTTAGATTGGATACAAAGAAGAAGTTCTTTACTGTGAGGGTGGTGGGGCAGTGGAATGGGTTGCCCAGGGAAGTTGTGAATGTTCCATCCCTGGTGGTGTTCAAGGCCAGGTTGGATGAAGCCTTGGGTGATATGGTTTAGTGTGAGGTGTCCCTGCCCATGACAGGGTGGTTGGAACTAGGTGATCTTAAGATCCTTTCTAACCCTAACTATTCTGTGATTCTATGATAATGAAAGAAAAAAAGAAAAATACTAAGATAGTACATATAGCAAAGTCGAGGCTGTTAAAATCACCTACTTTATTCACCATTGTTGAAGCAATTACTGTTCTGAGAAATGCCATTTTCTAAGAGGAGGTTTTTTTCTTCACTTCCTCTTGACTTAAATGTCTCCACAGATGTTTCCATTCAGCATTTGAAGTTTATACAGAAACAAACACAAATGAAGTTGACATTAGGTATTTACTATGAAAAACAGTATTCCGCAGGTATCAACTGACTCAATATAGGAGTTGAAAACCAGAACACCCAGTCCTTCAAAACAGAAGACTTTTCTGAAAATCCAACCAAAATAATTCTCTTTGCAGAAAGACACATTAAGTTTTCCAGCTGAGATGCATTAATATTTTAGTCGAGTCTTTCATGGCATTTAGTGTAGCATGTATAATGCAGCATTTGAAAAGTTGCCTGACTCTCTTAGGATCATAATTATTTCTGTAATTTTGAAACCTGGTAGGGTGTGGGTAACTGC
Organism: Melopsittacus undulatus; assembly: GCF_012275295.1. Classification (NCBI taxonomy): domain Eukaryota; kingdom Metazoa; phylum Chordata; class Aves; order Psittaciformes; family Psittaculidae; genus Melopsittacus; species Melopsittacus undulatus. Next base: position 72,277,749 of record NC_047531.1, read on the forward strand.
AGTAATTATAGGCCAATTTTCTTAATTAATGCAGTCTGCAAAATACTCACACAAGCAATAGCAAAAATTATTAAAGTTGATTCCTACCAAAATTAATTCATAAAATAGACACTCAAACAATAACAAAAGACTCTTCCTTGACCTCAATAATGAAATTTACAATAAAAGTAATGAAGTGATAGATATAGTATCAGCTAGAGCAAAGGGGCCAAATTCAAAATTTAATATTGTAATATGTTTTTATGAGGGTAAAACCAGAATAATGCAATGGAAAAGAAAACTTTTCTGGAAACATAATTTCCTATTTAGTTTAAGCTACTACTAATATCGACAATATACATAAACAGAACAGGATTCTGTGACTTTTATTTTTAGCAAATAAAATACCCTGCAACACAAGTGAAACTACTAAAGCATTTCATATCATTAGGCTTAAGTCCAAACTCAAAAAAAAAAACAAACCCAAAAAAACCCCAAAACCCAGTCTTGCAATAATTCCAGAGGAATTTTGGTCAGAATTAAAACTAATACACCTTAATGTATTTAAGAACCAACGTGAATATGGAGACTTATAATATCTGAAGTAGTATTACTAAATACAAGTGTTTATTTACAAAAGAGATTAAAAAAATGAAAGTGATGGTACAGGAAAATACATAACAAGCAAAACTTTGTAGGTTTTTGGGGTTTTTTTTGTTCTATCAAGAGGTGCCTCTCTTTCTTACTTTAAACTCTTATGGAATCAAAATTATCGATTATGAAAATTTATATAAATTATTACATTGGTAAATAAAAAGATAGCTATTGATGCAATCCGAGAAGAAGCCTAAAGACATCAATACACATCAAGAAATCTGATACTAGCTGGGACAGATTGGTTCTACTTTGTTGCATTTTGCACAATTATGCTGGCATGTAGTGAATTTAAAGTGAGCTCAAATTGCAACATGTAATTATCCAGTACTAGTAATCTTGAGCCAGCAAGTACACTCTATTACTACTCTGCCAGCAAAGCTTAGAGATGTTTACAGGTAAGAATTTTGTCATTAATTGTAACTTAGGGTCTTAGACAACCAGCTTCTGACATATGCAGACCTCCGCCTGGCTCAGGGAAAGCTTCCAAGCAGCAAGGGAAGGCAGGGCTTCTGACAAAGCAATCTTCACAGCAGCTCTGTTAAACACAAGTGCAATACTGAGATCTCTGAATCAGCTCATTGACCAGCCTAAAGAAAAGACTGATTAATGGCAACATCAAAACAAATAGCCAAACATGTACAAAAAATGTAAAACCCATAAATACCCTTTTATTCATGAGCAGGCTGTGTGCTAATTCCAGCTCTAGAAACATAATGCACAAATGCCATGTGATTTAAAGTCTTCCTGGTTCCTACACAAAATTGCATCTCTCAGTTTGCAAGCTTCATTTGAGGAAAAGTTACTTGATATTTTGCACTTTTACACTTGATACAACTCAAGAGCTATTTCTATTTAATTATCCTTGGTAAGAGACAAGTTTAAAAAACATGGCAAACAGCTATATCTAGCCACAGTATCATGAAGGATTTGCTGGAAGTGATGTTTAAGCTTCAGTTGCAGTTCCACCTAACTCTGGTGAGAGCAACCCCAGTGTTATCGGGAAGTAACAAGGTAGCATCCCCTAAAGAGTACTGTTCCCACACTATATCCACAGAACTATTACAGAGTAATGGTTATAGACACTGTCTCCTTTTTATCTGAATTCATTTACTATATGTGAGACATTTGTAAAAAAAAAAAAAAAAAGAAGAGCAAACTTACTCTGTATTCCCATTCATAGGTAAAAGCAATTTTCTACTACCAACCAAAGGGCAAATCTGACATTTATTCAGTGGGCAAAATGCTCTCTTAGCTTTCCAAAGATATCTTTTATATTGATCATTTATTCTTAAAAGTCATGCAGAGTAAACGGGGAAGAAGGGTTTGGCTTTCTGTTTAAATACAGTACTATTCTCCCCATGTACATTTATTTTTTATTTCTTATGTATTCATATTTAAAAACAAATAAAAAAACCCAAAACAAAACAAAAACAAAACAAAAAACAACACCAAGGGAAAAAATAAAATAAAATACCACCAACAAAAAAAAACACCTTTAATTACCAGAACATCCTTAACTGTTTGATTCTGCTGGTGAGGAAAAGAAGCTTGTTTCTATTTGTAACACATAGTCTGACCAGCTTTCTCTTCACTTGAACAGCACTGCTTTACCTCACTTGTGCTTGGTTTCCATCTGGAAAAGTCTTTCTGTGCAATTTTGCAGAACTGGTATGTTTGCCTTGGATTTTCAGATGTGCAAGTTACCCATACGATATTTATTACATAGCTAATAGCATCAAATGTTTCATCAGTGGCTGCCAATAGTCCCAAAACATCTAAGGTCCATACACTGTAGCTGTAGGACACCAGAGGTACATCTGACACTATCTGAAAACACTTGATGTAGTGGCCATAACCTGTGCATACAGTCAGTGTGCATACAGAGTAGGTCTGATGCTTCAAGAAAGCATCGGACTCCTTCACACATGACAAACAGCACAGTTAGGTTGATCTGGGAGATTCAACCAACATATGGAACTCTACTCATGCATTAATAGATTTGGGAGTCTTGAGATTAGATACAGTTATGTTGCTATAAGTCCCCATACATCACAAATCCTCATTCAATTATAAAATACAGATTGCTTCAGCACAAACCATGGGAACTGTATTAATACATTTGAGTTGAGCTAATAATGAGAGCTTGTAGTACCCTTCCATCATGATCTATAATTATATGCAAGATTGATAGGATTTCTTTAGTTTTGTCTGTAAAGGGAGAGGGGCATAGGTTGACTTGTATTTCTCAGTATCATTTATTCTTAAAGGGAGGGCATTAAGCACCAAAATATTTGTCTTTTCAAATTAAGAATTCAGCAATTTATCTAGAGCAAAATATGGGAGCTGTCTTCTGGTTCTTTGACAAAGTCTGGAAAAAGAAATAAAAACACAAGTTTCAAATTTAAAACAGCTATCCATAATTAGTATTCATATTTTTGTAATAGTCAGATGATCTAATCAAGCTCAAGGCCATGAGGCATTATTATGCAAACTAAAATTACAGAGTCAAGGAACTAAAAGCAAATCTGTCACAGATCCTCTGCTATTTGCTCCCAGTAGTTTCCTGTATGCTGCCAGCTCCGAGCTGCTAGAAACAAACATTGTGATGCTGCTGTGCTCACTAACTCCAATGGACTATGCAAATAGATTAGTGAGCATATTTAAACAACTCCTTGGAAGTGCATTGATAAATAAAAAAATCCTATGTAGTAGATACCGTCTTTGAAATTTCCCAGGTTTGCAAAGTCATCTTTACAGCACATCATTACACTGGCATGTTAGGTAAGGGTGACTGCCAAAATAAGAATGCATGACAAGCCAATTATCAGGGCCCGAGTGCCTTCTTAACTTTCAGTACGTCTCCAATATGACAAAATTTGTACTAAATAAGAACCAAAATTGCACTGTTGCTTATGTGCAACCACAGAGGATCTTACAGTTCACACAGGTTAGAATTCATTTTCAAGAGTACCAACTTTGTATCTAATGCCAAACCTGAGTCTGCATTTCAAATTTTAAATGTACACCAAGCATGGGCCAAATAAACTAATTTCAATCATGATTTTTATCATTAATAGAAACTTCATAAAATAGTTACCAGATAAAGCTCACCTTAGTCATAGCACCGAAAACTCACGCTATTTTACAAAGGAGTTTGAATGTGAAAGATTTCAGTGGGGGTGACGTGATAAGTGAAGATCTAGCAGTGAAGACTGACATAATTCTAGCTGTTTATAGGATGTTTCTGTGACACTTTAAAATAAATTGCTACATTAATTCCTTCCCCAGCTAGTTCTTCTCAGTCTTAAAAAATAAGTACTCTCTACTTGTTAGCATTTTGCCTTAATATTCTCAGTTACACTTGACAAGACTGGCAAGCTACAGGAGATGGTCTCCTTTCCTACCACAGTGGAAGGTTCATGAACACTCCATTAACTAGGTTGTTACTATCAAATACTCGCTTACTATAGCTAGCTACATTAGATAGATAACCTGAAAAAGAGACATGTGACAACTCAACCCCATCACCATAATGATGGTTTTCCATTTCCAGTTATAAATTTGCATTTATAACTTTAGATTCCCCACATCTCCAATTGCTCCTTTTGAAAAATAGTTAATTCCTTACATTGGAATTCCAATAAAATGACAAATTTTGCTTCTGAAATTTAAAGTATGTAATGAATAAACATAACACAAAATATATCTGCAGAAATACTGAACTCTGAAAGCTTCTCTTATTAATAATCAAATCACATCATTGTTTAAATAGTGTGCAGACTTAATGAATGCACAAAGACACAAATGTCAATGATATAAACCGAAATTTATTTATATAAAAAGTAGAATTAGATATCAGCTAAGAAATTGAGATGACTCAATGATGAATCACTAGCAACTGCAAGCTACAACAAAACAAGAGAATGTGCAAATAGTCATCTTCAAAGCTGATGACAAAGAAAAACCATATAACTTCCTGTGTTTTAATGTTTATAACAAATGAAATATAAATAACCATCTCCTTACACTTGACAATTTTTTTTTCTTAGAATTACTGCAAATTACATTAACAAAAATTACTATAATGAAGTTGGTTAGAGGTATTTAATTCTTGGAAACTTCATTTACTATGTGTTCAGGTTAATTGTTTCAAATAATTCTTTTCATTGTCAGAGATATTCTTACCTGACATAATGCAAGCAACACTCTCTACGTGACTGGCACCTTCAATAGTTCTGGAGCAGTCTGTATGTTAGTAAATACGTATCTGCTCTGGAATTCCAATGTATTTTTCTAAAAAGAAGTTAGTCCTTAGTATGACTGAAAGTCTGCCTATGAAATTTATTTTAGATAAAAATTTGCTGAGCAAAACAGACACCTGAACGTACATGAAGAAAAGTTTGTTCTAAGTAGCGTACAGGAAAAAAACCCCAAGGTGCTAGCACTTAGTAATGAGAGCTATTGAGTAAAATAAGCAACACCAGTAGCATTGATAGGCACACAGAATGAAAAAGCTGTTTCAGAAATCATAGTACCATGATGTCATTGTTCTTACCCTTACATTTCTGTAATCATGCCTGTTTTCAAACTTTCATTATCATTTGTGACAGTAAACAGGAAGGGGAAAAACAGGAATGTCCTTGATGTTCACCTTATCTGCCACCGAAGTTTGGGGCTTGACTTTACAAGAGTATTTACAGAACTAGTGTTCCTAGATAATCTTTTCCACTCAATGAAAAAAACACCTACACAGATAATGACTCAGCATAGTAATTAACTATTTGCTTCAGGTGAAACTCAGTCTTTTATGCCTGTTAATTTCAGTGACATTTAAAGTTCAGCACGTTTTATGTAAGCTGCTAAACTGGATTTTCAGGTTAGCCTGCTAACATATAGTATAAATCCCACCACAGCCATTCTGTCAGTTCAGTGTTCTGAAATATCAGACATAATATTGTCTAGTGTATACCTCCCATTTAATGCCATCAACAGGCAATTTCCAGATCAAGTACATTTGTCTACCTTTCTAACAGAAATGTATATGTATTAAGATACATAATGAGTTTTCACTATTCTAATGACTTTTAAATGTTAAACGTGAAATATTGCCTGAAGTAATTTCTCTAGCATATTTCTGGAACAGTTGCAATTGTCTTCAATATTTGGAAACAAGAATGATCACAAAATTTTCACTTCTTCAGAACAGCTTGCCATGGGAAAACAGCCAGTGTTCTTCAATGCAATGAAGAATGATCTAGCATTTAAAATTATGATAACTTGAAACTATTAATTAATAACATTAACATCTGTAGTCCTACTACCTAAGTTATATTTCCAGCACATTGTTGGTAACATGCTAGCAAACATTAATATCTAAAAACACAGAGTCAAGGTTTGTATTTCTTAATCAACCTGACAACAGAAAACAAAGATCAATTGTTCTTTTCTTCATTATTATAGCAGGAGCCAATATCAGTATGAGTATAGTTCCACTTGGAAATCCAGAGAACGATTTTGCATCCATAAGACAATAACTTTTCATCCATAAGACAAATATGTAAGTCAGCTGGTTTATGACAAGCTGGGTTCTTCTAAATTCTCTCCACCTGAGCAGATCTCAGACAAGAAACTGAGCAGCAGCTGCACAAAAGTGATTTCTTTTTTTCTCTCTGTAGCACAAAGCTCCATCTTTCTTACAGCAGAATCTGCATATAGTGGGATGTTCACACACCATCACCACAGACTTTAGCAGAATCTGACGCTCAATAAGCACATAGCTCTAAAACATAGAGCTAAAGCCTATGACACAAATACTTGTCAGCTCATGCCTTTTGGCTCCTAACTGAAACCAAGACTCCTCTGCACACTGAATACTCTAAAAGCTGAGCTGGAGTCTCTCTCAGGCTCATGCATTTACAGAGGTCTTTCTGGCCACTCTCATACTATCGGTACGGACAGTGATACGTACAGTCATTTCTTAGCTTCTTGCTTTCCATGTAGTCTTGGAAAGTAGAACTGGGTGTTTGAGCAGAGGATGCAACTGAAACCACATTTCTTATTTTTCTGGAAAGCACTCTGAACAGAAGACCTTTAATGAAAAACATATACAATCCACATATTCTCCATTACCACAGAGTTAAAAGAAAATATTGAGCTATAATAATTTCTTTGAAATTATTGCATTAGTAACCACTGTCACAGGAATATTCTGGACTGTGAATGGTAAAGCACCCAGCGCCCAACACACAGAATTATTTTAAATACATGCATTTCCTACACATGTCCCATTATTAATTTCTAAATAAGCTTTTTTATCTTTTTTTGCAGTAATTTGATATTTGTACTTCTTTTTCTCCTGATTTTTGTGGAAAAAAAAAAAGAAAATTTATTTTCAGACCTGTAACATGTATCAGTCAATGTCCTGCTGATGCATAAAATCTGAGAGTGCCATCTAGTTTCATAAAACTGTCACTAAAGTACGAACTCCATAATATGTATTACTTTTTGATGCTTATCAAAGTTGACACACAAAAGTTATATGGCTGCACTTTACTGCCAGTGCAGCAGGCAACTTGAAATCTGGATGTGGGGCAGATTTTCTCTAGGCAATCATTTTTAGATTTCAAGTTCTGGCCTGCATCCTGCTGTAATTCATCATTTTAATATTTTCTCAGACAGAAAATAAACTACGTATTTGTCCACCTTTTCTCTTTCTTTGGACTTACTACATGGCTACTACTTACTACTGTTACTTAAATCACCAAATGATTGTGAGCCCTCACAATCACAATCAACAACTGAGCCCTCTTTTTTTATGATAGTCAATGTGCTTACAGATGCAGAGCTGACCTTCCTGCTCCAAATCTGTGAGGGTGTTAAAAAAATCTGGTGAAGAGTATGTATCTGAATCTTTGTCTTTATATCTACAGGACTAAAATCAAAGCAAACAGAAGATAGGTACAATAGAGTACAAAGATACATGCCCTTCATTCTTCATCTTTGTAATAATAGGAAAGCCAAATCCTCTCACTTAAAGGTCTATCAGTTTCTTCACACTATCTACACGAAAGAGGGAATGAGATAAATGCAGTAGCCATTTAAAATTATATACCATTTCAGCTTACATGACAAGCACCATTTACGCTTAGAAAGAGAATCCTCCTTTATTTCATCAAGTAATGAAACCACTCTGTCTACCCACAAAAGCCAATACTGAGCAAGTTACTGCAACCATATAGATTTCCAGATGATGTGCTACTGCAAGGACCTTAAGAGATTTTCTCAAGGAAAAATCATAAATATTCTGGATCCTTGTAACATTTGTCATTCTTTCATCTCACCTAGGACAAGAAATCCCTAAAAAATGGAACAATAATTAATTTTAATGTAAACCTCCCTCAAACTGTGTCATGAGGAACAAAAGTCTTGGCAAGTTCTTATTCCTATCAAAGATACAAAGTAGAAGGTGAAAGGAAAGAAAACAATGAAATAGGATCACCACCCACCCATGGATCCAGTGACATCCTCTCTGTCTGAGAGTGAAAATTCTTTTAGCTGTTGTCCTTGTATTCAGTGACCCCGCTGGTATCCAGGTAGGAGGGATGAGCGCAGACGACTACAGGATGGTTGTATTTCCATATGGTCAGGCTCTCTTGGAAGCCTCGCACAGATGGGGACTGATTCAGAGAAAACTCCATGAACAAACTCACCAGCAGAGTTTCAAGTTGACAAGCAGGTATTCTTCATTGCGGCGCCGGGAGACACGGGGGATAGCTCCTCCTAACATGTGTCCCCGTATTGCTCTGCAGGCCATCCTTCTGTGGTCACCGGGCATATTACATCATTTTCAGCAAGTTTCCCGCATGCACACAAAAATGTGATGGTGATCTTTAAGGATCGTTTACTTTTCCCAGCTTAATTAACATTACAGACATAGCAATCATCCTGTCCTACTTATCAGCTAGTTTAAGTGCTTCCATCCTGGCCATCAGCTAGTCCCAGATACTCCCAACCCCCAGGTCCCGTTCTTCCATGCTGTTTTTCTCACACCTTTTGTACTAAGGTTCCGAGGACCTGAAACTATGTCAACTACCTTCATGCACCACGGTTATTTTCCATTACAAAGCCATCAAACTTATCATTACTTAGAACTGATTACATTTTGTGCTTTTGGGACTCCTTGTATCAGGACTCATTCGCAGAGTCTGGTTCGTGTTGTGCCTTGACAGGTGCCGCAGTGTCTGTACTCTGTCTTCAGGCAGTTTGTTGCCCAGGCAGTTGATCTTCAGGCCTCAGGGCAGACAAGACAGGGAAGCATCCCCTACCTTGCTGGAGTAGGATCCCTGCTCTGCCCCCCCTGGGCATTTGCCCAAGTGATAAAGAGCTGTCATACAGTTATGATTCGTGCCAGCAGCTTAGAAACCCTTGTAGCCATTGCGCTCGATATGAGGAAAAGACAATAGAATAAACATTTTCTTTTGTATATTTAGAGCTATCGCTGTGTAGAATGTAGGACGTTATCTAAATATAATCCATCTGTAACCAATATTAACTTGTCTATAACCATTGCACTTGATATAAAAAGGAAGAAGAATTAATGGAATAATCGTTTTTTTTACATGAGTTAAGTGCCATAAGAACTATATTGTAAAATTCAGAACACTTTTGTAAACTTTAGAATATTGCTTAAAAGAAAACCCGCTGTAACCACCCAATATCTGCGTACGCAGATATTGTAACCGCAGGCATGTGATATTCAAACATGGATGAGTAGATATCTTGAAACTAGGTAAAGGTTCAAGGGGGGAAGGTAGCTCGCCAGGATGTGTCAAGTAGATAGGTCGAAACTAAAACAAAAGTCAGAAGGAAGGATCTTCATCCCCACGACCACTGGGACAGCCTCCGGCAGCAAGCCCCACATACGAACATAAGAACAAGGACACGTACATCGGAGGAAAAAGGATATAAAAGGACAGAACCTGCGGGAGGGGGTGTGCGTTGCTGGTGGAGTGGAGACTTCCCTGCGCACCCAGCGCTGCTTGCTTATTGTCTCTCTTAAATTCCTAATCAGTTGTGAGTAAAATCAGTTTGGACAAAACCCGGTTTGCTGTAAATTTTTATAACAAGTTCAAGTTGTTTTGAGACAAACACAAAAAAGGGCCTCTTTGATCATTATAAATACTCATTCTGGAGATGTTCAGTAGTGCTATTATATAGACAGGTAGTAAACCAAAATCTTATGAAAAGAGTTATAATGCCTTATGGGATTTGTTTAGGGTTTTTTCGTTTGTGGGGTTTTGGTTTTCGGGTTTCTCTTTTGTTTTTGTTTGTTTTGTTTTGTTGTGGGTTTTTTGGGGGGTGGGGAGATTGCTTGGGGTTTTTTGTTTGGGTTTTTGTTTGTTTGGGGTTTTTTCTTTTTCCTTATGGAGATTATTAGAATTAGTTTTCCCAGATAAAAAACTCTTTCAACTGTGATATTTTTTCTCTGAGCTTTCTCAGTTCTGTGCATGTAAAGCAGTTGTTCTTATAAAGAACATGATGCTGGTCAGCAGCAACAAGTAGCAGTTACCACTGAGACAAGGAGGCACAAAAGCATAAAATGTAATCAGTTCTAAGCAAGGTTAAGTTTGATGGCTTTGTAATGGAAAATAACAGAGGTGCTTGAAGGTAGTTGACATAGTTTTAGGTCCTTAAGACCTTAGTACAAGAAGTGTAAGAAAAACAGATAGAAAAACAGGACCTGGGGATGGGGAGTATCTGCGACTAGCAGACGTCCAGGATGAATGCAGATAGGTAACTAAACAAACTGATAGGTAGAAGGACAGGATGATTGCTATGTTTGTGGTATTAATGAATTCATTAAATTGGTGTAAACATCTACTGGGGAGTATCTGGGACTAGCAGATGTCCAGGATGGGAGCAGTTAAACTAAGGATTATTGCTATGTCTGTAATGTTAATTAAACTGGTGCTTCAAAGACTGACAGAAGTTATGAAGATTGTTGGAAGAAGTAAACAGTAAACGACCCTCAAAGACCACCACCACATTTTTGTATGCATGCGGGAAACTTTCTGGAAAATGATCTATTTCATGTGTAGCCTCATGAATATGTATATATGCCCAGTGACCATATAAGGATGGCCTGTGTAGCAATACGGTGATACGCGTTAGGAGGAGCTATCCCCCGTGTTTCAAGGCACTGCAATAAAGAATACCTGCTTGTCAACTTGAAAATTTTGTTGGCAAGTTTGTTCCTGGAGTTTTCTCCGAATCACCGCTGAGAATTCCCTCAGATCAAAAATCTATCCACTAGCAAAGAGTGCACTTTTTTGTCTTTGTTTGTTTGTTTGTTTGGGGGGGGGTTGGTTTCTGCTGTTGGTAGTTTTTTATGTTCTCAGTCCTGTTGATGCGCGGATAGACTCCACAACTAGTTAAAGGTGTAAAGTAGGTACGCTTTTATTCAGCGCTGAGGTGCATGGGGATAGCTCCTGCAAAGCATGCACACTTCAGCGTTGTTCTCCCTTTACATTTATTCTCTTAAGGTATATGTAGACATGAGGTTGCTCAATCCGCCGATATATATATTTAGTATCTATCCCCGCTTCGTATTATAATGAGCCGGAAGGTCCTTTGCACCTGTGCAGTGCCCCTTCTGATCATGGGCAGGGGTCTCAGGATGAAGTAAATGAGTCTTCCTCTTGTGGGTAGGGGTCTTCAAGATGAAGTAAATGAGTCTTCCTCTTCTTAAACTTTACGCCTTTTAACCTTCAGACATGGCCTTAGGGTTTGATCAGCGCCCAGTCTGCTTCTCCCCCGCTTCTCAGTAGGACCAAACACCTGTGCTTTTATCATGGCCTTAAGATTTGGTCGGCGGCTAGTCTGCCTCTCCCCGGTTTATCAGTAGAACCAATCATCTGCTTTTGTCCCTTGTCAGTAGAACTAGCATCTGCTTCTCCCCCTCCAGCGGTAATCAATGCCTTGGCAAGATGGCAATGGCAGGTACTTAGGACAGACAATACTTTTGTTTAAGCAAAGGAATTCCTTTAACCCCCTTGTACAATTTCTCTGTATTCCCCCATGTACATTGGTTACCCCTGTATCACTGTTCTGGAAAATAAAAGGGAGTGGGGAGGAAAGGATGAGGTGTATTAATCTTTATATAAAGCACTAATACCACAAAACCACTTATGAAGCTGTACTGAAAATAACAAAATCAAACAGATGTTTCAGATTTTACCACTTGGGCATATTTGTACCAAGAAAAATCAGTTATGTTTTAGCACACCGAGCTATATATATTAAATACACAGTGGATTTTGCTTCATAACTATTTTTGAAATCTTTTGAAAAAGAACCAAAATAATTCTATAATTAGCTGATGGAGAGGCAGTGCTTCATCCCTGCCTGCACTACAACTGTTATCTTTAGGCTACTTGGTAGTGGTTAAACAAATTTCTTTCTAAATAATTACACTGGTACAAATCAATAGAAAACCCTACGCCTGCTTCAAAGGCGGGGAGAGGAGAAAGGAAGTTTTCTACCGAAACATTCTTCTTATGCCTTACATAATAATAATTTTTAAAAAATTGACCTTGAATCTGTGTTATTCCCTATAGAAAGGAGACGACACACAGAGGAAAGAACATGAGTTAAAAACAACAAAGCTAAAAGACAGCGGTCTTCCTATATGCTATTTAATATGCTATTAAACTTACAAAATGGATGGGTACAAAAATAAAACATAGTATGAAACAGATTATGTTAAACACATGCTTAAATAACACTTCGAAGCAGTACACCTCACTCTACACTGGGGGTGGAAGCATTTTTATTTTTCTTAAACTGATTTTACATGCAAAAGTCACATTTTGTTATTATTATAATTTCATACCACTTTTTGTAGAAGGAGGGTTTATTTGGTATAATTTTACTCACACTTGTGTTCTGACTAGGAAAACTTCTGAAAATGTATGCAAATATCAAAAATATTTTTCTTTTACTTACATTTAGATTTGGTATTGAAGAAATATGTATATAAGCAGTAACAGCAATTCTTTGGGTTATGAGAAAAGGTATCAAAGAATTAACCTTTCAGTTTGAGAGTAAAATGGAGGCTATTAAAAGTTCTCAAGGGAGGAAAGAGATAATGTATGTTCAGATGTGTCTTGAATTTCATAAAATTTGATTTCTACATTTAATATAAATTACACAAACTTGCACATAAAATTCCATGTATTTTGTAATGATAAACTGCACATTTATCACAGTTTGAGAGTGAAAAGCAGCAGGGATTGGGAAAAAAATATATATGAGAAATGTTTAGTTTGCTAATAGACACAAACATTCTTTGAATATTTCGAAAGAGTTTAGGCCTCAGCTACTGGTTTGAAGGCAATTTTGCCAATTTATCCAAAAGGTAATCAGTGCCTGTTGAAGACATACTCCTTCTCAAGGCAGATCTCCCACAGACAGCAACTGCCAGCTCACATCTGTGCTTGAATCAAAACTTCAGGCCTGAGCAGTCAGCATCTGAAATATGACAGGGAAGAAAACTTCAGTCTGCCATAGCATATAGAGTCAATTTAAACTTGACTTGACCTGTCCCATCAACTGGGCAGGTCAGCTAATTCCCTCAGCACATATGCCATTTTACCCTGCAGTGATGTTCTAAGGTAGGTGCAATTCAGAATTGCTGGTGTTGCTTTCAGCAAAAAGGGCAGGATGGAACTCAGGAAATATGCTTTGCTTTAACATTTATCTGCAATGAGTAAAAAGTGTCTATGCTGTCACAAGTAATTTCAGTGCAATAAATAATGATTTTTTATCTCTTGTTAATTGATATTAATGTCAGTTCTGTAATAAAATTCTCAGAAGTCTTTGACAGACAGACACTCTCATCACAAATTCCCCTTTCATGGACGTAGCATTCTACATCCCAGACTTTTCTTCACTAAGAATTCATCACAGCACTGACAAGTGAATCTGGGAGTGGCAGAACCACTGTGGTTTTCTATAGATATATATCTCATGCAGAGTTCTCTAGCATATAAAATAATGCAAGCCCTGACTGAACTTTTTTATCACTGAAACATCCACAGTATCTCTCTCACATCTGACATTCAGCAAGAGGTAAAACACTGAAATCTGCGTTCCTATTTTCAATGGGTTTGGAAAAACTCGCTCCCTAAGGATAATCTGTGATATTTCAGAAACAAAAGATCATGATTTAAACTTGGTCCAAAGCAATAGCAGAAAAAAATAGTCTCTTACTGAAATAACAGACATGGTACTTTAAGAACTAGTGCTTTCACAAATTCAGCAAGCATCTCAACAAAGAAACAAGTGCTCTGATATATAGAAATCACTTAAGATTTTTCTGCAAGATCATAGAATAATAGAATCATAGAATCATAGAATAGTTAGGGTTAGAAAGGACCTTAAGATCATCTAGTTCCAACCACCCTGTCATGGGCAGGGACACCTCTCAGTAAACCATGTCACCCAAGGCTCTGTCCAACCTGGCATTGAAGACTGCCAGGGATGGAACACCTCCCTTATGAGGAGAGGCTGAGGGAGCAGGGTCTCTTTAGCTTGGAGGAGACTGAGTGGTGACCTCAGTGTTTACAAATATGTAAAGGGTGGGTGTCAGGATGATGGAGCTAGGTTTTTTTCAGTGATATCCAGTGATAGGACAAGGGGTAATGGGTGTAAACTGGAGCATAGGAGGTTCCACGTTAACATCAGGAAGAACTTCTTTACTGTAAGAGTGACAGAGCACTGGAACAGGTTGCCCAGGGGGGTTGTGGAGTCTCCTACCTTGGAGATACTCAAGGCCCACCTAGACAAGTTCCTGTATGATGTACTCTAGGTTACCCTGCTCTTGCAGGGGGGTTGGACTAGATGATCTTTTGAGGTCCCTTCCAACTCTTGGGATTCTGTGATTCACAACTTCCCTGGGCAACCCATTCCAGTGCCTCACCACCCTTACAGTAAAGAACTTCCTCCTTATATCCAATCTAAACTTCCCCTGTTTAAGTTTGAACCAGTTACTGCTTGTGCTATCACTATAGTCCCTAATGAAGAGTCCATCCCCAGCATCCCTATAGATCCTGATCTTAAGGTCCTTTCCAACCCTAACTATTCTGTGATTCTATGATTCTATTCTATGATACTATGTAAATTAATATATACAAAGAAGAGAACATTGGATTTTAAAAAAAAAATATCACACTAGATTAAACATGCAGCCAAATTAAAAGTTTACTATGAATGGCTGAAACGATAACAGTGTTAATGAATGCAAATTACAAACTACAAATTGAAGAAAATTGGCAAAGAATAGGGACAGGAGAGGAAAATAGTACAGACCGCCTAACAATGTGAGGAGGGTGTTTTGAATATACATTTGAAAAAAATAGAAATCTTGATAAATGCATTAATATAGTCCACAATGGAAAGAGTAGATAAAATCAGATAGAACTAATAATTTCTGTTGTATATTAGAAATAGGGGGATGGGAGGAGAGAATCCAGGCATCAATCATAAGAACATTTTTTAAAAATAAGGTATTTTATTCCCATAGTCCAAACCCAAATAAACTAACCTATACCATTTTAGACGTACATTTTTGAAACTCAGAACTGTAATTAATCTTCTAGCATGGGAAAGATCATGTCTTTGTAGCATCCTTACTCATCCTTGTAAGCTCCTAGTCTGTGATCTATCCCTCTTAAAATAATTCAATCTGAGTATTACTTCCTTTCTCTTTTCTGAGTGCGAAGACTATTTTGCCATTAATTAAACCCTGGTTTTAGTTATTTGGCATGCAATTTCAGGGGAGTAAAATTAGCATTATACTTTAAACTGATTTAATACGTAGATGGAGAAAATCATTACAGCTTTCCTTCTTGTGCCGTATGGAGGTCATCTTCCTCAATATTTTTATAAGAAATATTTCTCTAGTAAACTAATTTACATTATCTATAATACTTTCGCAGCTACAGCTCTTAGCAACAGCTAATTTTATTACATATATTTCCAATCACAGTATCCTTAGAATATGATCTGGAGTTACTCCAATACTTTAGAGGTTAAGGGAAGTGAGCAAGACTGACAGCAGAATTACAACCCTGGACTTCAGAAAAGCAAACTTTAACCTCTTCAGGGACCTCCTTGGCAGCATCCCATGGGAAGCTGCCTCAAAGGGGCAAAGGGATGCAGAAGAGCTGTCTGATTTTCAGGGACAGTCTCCTCAGAGTAGGTGAATGATCTTTTTCACTGTGCAGGAAAGCAAACAAGCATGGCAGAAAGCCAGCATGGGTGAACATGGAGATTCTGTCTAAGCTGAGATGAAGAGAAGTGGGTGGGACATAACGTGGAAGCACCAGTACAAAAACATAGCCTGCGCATGTAGGAGCAGAGTCAGGAAAGCCGGAGGTCAGCTGAAACTGGAATTACCAAGAAAAAAATGAGAAAATTAAAAGTAAAGGTATGTGCATCAGTAGAAAACAAAAGGTAGGGAGAGTGCAGCAGAAGAAAAAAGTTCAGCACCACATAACCCACTTGGACATGCACAAATCCCAGGTACCAGATGGGATACATGTAGGGTGCTCAAGGAGCTGGCTCATGCCATTGCAAGCCCACCCTTTACTATCTTTGAAAAGTGACAACAACTCGGGGAGGTTCTTGTTGACTGGAAAGATGCAAAGGCAGTATACATCTTCAAGAAGACCAAGGACCCTTAAATCAGTCTCAGGGAAGGCCATGGAGCAAATCTTTTTCTAAGGCACTTTTTAAGAAGTGAAAGACAATGTGATTGACAACAGCCAGCATGGTTGTATCATGGGAGAGTCATGTCTGATCAACACCATGGTCTTCTGTGATAAAGTTACTGATGCTGCGGCCAAGGGAAGGGAAGCAGATGTTTATAACTTGATTTTAGCAAGGTCTCTGAAAATCTTCTCTAGTTGCTATCACAACCGCTTGTTATCACAACATCCATGAACTACAGGCTGGCTAAGCAATGAAGCGGATATAAACTTTGCTGGACTGAAAGATTCAAAGGCTGGGGTCACTGTGCAGAAAACAGATCTGCAGAAAAGGATCTGGAGGTCACAGCAGAAGACTAGCTGAGTAGCAGGACATCTTTGCAGCAAAGAAGCCCCTACACCCTGGATTGCAGTGGCAAGAGCGTAGCCAGCCAGTCCAGACAAATATATCTGGAGTACAGCATCCAGTCCAGGGCTCTCCAGTGCAAGTATAATGTTGGCATACTGGAATAAATGCAGAGGAAGGCCACCACCTTAGGATGGCTGAGGGCTAGAGAATATAACTTATGAATAAAAGTTGAAAGTTCTGTCTTTTAATCCTGGAGAAGAGAAGGCTCAGGCAATAAGAGAGCTCACTTCTGTCTACAGCTACTTAATTGGAGGATAAAGTGAAGACAGCGCCAGACTCTTTCTGGGAGCACACAACAGGACACAGCCCCGAGCAACCTAATCTAAAGATACCTTTTTATAGCAAAAGCTTGTACTAGAATACCTATGGACAACCCTTCCACACCAAATTAGCATTCCCTTCCTTTTACATATAGAGCAGAACCAATAAACTTCTATGTCTAAAACTAAATCATTATTCTAAATTTCATTTTAGTCCTCTGACAGTCTACATTTTAGGTAGTGGTGTCCTCTACACTGCCTTTCATTAATTACTGCAATCACTAATGATTTACACCAGCTTTGTGGATGAGATCATAACTTCACTGGGAGTGTAATCCAGCTTGCTGCGTCCTATTGTACGAAAGGACAAATCCTAATCAACACTGGTTTTGAGATTTAAAAGTGTGATTTGATTAGCTTAATATTGACCTAGATTTCTAGAAGCTGCTTCTCTGCTGCTCTCAGAGATGAGAGTTCTTATTTTTTTATATGAAAGAGCTGAATTTTTTAATGCTGTATATATTAAATTATATTTAAGATGCTTTAGGAGATCCTAAACAGGAAGATTTTCCAGTTTGGAGGAAACAGCCCCCTCTCAAACTGTTCACAATTTGAACTCAAAATGGCTTAAGAATACTAAAAGGCAGAAAAAGTTACTTTGCTTATTTGATGTATTCCTAGGAGAATTAGAACTATGTAGGAACATTATCATCATCAGTTCTACTCTCACTCCCACCACTGTCTTTTGTATATTTAAGTTAGTGAGAGCACTGTATCACCTGTATTCTCTTCCCTAATCAATGCAGTAAGTTTCCAAAGGTGATATTTGCATAATTACTCATGCAGAGCAATGAAGATTAATTACTTCATATCTAGTAGAAAAACATTCTCTATTCACACTGTTGCTCAAAACTGTTTGGCAGAACTAAATAGGAATGTAGTAGCCCAGATGTTGTTTCAATGACAAGATCATCTAAATTCAGTGTAAATCTAATAGGCAACAGTTAGAGAAGTTACTCTGCACTTACGCTTGTATAGTTGGCAGCTGTACAAGATGACATTTAGAAAGACATTTAGAATGGCAAGCTTTAAGGAACAAAAAAGGTGAGAAAGAAGAGGTTATGCAGGATCTAAGCAGTGTAAAGGTTCAAAATCCTTAAGTGATGTGGGGGAAGACCTAAGAAAAAAAAAAGCTAACATAAAAAGACTTTTATAATGTTGCTTTCTCTGAAGTTTACTATTTTGCAAAGAAATTCTGTGAGACAGCTGATGGTAGTTAAGCATGTAATCCTTTTTGGATGTTAATTCATTACAAAGTCAGCTCAGAGGATTAAAGTTTTCAAGGTTACCTAGCACAGGCCATCAAAATGAAAAGCTGTATCTGACAGCAACCATTTCCTCACAGATACGGCACTTTGCTGTTGCAAAGTCTTGTAGAAATGTATTCTATGATTCTTTTTGCATGATTTATTCCGGTTCCTTCCCAATAAACTGTGAAATAACTTGTCAGTGTTTTTGGACTCTTTGGAACGTGATGGAAGAAGATGAGAACTGGAGTAATTTAGCTTGCTTTATCACTGGCAAGACTGAGTTACCCACATGTGTAAAACATTGAACCAAGTGTTAATCATTCTACACACCTCTGCTGGATTTTCTGTGTTAAGAAACACATTATTTAATCACTTTTTCATAAGACCACTGTGTATTCCAGTATATAGTGTGACATTACAGGTACAAATACTTTAATATGCAAATATACTATTAGCTAAACAGTTCATCTTTTCACTTCAGATCACTGAAAATGTTGCATAAGTCATTAAAACCAAAACCTTATCATCCAGATCAGAACATTCAAATATATGCTTGCAAGTGTATATACATACACATGCATATAGTGAATGAAATATTTTACAAAAATTGAGCTATTTTAACCATAAGCAGAAGAATATTTATGTGGTTAAAGACAGACATATCTGCTAGGCACATTATTGCCCTTAGCCAGCTCCTAGCCAGAGATATCAAGCTGTATCTAACATAGAACTGTATCTAAGTTAATAAGCCCAGAGTGCTTGCAGTTAAGCATAGATGCTTTGCAGAATGGCCAGATAGTTGGCTTTATTTCCCGCAAAGAATTCTATAACCATTCTAAGAGTGAAGATTCTATGCCCAAAATCAGTGTCAAACAGGAATACAATTGAATCTAATTTCCCCAAAATACCAAAGAATACCCTCAGGTTAATCTGGTGTAAACAGCCAGTCTTTACAGAAATCAAGAAACTGGGACAGTGATGGAGATTCTTCATTTAAAGGGTCATTAGATGAAAACAACCAAAGATGGAAAACAATAGATCTTCCCAAGCACAACTACAATGGAGTAAATAATGTTCAGAGAATAATATTTTTAGGCAAAATAAATTCTAAAAAATGCGTAAAACTAGTGTCATTACATTGAAACATTCTGTTTGTATGTAAAGTATGGTGGCAAGGCATTGGAACAGGTTGCTCATAGAAGCTGTGGCTGCATCATCCCTGGCAGTGCTCAAGGCCAGGTTGGATGGGTCTTGAAGCAACTTGGTTGAGTGGAACATGTTCCTGCCTGTGGCAGGGAGTTGGAACTGGATAAGCTTTAAAGTCCCTTCCAACCCAAACCATTCTATGATTCTAGCTGAAGACTTCACAAAGTTACAATATTCTATTGTATCTGTTACATACATAGACCTCACTAGAGATCATAGGATGCACTTATTTCCAAGATTGATATTTGGAGACATGATTTGAAGATTCTTCTCCCTTTTTGTATCAAAATTTTATTATGATGAGCAGCAGGTTCATACAATTACTTTCAAACAATAAAAATGCACCAAAAGCTCTGTATCCTTTCTTATTCATTTTATTTCCAGTTTTTGCTCTCTTCTCTTGTGATCCATTTGAGAGCTGCACATGAAACAATTCACAGTTCAGGGTGAATATCAAATTTCATCTCATGGTGTTCCAACATCTGTAGGTTCTCTCGCCCATATTCATGTTGTATGTGATTCCCTGCAATCAGCAACTGTCACACATATGCCTCTTTACCCAACATTCCCAGATGACAAAAAATGTATACAATTGGACAACACATCACAGTTCTGACATACAAGATTATGTTCTCCACCTACTGAAATTTCCTCTACAGTATACCAGCAATCTTCTCAAAAACAAACAAAACCCCATTAGTTTTCAAAACCATATTCAATTATGTGGATAATGGAACTCCTAAATTATTCCCTAAATTTAGAATTCTTAAATTATTAAAAAAGAAAAAGAAAAGCAACTTTAATCTTGTTTTCCTACGCTGAAAAGTTGATGCATATCACTAAGCTTTCCCTTATTATTCCTTGAAGAAAGACACCATTGTTTTTTACTTTTCTAAAAAACATTTTTTCATTACAATTTAGTATTCCAGTCACTGAAGTTCTTTCAACCTCTAAATGTTAGGATGCATTGCTAGAAAGAAGAAAATCACAAAACTCTGAAAATTAAGTTGATATTTATTAATTCATCTACATAATTCATATGAAAAAGTGTTCTTTATTAGCTCCTTCACTGAGAAAAGAAATGCCTCATTAATTTTAAACACATCAACCTGAAAATGTCATCCGTGTTAGATAAAATAATGACTGACATTAGAGAGAGCACAATAAACTGCACAGAAAATAAAATCACCCATTATTCACTGTCATATGAATTTATACTCATGTGTAAATACACATGCTTTTTTTTACTATGAAAACTTTGAGAAGTATAAATCTCAAGAGTAACTGTGATGTAGGTGAGGAGTGAGGTAAAAAATGTGGATTTAGAAATTAATAGATAAAATACTGACTTTTGCATATCTTTGAAATAATTGATGCTATCATGCATTCACTCCTCACCCTCGGTCCTCAGACCTAGACATTTCTTGACAGAAAGCAATCAAGTCAGTCAGGTTTGATTTATTCTTGTTAAATCAATGCTGGCCTGCTCCCACTCACTTCTTTCTCTCAGTTCTGGAAGTGACTTCTGTGTGACAGCAATGTTACATTATATAACTAGCATCAGTCTGTTAAGTATATCTAGCCGTCCTATTTAATTTTTGAAGCCTAATCATTTTGGAAGTGCATTCTTTCTTGAGGTTCTTCCAATAGACTTTGACATTTTGCTTTCTCTTTCTTCTTATACACAGCCTGGAAATAACAGAAACAGCCTGACTGTTTTTCTGATGTAAAGCCTTAACATCTGTTTGAATAGATGGAATGTGAGGAAACAAATAAATGATAGTTTCCTAATACATGCAGATGTCAGCTAGGTGAGCTTTTTTGAAGATATCAGCTAGCTAAATGGAATTTTTTGAAAAAAAAAAATAAATAGCCTGTCAACATATCGGTACACCCCCACAACAACTTTTTGTAGTCCCTGGGGAGGCTTGCTCATCTCATCCAACATTAGTAATCACATTGTGTTACTTGATTTATTGTAACTAATTAAAGGTTGTGGGGGGAAAAAATGGTCACTCGGGGTACGAGAAAACCAGTAATTCTCAAAGAAGGAAAAAAAACCCAACAACAAAGTAAAATAAGATTTGTAGAGGGGAAAAAAATAAGTACTATTATGAGGTTTGTTATTCACCAGCATATACAGGCATGTTGCGTGTTGATGCCTCAGTTACATTCACTGTTCTAAAAGCATGAGTCATTCTTGTCTTGTCTCAATACCTACCCCATTTACTAATTTATATATAATAAATAGGTCAGCCATCCATTCAATTGATATGAAGGAAGATCACACCTAAAAAGATTTGACTTATTAAAGACTTACAAATTTTTATCAGCTTTGCATCATCTATTACGTCTCTATTTCTCTATTAGCACAAGTTATTACTTCTCTGTAAATATAATCTTTAATGCCTGACAACTAAGGCCATTTGAAAGAAACTTACACTCCTACTACTGGTCTCATGTTTCTCAAGTACAGCCCGCTATCAGTCTAAATTGACACACATAAGTTTGAGAGAAAAGTTTATGTGTCCATAGAAGTGTAGATCAGTTCCAGAAGCAGTTTATGTAGGGGAACTTTAAAACTTTATGTCCACCCAGCTCATATTTAACTGGAACTTTCCTCAGTTTATTAATATTTTTCCTGTGTTAGGTGGTGCAAGACTGCATGCAATATTCTAGATGTGATCCAACAACTGGTGTCGCAAGCAATGGCATATCTGAAATTGAAGGAGTGAATAGATGTTTTTATAGTACCACAGAAGTCAGCACAAGTTCACATGCAGGGACAAGGCTATCCTTTCTCATTTCCCCAAAGGGATATTTGTAAGGATGTCTTCTATGTTAATTATTTCTTCTGAATAGAGCACAATGCTGACACCAGCAAGTTCAGAAATATTATAGGACATTTCTGAAGATATAATTAACAGGCATTTTCTTTTATTTCTTCCATGTTCTACTACTTATTCCTGGCAAGACACAGCAATTGGTTACAACAGTTATGTGTGGAATATGCATTGGTCGCTCTAAATGGATATAATGCATTGCATTTCACAATTAGTATGATCTTTGATCTTGTTACACAAGAATTTGAGCAGCTCTGAAGTGATGAAATTAGCAGGTTCCACAGATTCCATTAAAATATCTTCTCTACCCACTGGCAAAGAAGTAATTCTTGCCCACTGCCAACTTTCTTCTCCCATATTACGTTTTTCATACACATTAAAGAAAAAAAATAACGTATGGCATATTCTACAAATAGCCTGACATTCAGTTTATGATGAGGCAAGTGTGGAAATCTCCAAGATGAAATGATTTTTTTAAAGCAAATGATTTTATCAAAGTTATTTCTATCACAAATCCACTATTCCCAAGTATTTCAAACTAGGGTGTTAAAACACAAGACATCAAGAACTATTTAAAGGTGTAAAGAAGCTGTACTAGCATTACACTAACAGAAAATATACACATAGATATATACCTTTTTCTTACAAAGAACTTAAAATATCCCTTAAGTAACTTTTAAGACTTCTTCATCAACAAAGCAAAGCTGGCTTGTAATTCTCTCCATCATCATTTTCCTTTTGTAAATATGAGACCCATGTTACCTTTTTGCAGTCATTGAGGAATTTCCTCAATGCACACCATTTTAGAAATAGTAAAGATTTCTGACTTGATCGACTTCCACTGCTTGTTCCTTGTGGGGTTCTTAAAGGACCAGGGCCACCCGGTGAGCGATCCCAGTACACTAAACCTCAGTGTGTCTCTGTAATTTTCCAGTAAGGATGCCAGTAACCAGACCTATGATCCTCTGTATTTCTGGCCAACATAGCCAAGGCCAATTGTCTTGTTATTCATGATGTATCTCTGTAACTCTTTGCCAAGGACGTGCGGATGTTGGTTTCCACCAAGGTTGTAGTTCACCAATGTATCTTCTAGAACAGGCTAATTAGCCACAATTATGACATATCATAAGTATTAGTTTAGCTTTGTAAACTGTAATAACCTCTAGATTAACCAATCATATCTTGCTATCCGAGGCTGTTACATAATGTAAGGGTATAAAAAAAGCACTGCATCCAAATAAACTTTGGCAACTGCTTGATCACATTGATCGTTTCCGTGTTGTCCGTGACTCCTGCGTCTACAGTTCCTCTCTTTGAAATTTGTGTCTAGGCATAAAAGTTTGGGAGCCTTATAGTGAATATAGAGGCAAAGAAAGCGCTGAATGTCTCTACCTTATCTGCATCCTTTATAGCACTAAATGCCTGGCTTGTTTCATCACAAACCCACATTTTCATGTATTGTTTCACTGCTCAATTCTTATTATCTACAACCTGCCTTGTCATTTCAATTCTAACTGAACTTCGGCTTTTCTGACACCATCCTTGCAACCCCAGGCAATGTTTCAAAGTTCCCCCTCTGCAGCCTGTTCTTATTTGCATCTCCAGTATATGTTCTTTTTGTATTGGAGCTTGGTCAATAGCTTCCTGTTCAGCCAAGCTAGCCTCCTAATACACAAATAAGCACTTTTCTAAGCATTAATATGAACTATTCTTATACTTGAAGGTGTGCTATGTATAGGAAGTCTCAAGGAAAAAAGGAAGTATAGACATTACCCAAATTATTTATCTTAAACCACTTTTTTAATATACACCACAGAAATGGGATAATTTTTCCATAACACTTAAGCTTTTCTTTCTTTTCCTGAAGCTGACTGCAAATTTAAAATTAGATTTCAAATTTCACCAGGTATGACCCCATATGACCTATAGTATTTACATACCTGAATCCAACATCTATGAAATTGACCAAACTTCACTGACTTCAGAACATCTCAGATGGAAAGCATTAATGATAAGTAAATAATTGAAATTTCAAAGCAGGTAAAATACTAGAAAATAAAAGTTGATCCATATGAAAGATATTGGAAGATATGTAGCCTTTTATTTAGTTCAAACAGTTAAAAGATATTATTTTTATTTATAATGACAAAGTTTGAATACTAGTTGCAAAATTCCCTGAAAAAAGTGTCTTAAAGCATAAGAATTTTAACAGTGATAAATATATACAAATACTGTTTTAGAAGCTAATTAGAGAAAAATCAAGAATACATAATAATTTATTATTTTGTTTAATACTTACAGCCACGAGAAAGCATACCCAGGACAGCTGACCCAAATTAGCCAAAGGGATGTTCCATGCCACAGAATGTCCTGCTCAACCTAGAAACTGGGGGAACATGGCCGGGAGCCACTCCTTGGGTCAGGCTGGGTATCAGTTCGTGGGCGGTGAGCAATTGTACTGTACATCACTGTTATGTGCTGGGAGATTTTTCGTGGAGGTCATCCCCCCCTCGCTTTTTGTTATCCCTTTTTTATTATTATTGCTCACAGTATGTTTTACTTTATTTTAAATATTAAATTGTTCTTATCCCAACCCACAGTGGAGGTGGGGAGAGGAAGGGGCGGAAGGGAAGTGAGCTGCTGCATGCTATTTAGCTGCTGGCTGGGGTTAAACCATGACAAGATCTCACCAGAAATACTGAGAATGATAAATACTGAGAATGATAGATCTCTCTGTGCCATCAGTACTTCCAAGGGTCATCTTAATGGAAAAAAATCATCATTATTTTTTGTTTTTTTTCTGCTAACAGTAACAGTTCTTGGTGATTATTCAATTTTTGCATGTTCCAAATCCTTTGGATCATGCAGCAGTCAATCAGGTGAACACATCTTTTCCAGTGCTTCAATTACTAAGCCTGTATTTTATATTAGCTTCTTAGCAACAGGCAATTAGACATTTAACTTACCTAGGATCACATCTTAAAATCAAGACTAAAGCTCAATATTCTCAGCATCTGATCTTGTTCAGTTTTTCCCTTAATAGACCCAAGTTAATGGACCATGGGTGAGGTGTTATTTATTGACTTGCTTTCTAGAACTCCAGAATTGACACAAAACTGCTTTCAACTGCTTTAAATTCTTCTGTCCCTTTATCAATGTTTTTTGGTGGTTTGTTGTTTGTTTGGGGGTTTTTTTGTGCTTTTTTATATTGCCTATTTTATAGGATGATTTCAATTAGCAGAACAGTAGTCACAAAACCCATCGTTCTGAAACCTGCAAGTATATTTTATTTACCATCTTTGGCTATTTGGTTTAAACAGAAATTTCAGTCATGCAGAAACAACATGTTCGGTTATTTTCTTAAAATAAATAAATAGATAAATCCACTATTTTGACTACAACTCCTACTACATATTTGTGCATGTTCAATCAAAACAAATATAGTTGAGTTCATTTTTCACTACAGAGCTCTTTGAATATTCAGATAAAAGAATAGATGCATAGCTATCTGCCTTTCATATGTTAATATAGGAAGCCTGTTATCCAGAATTCACATTGTCATAGTCTTTTAGGTTCAATTAATTTAGAATCAGAAATCAGGCAGTTTAATTAATAATTGGTTAATATTCAGAAATACTGATCACCAAATCATACGCAACTTTGAAGCAATTGCTTCAAATATAAGCCATCTCATCAAGGACCTTACAAAGTACAAAAAACTGTGTTTCAGATGGGCTGATGCCAGACACCACACTAAATAGCAAAAATAAAAAAAATTCTTCTCATCACAAGGTGTGAGGTTAGATATAAGGAGGAAGTTCTTTACTGTGAGGGTGGTGAGGCACTGGAACAGGTTGCTCAAAGAAGTGGCAAATGCTCTGTCCCTGGCAGTGTTCAAGGCCAGGTTGGACGGAGCCTTGGGTGATATGGTTTAGTGTGAGGTGTCCCTGCCCATGGCAGGGGGGTTGAAACTAGATATCTTAAGGTCCTTTCCAACCCTAACTGTTCTATGATTCTATGAAAAGCAAATCTTTCAGATTTCTAATTACTTCAGCTCATAGAACAGAGACCACATCCCAACTGTCCCACAATCACAGAGCAGATGTATGGATACCTCAGGTCCCCAAGATCTCCTTTGAACTCAGATGCACCAGGGGAACATCTTCAAATTATCTGTTCATATACAGAATGTATATAGTCTTCACAGGGAACAAAACCCACAGTTTTCCAGATAAAAACTACTTCACATATAAGTCTCTAGGTCAAATTTGATTAAATATTTTGAGGTGCTATTAAAAAAAAAAAGAGAGAAAGAGGCAGAGCAACAGAGAATGACCAAGACAGAGTAAGACAACAAGGTAGAGACAGACAAATGGAGACGAGGGCAACAGAGGCGTGACAGAGAGAGAGCCAGCCCAAGCGGCAGATGATTGAAAACCTGCCTAGGTTCAGTGATGGATTCATGACCCTCAGGCAGCACTGGGATTGCAGCCACATTTACACACCCTTGTCCCATGCAGTTAATCATTGGTGCCCAGGAAACTGTTGAAAAACAAGAGCCCAGATAAACTAGAGCAGTCTTTAAAACAGGGAATAAAGAGATTGCTTCCTATTTGTACCCCTTTACAGAATATGATCTACCTGCAGACCTTTGCTTTATTTTCCTCAAGTTTTCTCAACTGAAGGCAAGCAAAAAAGAAAAAAAAGTACTTAACTTCTGGTCATAAAGGGAACAAGCTGTGCTCAAAAAAAGAGAGAACAAGAATTGTGTTTACCTAAAAACATCAGTACATGCCATCTCAAAGGCCAAGTCATCCACCTTGGAAGGCCTTGTACTCTGGATGGATGATTTCTTTAAATAATTGCCTCTGCTGAAAGCAACAATAGCATTAGTAAAGCTTTGAATCCTAGAATAAGTTCCAGTAACAAATAACCCTTACACTAGGAATAGTTTCTGAAACTGATCTAGTTTTCACTTTCTAGAAGGCTCAAGTGGATCGAACAGAGTCCAATTGGACATTCCTGCCTAGTGTCAGCACAAGATGAATGCTCTTCAAAGTGGAAAAAGAAATAGAGTCCTTAAGCATTTGGTGAGCACTTCAGAGAAATAACATATACAGATCACAGCACCTAACAACATACCAGTAGGTAAATCCAGACAAAGTGATTGCTATAGATGTTAAGACAAGAACAATATT
The DNA here is from genome assembly GCF_012275295.1 of Melopsittacus undulatus. NCBI lineage: Eukaryota > Metazoa > Chordata > Aves > Psittaciformes > Psittaculidae > Melopsittacus > Melopsittacus undulatus. Next base: position 72,305,378 of record NC_047531.1, read on the forward strand.
CTTTCTAAAGGGATTTATTCAACTTCCCCTCCCCCATTCCAACCTATTTAGGGCCTGGTTTCAAACAGAGTGTAGCAGGATGCTCCTGTCTTTAGTATACGTAATTACTGTGCTCCTTAATCAAACTCAAAAAAAAGGCAAGATTTGATAAAAAAGGAGCATAGTGTCTTTAAAAAAAATGTAATTACAGTACCATGAGGGGAGGTTTCTCCATGTAGTAATAGTCAGATTGCCTGTTGCTCAAACACGCTAATTTGCAGCTTCCTTAAAATGCAAGAACTAATTTAGTGAATTATGCTATTGCAATAGACTAGACCTGGAACAGATAATTACTCCGTTGTGTGTGTGGTTATTGTATAGTAATTCTAACCCTTCTTTTCTGGTATATGATGAAACACTGTGATTCAGTTTCTCCCTGAAGAGAACAATCTTAGATGCTCTGTCAGTGAAAATCTCAGCCAGGTCATTACTCATTAAATACCTTAACTACCATCAATCCTCCCTGGGGAAAAAAAAAAAAAAGCACACAGGTAACACAAGGGGAAAAAAATCTTAGATTTAGATTTATCTTGCACAGAGAAAGAATTGCCAAAGTTTAACAAAAGGGCCTGCATAACCATATATTTTTGCTAGTATCCTAAAACTCCCTCAGAGTATCCCAGCAAGCACTACATTTAAGAAAGATGGGGAATCAAAATACCTTATTCAAGAAAATTAATTATGGGTACCCTTTACTGGTTCCCTTCCATTTTCAGTGTCCTTACTGCTATGCTGAGAGCACTATTTCCAAGGTTTTCTTTCCAAAGATACTTCCTTGATTTCAAAGTGCACAGCATCTACAGTTCACATTTATAAAAAACTGCAAGGGGCAATCATCAAGGTCTTTGCACAGACAAAATTGTTTTTCAAATATATATAACAAAATGAAAGTAAATTAAAATAAAACAGAGGTGTCCTTAAATGTATGAGGTGATACTTCATCCACAGACACAAATTCTTTATGAATCACACATTTTTACTTTGTTGACTGAGTTATCTTTGGTCAGTCACATATTTCATTGTTCTTTTTCCCTGCATGGATAAGTATTTTAAATTTGCACAAGACCTTGATACACAGCAGGTAGATTCTTTTGGGTTGGGTTTCTTTATAGTCAAACACAGCTGCTAGTTAAAATCAAATTTATTCAAGATCAGACACAATATTACAATAACAGTGGTAAATGATAAATAATATTCAGGTAACTGGCTTGATTTTTGTCTTTAATTGTTCACAGCTAGCTAATAATGATCCAAGTTTGTGACACTGCTCTGTCACCCATACATCAGCTGCATCAAAAGTTTCAAAGTAGACATGCCAAATCACCCATCCTTCAGCTGACAAATCTGCTGGTTTCCAGAAGTTTGTGTGCGAGACAAATTGGAAAGTTTGTTTTTCCTCAGAAGATCAAAAGAAGGACATAAATTTCGCCTTTTCACCTCAACTGTTCTGCTGCATACCAGGATAATAGATATCCCTTCTGTGGTAGCAGAAACAAGGGCCAGGAGCTGCTGTCCGAGATTTCTGCCCAGCGGAGGGGGCAATCAAAGTTTCACAAGCCTTTTCTTAACAGTTCATTGGGGCAATTTCTGGACAGCAGATAATGAACCTCTGCCAGCACAGCCTGTCAGAAACTGAACAAATCCCAGTAATAAGAACAAAGGGTAGATTTGAAGAGAAATGCTCTTCTTCAAGAAAGACACATGATGAAAGAAATATTCTTTAGGTGATATTTTCCTAGAAAATATTACCAAGATGCAATAAGAGAGGAAAATAGGGGAAAATTCACAAGTGTGTTTTTTGTCCCACAGAGCTGAAGGTTGCTTTTATGTCACTCTTCATTCAATGTTTCTTTTGCAAAACATACAGGTTCAAAACCTTAACATTAGCAAATTGTATGCTAGATAATGGGTGAACTGAAAGTTCCATCAATCTGATGTTCTGTAGCTGGTGGAATATTAAAAAAAAGGTGAGATTGGGATCTCAGGCAGCAAAGTCAGAGACTTCTATTTGAAATAAAATACCAAAGTGAAACACTGAAATGCATTCAGGCAGGATTTTTCCTCCTCTCTCTCTGCCTAGTGTTTTGCCCTTCCTTAAATGCACTTTCCTAGAAGGTGACCATGTTAGGTGAAGGGCTCAGCTGTTTCCTGCAATACCAGGACTTGCTTCTGAAAATGTAGTCACCTTTTGTCCAAAAACAACGGTGTGTGCCAAATAAGACTGCTTGAACTTACACCCTCCTCAAACTTGCCATACTGCTTTTGAAAACCTTCACAAAACTGAGCTCTTTAACAAACTGATACTTATGAGCAATATTTCCTCTATTATGAGATATTGTTGAGCAGCATTGTAAAATGGTTGTTTGAAGAGGTACTGATATGCACACATAGGCAGAACATAAGTATGTTATTTCCTTCAATACTTAGAATTCACAAGACATTCTAGCTGAAAAAAAAATATTTACTACATGAGCTGTGTTTATAACACCTGAGAACAGTCGGGATTTTGAATTTTCCTGGAAAAGGTCAACAGAATTAATAATTATAGCTGTAGCTATGTGTGAAAAACTGTAACTAAGCTTTTTCTAAATAATAATAAAAATAGTCTATAGAAAAGCAAACTAAATTCTTGGTTCTGGAGGCAGCAATATTATTTTTTGGAAACCATGTGTAAAACCTAGTCATACCCCATATTTTTCTAACAATCCACATTAATTTTCTGTTCTTCAGTGTGCTACTATTCATTGTGTGAATTGGTGTATAAATGGAAAGTTACTTATGTGTACTTCCTATCACACTGTTCATCTTTTCTCTCTTAGCTGTTATTAAAGATCAATAATTTTCAGATAAAGCAAGCAGAATGCCAAAGAAGGATCAAAATACTGACAACATGACTTGTCCTTCAGATCTGAGATCTCTTCAGAACCTCTCTCAAGATGTTAGTCTTCCTGCTCACTGAAGACAGGCAATAATTTTTGCCTGCTGAACATTCTAGAGACCCATTTGTAATTGTCAAAGGATGTAAAAATGTGCTCATTTTTTTTTTAGTACAGAATCTAAAGTAATCCCTTTGAAATTACAAGTATATTCTCCCATCTGTCCATAGCCTGCTCCCACATTCCTTCAACACTCTCTCTTAAGATGACTCCGAGTCCTATTGTCCAGTCCACTGGCTCCACAGCCAAGCTATATATGAGCCCCAGTCTTGAACCTTTCAGGATATTTTAGATCTAACATTAATTCTCCTTTGAAATGTTTAACTGCCTTTGGTTATGTGTAATAAAAGCCCTAAAATTTTTTTTTTCAGGTCTTTTCAAACAATGCACAGATACTAAGACATTTTTTAATCCTCATTTCCTGACTTTGAGAAGGTAGTGTCTGGGTTCGCATAACTTTTTTCTCTCCCTTTATAAATAAACATTCCTTTTCTGTATCCTTACCCCACATTTTGTGTTAACTTCTATAGATTATACAGAAATGACTGCTCCTAGAAATCTTGTACTTGGGCTGAAAGTACTCTTTACTACCTTAACAGGCCTATAAAGGGGTAATCATTTCTGTTGATTGTCAAAAAAACCCACACAAAAAATCCATGCTCACTATGGACTCACCAACTACCTGTAAGGATTCAGTGAATTCTTACTGCTGTTCATCACTGTAGGATCTAGGTACAAAGTCTCTCAGTCAATTGCAAGATGTACCTGCTTACCTTTAGTGACCACTACAGGTACTCAGGAGCAGACAGGAAAGGAATAATTAGTGCTCCTAGAAAGTAAGAAGTTTTTCAGATTATTCTCCTTATCAGCTTCTGCAAATGAACACCAAGGGGGCAGGGGGAGGAAGTTGTTATAGAGAGCTACAAACGTGTGATGATCACTGTGTCTTGCTTCTCCTGTCTGCTTGCCTCTAAATTCAGATGAAACTATGAAGGAGCACCCTCCACACATCAAAGAGGAAATCAGTGTGCTTATCTAGTAGAATGCTGATGTAAAGCCACATACCCCATGGATGATAAGCATACTTCCAGAAGAGGGCCAAGTCTCTACCAATTCCAAAAGTAAAGGTTCCCAAACTAATAATTGGTAAACATCGAATGAGGTAAACAAGAACACGCAAAATTTACATCCCTATGAGGCTTACTAGCAGCAGAAGACAAAAAATCATAATTTGTTAAAGAATGCCAAGAAATTTGACAGAAAAGCATAAGCCATCTACATATTGCTTCAGCTACCTTCCTATATATTTTTGTTCATTTAAAAAAACCTAACAAACCAAACCAAACAAAAAAAAAAACAACACACCACCCCAAAACTACATGACCTCATCTCAAGATTTTATATGCTTACTTAGAGTAGTCCTTAGAAGTCATATTGAGCTAGAAGGTATTAAATAAATAAACCACAGAACTGAGCTGCCCCAAATGAAGTCCTAAATTCTGTTCTTTCATAAAACATGCTAAATCTGAATGGACTGCAACAAAAAACACTAAGAAAATTTCCACTTCACAGAAGATTAATCTAAGCGAACATTAAGCAATGGGACAAATAAGTGTTAAACAAATTAATCGAATTTGAAATTTCCCCCGGAAAATTAAGACAAATTCTAATAGTCTGAAGGGCACTGTCAAGATTTTTTATAAACCCATATAATGAAATGAGAAGTGGCAGCTCCTTAAAAATATTTCTTTCATCAAGCAGTTTTTTACAGTGAGGATGCACCTTGAGAGACACAATGTAATCTTTTTTTGCTGTATTTACTTTCCTTATCTTTTCTGTACCTTTCTTAGAAATCCATCTGGATACATCTATTAACAATGTGTTGATGGCTTATAAGCAATTAAAAAGTTGCCAAGTTAACAGATTTTTGTATAGCAAATCTTGTTATATTGCAACACATTTACATACAAAATGAAATAAAATGGTAAGATAGAACATCAAAGCATAATGTAGTAACAAGAGATGTTAAAAAATTATGGTGAATAATTACATTAAATAATCAAAGCTATGATATGTAAGTGGATGTGATTTTAATGTCATGTGTATAGCTCAGCATACCTGTGCAAGTATTTATCTTGTTCTGCACCTCTGGTACTGAGCAGATGCATGTTTTCAGCTGTAACTAAGCAAGCACCTTGATTCTGGCACCAAGTAGAAAGGTTCTGGTACTTAATAGCTCTTGGAAAGGAGGAAAAAAAATACCATCAGCCATTATTGGCCCACAGAATAACTGCATCTGGCAGAGTAATAAGCAGTCAGGTTCATCTGAAAGGTGATTTATTTTTTGAATGTTTGTATAGTCAGTTGGAAGTTCCACATAGGATAAATTCAATAGATCTAACAATTGATAATTTGAAAAAGAAAAGAAAAGGTTTATCTGGAAGAGTGAAATTAATTTTCAAAATGAAGCATAGGCTAGCATGTTCTCATCCAGCAAAAGAAGAGCAGAAACTGCGTGAATTATATTAGGAGAGAAAGAGACAAACCAGTATTTTCACCATATCTTTCTCAGTAAGGTACGATTTCAGAAGCCACACAAGCTTCACTCAGAGCCCAGCCCTTTCTGAATCACAAAGCCACAGGGAGAGGGCTCAGTACTTCCCCCCTCTGGAAAAAGGATTTGCTAGGAAAATATGCTCTTGGGGCAGACAAACAACAGCATGGCATGCTCCCAAAGTCTTGACAATTTGGTCCTTGAAAGCCTACATGACATCAAAGAGCACATATGCTTTCTGGGTTTAGGAAGGGTTTGGGGAGAGTCCCAGTTTTTGCAAGCCTGCGAAGGGCCTGTCAAGGGAAGGTGAGGGCTGCTGAAAGCTTTCAGTCCTGGGCACTTCTGTGTAGAATGCATAGATTGAGGTCTGTTTTGGACCAGGACTCTATCTACATTTATGGTTACATTTCATTTTCAGACAGAGACAGCAAAAAGCCCCACTATTTGTGGGCAATAAATAAAAAAATAAATAAAATAAATAAAAATAAATAAAAGGGCCTGCCAAAACCTTTCAGTCCTGGACCTTTTTTTGTTGAGGCCATAGCTGCAGGCCTGTGCTTTCACTTCCATCTTCCACATATAATAGCAAAAGAAGATCAAGAAAAGATAGGAAAACATTAGCATTTTTTATCCTGTGTTTATAAGAATTCAGGCTGCAATTCTATTCATGTTGCTGCCATACCATTCTAACTACTGCTACTAGAGATCACAACACAGTCTCAAAAAGCTGCCCAGACTGCAACTATGTTAAATGAAAGTTTAAAGACCTCAATTTTAAATTCCTTAGCTATTAGAATTACAATACCTATTTTGCTTTGCCTAGACTATTTCAACTCTGTTCAATAGACTGGATCTGCTCAAAAGATTTGGTCACCTAGATGTTCATTAAGTAATCAAATTCCAACTTATATTTCCTTCTATTAACCTGTTTGTGTTTTGACTTTTTGGAAGGAAAACTTTAGCCAAAAACTTTGAAATTTTATTTGAAGACACCAAGAACTGAAGAACAGCTCATCTCCTTTGTGTCATATCCAGATGGCAACAGGTTCCTAAACTTTAGTGTTTTAGCTCAGACTAGGAGTGAGCTTTTGAAGATCTCCCAATCATCACTACTCACAACACATCGGTTTGTGTTGCAGAAAGGCCTTGAAGTGTATACTCTCTAGTCTTTCTCTTTGAAACTGTGCCAGCAAATGTGCTCTCTTAGTGGATCTTCAGGACATGAAATCTTAGTTTCCTCTTCAATCTTCTCTTTGCACAAAAGCTGCGTTTGAGAAATTTCAGATAAGACGGTCAAAGTTTCCCTCTCAAACATATAAAAAAAGTTTCTTTAATTTGTACTTTCCTATGAAATATTAAAGATACCACCACAGATAAAGTTTTGCACCATGGAAAATTAATAGTTAGATCCAGTATTTGAATAAGTCTTTTCATTATGATTAGACAGACTCAGAAACAAATAAAAAAACACATACTATACCATAAAGAGGAATATGATCAGAGGCACTTTCACTTCTTATAAAGGATAAACTTTTTGTGGTAAAATGTGATGACTTATTCAAACCAATTCTAGATGAAATGGAAATAATTCACAGGAAAATTAGAAAGTTCAGCTAGTTAACTGTAAACTTGTCAATATTTCTGTTCACCCTTCAGCTGGTGACTCAGACCACTCAGTTTTTAAATCCTTCAAGATATTGTACGAATATAAGGACAAAGACAGATGTACTGGTTATTTAAGCAACAGACCTCTCACATACATTGAGAAGAGCTGTCATAGGAAGCATGTTTATATTTTATCATTTGCTGTCCCTTGTGAATAAGTAACACATCCTTAGGTCAGACAAACATTAAAAAGACTAGCCACTTTTAAGACTGAGATGTTTCTGTTCAGATAGCAAAGGTAGATTTCTCTTCCTTTCAAGTTTCATCTCCACAGAAACCAGACATACAGGTTTATCTTCAGTTAATGCATGGTGCAATAAAACAGCTCCCACGGGAAATTCAAAATCAGGCTGGCAGGAATGCCCAGAAATCAGACACAGGTAGTAAAGATACTGACAGTGCAATCTCTAAATTGAAATAAGAATGGAAATAATCAAGAACTGAAATAGAAAGTGATTTCTTCTGCCCCTCTCACAGGGCAGATGTTATGTCCTTAAAAGAATGCTGAATGCTTATTTCACCACCGGAATTTTTCAGCACTGCTTATGAATTTGTTATGTACTTTCCTAGTTCGAAAAACAGTCTCAGAGCAACTACTCAGATCTGCAGCTGTTTATTGTATGGGGGAATGAGTCAGCCACACGGCAGTCAGAAGTACTTGTTTACACAGGTAAACTTCTGGTGGGAGCCGGAGAAGTTCTGCTGGAAGGGCTGTCACTGCTCCTCTGGACTCCACTCAGCTGCAACTTCTGAGTCAGCTGAAAGAGCTGTAAAAAAACAGTCACCCGTTTCTCCTCCCTTCCTTTCCTAATCTTAAACATGCAAGATTCTGCAGTACAACTGTCCATTGATAGTCTAGTGAGAGCAGAGCAAATTCCCTTTGTACTGATGTTGCTCTTTGTGCTATCAGCAGACTTTCTGCAAGTGAGTTTAATTTACTCTTCAGGTCTAAATTACAAAATGTTGGGCAAAGAATGAAGAAGAGATCACAGGAGATTGCAATCAGGCTGTCAACATATGTACTCCCTAGTGATATTTAGTACAATATGATCTGATGGACTCTGACTCCTTTTTACTCCCTGTTTACCTACTAAGGGTATTGGTCAGACCTGTTACATAAGAAATTGTATTCATAATTTCTCCATGATGCTTCAAGGAAATCAAAACAAGCAGCAGTATTTAGTATAAGGTAATTTATATTACTTTAGTATTAGGTGGAAAATCAACTTGCTTGTGTTCTCAAGGTAACATGCAGCTTTCTTTAAAAGTTCTAACATGCAAGTCAGCAGTAACTCAAAGAACAAAGCCACAAAAAACTGAGACTAAGTAAGCAAAGGGAATAAGGAAAAGGCTTTCAGTTCTGAAATATTGAGCATTTTCTTATAGTTACAGGGATAAGTTATTGACCTAATCTCTGAAACACAACAGAAACTGTTCAGGAGGAATACTTTTATCCAGAAAGGGCTCTTGCAGGATGAGGACTTTAAATGTTTCTCCTTTGATATTATCTGTATAATTTAGGAAAATTGAATGGATTTTATATAAAAAAATATTTTGGTCTGCTAATGCAGTGATTTTATTCTGCTTGATAGATATGATCACATTTCCACAGTACAAAATATGACATACAGTATCTACCTATATGGATATTGTCAAATGCCAGCTTGATAAACATCAAAACAATCTTGTTCAATTTCAGTATCCCAGCAGAAGAGGTCAATAAGTCTTCTAGGCAAAACACAGAACATTTTACAAGAAAAGTAATATTAAGTAACAGAGCAGTTCACCTGTTATTTGTTTTCATGTTTATCCCATTTTTACTTCCCTCTCTATTGGGCACAAACATATAACATTTATCAAGAAATCATTGTTGCAATGCAGCTTTTATCATGCTTCCATTACAGCCATTTAGAAAAGTATGTACCATGCTTCGAGTGATTTCCAGTTTATACAATTACGTGGTAGGAAAGAAATACAAGTACATATGCTGGAGTCAGTGTGTTCCTTCATACAAAGCCGGGTGTGGGAGTGGTGGGAAATGAAGTACAAGCAATAACTATGTTTTTAAACATTCTGGAATTAGGTATTCTTGCTCTACAAAGCCTCTCACTAGTCAGCCAAAAGGAGGCAATTTTAGACATCACAGAAAGTAAACAAGCAATCTCTGCCCTTGAGATACGAATAAAAAACTGTTTTAGAGACTTCACCACACTAGACTAGTTGAACTAGAGCTGGATTAAATATTTCGAGCCATGTCTGAACACACTCAGGCCATTTCTAAGCTGCATGAAAAATTGAAATGGCAACACTTAATTCATTAATTCTTTATAAACACATAACAGATGTGATTTTATGATACGAATGTAAAATTTCACAGAGGTGACCTGCCTTATCAATCTTCTCATCACAAAACCTTCCATAACCCTCACAGCAAGAAAGTATAAGTCACAGAAAACAACCGTAAACTGGAGTTGAATTACAAGAAATATTCCACATAAAATTCAAACTGTAATGACACTGCAGATGACCCTCTGTCTGTTCTACTTATCCAACTTCTGCTTTTTCCTCTAAGAACTGCTAGGTAATTATATATAGTGTTCACTAATATTTTTGTGAGCTAACAACCCAGCTGTTAAATATTTAACTTGTGAAATTTCCATGTTCTTAGAAAGGAAGTGCAAAGTCAGCAACAGATACAGTCTTTCTACACGCACATCACTAAAAGCCACAAAGGCAGTAGAATAATGCTATGCCCAGGCCCACTCTACCTATTCAATACAGCCAGCCAAGTTACATCAAGAGTGACAGAGCACTGGAACAGGTTGCCCAGGGGGGTTGTGGAGTCTCCTACGTTAGAGATATTCAAGGCCCGCCTGGACAAGTTCCTGTGTGATGTACTCTAGGTTGCCCTGCTCTTGCAGGGGGGTTGGACTAGATGATCTTTCGAGGTCCCTTCCAACCCTTGGGATTCGGTGATTCTGTGACCTCCTGGACCTCCCAGCCCATGGTCTTTTTCCGTTCCTTGAAGACAGTAACAAAATGGGTGGCTGGAGATGAATACAGGAATAGTTCAGCTATCCTGAGTAATGCTATATTACTGAACCTGCAAAACCCACATCATCACCTCAGTATTGCCTTCTACAGCCACCTCCTTCCCTGCCATTGGGCCCATACACAGCCCTACCTCCTACTACCAATCCAGCCCAGCATCTAAATTACCCAATACCATTCCATTGATGTGTCTGCCCCCACCCCAAACAGAGAGAGATGACATCAGCAGGATCTCAAGATGAGGGGAGAATTATGCAGCTGTGTGCTGGGACTGAAGACAAGGAGAATGAAAGATCAAAGTACATTTGTGAGAGGGTCAGGAACCACTTCAGTATGGAAAGAGATACAATAATCACACAAGAAATTATTAAAGAGGTCTCACTCCAGGTGTCATGCTGTCAAATTAACTGTTTAGTTGATACATACTGCTTGTATACAGCACCAAGTGAGGAAATGTCTTTTTTAATTCTTTTTACAATCCACCATGGAGTGAAAAGCTAAGGCACACAAATCAGAGTGCTGCAACCATCTTAACCATTCTCATTTTCAAACAGAAAGAATAGTTAAGTGCTGTTTTCTGAGCTGTGCTCTTGATTGATGGACTACATGGATTAACAGTCTATTCTGTGTCTCTGGAAATAGAAATGTCTATTTTGCAATGGCTCTGGTTTCTAGCCCTCACAGCTGAAGACTTAGAGTGATGCTTGCCCCATCAATGTGTCCATTTCTTCCCCTCAAATTTCCTGTCTTATGCTTCAATAGCACTTTATTATTCACTGTCATGTTGAAGAAAGATGGAAAAATATTGATAAAATTAATATACATAGCAAGATGCAAAATAAAGATATAATTAAGATTACTTCCAAATCTTAAGTGTTCAGTGCTTACCACAGCTTTAAGAATTTTTACATAGCGCTTTTTTTGGTAATTTATTGGTTTTAGTGTCATTGTCCAACATAAGAGTTAGAATTCACAATAGAATAGACCCCTGCCTAACACACAACAAGTCCTGTGAAAGTACCAATGCAGCATTACCTGCTCATGTTCAGTGTAAACACTGAGACAAATCCAAATTATTTCTCCCTTCTCTAAAACCTTTTCCTGCTACACTTTAACACAGCCCAAGTACACAAGTTTAACACAAGCAAAGTACAGTAACCAACAAGTGTTTCCAATAAGCCAACATGCAGCTTTATTTAGAAACAGGCAGTCAGTAGTGGCTTGAGTCCTTCTAAGCTGGCACAAGTACAGCTGGCTGCATAGAAGCCAAACATTTTCATATCCCTTGTCTTCAGCTAGCCTGTCCCAGAAAAAAAAATAAAATCTCATCTATATGACATATATATGATCTACCTGAATACTAATTCAAGAAGTTTATTTTTTGGAAGAAAGCTCTCTATGGGATCACCAAAAAGCATCTATAACTGGCATACCAACACTATTACGCCACCATATATACACACTATACAGTTTTCCTGAGGTATTTTTGGTTTATTTGTTTTTTAAAAAAAGGAAAATATGGTGATAATATACTATTTAAAGATGCAGAAAAAAAAGGAAAAAAGAACAAAGAACACTTAATTCAACTGCATTTAGAAAGCACTTTAAAGCTATGTAACTTGCAAAACCCAACAATGTTATAGTATTATTTGGTCTTTGATATAGGCTGTAGCATAAGTAATACTTGTCAGAAAGATTTTACCTGCCTACACTTTCTTCAAATCATTTTATTGTATCAATCTTTTAAATTTAACATGTCTATGGTTGTGGGGGCACCTAGTGGCAAACTAAACATGTTTGTGTATAAAGTAGGCGATCATCAAGTACGGGAAATCTGTATTCTTTCAGTGCTGGAGAAGTATTCTCTTACTGTCATAAAAACTTCCACTCCTCTGTGAAAAACAAATTTCAACACAAAGCAACATCAAGAAATAACAACTGAATGTAAGACACTGACAATTCCACTGACTCCCCCACCCCTAACTGGTATGTGTCTGCAGGAGCTGAAAAAAAGCTTTTGCAAATACAAGCCCTTTTTTGCCGGTATGTTCTCTCAGAACCCATTACTCTCTGTGCAGCTTCTTTTAGACATTCAACATGAGAAGGGTTTAATGTTTAGTACCAAACTTGCTTAAATGAAGATACTACGTGCTACACTGGATTTTGATATAGCAGAGGGATATGACAATGTAGCAAAATCCCTATACAAGCAGAATATAGCAATTGGACATATAGTTGTCTCACAATACAAATACCATTTCTACTACTGGTCTGTGTGTTCACTATCATGGCACCGAGTATCCCCACTTACCAGGAAGGAATACTTAAGTAGGATCCAGCTCAAGCCCACTGCCATCTTCAAAGTTCATTCTGTTGGCTGCAAAGTTTTTATACCCTATTGCACTTCCCCCATGCTGGTCTGGCTAGCTCAAGAAAACATACCTATACTTGATTAGCTGGGTAAGAAAAATATAAAAATCAATTACACAGCCAGTTGGTCCACTCAATTGATACAGCCAACTGATCTAAAACAAGTCCATCCTCTGGTTCCTGTTGTGTTGACCTAAATCCAGTTTTCCTTACAGTAGCTGCAGTCACTCCTTGCTTTCTTCCCTGAACTACACGAGCTGAATACCTATGCCCATCTCCTCTGAGCAGCCTTCCATAGTGGTGGGATCGTTGATCAGTCACACCACCATCTCTTTCCTATATCAGAGAGGGACCATGAAAGGGCAGTGCCAATTATGTCAAAGCTGTGCTCAGATGCAAAGAGGAGACCATCTGGAGAACAGTTCTCTCTCCTTCATCCCAAGCCGTACAGCATAGTATATTCAATTGCTACAAAGACCAGAAGACTTTTTCATTTGCAAACCTTTCCTAAAAATTGAACACTTTGGCCATAACAACAACAAAAAAAGGATTTTCAGCATTAACCGCTTTTAGTGTTCTCATGATGGAGCAATATTCTTAACTACCTAGATGAGAGCTCATTTTGAGCATCCTAGACAAAACAAAGGACCTCCATCTGTATGTGAAGCAACTTCCTCTCTCCTCTTGTTACTGACATTAACATAAGGTATTTTCTTCTAGCAACCCAGCACTACATTGTCACAAAATATTACCCATGTATTTAGATCTTAGAAACTATTTTTCATTTCAAAAGTTAAATAAGAATAATGAATGCTCTCTGTAGGTTTTAAGGTTTGTTTCTTCTATTCAAACTCTAGATGCAGTTTTCCAATAAATATCCAAAGTTGTCTTCCTTAAGGCTTTCTCCCTGATCAGTTGCTCAGATTCTTCTGCCAAATTGTTTTTCTTTTCTTTGTTTCTGCCGAAGGCAGGAAAAAAAGTATCCAGGGCTTCTTCAGGCAAGGAGTCTGGCTAAACCTTCATTCTACAGAGCAAATCCCCAATGTTTCCCAGAAAGGAATCACACAAGGATATTTTACTTGCTCCTCACAGTGTCCTTGGCACTAAATTTTGGCCTGCGGATTATTCAATGCACATTCTGGATGTCAAAGACACTGACACTACAGTTATTAATATTTTACCAACACCTCTTCAGCTGCTCAGAAGCCTCATTCACTGGCCATATCATTACAGCACTAAGTCATGAACGCCAGCTCAACTAGACACCTTTTTTTATTGGGAGAGTGCAGGGAGGAAGAGAGAGGGGCAGGGAGATAGTGTTTTACCTAAGTACATCCAGCAGCAAGTAATATGTCTGCTCCATCTCCACTGAGCTGCACAGATCCTGCACAGAGTTTTCAAAACTGGTATACACTACAGCTGCTCTCTTGGAAGGCAGAGAAACAAAAACAAACAAAAGCAGATTTTTTCTATGGAAATACAGCACAGTTTCATCATGCTTAGGATGAGAAAAGACAAGCTAAACTGACAGTCTAAATGCAAATACATACCTAACATATGATCCTGTACTAGGAGCTCCAGAAGTTAATGTCAAAAAGCCACAAGTTTTACCATGAGTCAGCAATCACAGAATCCTGATCACTCAACCTACACCTCACAAGTAAGAGGGAACACTAACTATATATCTTCAATTACCTCATGTATCTCAGCCATCTACATCATTTTGGCTAACAAATCTTATCAGCTGGATCTCATCAGCAGCTACATAGAAAGTTCACTGAACCCATTACAGCTAGCAGATAGAAATCACTTGTTCATCTTTATGGCAGGATACAGAAATTTCGTGCAACAATGTTGTTGCATTCTAGGTTCCTCTCTCCATAAAACTGCATGTTTTCACATGTCTGTCTTAAGCCTGCATTATCAAAGAAGTCTTTTCATCAAATAGCTAGCAGCATTTACCTAGATATAGAAATACTTGATTCTTTTCTCCAAATTATTCTATCAAAACAGAATCTTGCCATTATAATAAAGCATTATGAAGCAGCTGTAAAACAATGAGTGAAATGCTTTCTGAATCTCTGGTAGGGTCTTACTGCTTTATCTTAGACTTTTCTAGAAAAGCTAACTAAACTCAGCACTGCTTAAAATCATAAATTCAGTTTTTTCCAGCCCACATTAAGATAGCGTAATTGAGTAAAGCTATTAACATAAACACAGAAAGTGATTAGTCAATTAGTCAACCTGATTTACACTGCTTATACAGCTGTAAGGCAATAATTTCCATGCCTGAATGAAACAACTAAGATACGTTCAGCCAGCGAAGGACAGCTGTAAATGCACAAAATACAAATATTTGCATGAAGGTTTTATTTTACTTCATATGTATAATGACATTGCATTGCTTCATCTGTTGTAATTAAACTATTTTTATAGTACAACTGTTGTGGTGCTGAAAAGATGACACTATTGTCAAAGTGCCCTGAAAAAAACTTGCTGTACAATGTGAGTGTTGGAATTAACTCTTTCCTATATTAACTGCATCAGAGGTGGTATCCCTTCACAATGACAACAGAAAAGGGAAGGCTCATTTTCATCTGCAAGGATTCACAAGTGTGGAAAATCAAAAGAAATAAAAAGTATAAAACACATGAACAAGCTTAGAAAAATTATATGAAATACTACAGAAATTTCAAATATATCTCTAGGACCTATTTCCGGTATTGCTAAAGAGTGTTCTGTCATTGTTACCTTTTTATCTTTCCTTGCCCATACCTTGCTATCTTTTCTCTGTTTACGTGACATATCTCCTATGCACACTCTGTATTGTACACACGCTATGGTCTTATCATTGCACTACAAAAAGCATACAAGACAAAGTTGGTTTTCATAGTTCAAAACTAGGATGCCATGATTTATGAAGCTTGCAGAGCAAGAAGGAGTCCTATTAGCACTCATTTTCAGCAATGAGGAGCTGTTCTGGTGCATTTATTCGCACGTTGATCAGGTTATGCCCTAAAAATGGCGTCAAACAGATGTTAGAACTTCACATTGCTCTCTCATGAACACTCAGCTGTATTTATCATTCTACCTGTTCAAATCAATCTTTTCTAGTTTAAAATGCCCTCTAATTCTTGTATTATGTGACTTAGTGAATAATGGCTCAAATTCAGCTTCCTCCACAGCCTTCTCTAAGGTGAGATTTCCCAGTCTTTCCTCATTAGGCAGCTGTTCTACTCCACTGATAGTTCCAGTTGTCTTTTTCCAACTTATCTTTTCTCCTTACAGTACTTCAATTCTGTCATGGTTTTTATGCCCGTCTTGATGATGTCCACCATTCTGTTGACCATTTTGGTTGCTGCTGCAAATCATTGTATTAAGGCAATGATTTCAGATGACTGTCAAAAATTACTCTCAGATCTCCTTCTGAATGGTAAACACCAATTCCAAATGTAATACTGCGTCAACCTGGATGCATTCATTAGATGCTTTACCTTCAAGCAGTTTAAACTGAAGCTCAGCTGCCACCTTTTCTCCAGTCTTTCAGTTTTGTAACATCCTACTTGAAGCCCTTGCTGTTGGAACGGCATTTGCCTGCCCAGCACAGTATCTATTGCACTTTGTGCAATAAATCTAGCAACCTGCATTCTACTGGAGACTTCTTGGGTTTTAGAGGTTTGTATTAATGTAATTTCTCTTTTGAAGCAATGCTTAGGATTTCCTTTCTCTTACTGAGCTGTATGCTTATTAGGCTAGCTACCAATACATCTGAAAATATCCAAGCATATTAAGACAACATGAACAGGCTGACCTGAAGTACTCTGCACCTTCACCAGTGCATATACTCCCACTGCAAACTGCTCTTTTGGTTGGTTGCATGCAAGTCAGTAAGCTGTTGCCTTTTATCCTCACCTGAGCATGGTAAGGCTTCATCGCTTTATAAGGGTCTTTTCTAAACCTGTTCACACTCTTTTTGCATAGTCTTGAGAAGCAGGTATGCAGCAAGCCTTCAGCTATTTGCCTCTTGCAAATTTGACAGCTGCTCTTTCAGAGTGCAGGACTGCTATCAAAGAAGCATCTTCTGTTCCCAGAGGTGATTCGGAGAAAACTCCAGGAACAAACTTGCCAACAAAGTTTTCAAGCTGACAAGCAGGTATTCTTTATTGCAGCGCCGGGAGACACGGGGGATAACTCCTCCTAACGTGTGTCTCCCTATTGCTACACAAGCCATCCTCATATAGTCCTTGGGCACACATACATATTCATGAGGCTACGTATGGATTACATCATTTTCCAGAAAGCTCCCCGCATGCGTACAGAATTGTGGTGGTGATCTCTGAGGGTCGTTTACTTCTTCCAACAATCTTCATCACTTCTGGCAGCCTTTGAAGCACGCGCAGTAGATGCTTATACCAGTTTAATTGGTTCGCTAGCACCAGAGACATAATAATCCCCCTATCCTCCTACTTATCAGTTAGTTTACCCGCAGCCTATCCCAGAAACCTGCTATTCCCAGATACTCCTTATCCCTGTGTCCTGTTTTTCTAGACTGTTTTTCTTAAGACCACATCAACTATAACGATTTATCTTGTGCCAGTATGTTCTCTAGCTCTACTCTATTTTTTCTATGTATTATGCACCTCAGTAATTTTCCACTGCTACTGTTACAAAGCCATTGAACTTAACATTGCTTAAAACTAATTCTAATGGTTTATGAATTCCATTTTGTGATTTTGTGTTCCCCTTGTTTCAGAGGCTAAACACTCCCTGAGTTTTCCTGTCCTCCAAACTCTTTCTTCTGCCTTTCCCAAGCAAAGCTGCTGTGCAGACTGCCCTCTTAGCTATGTCCTCATCATCACTCAGGTACAGCTTTTTAGTGTTGCCTGAGCAAGCTGTATATTTCCCTTTAGAGGCTTCATTAACTGAGAGACAGGGAAGCCTAGTTCCAGCTATAACTCATCTTACTTAAACATCTGCCAAAAAATGATCACAGTTTTGCCATTTAAATTAATTGTCATTTAACAGTTAATTAACAGATACAAGCACCCTATAGCCAGAAGAAGAGCTGACATTTCAGATTCCATACTTTCCTTTCTGGAATGAGTTAAGTGTTGCCCACAAACAGCCTTCCCCATTTTTAAATGTCTTTCAGACTAACACAATTTACTCTCCAGGGTTTGCTTATGTGATCTCAGAATAAGTGTTGAGAGTTTCCTCAGGGTTGATATCAGCCAGGGGCCAGGCTTCAGTCTTTCTTTTGCTTCCCTTCTCCCAAGAACCTTTTCAATTCAGCAACTATCTAAGTCTACTATCCTACAAGTCTATGTGCCTGTGTATCACATTGTCTTCTCCTTATAGCACCTTTTCCTTATGTCCCTATGCATGCATGGAAAAGGCCAGGATCTAGATGCAGAAGGTGAATGTGCAGATTGAAAACTAGTATCTCAGGGAAGAAGTAGGGACTGTGAGCTAAGATCCCCTTGATTCAAGCATGTTGTGGAAGGATGAGTAGAATCACAAAAAAAATACTATTGATAATGTGACATGGGAGCAGAAAATGAAAACTAACAAAAGATGCTATCCCAAGAAATTTTCCTTGGGATAAATGCAGATAAATTGAAGATTATGAAACTGGCACAGACATGTTTTACTGAAAGAGGATTAGAAATACCAGGTTAGCCAAAGCACATATTCATATCCAGAGGAGAAAATGCTGCACCCAATGATGAAGAAGGTATGTATTTGTCTGACAGAGGAAGAATGTGTTGCCAATTTCTGCTTATCATCCGTTTCTGTCAAAACCTTAGGCACCACGAGGGATAGCTACTGGGTTGTAAATGAAGACAAAAGGACAAGAGTTGCCAGAATTTGAAACCACCTGACATGTGCCCAGGACACATTTTATAAAGTTAATGTGAAGATTTCTCTTGGCTAAATCTGCCATCAAAAGTCATCATCCTGCTGAAAAGATGCAGGTTGGGAAATAATCTGCTACAAGAAAAGTAAAGGTAAAATGTTGACCCCTAGGTCTTTAACTTGCTGATGTTTAACTTTATCCCTACATGTTTTCCTAACTGTTGTACTGAGAACTATTCAATATGGTACCGTTAAACTTTCATATGTATGTGCATGTGTCACTGAAATATGGGAAATAAACTCTCTAACCAGAATGAAAGGTTAGGAAGCCAGCATTACTTTATTATGGTACCAGGTGGATGGGGTATTGCTCCGCCTATTGTCCTTACAAGAAGAGACAGTTTACAGCTCATATATATTTGTTATATATATATTCATTATAATTCCACGAAATGCTCACCCAATTCTCTTTCCTCATGCATACGGTAATTTGGGCAGATAAGTCTCCAGTGCAAGTGCTGTGAATTTTGAAGAGTGGTCTCTGTGGGCTGTGGGGGTTGTTTTGGGGAGAAACACTCCCACTCATTTTATCCTTTTATGGAAACCCATTAGTTAAGGACATTGGAACGTATTTAGTCTTTCCAGCTAACTACATGTTCTTATTTGGTCTAATTTATGACCCTGAGAGGCTCTGTGAGTTCTTTTCTTTCACAGTCATTTACCTGTTTCTCAGGCCTTATCAACAGAAGGAAGGCCTACATTGGTTTGCAAGAAGATACCTGGTTCTTTTGTTGCATGCCTTCCTTATCTCTGTATCCTCTCTAAACAGTAAAATTATAGCTTAAGGATCCTTGTAGCCTTGTCTATGTCTAAGTCTCTATATTCAGAGAGATACTAATTTGATATTAATTATACAGTGAAATACTAATTTAATTCAGTATCATGTGCAGTATTAGAATTCATGCCTGTGTGAAACCTATAAAGTCTAAATGGAGTTATATTAGTCATAGGTGCTAAAAGGGCAACATATAACCTTTAAAGTGCCTTAGGAAAAAGGTGTCTTATTAAGGATTTTTTTTCACTAATTTAGGTGAAGAGGTAGGCAGGAGATGAGGAAAAATAAGTGGTGACCTTTTCTTCAAGTAAATATTACATTTTCAAGGACAAGTAATGGTTTTTAAAAATAGCATATCTAGAGATTACTTTTTTGTCTTCGACTCATTTTGAAATAAAGAAATTCTCAAAGTGACATGTCATGACAAAACTGTGACAAGTCTCATGAACAAAGGCCTGCGTCCTGTAAAGATTTATGTACGTGCTTACAGTTACAACATTTGGCTATTCTCATTGACATTGATAAACCTTTTCAATACCCAAGGTCTTCTGTGTCTACACAGAGCATATCTTTCAGTGTGTGTGTGTAAACTTTGTCTTCTTACATTTTTAAATTTGCTGCCTCTCCAACTTTGATCTTTCCAATTCTGAAGCTGGCAAAGTCTATGCTTCGCTTTGTTTCTTTCCCATGAAGCATTTCAAGAAGACCTCACGTAAATCACAGAAGTCTCTGGCAAACAAAAGATAATTTCCTTAACACTGTCAACGATCCAAGAATACTACTATTAGAAATACCAGTAGGATTAAACAATGCCTCTGTGTGTAAATTCAGCATTGTAATCATTCTGTTTCAGACCTAAGCTTCCTTTGTTATGCATAACACAAGCACAAAACCAAAGATTTCTGTCCTTTCTTTTGCAGTAAACTATAAATTGAAGAAAGTTATTTTCTGTCTTAGCTTCCAGATATATGTTAGTTTTCTCAAAAAAGCTGATTTTATGTAACTCAGATGGAATTTATGAGTAGCAAACTAACTAGAGTTTTTTCCAGGGGAAAAAAGAAAAAAAAAAGTATTTTAACAATATCACATTTGCACACTTAAATTTTTGAGACAGAAGGGATATCCTAACTGTGCCATTTGTGCCAGTGAAAGTTTCTTAAGAGAGAAGTACGTTAACTAGCCATTTGTGTTATTAGCGTTCTTTGTGGGTTATTTACAGATAAAGAAATTGTCAGACAGAATCAAGGACCTTATTGCAGCTACTGTCAGCTACTGCAGTGGGTCTCATGGCAGGATCAGTTAAACAGATTTATAGGAATTTGCACAGATGCAGGGAGTCAGCTGAGTTCAGGTTACAATATGATGATAACTAGAAGTTTATTCTAATCAGTAGGCCCACATACACTCTAGGATCTGAGAATAAAACTGTAGTGGTTGAGAGCAGATGAAATTCACTGGCTGACTCCATCAAGATAAGCAAAGTCACAGTAGCAGTAGTTACAGTCATATCAGTACTTCTTAAGAGCTTTGATTTATAGACATTTAATTGTTTTTGGTGGATGTGGAGGCTTAAGTATAGCAAAACAAAACACTGACAGTTGCCTTGCTTTATAGGTTGTCCATTATATGCTTCAGACATTGTCTCCGATCGCAGTTAGAAAGCACTATTAGGACAGGAAGACATCAAAAAACCTCACCATTACTTTCTCAGTACCATAGTTTGGACACCTAAGATATGCTTTAGAGACTTAACCTCTAAGAAGGTCTGGTTACAGCTAACGTCTGCAGTGAGGAGGCAAGAACCCTAGCTCTTCATTTGGATGAAAATCTGAAATGGTGTAAACACTTTTTAAAATAACAAATTATTACGTCTCAAATTGTGTTCCAGTGACACGATGATATAGAAAATCATTCTTCTTCTGCCCTTAGGCTTATAACTGTTTTATCTTGAGTATTATGTTCATACAGAAATTGTAAGAGATTAAAGAAAGAAGAGGCAGCGGAGCTTTGTCTTCTTTTTATTTGTGTGAGTAGCATTTGACAATTCACTAGGCTGTTTTTTTATGTACTCGGCTTTGTGAACCATGTCAAGGCAGCTTGCAGACAGCACATTTCTTTTATTTAGGAAATGTATGCTTAATGGCTTTAGTATCTGAATCAAGTTTTGTGTAGTGCCAGCTTTGGTTTCATTTCATTTGGAATCTGGCAGAAAAGAAGTCACAGAAGGGAAAACAACAAAACCCCACATTCCTTGTTTATGTCCTTTCCCCAGCCACAGTTGAGACAGACTATGAATTAATTATGTGTCCATATGAAGCCAATACCTTGGTGACTGAGGTTTTTATGTGTTTTGATGTTTTATTACAATATTATATTCAGTGGTTGTATTTCCTTTGTTTTTGTTTACAATTGGAGTTGCAAAGATCTATGTGCATGTGTTTCTTGGAGTTTCTTTTAACAGATGAGTTATGTGAACATAGTTAATTTAAGTGCTAAATACGTTCATTTGGTTCATATTCAAGTAGTTGCTGTAAAAAAAAAATAACCAAAGAGGAATGCTGAATAGCTTATTTAAGTCTAAGAATTGCTATTCCCCTGCAAGTCCAAATGAGCTATGGGAATTAATACTTTTTTATCTCTGGAAAGAAATACAGACCTGTGACATTAATTATGGATGTGTCTTTATCGAAAGTATGGATCAAAAGAGAATATATACAAATATAATTATATGGCAAACATATACAGTACTGTCCCAGAAACAGATGCAAATCCCATTGTAACTTTGCAATAAATAATTAGAAAGTTACTGTTAAAGAGGAACATGAATCATTAAATAAGCATTTACAGTGCTACGTTTGTTACAATGCAGTCAAATACCGGAGACCTGTGTTCAAGAATTCAGATGCAGGTTATACTCTTAAAATACAAATACACCCTTAGGATACTCAGAAAGGTTTCAAAAAGCTTGTAAGTTATTGTCTCACAGCTCTCCAGATCTTCTAAAAGAGGTAACAATAACCTTAAAAGATCTAAACTAGGAATATTGAGTTTATGTGGGAAATGAAGTCATGTCTCTGCAACAACAGATGCTTCTTGGGCTGTCTACTGTGTCTCACATAATCTGTTTCTCCTGCTTGGACACTGATGCTGCAGATTTGCAGTATCATACAGCACAGCTTGATACAGCACAGCTGCATGGCCAAGACTCAGATCTCCTAAAAATTGTTATTGCCAAGCTGAAAGAAAGTTGCTAAGCTAAGGCCATTGCAGATAATAAAAGTAAAACCAGAGTGTAGTTGTTGAGATAGTGAGTGGCTCAAGGGTTCAGGAGGAAAAATACTGACATGAAAGGATATAAAACTCTTAAGCTGCATATAACCTGTTTTCATTGTACACATAAAAAATCTCAAACAAAAGTGACCTACTGAGCTAGATTGCAGACAACATCCTACCACAAGCGGTGTAAGACTTCAAGTCTTAACAAGCCTTTGGATTTGATGTAAGAGAGCAGTGTAAAACTTGAGAGCCTGTCATACTGAGTAGGTAAGACTACATGATTTAGACATCCTTTTTGAGCTTAGCTTCATGAATTTAAGTCTCTCTCAAGGAAAGGATAGCTTTGATTTTTAAAGAGAAGCAGTAATAACATTAGAATGCCTAGATGATAACAGCAGCATCTTTCCCAGGCTGGCAAAGACTTTGTAAGCAGAGGACCCAGAATAACCGTGTGAATAGCTGCCATAACAATACAGGATTGTGCCTGACAGTGGTATGAAAGAAAATTATCCTGTAGAATGCCTTAACTGCCTGAAATAAAGAGGATTTTTTAGCCATGTTTAAAATATGTGTGTATATTATTTTCCAAAAGCAGAAAGAGCATGCAAGGAGAATCAGCCCACAGAGATAACAGCCTAGCCAATGCCTAGGTGGCCCTGAAATGGTAGCATCAAAGAGGTCAAAATATTTCATATTTTGGCCAAAACAACCTTCCTTGCTGCCATATTTGTTTTCATCAAGAAGCTATGAAAGTGCAAATGAGCCTCCTACAAATCTCAAGTCTCAAACCTTTGAATTCAAAAAGTGACTTAGAAGTAAGCTAGACAAAATTTTATATGAAGGCATTTTCAGAAGTGCAAATATTGTCAAGATGGGACAGTACAGAGATCAGTGATTTAAGAGTAAAAATACTAACACAAAAGGATAAAAATCTTATCCGGGAAAAAAAAAATGTGAAAAATAGGCAGCAACACAACAACATGAAGGATTATCCTATACAAGAGAGCTGCAGAGGCTAATACCTCCTCACTTCACAGGCAACTCTTGGGTTAGCACAGTCCCGTCATTGGACCTGGTGAGTATATTAATACTTACCCTCCTACCTAATTAGTCTTAGCTATCTATCTGTTGTGTACAGTCACCAAAAAACAGAGACTCTGTGATTGGTAAAAGATCTCCAAGTGGCCAAGGCTGGGTGGAAAGACAGCTCTCAGCACAGTGTGCAGGTGTCCAGGCTCTATCCTATTTTGTATTCAGCTAAATTAACCCTGAATTATTTAAAAGAAGTTGAGATAACAAAGCCATATTTTCCACATCCTATTATTTTAACTATCAGGAAATAATGTAAGTGCAGTACCAGACTGTCCCTACCCTCTCCTTCTACAACAGTCATGCTTTGAAAATTCAGTGATTAGCTCTTACCGTCCTTTCAGTGAGTGCTGAAAAAAGGTTAGGGGATTACTCTCAGGATAAGATTCTGCTTCCTGAATTCCAAGCAGAATCATGTCTTTTGCAACGAGTGGTCTGACTTCAGCACTAAAGCTCCACAGAGGAAACAGAGATTATACGTTGTGCATAGCTGTTTCCAACCAGCTCTAGGAGGCCTCCAGCCAAGTTTGGGATTTTTTTTAATTCACTCTCTGAAGTTCTAGTTCTCCCAACACATTATATAAGAATCCTCATCAGTCTTCATAATTCTCCCTGAGGCCATTCAGCTACAGTTTAGGATTCTGAGTACGTGAAATTATGGACATGTGCAAGCTGTTAAGGATTGCAGCCTGGCCTAATGTGTATTTGTGGAGACAGAATAACTGATTAGTTTTGCCGATTTCAAGGACAAGCCATCAACATTAAGTCAAATATACAGTACACATTAAAATCCACATAGATAAAAAAGCATTGAGTCTTACTAGGAGCCCTCTTCCTGCAAACTTCAAAACCGTGAAAGCAAAATTAAAACGAAGAAAAACAAATAAGCAAACACAATAAAACACTACCCCCAAACCAATCCTTTTTATTCATTGAACTCTTAAATATTTATTACAAATTGGAAGGATCGAACCACTTGGGCAATCAATAATTAATCAGTAGAAATGTTTCAGATCTCTTATAAATATCAAAGGCTTTTAATAATTACTTTACAAATCCAGATCAGCACAAGTAGTGAAGACTTCAAACGCTGTGGGAGGTGGAAACACAGTAAGTTGAGAGCTTTAAAATTTATAGAAGACGAATCAAATATGTTTTGATCCTATACTGTCTTGTTACACATGAGGCAAACACCATAAATATGATGCAGCATGGATTTTCTGATGCTCACCGAAGTTACCAGTAAAGCTTTTCACAACATTAACGATCCAGAACTAGAGCCATAGAAAAGTCACTATATCCATGACAAACAGTTCAGGTATTAATAGCACTTCAAAGCAAGCGAGCTTGCAATTGCTGTTAGAAAATAACCTCATTTTTGAATCTGAAAAATGAAAAACACATTAAAATGTGTTTAAAAAACAAAAAACAAATTAAAAAATGAAAAACACATTAAAGGTTCCTAAAGTACCATTTTATTGGAGCAAATTAGTAAAACTCCAGTAGTTCTGACAGTTGTCCTGCAAAGGCAGGATATCCATGAAGAGTATTTTTTAACTGTATGCAAAAAGTAGGAGTTTTCTATATAAATGATGTGAAATCTTCTTTTACAGTTTTGAAATGTATGCTACAAAGACCTGAATTTGAAAGCTGCATTTGTCACTCTTTCCTTCCATTCTTCTTTCAGTTTAGGAAACAAAACCATGTTTTCATTATAGGTTATTTGGAAAAGCCTCTTTCTCTTTGGTTTTACTTTCCTTCCTCTCTTTGCCAAAGTCCACCACATTATCATCAGCTAACCTACAGAAGACATCAAAATCCTATGTTCCACCTCAAGTGAAGCAAAACACTAGGGCATAACTTCCCTTGTGTTTTTTGTGTGCTTGCATTTTTTTCAGGCATCCAACAGCATAAGCTATCACACTTCTGATAAGGCAGGTATTCCTCACATAAATCATACACGGTAGTAAGTGCAGTGTTAAGTTTACCTTTGATCTATGCATACTTAGCAAACCTGACACATCAGACATTCTCAGCATGCAACAAAGAATCTGTTAGAAACAGTGGAGTATATCTGTCCCAGCCTATAAACACCTCCGATCAGTACCACAGTCAGTAACCAAGAGGATTAAAATAAGTGGGGGAACAAAAAGTGGCTGGTAACAAGTGCACGATCCTGCAGTGAGGTGCAGACATATGGAAGTCCGGACATTTATTTTAACTTGAGCAGTTGAGTCTGTTTGTCACTGTCACTTTATTCAGTCACCAAAAATCCCTTCATTGTCAAAACATACCCTAAGGTATGCAATTATATATTACTTCTTCGCTTGCAAAAGAAGGCAAAACCATTTCTCTCTCACATTCCATTATAGCTCAGTAGGTTGAATTTGCACCTAGCATTTGGAATTTATCTATGTTCCTTCATGCAAAAATTGAAGGTGTTAATAAATAGACATTTCTAATTTAGATCTTATGCTGTAGTCCACCCTGTTTAGTTAAGAAGCAAATGCAATTAACTGTCATAACTGGCATAGATTAATTCTGGTTATTTATTCAGAGGAAGAAGAAGCAGCAATAATAATCTAGTAGACTAAACTAAGCTAAAGCAGTTGGATAGAAAAAAATCAATCCTGGTCTTAACTGTAGCAGTAGTACAGGATGGCTCTAACTTTTATTTTTCAGGAGAGCCACAGTCTATGGCCCACCCTATAACATCACCGACACCAGTGAAGGGGAAAAGAGCAAACTAAGAGGTCAGCTGCATTTAAAAGCATTTGCCAGTGGAGTCCCCGGTAGAACCTGCACAGAGCTTCTATTTCTTTGTGAAAAAAGATCACTCTGTTGTAGAGTTATTTTCTGGTTTACAGGAATATATGGGTTGTGCCTACCTGGTATACCATGAATTAATCCTGTGCTGTATCTGTCCATATTTCACCAAAGAGGTCGTATTGTGTTAACTCTTCACTAATTAGGGGTTTTCTTTCTTAATTCTGTCAATTCTGTCAAGTCTACTTTCTCACACTCTGTGTTTTGTAAAAGTTTAAATACAAGCTTCCTACTTGGAAGCTAATGGTTCAATTTCCAGCACATTCTTTTGGCTGAAGTGGATATCATGCAATGAAAATTGAAGTCTTAATCCTCTTAAATTTAACTCTGAAGTTGAGGTTATATAACAGCATTCATCTCATGAGTGATTTATTTGTAGAGTGAAAGCTGGACAGAAAGTAATATAATTACAGTGATTGCCTTTGAGATCTCAAAAGGCAGAAACTTGCAAGACCTAAGAGTTTAACCTTATCAAAGATATAGCAGCATCTCAGAGGAGAAGATCAGGCAAGGCCAGAGAAGACTGGCCACAAAATAAATGTTTGATTGTTGCTGAACTGTTTTCTTTTGGCAAAATGAAAATGATTTCTTATTTATTAAGTACTGATACAAGGGTGACAGCAGATATTCATAAAAAGTTGGGTATAGTACCATAGCACTGTTTTCTTCAGTACAGAGTACCAAGGGCAGAGGATAGAAAGAAAGAGTAAGACTTTGATCACTACTTTGCAGCTCAAATGAAACAATTATAATAGCAGTATTTATTTTAATTTGAAGACCCAGAAGTATAAATCAACAGTACCTTCTGTTTTATTTTATAGCTACATTCTATGGTTTGTTCTAGATTTTAATCTTGTTTCAGAAAGAAACCAGCTAAAAAGAAATGGCTACATTAGCATCATATTTTTCTATTTTTACTTCCATCTTGTGCAAAATAATGTTTTGACTGCCAAGAAACTTGTAGAACAAAAGAAGAACAAGAGTGTAACAAAATATCAAAGTTCCCATAAATGCTGTTATAAAGTAGGTGGCCAACTACAACGGGAAAAAACAAACCAAATCAAACTAACCCCCTTTGCTTAATTCTGCTTCCTCTTCCTAAGTCACAGCAGGTACTGAGTTGATATTAAGTATCAAAGAACCCACAGAAGTCCTCAATCTCAAGATGCATTTCCAGGAAAAGCTCTTTGAAAACCTCACCTTGTTCACCTGTTTGGTTTGTTTGTTTTGCTTTGCTGACTTTAAACTTTCAAACGTATAAAAACCACTTGTAGGCTATAAGCTGTAGTTGTAAGCGTCCCATCCAAACTGAATGGCCACAAAATAACACCTATTCACATCAAATTCACAAAATGGTTTTTCCTCTTGACTTGTTCTCCTTCAACTCCCTCACCTGTTAGTACTTGTCTTGTATTTCTCAGTCATGTACCTGTTTTCAATTATTTCCTTCTTGGTCTTATGTTAGACTTTTCCCTCCTCCCACTTTCAAAGTTTTTCCTCCCTATTTAATCAAACTTAATTAAAGTTTCATCAACTCTGTTAGAGCAGCAAGTCTCAAACATTATTCAAGATAATTATAACAATATTATTCAATATTACTGTGTTCAATATTATAACCAGGGCAGTTAGAACATCATCTAAATGTGTTAACAAACCCCTGGCTGCAAACAGGTGACACACACTGGGTAGACAGGAGTGAATTTGGGTTGATAATCAGAGGTTACTGATATGTACCTGCAATCTACCATACAATAAGTATGCAGAGAGAAGGGTGCTCCCATTCCTTACAGACGGAAAGCTAAATACAAAAGGCAATTCAGAGTACTGAGAAAGAAGAGGTACATCCAGCTTCTGTAACAGGTTCAAAAGCCCTGCTGCTTTTATTATACTTAATGTCTGACCAGCTTCCCATCCAGATGCTCATAGAGGACTTTCCCAGAGGCATTTTCACCATAACTACCTGGCAGCCCAAGTGCCAATTCATGCTTGGGGACTGTAGAAAGCAGAAGTTGTCAAAGGGTCGGGTAGTGTATCATTTGAGATACCCAGTGAATTTCTTCCCCCACAATGAGTCTTTCTCAGCTCTTTTGCCTCCAACATTTCCTAAATAACTTCTGTGGTTCATTCTTTGTCTCTACCTGTCCCACACCTGGCCCTTTAGTTATCTTGATTAACATAGCTACCTCAGTTTTTTATGACAGAAATTAGGTTAAATCTTCGTCATAGCTACCTCAGTTTTTTATGACAGAAATTAGGTTAAATCTTCGTCACTACACACTCTTCACAGTTTTTGTGCAGTTACACTGAGACCTCACTTCTTTCCCATTAGCCTCAACAAGACTGCAGGGTACCTCCACACCCCAAGTCATGCCTTGGACAGTGACTGTAAACTGCTGCAGCCTTTAATCCTACCTAGAGTTTACTTTTGTCTAATTCACAGCTCACGCTGCAAAGAAAACTCTCCTCTTTAAGATGTGGACCAAACCAACCGTCCTCCCTGATGCCCCCCCGGGGAGTATTGCAACTGTTCTGCATTTGTAAGTGAAAATCCTGGGAGCAGGTGAGAAAGGAGAAACAGGGGAGCAGAAAAGCACTGTCTTACCTAAAGGTAAGGGAAGTGTCACCTTACAAAGAAGGCGTCATTTACCCAATCACTGTCACACTTCTGCAGTTAAATTCCATTAAGCTACAACAGAACCTATGCAAAATAAGCAGTGCTTGTATGCTCCCTCCCAGCACAGCAGAGAGGCTGAGCAGGATGCCGCCACATCTTATGCTTCATTAACAAGTGTCCTGGGTTCAGCAGCAGCAGTCATTTTTTCTCTTTCTTAGTAGCTGGTGCACTGCTGTGTTTTTGAAGTTCGGCCTGGGAGCAGCGCTGATAACATCAATGTTTTAAATTCTTGCTAAGTAATGTTTGCTCTGACCAAGGACGTTCTGAGTCTCATGGTCTGCCAGGGAGGAGGGGAAACTGGGAGTAAGCAAAGACAGGACACCTGACCCAGACTAGCCAAGCAGGTATTCCATACCACAGCATAGCATGCCCAGGATTTAGAACTAGAAGCAGTGACCCAGAAAGGAGATCACTGCCAACACTGCCGCGGTCAGGCTGGGTATCTGTGGGCAGGTGGTGAGCAGTTGTATTCTCTTCCCTTGTTATTTCCCTTATCATTATTATTATTGGTGGTAGCAGTAGTGATTTGTGTTATACCTTAGTTATTGGACTGTTCTTATCTCAACCAATGGGAGTTACATTCTTTGGATTCTCCTCCCCATCCTTCCAGGAGCGGAGAGTGAGCTAGACTGTGTGGCTGACTGGGTTTAAACCAGGACAACAAGCCTTTTAGGGACTGTAGTGATAGGACAAGAGGTAACGGGTTGAAACTTAAACAGCAGAGGTTTAGATTGAATGTGAGGAAGAAATTCTTTCCTGTTAGGGTGGTGAGGCACTGGAATGGGTTGCCCAGGGAGGTTGTGAATGCTCCATCCCTGCTGGTGTTCAAGGACAGGTTGGATGAAGCCTTGTCTGGCGTGGTTTTGTGTGAGGTGTCCCTGCCCATGGCAGGGGGATTGGAACTACATGATCCTTAAGGTCCTTTCCAACCCTAACTATTCTATGATTCTATCTGCTAAAGTCTGCTAAGATTACACCTTGGCAATCCTGACTGTAGGCCCTGTGTTTGCCAAGGTGCTGCTAATAAATCAATGAGAAGAGTGGAGTTTGCACGGGCGTCATAGAGAAGTTAAAATTTGATTCCTCATCATTTTCAATATAGATCATTCCTTGGGAAAGAAAAATAAACCAACAATTCGATATTTCCGGAGGCCTAGTTGAATTTTTAGTGTTGGTAGCTCATAAGACTGGCGTTTGGGGTCTTTTTTAGTGGGTTGACCATTAATATCAGGAGATTATTCAGAGACAATACTAATTTATACCATATTTCATAGAATCACAGAATCGTTAAGAGTTAGAAAGGACCTTAAGATCATCTAGTTCCAATCACCCTGTCATGGGCAGGGACACCTCACACTAAACCGTGTCACCCACGGCTCTGTCCAACCTGGCCTTGAACACCGCCAGGGATGGAGCATTTATCACTTCTTTGGGCAACCTGTTCCAGTGCCTCACCAGGTTAAACTGGTCTCTCAGTAGTTGCCTACTAGATGTAGAAAATGAAATTAAATGAAATCTAGAACATATATTCATTTAAATGTATTTCTGTGCTGACCACTCTATTATTAAACATTTTTAAGGCAAAAAGAAAATAAATCCATGTTACAATAGATTTTGCCCTTTTTTTTCTTTAATTTTTTCATTTGCTTTTTGTATTTGTCTGTAGGAGACAGTCTGTGTTGGTTGGCTGGTGTGCTTACCTCACAGCAAGTAGGTGGTGCGAGAAAGGGTAGTTAAAAGCACATAATAAAAAATCAACAAAAGCCCCAAACACAGAGATTTTCCACAGCAGCCAAGAGGTTATTTTTTCATGAAGCCTTCAGATCCCTTAAAACCAGAACATTTAAGCAAACACCACAGACAGTTTATGAGACTGGGATCAGCAATTTAAATGAAGGAACTCATCTTGCCAGTTCTCATCCTAAACCATAACACTGACCAGTTATGTATCAAATGATTTTTAAAGTAATACAAGGAAATCATTTCATCGTACAACATGCAGTCTGCAGTAAAATCTAGGCCTCTGAAGCACAGCTCTTTGAGAAAACTATGGAAATGTGGCCTTCCTCTTAGTATTTGCTCATCTAGTAACTTGCAACTCCGGTGTGTAACTCTGAGAGGAATGGGGGTGCACACTTGAGGATGAAGAGGACAGTTCTCTTTGGGGAAGACATTTCTTCCACGCCTCTCCCAGATGGCTGCTGGTGCAGTGTGCTCAGAGTCCCAGACCAAATTTCAAGCTGTGACCCTTCAGTGTAAGCCTGATTGCAGAACCACTTCCTGCCTGTTTCACAGGGCTCAGAAGTAAAAGACAGTGACAGGCACTGGGAAGAATAATCTGACCTACTCATGCAGCTTACATCACTTTACAGGGCTCTAAATTACCTGCAACCACAGTGGGGAAAAAAAGGACTTGAATACTTTTGTGAACAACTCAGTCACAGTCTCTGCTCAATACATGGCATCAATCAAAAGAGCAAACAGAATGTTAGGATGCAGACAGAGCAATGTTGAAAATGATACTGGAAGTGAACACCCTCGTATAAATCAATGAGAGAGATTCCTCTGAATCCCTGTTCTGTGCTGATTACTACATCAAAACGGGATGTGGCAAAAAGCTTACAGACAGGCAACAAAAATGAAGACAGGCTTGGGAAAACATTGATTATGCGCAGAATGAAATGACTGGGACATTTCAGTTTTGAGAGGTAATATTTAGGGTGCCATGAATAATACATTCACTCAATGGAACTCAGGGAGAGCTGGTGATTTTCTAACTGCTTTGTTCCAGTAGAAATTGTGAATGTGTCAAAACAAAAGGTTTTTGTGGGAATGGATCATTTTAAAAAATATTGTCAAGGGAATCACAGTCAAGGTTTCTGCCCGTCAAGAACTTTTCTGCCATTAGAAACATTCCTTATTTTCTCCAAGCTGGCTATCTGTGATCTCAACTTTCCGTGACAGATCTGTGTCCTGAGCCCCCTAGACAAAAGGCAAGGGACTATTTATGCTCAAAACTCCAGGGCAAAGCCACTCTAGGGGCAGCCAAGTACTTAAAAATCAAAATTCCCAGTGCTCAAGGACCTTGGATCTGACAGCTCCCCCCAGGTGGAGTCTCTCAGGATTTCATGAGTACGGCTTGAGCATATATGACCCTTTGTGGCTCATGTAGCATACTCTTCTTCATAAAGGCAAATGAGTAGGCACCTACAGACAAGAATCCAGGGAGAGCCAAAGGATGAAGCACCGTGTCTTTCCCAAGAAGCCTTCTAAGACAACAGTGACCCTGCATGAATAGTCCTCCAAACCCAAATAGCAACTCAGTGGTAGATCTCACAGTTTAGGTCTGCTCCTGTGGCTTAGGTGCTGGACTGGAAGAGCATGATATCTGCAGAATTAGTTCAGGCACTCCCAGTGAGAAACTGTGTTGATGGTCTCAGTCATGTTTTCCATTAACACTATCCGTAAGAATGGGCCTGGAGAATTGCTACAGATATCTCGATGATAGTTTTTTATGTCTTCGTTTGTATTTATCTACCTCAAAATGGCCAGTTGCTGAGCAGTCACGTTGGCTCAGTCAGGCTATCTAGGGTGATAACCACTGTCTTGAACACTTGCTCCTGAAATGCTGTTGAACAATGACAAAGACATGGTACTGTTCTTGGCAGAAGGCCTCCACTCTGCCCCTCCGCATGCAAAGGGCTTCCAGCATCCATTGCTAGTCATCGCCTGTCCGGAGGACACTACCCCACAAGCTGGATGTTGCCTCATTCTCTAGACACAATCTCTGATCAATAAGAGGCAGAGCAACCGCAAGGACTCTGAGGATTTTCTTAACCCATCTTCCTGATTTGAGAAAGTTGAGAGCAGATGTCCTCTCAGAAGTATGCTGCAGCTGTTTGAGTAAGCTTGTCACTCCCTCATCTATCATTGGGCCTTTGCAGTGGACATCAGCATTTCAGACAGCAAGTATTTCAATGTCGTCTGTAAGAAAGCTGGAAATGAATGAGCAGGAAGAGAATTCACACTTCATTGAGGGTGATGGTCATCGGGACAGTGATGTGCAATCATCATCTGCGTGGGACAGGTGAAAGGACACAGTAGCAAATCTTCATTAGGTCCACTGTCCTGACGGCAAAGGTTTCAGGAAAACATTTCCATTGTGAGAGCTTGGGAATGCATCTTTTCTCCAGAGCACTCTAATACGCACAATTACAACTTCCTACCCCAACCTGGGGAACACCTACTTTATACTTAAATAAAAAATAAATTTACAATTCCACAGTTTTCTGACAACAGCCTGTGGAAAATTGCCTTTGCAGGGAAACACAGGTATAGTGACATCACAAAATTCCTAAGAACTGAGAAAGCCAAGTGCTCTGATTTCACAAACATTATTGGGGAGGAATTAGGAAAGGGGAACATGATGACACAACTTGTACAAAATGAAACATTTCATTATAACCTTTTTGAAATGTCAGAATTTTTCACAGAATAAAAATACCAATTGTCTGTCTTCAGTGTAGTTAGTGGTTTATAGAAAAAGGACACATGATTTAAGGGGAAAAAAAATCAAGAAGCTGAAATCTGATTAAAAAAAAGAATATGTTAAGTACCACAGTGGAAAAAGAGCTGTGGAATTCACCATTGCAGTTACATTGGGCAGGAGGAAAACATATTTAGAAAGAAATTAAAAATCATGCACTTCAAGCCCGAAGATCACTCCTAAACAAAGAAACGTGCTGCTCATCGTATCTCTGCTTTGAAAATGCCTGCAGTTTGCCTGAAGCACCCTCTTTTGGTCACTGCTTGAAACAGATTATGGGGATAGCTGCATTGGTAATGAGTCTGTAGAGTTTCAATCAGTATAAATATCCTACACATGCAGTGACTACAAGTTGTAAGCATTGTCAGTTGTAGGTCCTAAGATGAAAATGGTACAGTTTAAGAATTTACATTACAAGGTCACTGAAACAAGCCTTGTAATGCAGTAAATACTAGTCCTATCAACAGTAAAACAGCGTTCATGTAAAAAAATATAAAAATCAGGAAACCTGCTTTTCAGGACATGAGCTCTTTGTTACTGTTTGCCTGGAGCCTACATGGGACTTAAGAGATTGGTTTTGTCTAGAGCAGCTCTGATGAGAGTCATGTATGAAATTCTTGAGAGATGAATAACATGACCTGGTAAATTAAAACTTATTTCAATTATTTACCCTAATGAAAAGTGGTTGCTAATGTATTAGAGTAGATCTTATGCATTGCTATTCCTTGACTTTTAAATAACATTAGTGTCTCTACTATTTAAAGGATTTTAAAACAATGGCTTTTAAAACAGTTTTCCAGCAAATCAAATATGGGATCAATCATGCTGCAATAAGAGGAGTGAAGTCTCCTGTGAGTCCTTGAGGTGTGTTACTTGAAAATAGCTCTGTGCACTCTAGGGCAAATAAAACATTTGTAAATCAGGAGAGTTCAACTCTCAGTTTTGTGGCTGTTTACAGCAACTTCATGTCAAGCTACACTGGTTGTTTTTCTAATGCCTTAAGTAACTTAACAACAGATATCTGTGGCCTCAAGGTAAGAAATACTAAACATCTGCTAGTTTCCAGACTTGAAACATTGCAGCTGCCTTAACTGAAGGAAATTTTGCTGTTGGTATACCAGGAACCTCAGAGCACCATTTGGTACTTTTTCACTAAGTAATACATGATTGTCACTTTATAAAACACTGGGAAACTCACTCTCCCAAAGATTAAATTTTAAGCAAGTTGAAAAACATTTTGGTTATACTTCCCTATGCTTGTCACAAAAATACAGCCACAAACTATTCCATTTTAGTTCTTTAACAACCCCAAGACTTCTCTTGACTGCTGGCAGTGACATTAGTGTCTGTTTCAGCAGTCCACATGTCCAAGCTGTACTGGCACTATGCCTCCCGAATTCTGCTTTTGCCCATGAGAAAGACCTGCAGATGTTAACCTAATGGAGTAAACTGAATAATCCCCCCCAAATTAATATTTAATTTCCTAATGTTAGTGATGTGGTACTTTTGAGCACAAGCTATTCGTGTCTTCTGTCTTCTCTTCACCATCAGGTTCTCCCTATGCCAAAAGAACATACGTTTTGATTGGCACCTACCAACTGAAAGAGCTGTTTCAAAGCACGTTTTATCTGACTTGCAACTAGTTGTCACTTTTCCATACTTTATTGCTCCTTCTGCACTCCTCTACTATATTGGCCCAGTCTGCAAATTTTGCTTCGAAAATTAAAGTCTTGCTGCATTATATGCTTTCATTTATCTCCAACAGCAATACCAATTTGGCAGGCTGCAATGTGTGCTGCAATGAAAACCTTGGAGGTCACTCTTCTGTGATCACTCAAAATACACTTGGATTTCAGAACAGGAATAATTGTGTTGAAATCAATAGAATTACCACGGGTCATGTCAGATTACTTACTCCTGTAAGGCAGAATAATCTTCAAGATCTGATCTGCAGATTCTCCTGGGGGACAGGAGGAGTTGTAAAGGTGTAAGCAGCATATTTATACTTACAGTGGGAATCCATTAATAAAACTTCATCATGTAGGAACAGCAACAAGAAGGATACCAACCTTGACAGCCATTGCTTTGTTTTGCTCCAAAATGAGTCCTAAAACCCCTAAAACAAGTGTATTTTGTATATGTGCTCTTAAACAAAGTGAAGTCTTGGCTGTTCACTTTACCTTCTCAGTCCATAAACTTAGTTCTCCTCATTACCTTTTTCTTAGTCATTCAAAAAGAGGAAAGAAGCAGGAGGAATTCACTTGTGTTTGAAGCATAACAGGTGTCTCAAATATTACATACCGTAGTAATGTTTCTATCATTATCTTCACCTGTAAAACCAAAACCAAACAAAAAACCAGAATGTGGAAAGATATACAATTATCTAAAAGGTTTCCAGACTGGAAAGGTTAAAGGAGGCTCTCAATCTATGAACACCTCATTTGAAAGACTATTTCACTGAGAAGAAGCTGTGGTGAGGGCTGTCCAGATCAATAGGTAACAGAAATGCCTTTTGGAAAGCCTGTAGCAAGAGGGAGAAGTAGGGAGACATCATGCCTGTGTTTGAAGAGACTAAAAAGAGCCATTTAGCAATTTTAATTACAGGTTGTTGTACCGACCCCCTGAATTCGGAAGCATAACAAGCCTTCTCTACCCTTTTCTCTTAAAGCTATTACAGAACACTGCAGAGAGGGTTAAGCTCTGAAGAGCTGGAATGAAGCTCACGCTAATTCAAGTTCGCTCCTGGGCGTTGCTCGAGCCCACTCCTGGGGCTGCACTGACCCCTAGTGACTGCAGAGATACTTAAATAATCCACAGCCTTTTTGAAAAAGAAATGTAGGAGTTTACATAAAGCATTGCTATACAAGGGATATTTTATAAGTAAATGTCTTCATTAGAAGGATATTGTAAAAATCCTTCGTTTCTAAGCGATCTTTATAATTCCTGGGGAAGTTTCGCTTTGTTTTTATTTTACAACAACCCATTTTTTCATATTTGGGTGTTGAC
This sequence comes from Melopsittacus undulatus, assembly GCF_012275295.1. Lineage (NCBI taxonomy): Eukaryota > Metazoa > Chordata > Aves > Psittaciformes > Psittaculidae > Melopsittacus > Melopsittacus undulatus. Next base: position 72,342,101 of record NC_047531.1, read on the forward strand.
TAGAGATGGACTTTGCTACCTTAAGTAATAAACAGCTGATGTAAAACACCAGTGCTGCTAAGATGCTGGGACTTGGTGGTTTCAATTCAGCTGTATAAGTTTATTCAGGAATGTAGAATCTCTGGCTGGAATCTTTGCAAACTATTAATAAAATATAGGTGGTACCTCTGTTAATCTGTTGACTATTTAAGATGATTCCCCTATTCTAAAGGTCTGATGTGCTGTTAGAAGTACCATCTAGAAAAAGTGTAGAATGCTTTAATATGTATAAGGTGAAAGCAACAAATTTCTTTCCTCTTCTCCTTTCAATTCACCAGCAGATAATGCACATGCATACAGAATACTAGGGTAAATTCAACTCTCTTGCAGTAGCCCTCCAACTCTGATCTTTGGCATATTATCTCAGAACTTACTTTCAAGTACTGTTAATTTTAACCACTGTGGGAGATCTGTCATGCAGTGGGTATATGAAAAGAGAAATACAATCTTTAGGACCTCATTGCATGAAGTGATGAATATCCTCTGGCTCCTCCTTGGGGCCCTAATGATGGAGACAACCAGGCACAAGGGGATTAAGGAACATAAGATGGAATTCACCTGTGATCTGGAAAACATGCATGTCTTTTTATTACGTTAGTGGATCTTGGAATGTGCTACAGGAAAATCTTATATAACAATTTCATCATACAACCCACTGATCCCTTCCTGTTCCTCTGATATCAGCCAAGAGTAGTAAACACCTCACAGGAACTGTTAATAGATTGTTGAACTGTATATTTATTGTACAATGATGAGGTGTTTCACACTATCTGTGACCTGCCAGCTTGAGCAAGTAACGACTACAGAGAACTGTATCTGTAATTTCTCTGCAGGAAGATCCAGTGAAAAAGGAACAGATATTGTAATGAGGCTCTGGTTCCACAACAATCCATGATCAGACAAGTATTGCTCTCATGGCCAAGTCATTCTCCTCCCAGCATTTCTGGTTTTTTCCCTTGAGCTGGGCCTGACACTTAGCCCAATACTCTGCTGGGAACAGTGGCATGTTAAGAGACTTGAGAACTATTTGCTTTTGACTTTGGCTTGGTAGGTTGACTTCTCAGGGCTGGGGAGTTGGGTTAGACTGCACCAGGAGGTGCTGTTTCTTTATGATCTCAGCTAGTATGACGCTCAGATCCTATAAAGCAGCTCTTACAACGTAGGGGTTTGGAGATCACACAAAAAAGACCAGGAGGATACTATGGATAATCATATTACCGTTCAGATGCTGGCAGCCCCACATTGTCCAATATCAAATCCAATCTATGCCGAGAAAAGCCTGCAGATCCTGTCCAGAGAAAAGTGACCCCATTTGAGATCTTACAGGACTTCCCCCAAAAAGCAACTCTATTCCTCAATTCTACTGTCAACCAGAACGGATGATCATCTGAGAACTTCTCGTTGCACTGTCAGAGATGGGGCCAGGCAGGAGGTCTTATGTGACTGGACACAGCATCCCTCTGAATTGAGATTTTAAATTGCCTAGGGCATACACTATATAAAATATTGCTGCAAGGCATAATGTACTACAATGATGTCCACAGCTCTGCTGCTCTGCTAAAATGGCAAAATCTCAAGATCAAACTCTGACTGAGCCCCAGAACGTCAGCCAAACCACTAAACCATCTAAGAATCTGGTTTCACCCCAAAAGAAGCTACTTTCTGGAATGCAGTATTGTTGCAATTAACATTAAGTCCTCTGCAATTGCTAAGTAAAACTAATTGCTTTTATTCATACTACTCATTATGCATTAAAAAGATTTGCAAAAATCAATACACGGAACAAACTTTTGTAAGAGATTAAACTTCTTGAATATATTTATGAACTTTATATGTGATAATTCAGGGCACTCTTTCAAAGTTTCTGAAGAGTTCTGACACATCACGTGTACTTCCTGCATCTTATTATTTGAATTTGCAATATTATCATCTTTGGTTTTTTCATTTGAATATTTCCTTATTTCAATTCAGATTTTTCTTCTGAATTCAAGATATCGCTTCCTCTCCCTCCCATCTTCACCTAGTTTTCCTTTTCGGTTCACTTCCATGTCTTCTTGTCTCTGTTGTCAAAATAGAAACACAGCATTTTGTGCATAATTTCTTATGGCAAAACTATACGTTCTTTCAGAAGCAGTTTAAGTAGTAAACTGTCAACACAGGAGACAAGGTCAAGTTGTCACCTCTGCTTTCTGCTCAGCTGTAAGATCTATTAATTTTGGGCCCTCAGGGCATCCTGTGAATGTTTGCTAGCCTGACTCCTTCCATGAATTTGGACCATGGCTGATCAGTGTTTGGCTTTTGGAGATGCTACATAAGCAAAGAGAGACAAATAGACCACACTCATGCAGTGTCTCTGCTGAGCTTTGTCCAGTGCCACAAGCCTAAGCCCCTCCTGTAGCTCCTCACTTTAAAGGCAGGTACAACTTTTGCCTTCAGATCAGTAATACTATACAAAATTAGGAATCAGGCCAAATTTCATGTCTGCCAAGCAATATGACACTTAACTGTTATTTCAGACTGCTCAGCATTGCCTGGAATCTTTGGGGATTTGGCTGGGGAACTTGTTACTGTGAAATTTTGCTTTCTAGGAGGGAGAGACCAGATGGTCAAAATCTCTATCAAGCAGTTACCTGAATGGTTGTTTTAGTCTTGGAGAATGTTTTTGCCTGTGGATTTCTATTCCCCCAAGTTGGTGCATTATAGGATCCTGAGGTGTATTTGTCTGTGGGAAGAGCATAGACATGGTTTCCTCACTTGAGATGTGCTTTCTGGGAAGACTTTCTTAGCCTGACAGGTGAATCAGATACTACATGATTACAAATACTACATTATCTGAAGTATCCATGAATGCATCAGGGAGTCCTGTAGCACCTCTAAAATAGAAGCTAAGATTAAGTACAGATTCTGTCTATATATATATATATATCTTTTCAACGAGTTTTTGTAATCTTGCAGGCTTTCCATGAGGCTCTGAGGACCTTACAAGCAAGGCATGGTTTAAGTCCAGCTGGTAACTCAGAACCACACAGCCAATAGCTCACTTCTCCTTCCCCAGCTCCAAGAGGGATGCGAAGGAGAATTGAAAAAACACAACTCTCACGGGTTGAGGTAAGAACAGTCCAGTAACTAAGGTATAACACAAAACTGCTATTGCTCACCACTTGCCAACTGATACCCAGCCTGACCCAAGCAGCAATCTGGGCCTTCTGGGTAACTCCCCACAGTTTATACACTGGGGATGATGTGCTGTGGTATGAAATACTCCTTTGGCTAGTTTGGGTCAGGTGTCCTGTCTCTGCTTCCTCCCAGCTTCCCTTCTTCCCTGGCAGAGCATGAGACTGAGAAAGTCCTTGATCAGAGTAAACATAACTTAGCAACAACTAAAACCATCAGTGATATCAACGTTGTTCCCAGGTTAAAAGTCAAAAAACATAGCACTGCACCAGCTACTAAGAAGGAGAAAAATGACTGCTACAGCTGAACCCAGGACATTCTGCCATGGCTGTTGAGGACTTTAACTAAGCACATGTTCCTGTACTGAAAATCTTCCAAAAAGCTGCTTTTAGAGGAAACTAATCCATTATTCAGTTCTCCTGTTTTATCCCTGCTTGTGAATACACTTAGGTGAAAGGCAACGCTATGTTTAAGTACCCTTGTTTTCTCTTATTTCCATACTAAATGCATTAATTCACGTTATTAATTCCAGACTAAACCTGAAATGTTCAGTTTACACCCAACACTGCAGTATTACCATAGTTTTCTGTTTGTGTCCCACGTCTCCTATTTTTGCCAGGCTCATTCTTTCCTTTGGAGCATTTCTGAACAGATGGCTCAGGAGCTGCTGAAAAAAAAAAAAACCCAGTAACCAAAATGGTAACGGTTGTTCTAAGAATAATGCTGATCACCTTGTTTTAGACGTGCTGTATCCTTTTTTAACCCAGAAGCTTGATAAGATGTAGTCTTCACATTAAGAATGCCATTTCTGTAATTGCTGCACCCAACTGTCCACATTTTATCAAAGCAAACATTAAAAGCAAAAATAAAAACCCCACAACTGCTAGTTTCTGAGACAGAGTACTGATTTTGGGATTCATTCCCTTTAACCTATCTTCTCCATATGAATGAAGTTCCCTTCATTGGAAAGACCTGGAGGCACGTCGAGATGGAGATTCAACATGGTTTAAGATAGGTGACCAAAACTGTTTAGAGGAAATGACTTTTTAACTTAGGGTTATTGAAATACTTTAGAACTAATTTTTATGAAGTGACAGATAAACAATTTTCCAGAGTTATCATGGACAGGGCAAGGAGAAAGGCACATAAATTCAAATTATGTACTTGATTATGAGAAGCTCATTTCTTTGTGTGTGTACTCCTGCAACCTACTTGTGAAATTTACGTTGGATCAGATTTACTCTTGCCCATCTTTAACCATAAATCTTCATATTCTACCTGCAGGGACACAATCAACTGTAGCACAACACAGGCAGGGCTATTAGAGGTATTTTAAAAATCTTCCATTTGAAGCAGGAACTCACCTCTAGGTTCAGCGAACTTAGGTTCTTGGGTGACAGTGACAGTACGGTAGACTACATATGCGGATCTTCGCGGTTCTGAAGAACTGAAGTAAGACTTTCTCCCGGTTTCTCTCTTATGTGGAAGAGAAGAAGTTTCACCATCCTTACATTGGCCATTTGTTTTGGAACTGGGCTGTACTTTGGGGCTGGCAGTGTGGCTTCCTAAAAGGGAAAAAACAAATAATAATGTTTATTTCATGCTGGAAGACAAGACTGAAGGCAAAAAAACATTTTACTTGTGGACAACCCAATCCAAATATACACACATATGTCATTCATAAGGGAATGTTCAGCTATGAGAAGTTCACGCTCAAGTATCTTACCTCCATTTTCAAAGGATCTGCAAGCTGTACTGGAAATACTCCCTTTTGCTACTCTCCTTCCTGTACTCCCTCCTTCTCTACTTGTGTTTTTGAGTTCTGGAGGAACTATGTTGCTGTCACCTGTGAAAGCATCAGAAAGAATATTTCTGCTGCTGGTATTTAAACACTGGGAAGGTGACAGAAGGGCACTGCCATTCGCTTCCTCCCACCTCTGTGAGCATCTCATGAGTTCAGTGCAGTTGCCTTCCAACTCTCTTTTTATATTCTTCTCTCTCTTTTGGCTGTTCTTTGGATCCTGCCTGGAGTAACTCCACTAGCTGAGCTATAACACCCATGCCCTCTAAGAAAATACCATCGTACATAGAGTAAAGAAGACACTGGCTCCAAAGGAAAGAACCAGCTAACAAGTTACCTGCCTTTTCTTTGGCTTCTCACTTTTCATGACTGATATTTATGAATGCTACCTGACCAAACTGATGTTATTCTCAAGGTACCTGTCATCACAGAACTTAAAGCCTTAGAGAACTCAATTAAAGAAATGCTTTGGGTAAATCTTTCTATCCTTTCCTCAGAATGTATCTTATGACAAATAAGGAATTGCCTTAAACCCAGATATTTCTTACTATTTCTCTCATCTGTACTCTTAAACATATATAAACATGTGCCAGAAAAAAATCATCAAAACTATTAAATAACATGCATTTTAAATGTAGAAATGAGAAAGCCAAGTATCTGCCAAATTCTGTGAAATAATTTAGGGTTCCAAATTGGTCAGTCAATACTATAAAGGGAAAAAAAATCTTAGGATGGTTCAAATTACACTACATAAATCAAGATTGTGAAGAAAAATCAAAAGAAAGACCAGTGTTATGCATCTCTGGAAAGTATATGTGGGGTTAAAAGCTCATTTGCACATATTCCATTAACAAGTGATGCAGGTAGCCACCATGTGTATGATACCCACACACATAAATAACAAGAAAAATTATTTTTATGATACTTGCAAATGCCTTAGACTCCTCCTTAGAGGAGGAGCAAACTGTGTCACAGTTTCTCCTTGTAAGAGTCATTTCACAAGTGGTACTCATTGTCCGAGGTGATGAAAAGTACTTGCCTTTCTGCAAGTCCCCCTGGGCAGCTTCCAAGCGCCGTAGCTCCTGAGATGGTGACACACGATTGGGTGACTGCTGCTGCTCAGGGCGCTGAATCCCATAAAAATCTCCTGAACATTATCAAGAAGGAAAAAAAACCCAAAGTTCACTGTGTGCGCAGCACAGCTGCTCAGAAAAGAGTGACAACTCCTTTCATACTTACCAGATTTATAGCATATTTCCTTTATCACTTTTTCCTCTTCGATGGCCTGAGTAGTCTTAGGCACCCAGTCAGAAACATCTGTGGGAAACATTTTTAAAAGATTAGGAGATAACTAAGCAAAGACCTTCAACAATTCCTAACAGTCAAATACATAATGAATTTCACTTGATTACGGTTTTTGGGGGTTAGTTTCTATTTCCATCCCAGTTACAACCTCTGCTTCCAGACAGTGAAATCATTCCTTTAGATAGGTACTTCCAAGGGCAAGGGAATTGCAGTTACAAGCCTTGTAAGAAGGTAACATGTGTTGAGTTAAAATTATTAGTAGTGTGATTTGTGCAATGTGCGCCTTAGAGCAGGCTGTTCTCTCGCTTTCACTCTCTGGCAATGTGCAATTCATCCCTTCCCTATGGATCTCTCATCCCTAAATGAGATCCACTGAATGGTTCAACCACATTTAAAAACTTTTAAAACATAAGGACCTGAGTATATAAACATACACATTCAGGTAAATGAGGAAAGAGCTTGATATGGATTTTGTTTGCTAGATTTCAGAATAACGTTCTGTAATGAGACTACCTACGGAATTGAGGAAATCAGTGGCACAAATTATTTTAGTTGAAGTCACACAATTGCCTTTTGTAACCAAACCAGTGACTTCCATCACGTTCACTGGTGAGTGAGTACAGCCCTAGCTCAGAAGGCTGTTTCCAGGAAAAGAAATACCTCTTAAGCCTGTAATGTCATCCCTGAATTACGAGGACTTGTGAAGACTATTTGATGGCCATCTGCATTGTGGATCATATTATCTGATTTGGGGATCACCTTTAAAGTCTAGTTAATGAGAAAGAGGAATGTGAGTTATACCACACTGTTGAAGCATACACCTGGGCATTTCACAGGAGTGAGAAAATGGTGCCTCACTCACAGCTGGTGACTGTCAGGTCTGAGAATTTGGAGATTTGCTGGAAACTCTTTTAGCAACTTGTCAACCACTCTTTTTTTCAAATAATGTTTATTCTAATGATCAGTTGACTGAGAAGTACATAGTAATGTTTTACAAAACCCATTCCATTAGCTTATAGAGGATAGAAAAAACTTGCTTACAGTGCTCTTCATCATCCTCTTCATTATCTTCCTCATCATCCTCTTCATCATTGAGGTTTATAATCAGTGGAGGGTGAATTGGTATTACAATATTCTCTGGACCTGTGAGTGCACCCTGACACTGGGCTGGAGACAGAATCTCTTCTTCATCACCCTGTGGCAAAGGAGCATCTGCAGAAAAGAGCAGGAGCAATACCAGAGAGATTTAATCTACCAAATACTCAAGTCAAAAACATTGCTGCTCTGTGGATCTAAGCAATCTAAGCTACCATTCATGACTTTATCTTTCATATCAGTGGTAGCTATGATGATTTGTAACATGTTAGGCAAAATTTCTGTAACAAACCTATTCCAATGCCACAGCAATTCCATTCCTTGAATTCGGTATCTTGCTATAGCGTATCATACCGGACTGTCTTGCCTGGGTACATTCCTTACCTTAATATACAATATGGAAGCACTGGAACAAGAGTAGAAGTATATTTCCTGAATTCTAATGAAAAATCTGTTGAGAAAATATTTTTACTCACTGGTAGTAGGTGGCAGAAAAAGTCCATTGATATGACGAGGTTTGCTGTGCCGAAAGGCACAGTTAGTCCTCATACAGCCTGAGGGTTGTCTTTCCCAGAAGCAGGCAGTGTTCTTCAACTTCTGCTGCAGGAGGAAACAGTTTTCAGGTACTGTAAATGAACTAGTAAAAATGGACTTAATGGATTACTACGTGATGTAACTACTGTGCACATACAAGTAAGACTTGCTGGGAGCGTATTCTGATATTTTAGAACACTTAAAGATACGTTGAATAAAATCTGCTGTACATGTGCAAACCTTACATAATTACTCTCTTACTATTAGAGTACATGGGTCTGTGGGGAGATGAGAAGTGAAAATCAACCCCCACAAAGATTCCCAGCAGGAAACAAAAACCCAAACATTTGAAAAGTTGTAATCCTTGCACAGACCTGGCACACTCAGACTTAAAAATCTGGTAAAAAATCTTTTTTTCCAATTCCCATTGGAAACTTCAACTTGGCTGCAGAAAGTCACTTTTCAGACTAAAATATGTGTTTTGAAGGGACTTGCTCCTTTCCACCTGTATTTCCATATCTCTAAATCCACTGAACAGATGTGAATATCTCCATTTCCATAGCGGGTGCACAGTATCACACCCAAGAGGTTTTCCTCACTGACAGAATCTGCACCCCAGGAAAATTAATTTCTGGATAGTCACACTGGTTTCCCATACCCCCGTGGCTGCCACAAAGGGGACTCTGCTCTTCTAAAGGATTTTGGTTTTAATAAATGGGGGTGATGATGCAGTAGTCCCTTTATAACAGTGTCACAGTGACAAATGTAAACTCAGGTTTCTGTCCTGGATACAAACCACATGCCAGCTTAGAGTTGCATATGCCAGGTGACCTGTTGTTTCTCAGTGAACTTTTAAGGCAACAAAGACACACTTAAAAATATTAGAATATTTGAAGGTCGGTTTCACCCAGTTCCAGACATTTAGAAAGAGGCCATGTCTGGACTGTAGTCAGGAGAACTGGCCTTTACCTGGAGAACTGCTGGGATCTGAAGCCAAAGCCGATTTCCCACCCATCAGTGACAATCATCCCCCAGTGATGAAATGTGGGCAACCACGAAGAGTCCATATAGCCACCCTGATTTTCACTCAGTGGAATTTAAGGTTGGTTTTTTTTTTTGAGGACAATCCCTTTTGGAAGAGTTTTATTTTAAACAAGAGATACTACAGGAATTCTGGAAGTTCCTACAAAACCAAATTACAAATATGGTCTATTTGTTCAGAATTAGGATTATGTTGACTCAGTAAGAAAGTGATGAGTGGTCTATAGGTGTGATTTCTAACTTCTGTGTCCTTTGATTGCCTGTGCCCAGTTGAAATTGTATAGAGTTTAGATTACCTTTAGCTCTTCTCGTCACCTCCGAAAATGATGTATTTTGATTTATTTTTGATTTACTGCCGTGACACAGAGTGCCATGTCAACTTGAAAGTTTACATAATAGTCCTCCCTTTCAACATGGAGATATCAAGAAAATCAAGGATACAAACCACTCTAAGATCTAAAGTATTTACCTGTGCATAGGGGGAATAAAACTGGAAATAGCATTCGGTCCCATTCATGGCCATTTTCACCTCCGTCACACTCTACAGACGTGCTGAGCTGACGAAAGCAGTCGCAGCCAGTAGTCTGTGTTCCGTAGAATGTTTCGTGGTTGTCAACGGCTCCTCTAGTTGGTGACATCAGCGTGATGGTTCCATGTGGCCTGTCCAGCTTGAGCATCTTTCTTGATCTCATTTCATCAAAGTAGAGAAAAGCAGACCATCTCAAAGAGGCTCCTATTCTCCCACCCCAATTTTCTTTCACGTATACTGAAACAAACCCATCTTGTGGTGCTTAAATAATACTCAACTTCTTCCCGTAGAACCTGCGGTCTTGGAAACAAATCTTTGAGAACACCAAGATGAACATTATTCTTTGAGCGGTTTTAACCCAAGTCATTGTGCCCCACGTTTCTTACTGCACTTCTTTCTGTGGACTGCTGCTTCCCGCTAGTAGGGTGCTAGGTGTTAGCTGCCTACACTGCTGGGGTTCATTGTTTTTTCTTGTTTCTGTGATGTCCAGTGCCACAGCTACAGCAGAAAGAGCAGCGGACACTCATGTCCCTAAAGAACAGCTCTGATCCCATTCAGGTCCTAGGCATCCTCTGAATAACAAGTATCTGTGGGGGAGAAGAAGCTGTAGATTTGACATCAGGGACTTGGAGATGAATGTTTCCGTGCACTGTGGGAACAAAACACGGGAACTTGGTAGTAAAACAGAAATGGAAGCACAGAAAAGGAGAAATGACCTCTGGAGAGAAAAATGCCATTGCTTGGAGAGTAATAAGGATAGAGATGAAACCAAACGGGAAGATACAAGGTAAACTGCAAGAAAAAGAATCAGTGGCTCATAGCAGCATCAGAAGTGCATCAGACCAGTGGTTCCTTGAGAGAAGGAACAACAAAAAAGCACAAACAACACAAAACCAAACAAATCAGAAAAACTCCATGAGAACCCAACCCAGCAGTGCATGGTGACTAGACTCACAGGACAAGTCAGCAGAGCACAGCAGTGCTGTACGGCATTGGTGTGCCAGGGTAGGACGGACTGGGGCACACAGGGGAAAGAATTCAGGAAAGCAGGTGAAGGCCATGAGTAAGGAGCCATCAGTGGGCAGGAACAGCCCTAGGAAGGACAGATCAGCCGTGCCAGGGGCTATCCACACAGAGGCTCTGTAGTTGTGCGGCTGAGCCTACATGGGGCACAGAAGCAAGGCTGGTCAGGAAGAACTGCACTGGGTTTGTGTGGCAAAGATGTGGTAGCTGGGGGCTACAGGGAGAAGTTGCTGGAGGCTTCCCATGTGTCCAACAGGGCCAGTGCCAACAGGAAAGACACTGGTGGGGGGAAGGCATTGGCAGATTTGACTTTTATTTTTTCACGCCCCTGCTCGGTTGCGATTGGCAATAAACTGAGAGAAAAGGGTGAGTGATCTCTGCCCGTGTCCTTGTGTCGACCCCCGAGCCTTTCATTGTGTTCTCCCCTCTGTACAGCTGAAGAGGGCAGTGACAGCAGCTTTGGTGGGTGCCTGGCGTCCAGGCACAGCCAACCCGGCAGACACTCAAGGGTTGTAGGCCGAGGCAGAGAGCCTGGGGAAGGACAGGAGGCGGCTGTCCTCATGGAGAGGTCCCCACAGCTTGGGGCCTCAGGCTGGCCTCGGCCTCAGCCTCGCGGCCGTCTGGACCCATGTCCGAGCACAGCTGTGGCGGCCGGGTCGGCCCTGGCCCGGCGGGAGCTGTCGCCGCTGTGGAGAAAGGGGCTGTCCCAGGCCGGCAGGCGGGCGGGGCGCCGCAGAGCGGCGGAACCGACCCCAGGCTGCGAGCCGCTGGAAACGGGCAGCCACGTTCATCCCACCGCGCCCAGGGCCGTGCAGCAGGTGCCGGCGGGAGGGCAGGATCGGGCTCCACCTCCCGTGGCGCTCCGCGGGAGCGGCGCAGGCGCAGTGTGGGCTCGGCGCGGGGCTGGCTGCGGTGGTCCTGAAGTGGCGGTGCAGCGGGAGGTGCCGTGTTTGTTCGTGACGGAGGTGATGGAGGAGCCGCTGGCCAAGCGGGAGCGGTCGGTGGCCGGGGCGGGGCGGGGGTTTGGGCTTCACGGGGCTGGGCGGGCGGCAGGCACTTGGTGTCCCAGCCCCCGCCGAGGGTCCGGTGCCGGCCGAGGGAAGTGAGGCCGCCAGGTGGCGAGGGGTTTGTCTGCAAGTCTGTGGCGAAATGGACGGTGATGCATCCAGGTGCTCACGCAAGTGTTGTGTTTGCTTTTTGTAAGTGTCGGGAATGGTCCCGGCGAGGAACGGTTCCATTCCAAGATAATGGTACTGGGAAACTTTCAAGGGACCCAACCAGTATTCTGACTTCCCGAGCTGGAAAAGGAAGTCTACAGACAGACTGGGAAAACAAGAAGTAAGGGGTGGGGGGGAGATGTTTGGCGTGATGTTGCTTGTGTAAAAGACGAACTCCTCTACACAAGATAACAAGGTTTTATTGAGGGACAAAGTCAATAAAGCAAAAGCAAACAGCGCTGGGAGCATGACCGTAGCCAGAGGTGCAAATGATTAGCATTTGTTACAGGTTTATATATTTTCACAATTCCATTAGTCACATACATATTCATAATTCCAACGTATAGGCAGGGACTATTATAACTAGGTCCAGGATCCTATTACTATAAGTCTCCTCTGAAACAAGGGGAACACAAAATCACAAAATGGAATTTATAAACCTTTAGAATTAGTTTTAAGCAATGTTAAGTTCAATGGCTTTGGAACAGTAGCAGTGGAAAATTACTGAGGTGCATAATACATAGAAAAAATAGAGTACAGATAGAGAACATACTGGCACAAGATAAATTGTTACAGTTGATGTGGTCTTAAGAAAACCAGTCTAGAAAAACAGGACACAGGGATAAGGAGTATCTGGGAATAGCAGGTATCCAGGATAGGCTACGGGTAAAGTAACTGATAAGTAGGAGGATTATTATGTCTCTGGTACTAGCAAACCAATTAAACTGGTATAAGCATCTACTGCGCGTGCTTCAAAGGCTGCCAGAAGTGATGAAGATTGTTGGAAGAAGTAAATGACCCTCAGAGACCACCACCACAATTCTGTACGCATGCGGGGAGCTTTCTGGAAAATGATGAAATCCATACGTAGCCTCATGAATATGTATGTATGCCCAGGGACTATATAAGGATGGCTTGTGTAGCAATAGGGAGACACATGTTAGGAGGAGTTATCCCCCGTGTCTGCCGGTGCCGCAATAAAGAATACCTGCTTGTCAGCTTGAAAACTTTGTTGGCAAGTTTGTTCCTGGAGTTTTCTCCGAATCGCCTCCTCTTAGCGTCTGTGTGCTGCTCTGCGGTGATTGCGGACAGGGGTCTCGAGGATGAAGTAAGCAGTCTTCCTCATGTGAGTAGGGGTCTTCAAGATGAAGTAAGCCGTCTTCCTCACAGTGTACTTTTCCCCTTTGGCACAGTTGGACGCCCCAGTAATCGCACAACTCGCTAACACCAGCCATATCTGTAATTATTCTGATAACTAGCAAAGATTTAAAACAGTGTGACCTTCCTGCAAGCTTTATAGCAGGATGGGCAGACAAGGAGTATCCCAAGCTAGCAGATGTTTGGGAGGCTCTGTCTCTAAACTAACTGATAAGTAGAAGGATGGTGTGAAATAACTCATTCATGTTCAGTGAACAGTCACTAAAAATCCTATTATCTCACCACAGATTTACAACACAAACATTGTTCTTTAAAACTAAAGATACTTCAGAAGACTAGTGTAAAACAACTCCTGTTTAGTGGGGCCACTAAATTCCACAGATTTACAACATAAACATTGTTCTCTTTCTACAACCTAAGTTAAGCTAAAAGTACTTTATATTTTCCAGGCACTAGCTTTTCTTATGTCAAGCCCTGCCCCCTCTTTCTTTACAGATTCTTTTACGATGTGACTCCGTTTTGCTCAAGAGTTCTGACCCTTTTTTAACTTGTTGTCTAATCTTGTGTCTTTAGCGACCTTTTTTTGTTACTGTAAGCTTGTACAGTTATATCCACCACCCCTATGATTTGGAAAAGCCAATACATTTGTGTGTTTATCACACTTGTCTTCCTGACCTGTGATGGTGCCCACTTTCCCTGGAGATGTCTGAACACCTGCCTGCTGATGGGAAGTGATGAGTGAGGTCCTTGTTTTGCTTTATTTGTGTGTGTGGCTTTTACTTTACCTATTAAACTGTTTTCATGTGAATCCAGGAGTTTTCTCACTATTGCCCTTCTGATTTTCTCCCACAGGTCAATGGGGGGGGGGCAGTGAGTGAGTGAAAGAGCAAACTGCTGTGTGGGGCTTAGTTGCCTGCTGGGGTTAAACCATGGCACTTCCTCAGTTGGTGTTCCTTCATAACGAAGAATTTGACACAGGATTAGATCTCAACCTGGCCCATGCATATTCAAAGATTCTGTATTTTATGCTTATGGATGCAAACCCAGTTCCTAAAACAGAAAGTATTGAACAGCAGGATGCGCTTGCCATAGTTCACTGAACTGGCATGGGTATTGCTTGGAATAAAATGGTGCTGTTGGCTTTCAGCTCCAAACATAGAGCTCAGAGCAGCTCATTGGGATGAATTCCATTGCCTGTTGTCATAGAGGAAGGCACATCTCCAAATATTTCAGTGCTAGACTGGAAACCCTTCTAGTGTATATGCACTATTTGACCTGCATACAGAGGTAAAATTATCTCTAAATAGGAATAAAGAATGGGAAAGGCAGAGACAGTTTGCAAGGAGATTGTCTTTCTTCTTTTGTCTTGGAGCAGTTTCCAAGCTGGCATGTCTTCGGGAAACCCTGGAGTACATAGATAGGATTAGAAATCAGGAATAGGATGGGTAGGGCTGGGATTGTAGAGTCCAGTTGTCAGGTACAAGAATCTGCATGAGAACAAAGCAGTAAAGTAGACATAATGAAGGATTAAAATTTAATCACTTTTGAAGTATTACAGTGTACTTCCTACATGGTGTTTTTGGAATTTGCATTCTTATTGTGTTTGGGTTCTCCTCCTGAGAATTCCCCAATCTTTCTGCAATTTACGTTGTCCTTGTGAAATCAAGATATCGCTTCCTGCCCCTCCCGTCTTCACATAGTTTTCCTTTTCGGTTCACTTCCATGTCTTCTTCAAGAACAAGATTGTAACAAAATATCACAGTTCCCAAAAATGCTGTTATAAAGTAGGTGGCCAGCTACAACAGGAAAAAATAAACCAAATCAAACTAACCTCCTTTGCTTAATTCTGCTTCCTCTTCCTAAGTCACAGCAGGTACTGAGTTGATATTAAATATCAAAGAACCCACAGAAGTCCTCAATCTCAAGGTGCATTTCCAGGAAAAGCTCTTTGAAAACCTCACCTTGTTCACCTGTTTGGTTTGTTTTGCTTTGCTGACTTTAAACTTTCAAACGTATAAAAACCACTTGTAGGCTATAAGCTGTAGTTGTAAGCATCCCATCCAAACTGAATGGCCACAAAATAACACCTATTCACATCAAATTCACAAAATGCTTTTTCCTCTTGACTTGTTCTCCTTCAACTCCCTCACCTGTTAGTACTTGTCTTGTATATCTCAATCATGTCCCTGTTTTCAATTATTTCCTTCTTGGTCTTATGTTAGACTTTTCCCTCCTCCCACTTTCAAAGTTTTTCCTCCCTATTTAATCAAACTTAATTAAAGTTTCATCAACTCTGTTAGAGCAGCAAGTCTCAAACATTATTCAAGATAATTGTAACAATATTATTCAATATTACTGTGTTCAATATTATAACCAGGGCAGTTAGAACATAATCTAAATGTGTTAACAAACCCCTGGGTGCAAACAGGTGACACACACTGGGTAGACAGGAGTGAATTTGAGTTGATAATCAGAGGTTACTGATATGTGCCTGCAACCTACCATATAATAAGTATGCAGAGAGAAGGGTGCTCTCATTCCTTACAGACGGAAAGCTAAATACAAAAGTCAATTCAGAGTACTGAGAAAGAGGAGGTACATCCAGCTTCTGTAACAGGTTCAAAAGCCCTGCTGCTTTTATTATATTTAATGTCTGACCAGCTTCCCATCCAGATGCTCATAGAAAGGAGATCACTGCCAACACTGCCGCGGTCAGGCTGGGTATCTGTGGGCAGGTGGTGAGGAGTTGTGCTCTCTTCCCTTGTTATTTTCCTTATCATTATTATTATTGGTGGTAGCAGTAGTGATTTGTGTTATACCTTAGTTATTGGACTGTTCTTGTCTCAACCAATGGGAGTTACATTCTTTTGATTCTCCTCCCCATCCTTCCGGGAGCGGAGAGTGAGCTAGACTGTGTGGCTGACTGGGTTTAAACCAGGACAACAAGCCTTTTAGGGACTGTAGTGATAGGACAAGAGGTAATAGGTTGAAACCTAAAAAGCAGAGGTTTAGATTGGATATAAGGAAGAAATTATTTCCTGTTAGGGTGGTGAGGCACTGGAATGGGTTGTCCAGGGAGGTTGTGAATGCTCCATCCCTGCTGGTGTTCAAGAACAGGTTGGATGAAGCCTTGCCTGGCGTAGTTTTGTGTGAGGTGTCCTTGCCCGTGACAGGGGGGTTGGAACTACATGATCCTTAAGGTCCTTTCCAACCCTAACTATTCTATGATTCTATCTGTTAAAGTCTGCTAAGCTACACCTCAGCAATCCTGACTGTAGGCCCTGTGTTTGCCAAGGTGCTGCTAATAAATCAATGAGAAGAGTGGAGTTTGCACGGGCGTCATAGAGAAGTTAAAATTTGATTCCTCATCATTTTCAATATAGATCATTCCTTGGGAAAGAAAAATAAACCAACAATTCGATATTTCTGGAGGCCCAGATGAATTTTTAGTGTTGGTAGCTCATAAGACTGGGGTTTGGGGTCTTTTTTAGTGGGTTGACCATTAATATCAGGAGATTATTCAGAGACAATACTAATTTATACCATATTTCATAGAATCACAGAATCGTTAAGAGTTAGAAAGGACCTTAAGATCATCCAGTTCCAACCACTCTGTCATGGGCAGGGACACCTCACACTAAACCATGTCTCCCAAGGCTCTGTCCAACCTGGCCTTGAACACCGCCAGGGATGGAGCATTTATCACTTCTTTGGGCAACCTGTTCCAGTGCCTCACCACCCTCACAGTAAAGAACTTCTTCCTTATATCTAATCTAAACGTTCCCTCTTTAAGTTTAAACCTATTACCCCTACTCCTATTGCTACAACTTTTGATTAAGAATCCCTCTCCAACACCTTTGTAGGCCCCCTTCAGATACTGGAATCCTTTACACCCCTTTGCAATCCTACAGTATTCAGTAGGATATGTAAAGCTCCTCTTTTAGGAGGAAGAATTTCTCCCAACACTTGCTTTTATCATACTTTCAGGACATGACTGAGCAAGCTAGGATGAGCAGGTTCTCTCCTGGACAGTAGGTTCCCAAGAAGTAATTGACAGGTAAATTGGAAATACAAGTTGTGTTGCTATTGAGGTATAAATGTATGCAAAGAATCCTGCCTACTTTGGTGCTTTAGTAGCTGACAAATTTCTCTCATGAGCATCCACTGGCAGGAAGAATTGAGCTGGGAATGTGATGGAAGACAGCTGTTGGAAAAAGAAATCTAGTTTAATCCATGTTGTTTTACAAGAATCAAACTGTTACAGTGCAAAAGCCCAAGAGGTTAAACTGATCTCTCAGTAGTTGCCTACTAGATGTAAAAAATGAAATTGAATGAAATCTAGAACATATATTTATTTAAATGTATTTCTGTGCTGACCACTCTATTATTAAACATTTTTAAGGCAAAAAAAAATAGATTTTGCTCTTTTATTTTCTTTATTTTTTTTATTTGCCCTTTGTATTTGTCTGTAGGAGACAGTCTGTGTTGGTTGGTTGGTGTGCTTACCTCACAGCAAATAGGTGGTGCGAGAAAGGGTAGTTAAAAGCACATAATAAAAAATCAACAAAAGCCCCAAACCACAGAGATTTTCCACAGCAGCCAAGAGATTATTTTTTCATGAAGCCTTCAGATCCCTTAAAACCAGAACATTTAAGCAAACACCTGTCCTGGTTTGAGCAGTAGCAGTCATTTTTCTCCTTCTTGGTAGCTGGTGCACTGCTGTGTTTTGACTTTCGGGCTGAGAACGGTTGCTGATAGCAAGTATGTTTTGAATTACTGCTCAAATGTTTGGTTTTGTCCAAGGCCTTTTTCTGAGCTCATGCTCTGCCAGGGAGGAGGGGAGTCCAGGAGGAAGGAGAGACAGGACACCTGACCCAGGCTAGCCAAAGAGGTATTCCATACCATAGCACGTGATGCCCAGGATGCATACTGGGAGGGAGCCGGAAGGGCGGGAGCGCTGGGTGGGAATGGAGGAGGTATCGGTCGGTGCTCGGTCGGGCAGGGTGGGGTGAGTTATGGGTCGGTGGCTGGTGAGGTGTTGTATTCTCTTTGCTTGTAGTTTGTTTTATCATTATTATTTGTAGTAGTAGTAGCAGTAGTGATTTGTGTTATACCTTAGCAATTAAACCGTTCTTATCTCAATCCGTGGGGGCCACATTCTTTGGATTCTCCTTCCTGACTCTCCGGGAGTTGGGGGAGCGAAGGGGGGGGAGTGAGTAAGCGAAATGTGCGGATTTGGTTTAAATAATGACAACACCACAGACAGTTTTATGAGACTGGGATCAGCAATTTAAATGAAGGAACTCATCTTGCCAGTTCTCATCTTAAACCATAACACTGACCAGTTATGTATCAAATGATTTTGAAAGTAATACAAGGAAATCATTTCATCATACAACATGCAGTCTGCAGTAAAATCTAGGCTTCTGAAGCACAGCTCTTTGAGAAAACTATGGAAATGTGGCCTTCCTCTTAGTATTTGCTCATCTAGTAACTTGCAACTCCGGTGTGTAACTCTGAGAGGAATGGGGGTGCACACTTGATGATGAAGAGGACAGTTCTCTTTGGGGAAGACATTTCTTCCACGCCTCTCCCAGATGGCTGCTGGTGCAGTGTGCTCAGAGTCCCAGACCAAATTTCAAGCTGTGATCCTTCAGTGTAAGCCTGATTGCAGAACCACTTCCTGCCTGTTTCACAGGGCTCAGAAGTAAAAGACAGTGACAGGCACTGGGAAGAATAATCTGACCTACTCATGCAGCTTACATCACTTTACAGGGCTCTAAATTACCTGCAACCACAGTGGGGAAAAAAAGGACTTGAATACTTTTGTGAACAACTCAGTCACAGTCTCTGATCAATACATGGCATCAATCAAAAGAGCAAACAGAATGTTAGGATGCAGACAGAGCAACGTTGAAAATGATACTGGAAGTGAACACCCTCGTATAAATCGATGAGAGAGATTCCTCTGAATCCCTGTTCTGTGCTGATTACTTCATCAAAACGGGATGTGGCAAAAAGCTTACAGACAGGCAACAAAAATGAAGACAGGCTTGGGAAAACATAGATTATGTGCAGAATGAAATGACTGGGACATTTCAGTTTTGAGAGGTAATATTTAGGGTGCCATGAATAATACATTCACTCAATGGAACTCAGGGAGAGCTGGTGATTTTCTGCTTCGTTCCAGTAGAAATTGTGAATGTGTCAAAACAAAAGGTTTTTGTGGGAATAGATCATTTTAAAAAATATTGTCAAGGGAATCACAGTCAAGGTTTCTGCCCGTCAAGAACTTTTCTGCCATTAGAAACATTCCTTATTTTCTCCAAGCTGGCTGTCTGCGATCTCAACTTTCCGTGACAGATCTGTGTCCTGAGCCCCCTAGACAAAAGACAAGGGACTATTTATGCTCAAAACTCCAGGGCAAAGCCACTCTAGGGGCAGCCAAGTATTTAAAAATCAAAATTCCCAGTGCTCAAGGAGCTTGGATCTGACAGCTCCCCCCAGGTGGAGTCTCTCAGGATTTCATGAGTATGGCTTGAGCATATATGACCCTTTGTGGCTCATGTAGCATACTCTTCTTCATAAAGGCAAATGAGTAGGCACCTACAGACAAGAATCCAGGGAGAGCCAAAGGATGAAGCACCGTGTCTTTCCCAAGAAGCCTTCTAAGACAACAGTGACCCTGCATGAATAGTCCTCCAAACCCAAATAGCACCTTAGTGGTAGATCTCACAGTTTAGGTCTGCTCCTGCGGCTTAGGTGCTGTACTGGAAGAGCATGATATCTGCAGAATCAGTTCAGGCACTCCCAGTGAGAAACTGTCTTGATGATCTAAAAACTCAGGGGTGGTACGAAATCCACAAGGGATGGCCTGGTATGTCCAGGATGTCACAATGATAAACCACTGGGCAATGGAGGAGAGAGAGCAAATTCAACGTTATGAACTCCTTGAGGGAAGGTGGTAAATGATTCACAGGGAATAATGCTTGGAAAAGCAGGAAGTGGGTTATTTGAGAAACCTCACACTGAAGGCTGAGCTTGAAGCCAAGATCTCCGAGCTTCTTGCACTGTGTTTGTACCTCTGTGCCGAGCTGGGTGGCCAGTGCTGCAATGACACATGGCTCTGCAGCCACTGACACCCCCTCTTGATGCCACCTGGCTGTTTTTCATCAGGAAGCAGAAGACTCCAAGAGGGCACTGAGGACAGTCCACATTTCTGGAAGAGAAGCCAGAGCTGGGTTTGCCAGGCAGTCTGAGAGAGGAGCAAGGAGAATAGCAATAGCAGCTCTGTCTCCATAGCACCCATCTCCCTGGGCCTCACAGGAGAATGAGAGACTGCAGGCCAGTCTGGGGTGCCTCTCTGTGGTGGGCAACTGCCTGTCTGCACAGGGCATTGGTCCTCAGGCAACCAGGACAGAGGAACACCATGTCTGCCAGCCTCAGTAGGGATCAGGGTTGTGGGTGATCAGCCCTGCTGTACCCAGAAACGTATGGGCACACAAGGGCCTCAGCGGCATGTGGATGTTGGCAACGAGTGGCATCAATGACATCAACAGTCCCAGAGCTGTGGGGTGGGGCGGAGGCCAGGAGAGCCCTACACTTCAGACCCTGTCATGCCTGCATTTTACTCAGTAGTCTAAAGATCATAGAATCATAGAATAGTTAGGATTGGAAAGGACCTCAAGATCATCTAGTTCCAACCCCCGCCTGCCATGGGCAGGGACACCTCACACTAAACCATATCACCCAAGGCTTCATCCAACCTGGTCTTGAACACCGCCAGGGATGGAGTATTCACTACCTCCCTGGGCAACCCATTCCAGTACCTCACCACCCTCACAGTAAAGATCACAAGGGATGTCCTTGTCTGACCAGAACCGAAAAAGAATTTTCTCAGAATAGCTCTTAACCCCATCCTTAGCAAACAGCAGTGTGTTGCACCCCTCCCATCACCTGCCTATCTTGTCCAACATGAGACCATGGTGCAAAGGGCATATCTAGGCCTAATGGAACCATACCATCCTCCCAGTGCTGGTCCGTGCCCAGGACATTGTTAAGCCACCTTTGCCGTGGCCAGAACTGCTCCCCCTCGACCCAGTGACACCTGTGTAGCACGGCCAGAGGCAGGACCGAGACGCTTGCAAGGGGAGTCCCAAGACCTCAGTGACACAGGCTCAGAGCTCATTTTGGGAAGGGTGCCATAAAATGCAACAACCAAGAGGTGCTCCTCCTCCCCCCCCCCCCCCATGTTTTGCTGCAGGCGTCCCCACAGCAGGCTCTACCATGGTATCAAGAGAGCATGCAGGCACCAGGATGGGGCTGCTGCAACAGAGGTGCACTGAGCCTCCTTAAAGCTGCCGGGACCTTGGCCTTGATGCCCTATGCACTGCTGTGGGAAGCTGGGAACCTGGTTAACCTCCCTTACAAACGTGTTGGCTTTCACAACTTCTGCCTGTGGTCTTGGTGTGGGGGATGTGTGTGACGCTAGTTGGACTGATTCTTCATTTCAATAAAGGCTCTTGCACCTGCACTAGCCTCATGTGGTTTATTCATCCCCCCTTCAGGCCGGGAAGAGGATGCTGAGCAATCCTGCCAGCCCCATAGGCCACCAACACATCAGATACACAGCCCACTCCACACCCTCCTCCCACCATCCTCCGAGCTGTCCCCTTTGCTCCTGGGCAGCCGCGGAGGGGACAGCGTTAGCTGAAAAAGATCTCCCTGACATATTTCAGAACATCACTCTGAGAGTCCTCCCAGCCTGTCCTCTCTGCATCAGCACCAGCGCCAGGAGGGGATGGGAGGGTTGGACTGCGGTCGCTGCCTCCCCCCGTGCCGGCTGTGTTTCCAGGAGCCTGGCCTGACGCTGGCTGGAGCTCCTGCTCCTCTTCCCTCCGGGAACAGGCCTTCTCCCCTTCTTCCTCGCGCTGTAGCTTCTGACGAAAGGGAAAACAAACAGCCCCGGCTGTGCGCGGCTTCGCCCCGGGAGCCCCCAGGAGGTGGGGATGAGGACAGCCCAGCACCCCGCGGGACACCCCTCGCCGGTCCTCAGGGGCCGCTGGGTTTGTCCCGCAGCGCCGACGGACAAGAGCACTGCTCAAGCCCCGGCAGCCTCCGAGAAACGGAGGAAGGGGGCCGGGAAACGCGGGCGGTGCTCGGCATTGTTCCCAGCTCCGCATCCCGGAGAGGGGCCGCCCGGGAGCTACGGGCGGCAGCGCTTCCTGCCCGTGCCCCGCCAGGGCCAGGGCCGCGGCTCCAGGTCGGGGTCAGGGCTCACCTCGGCCAGGACCGCGAGGGCCACGTTCACCAGCTCCGCCTCGTTCATGCAGTGCACCGCCGCCACTCTGGGCGCCGCATGGGGAGGGCGACACTCAGCGCGGGCCTGGAACGGACACGGTTCCCCGAGTCCCCAGGCCCAGCTGCAGCGTCACTACCTGGGCCTTGCCGCCGCCTTCCGCCGCCTTGTAGCGGGGACCGGGGCCACGGCCGCGGGACCATCGTCACCCGCCGTCCGCATCCAGGCTGGGAGGAGCCGCCGCCGTGGAGCCGCCTCCGCCATGCCCGGCACGGGAGCCTCAGCGGGCAGAGCGCGCTCCCGGCAGGGGCACAGCGCGCTCCCGGCAGGGGCAGAGCGCGCTCCCGGCAGAGGCACAGCTCGCTCTGGCGTCATCAGTCCTCCGTGACGCGCCGAGCGCGCTCACCGGATGCAGGGAGGGGAGCAGGGTTCGGAGCTCAGTGCTGTCGAGCAGCAGCAGCGGTTCGCGGCCCCCGACGCTCACAGCCATAAACGCCCTTACTGCCCACTCCTCTCCTACGGCCGCTCACCAGTTGGACGCCCCAGTAATCACACAACTCACTAACACCAGCCATATCTGTAATTATTCTGATAACTAGCAAAGATTTGAAACAGTGTGACCTTCCTGCAAGATTTATAGCAGGATGGGCAGACAAGGAGTATCCCAAGCTAGCAGATGTTTGGGAGGCTCTGTCTCTAAACTAACTGGTAAGTAGAAGGATGGTGTGAAATAACTCATTCATGCTTAGTGGGGTCACTAAATCTTGTTATCTCACCACAGACTCACAACACAAACATTGTTCTTTAAAACTAAAGATACTTTAGAGGACCAGTGTGAAACAGTTAACTCACATTTAGTGGGGGCACTAAATTCCACAGGCTAATAATATAAACATTGTTCTCTTTCTACAACATAAGCTAAGCTAAAAAGTACTTTATATTTTACAGGCACTAGCTTTACTTCCGTAAAGCATGCAAACCCCCCCCCTTTCTTCTTTTTAACTTTACAGATTCTTCTATTATATGACTCCGGTTTGCTCATCTTATGTCTATATTGAGCTTTGATTTTGTTACTATAAACTCGTATAATTATATCCACATAACCACACCTATGATTTGCGAAAGCCAATACATTTATGTTTTTATCACAATCCCCCCTTTTTCTTAATCCATTTGGCTTGAGCCATAGTTTTAATTTCTGGCTTTTCTCATTCGCTCATTTCTTTCAAAGATTAGTTTTGCCTCCTCAAAGGAATCATCACGAGACCGAATTTTTAACATTCTGATTTTAGATTCTGCTCCCTCAGGAGTAATTATCTCAAACCGTAATTGTTCTATGGTCCTACGAACCATTCTACTCATCAGGGGAACAACGTAAGGTACAATGAGTAAAACAGTTGTTAGCAAAACAAGACTCAGCAGAATTCCTCTTAAACCCCCGAAGTTCCACCGGTTATTGTTCCACCATTTTTCCATATCCAAGTTAAATCCTCTCCAGGTTTGAACGGGAACATGTGTGACCTTTTTCATTTCAGTAATTATCTTTTCAATAGCTTTTCCTTCATTATCTATCTGTAAGCAACAGTTAGATAGGTTGAATTTACCACACACACCCCTCTCCTGGGTCAAGAGGTAATCCAGGGCTAGGCGATTTTGATATACCGCTGTACAAATTTTGCTGTTCTGTTTGGCTAATATAGTTAATGCATCACCAGTTTTGTTAGTCACAATTTCCAGGACTGCCTGCAGCCTAATTATGCAATTTAACATATATATAGGAATCTGGTATCCCCAGGATCCATCCTCAGCCCAGGAGGCAGGATCGTAGTATACAATGATTCACTCTGGGGGCCACTGATCATCTTTCCAGTTTCCAATCTGAAGGCCCCTTTTAGCACAGGATATTTCAGATACATCAGAACAGACTGGTACCCCTAATCGTTCCCCCCTACGTATTGGTAACAAAAAGAAACTCGGCCAGATGGTTCCCAAAACACATGTTCCGGTCCAATTTCCAGGTAATTCAGAGTAAGCATATTTTCCACAGATCCAATATAGTCCTTCTGGAGCTTCCCACTTATCCCCAGGATTCTTATTTAAAGTCCAACTTTTTCCCCTTCTGCAGTATCTGAAGGATGGCCCCAAGTTATTAAATTTTTTACTGTTTCATTCCAAATTCTACTGTTTTCACAAATTAAATCTCCCACTGGCTTCCTCCTTTGTCTCCCAGGGGGCTTCTGTCAACAGTTCTGGCCAGTAATACTCGTTTGTAATGCCCATTATTTTGCTCTCTGGACTTTGCTTGAATTCCATATATTATTGTCAGAGATATTAATTTCCTTCGATTCCCAAGGCAATTGTTCCCCCATATTGGTACCTCCACACACATAACAATTACTTATATTGAGTACTTTTGCTATATTTTTTTTTTGCCAGGTTCACAAACAAATTTCTGGCAACTGTGGGAATTTCATATTTGGCTCCAGTTTCCATTTCATGATAGAAAGAATGGAAGAGTAGTTCCTCCTCCTTGTCTGAGTGTACAACTTCCCGGATCTTCATATGGACTAGAGTTCCTGGGTCTGAACCAGTGGTGTCAATCTGCAGGCCAAAAGTGTGTTCGGCTTTTTTTTTCCAGTCCTCATTCCAAGTTCCGGGTTTATTTATGGTTAGGTTCAGTGGATTATACTGGTTTCTCCTGCATTCATTTGGGACAGTCAGTCTCTTTAGCTTAACTACCCAGTATCCTAACTCCTCCAGTCTCTTGGTATACTTCCCTGGAGAATAATCTGTGGTCCAAAGAACACAGGTCCAAGAAGAACAATAATTCCAGTTCCTTGTACAATCAGTACTTGCCCATTTAGATTTGTATCTTCAAGAGGAGTACATATATTTTCTTTCGTGGGAGTAGGTTCGTACCCATTCCATACTTCCACATTCTCCTGACCACTTACCACTGTCTATTGCTTCACAAGCATCAAAAATTACACTTATTGGATTATTTAGATTAGTGATTTCAGTTCGCCCTACTACTATACCATCCTTCCCCAGTGACCACACTTCCAACCACTATTCCTTCGCCTTCGTTTTAGGATCATAACAGATTATCTTGCCTTTAATATTACATCTGGCATACTCTGTATTATTATGGGTATACGTCTCGAGTGGGGTCCCACTGCATTGATAATGGGTGTGATAAAGTTTGCGTAGTCAAGTGTCCACTCAAAGTGGTCTTTATACATTCCGTGTAATTGGAGGAGGCTCGTACTTGTGATAGGTACAGTAGCCATAAGATGATCAGAGGTCCAGTATGACATACACCTCCACCCCTCTGGCCTGTGAGGTTGCTGCCCACAGCCAAGGTATGTTTGTGCTTCTTGGTGGCAGGCATAGAGGCCAACCTGGGCTTGCCCTCGGCCATCTTATTTTCCCCCATTCAGTTCTCACACAAACTTTATTCACAGACCCTTATAGTAAATACCTTTTTAGTTACCTCCCACTCCGATGGTACCAATAACTCCCAGTCACAGAATAAAGTAAACATCAGCAATCCATCTTCTGTGTATACACAGTAAACAGAAGGGAAGGCCATCACAGTAGTTTCTAAACCAAAGAGAGATCGTTAGTGCTACATTTTGAACCTCTGCTGCTTCTGTAGACCAGTTGTCCTTATGGCAACCATTTCCATCGGAGACAAGCAGCTCAGTACTGCTCTATTCTGCTTGTCTCGGCTTCTGCAGCAGCAGTTTTAAAACTCATTGGAAAGAGAAATCTGAGAGGTGTGGGGAAAGAAACAGAAGAGGCTGATCACTTCAAGTGCTTCATTCTGTCATTAAATACAATTGCAGCCTTCTTCCCATTCTCTCCTCCCACACTTACATAAGACTTGCTTTCTGTACTATATCCCCTTTGAATTTTAGAGAGGAAACCCCCCTCTATTTTTCCAAGTTTGGTGCCTGATCTCCTGCATCGTTCAAACTATCTTGCATTCACCTTTTCAAAGAAGAATGCACACTACAAAGAACACATGAGGCATCCTTTGTTACTTCCACACATTCGCACATGTGTCTGACTACAAAAGCTCAAGCTGCTTTTAAAGCAAATGAAAATACTCGGGCAATGGGGTGTGGGGGGAACAACAGCTCCCTAAAGAGCAGGGAACATTTGTAAACAAAGTTGGAAAACACAGCTGGCTCATTCCTGCTTCTTGGCATGCTTTAGCTAAATAACCTCGGGCTCTGTCAGCTACTGCGGTCTAAGAAAATATTAAAGAAGCTGCATAGAGTCTTGCAGTAGGTCTGCAAACACAACCAGACAACTGCCAGTATACAGCAGTGATACAAGAGGAGATAACGGGAACAGTGCAGAGCTCTTGGTCTCGTCTTATCTATTACTGGGGAAACCACTACAGCAGAACTGGCAAAGTTGCTCAGCTCCACTTCAGAAGTCTCTAAACAACCTATTTTGTCTGGAGCAGTAGTTAAGCCAGCACATCGTATAGAGCCATAAAGAGCAAAAGTATGGAAGCTAGTGCCTTGCCTACTAATAGAGGTCTGCGGCTTTAGCAGGCACCAGTAGAAAACTGATGTCAAATACCCTGGCTAACACTGAAGCAGGCAGTTCAGCTGTTAAATGATTTCCAGCCATTAACAACACACAAGAGTACAATATGCTGGAAACTGTTATTGAGCAAACATGTGAGAAAGGGTTTTGAAAATGAGACAAATGCATATTGAGCCTAATATGCTTTAATAGCAAGTGTCAGAAAATGTCAGGAAGGTTGCTGAATATTGCAGGTCATCCTCTTCCTCTAGACATATCCACTCTGAACTGTTCCTATCAGTGGCTTCCAAATTACCTAAGCTGGAAGGAAGGCAGCCCCAATAACGCAGTAGTTTGAACACCCCCTCCCCAGTGTGCTTCCAGAGGAGCCTGACCTTGTTAGCCAGGGAGCTGCAGGCAACCATGACATCAGGGAATTTACTGGCCACAACAGGAGGCTAAAACCTCAGGTAGCAAGGATTATTTTAAAGCAATCAGACTTAAAACCTCTAGTTTCAGATGCAGCCTTTTGACCCGTGTGAAATCCCTGCCTGTGAAACAGGGAGATCATGTTTTTCTTCTACTGAGAACATACAACCTTATTAAAGTGGGACTCACACAAGAACACACAAGTTAATTATAACAGGAATCACACAACTGTGCAACACTTGCTGCCACATATGGCTTGCTGGCTGCACTCAGTCCTTGCTGAGACTTCCAGATCCCAGTAAAATGCCAACAGCAAGCAACAGTAAACTGAGAAACGCGCCTTCCCCAAATGACTGCATTCTGCTAAGAAAGCAAAAAAAAACCAAAACCAGTACCACTACATTTTAGGCTAAAAGCCTGTAATGTCAAGGATTTTAGACTTAGTAAGTGGTTCATAAGCAGTACTGGATTTATATCCTTATCGTGCAAGGGTGATGCAACAATGATGGACTAGGACAGATGGATTTCCACAGGTAGTTTTGTATTTTGCACTTATGCAGGTTTCAGCTCAAGTACCTGAGACACTTCCACTTCGTTATGAGGGAGTGGGATTAGTTCACACACTGATTTTCAATTCTACTTCCAGCTTTCTGGTTGTTATTACAAGTGGCTATGAAATGTGCTTTGTGGACATGAGTGGATACAGCCTAGTCCATTCAATGCCTCTTGATAGGCAACTTTTATTGCTTCAGTGCTTAGAGAATTAAGGGGACCTTGCTATTGTTTTCATTTTGCACTTAGTATCAACATTCATATTTCCATGCTTATAACAAGAACAAAGTAACACCAAGAAAATTAAGACATGCTGTAAAGGGACAGCTCTTTGGCTTTAATTAAGACATGCTGGGTTTATCATCACTCAAACTGGAAACCTAAATATTATACGAAATACATCAAACATAGTTCCTATTACACAGAAACAGGTAACCTTTACAACAACAGAGGCACTTTTCAGTATCTCAGTGACTGTGTTCAAATGCTGGTGTCCTACCATACACGCCTGAGTATGAAAATTATTCCTCACCTTAGAATTCACCTCACTTAAAGGCAGCAGAAGTTTAGCGTCCCCTATCAGCTGTGTGAAAAAAAGGGGACCTATTATCTAATCTTGAAGCTGAAATAAAAGTTGAAGAATCTTGTCAAAAAGCAGATGCAATATGCTGTCAGCAAACCTATAACTCCACATCAGCAACTTACCTACAGGGACACAAAATCATTAGGTTTTAAGTAGATTCCCCTAAACTACAGCACAGGAAAGAAACCCTGGACTTCAAACTGGTTTTATTGGGGGATAGGTGGAAGCACGTTTCACTGTGCCAAATGAAAGTTACGATTAAGAGCTATTTCTATCTGTTTGCAGAGACACGATTTAAGTACTCACTGCAGCTGTTCTAAAAGACACTGAAGTTTCTTGGTTTTATTAAGCTAGCATCTCCAGAAAGCCACTGGCTAGTTTGGGGTCACAAAGCCTTAATAAAGCACAAGCACTTGAAACGTGAACCCTGTCCCAGCTGAAAAGTTTTAATAACTCCTTGGACATAAAAGTTTGCTTAAAAAAAAACCACCAACATCTAGTGTTTTTAGATAAGGCTAGGAAGAAAGACAGATGTGTTGCAATTGATCAATAGAACCTTTAAGACAAATCAAACTGCAAGGTAAGACATATTGACTGATGGTGTTTAAGTAAAGCGGAGAACACAGGCACTAAATCACAAGCAGAGGCACCATACCCAACAGAAGTTTGCAAAGCATATAATCTTGCTGAACTAGTAAGACTTCTCCTTTCCCTCCAATATATTTTTAAACTCAAGCAGGTGCTGCAGGTCCAGTCTACTAATAGTTGTAGGACTCCATAACCCATCTGTTGCTGCAGATGCTCCAATAAATAACGAGAAGAATAAAAGCAAGCAACAAATTTTCTAAGACCGTTAGTCAGTTCTCCCTGGACACTGCAGTCTTCCTAGTGTACCTGCTGTTGAAATACAACATACTAATTTTGTTGTTTCATTTACCTTAGATTTATTTGCCTTTTTTCCTGTTATCAGTGCTCAGAACTTCTTTTCTCTGTGCCTGTAAGGCAAGAAGGTATTAAGAAAGTACACCACCTCATTCTCCTTTACACATCTTGTTAGCAAGAACTGATACATACCAAACTGTAAACTTCTATGTTTATTTCAAAGTCCTTTGACACATTGTGCCTAAAAGGGAGAAGAAGGGAAAAATGAGTTAACAGACTGAAGCAAAGAGGTGGTCCTTTTAAATGATACTACTTACTTCTTCCCTCTTTTTTCTCCTTAAAACAGGGAGCAAAGAGGTTCTACACAAGAGAACTTACTCATTTGATTGTTTCACTTCTACAGTAATACACTTCAGTGCACGAAGCACTGCTGTTTTTAAGACTTGAGTGTATTGCCATTTCGAGATACTTTAACTCAAAGATCAAAAGGGGACGGAAGGACAAGGGGCAGAGAGAGTGCATTGACCATTTCTCAGTTTGCACCCTTCAGTCCAGTGCCGGCACACATTTCCGTGAACAGAGACTGGGTGGTTTGTTTTGAATAAATATCTTGAATTGAAAATTCCAGTTAGGCTGGATTTTAAAAAAGGAGCTCGTTTCTTTATTTTAGAAGACTTCTGCTAAAAACCAGCTACCTGAACTCACAACACCTTTCAGCTACATATGAGAGTTGAAGTTTTAAGCATACTATTTTTTTTCCAGATACCAAAACCAAATAGCCATATAAAATGTTACTGAAAAAGGGAAAACCACACATCATCCCTCTGTCATTGCAGATGTTCCCTTGAGAGAACAAAAGTAGAGAAAACAACAGATAACTTAGCTGGTAGATGGTGGAATAAGTCTACGTTGCTCTTTTGAGAGGAGTGAATTCCAGCTATTTCTTGAAGTGGGAAATAGCAATACCACAAGATGTCATCCTGTTTGTTGGTAAAATATGACATCCTTATATCAAGCTGTTACACAGTTTTATGCATGCTCCATCATCAGAGTTGAAAGTGGTTTGAAAGAAGTTCCTTTATACTCAGATAGCAAATGTCGTAGCAAGAGCATCTCCATTCAGGGAGCTGGCAGTACTCGCCAATGGGACTGCAACCATGTTTTATGCTCCAGATCTCAGTATGATTACATAGTAGTAATTTGCTGCTTCTGTAAATACAAATCAGATAGGCTTATTAGCCAGAGGTGTTCAAGTATCTAAAAACCAAAAAAAACCCCAACCCCTCAAATACTGCAAACATCTCTGCTTCACCCCCACTTGAACACTTGATTGCAATCAACATTTGCTTATAAACTTACTTTTAAAACAAGTTTTTACTTGTAATCACTACTGTCTCCACAGGATTCACAACTACTTGGCACCTCAGGCCAGACCTACACTACCCAGTGTGAAAGGGGAGAGGAGCTTTCAGGCAGATGCAGCAGTTCATTTTAGTTCCTTATACTCTGGTTGTTATTCTCCAGGCCTGCCAGCTTAACCATACATCAGCATTGCTACTCTCTGTTCTTGTACATTTTTCACTCCTGCGAAGGAACTGGTAATTTGGGCAACTCATTTCCCTAACTTTTCACAGAAGGGAGGAAAAACACCTCTCAACAGTGGCAGGAGATAATCTGGAGTTTGTGCAGCAGACTGCTGAACAGTAAAAGCAAATATCATACCACATTACGCAAACAGTCATTAGCCCCCAAACACTTTGAGTCACAGCTTTCAGAACAACTGTTGAAGACTCCAGTAAGCACTGGTTTGTAATCTTCTCTGAAGAAAGCAGCAAATGTAAAGCTGATTAGTATGAAATACAATTTTGTCCAATGCCTTTTGTCCTCAAGTTTTACTCTGGCAAAAAGTAGGAATCTGTCCAGCTACAATCATATTTGGTAGCATTATATAAAATAACACTGGTTATTGTGGGCTTGCAGATTCTTTAAACAGCTGCATAACAGAAGCTTACTATATTCCAGAGTTAAGTCTAGACCTACAGAGAGATATTGCCAGATATTCTTCTGGAACAAAAGAAGACATAAATTGACATTTTAACTTTAAAGTTAAAAAATTTTAACTTTAAAGTCAACTTTAATGACTTAAATATGACACAATAATGGAAGACTAGCCTTTGTAAATGAAGTACTGTGGGATGTTAACAGAAAGACTGGAAAAAATTAGAGGCTTAACGAGTCTGTCAGAATTTATGTAATGATATTTAGGCACTACACTTGCACCCATCAATAAAATTCCAAGGCAGCAAGACAGAATACAACCCAAGATACAAAACTGTACTTCTTCTCCAACAGGCTACACAGGACTATAAAGATCTTTAAGTCTTGATTAAGTTTCTTGAACTTCACAAGCCAAAACAGGATGAAACTAAAACCACCATGGAAAATACTGAAAACTTAACCAAAAAGCAGACCAATTAAAAGCAATCGTTAGATTTTCATTGCCCCCTGATCTATGAGAAACACCAATGCAGAAGACAAAAAAAAACCAACCCAGGCGTATGAACCAGAAATATGTGTAGCGAGGGTGGTGAAGGGGGAGGAAATGGGTCAAGGGTTCAGTTGCTGGTTTTACCTGGCTTTTGAACTGTACCACATACAAAGTCTGCTTTCAGAGGTAGACGCATTTCTGAAATGGAAACAGATCCCCTGCATGGAGCATATTCAGTGGATATAGAAGCAGCTTTATCTATTCCACAGATGGGCTTTCCTGGCAGCCTTGGGCAGCACTCACAGGGACAGAGGTGTGTACTTGGCCCCTGATTTCAAGAAGATGCCGTAACATGGCTGTTTCTAACTCATTTATGCCCACTTCTAAACTGTTTTAAGCTTTTATTTGCTATTTCTAAATTCTCTCTGCCATTTCTAATCCATTTTTGGTCACTTCTAACCCTTTTAAAGCCATTTTTTAAAATTTCCATCTTTTTTTTTGGCCTTTTCCTCACTCTGTTTAAGCCACCTTTTTATTTTTCTAACCCATTTTTTCCCATTTGTCAGCAGCTTTAAGCCATTTTTGACCATTTCTAACAAAATTTTGTCCACTTCTAACTAGATTTATTCCATTGTAAGCCATTTGCAACCCGTTTTATGTCCAATTCTAACCTGGTTTAAGCCACTTTGACCATTTCTAAACTATTTTTCTTCTAACCATTTTTTTGCCACTTCAAACACATTTTTGCCCATTTCTTAACCTGGTTTAAGCCATTTTCCTCCTGTTTCTAACCCATTTTTCCCCATGTCTACCCTATTTTAAGCCATTTTAGTCTATTTCTAAACAATTCGTGGCCATTTCTATCCCAGTTTGGCCCATTTCTTACCAGTTTTAAGCCATTTTTGGCAATTTCTAACCCATCTTTCCCATTTCTAACCCCTTTAAAGCTTTTTTGAGGGGCGATTTCTGAACAATCTATGGCTGTTTCTGTCCCATATTTATCCACTTCTAACCCATTGTAAGCCATTTTTGCCCACTTCTAACCGATTTTTACCCATTTATTGCTTGTTTTAATCCATTTTGGGCCATTTGTGTTCCATTTTGGACCATTCGTAAGATGTTTTGAACCATTTTTTCATTTTCTAACCCTTGTTTGCCCATTTCTTATCTCATTTTAGGTATGGGACGCCTAAAAAAAAGTTACTGAAAGAGACTAAAAAGCAAAGACAGCTGAAAAAAACATTAGTGAAAGAGGAAATAAATAAAACGTGTAAAGAAAATAAAAAGCAAATGAGAAGAATGTGATTATAAATCCCTACAAAGCAAACACAAAGCGATAAAAGCCTGAAAGAATCTCGAATAAAAGTTCCCTGAGCAACTTAGCCCCAGCCCCAGTATTGCAAACTGTCCCCACTCAGCAGCTGGGGTCCCCGGAGGCTGTCAACGGGGAGGGGAGCGGTGCAGGTGGGGGGGCACGGCGTAGCTCAGGGCACTGCTCGGTGCTGCCATCCTGTGTCCACAGCTCGGTACTGCAGGTACTGGAGATGCGGGGGGGAACCCCCCCACTCCTCTGATTGGCTGCGGCGCACGTGACTCGCTCCTAGTCCCGCCCCTCTTTGACCACGCCCCCCCCGCTCCTCTGATTGGCTGAGGCGAAGCCGAACCCTCCCGAAGGGGCGGAGCCGCACGAAGGGTTGCCGAGAGGAGCCGAAGCCGCCCGAAGCTGCGGTGCCGCCCGAAGGGAACCGAGCGGAGCCGAAGCCGCAGGAACGGTGGGGGCAGCCGCCCGAAGGGACCGGAGTGGCTTCGATGGGGTCCGAGGGGAGCCGACAGCTGCCATTGCCCCCCTGTTAGCGTCCGCTGAGTCCACTTAACACCCATTATTCGGCACGGAACGGCTCGAAACGACACAGTCCGGCACATTACGGAACGGTCCGGCTCGGTACGGAGCAGCTCGGCTGAGGCCCTGCCAATCACTCTTCTTCCCGCCCCGCTTCGACACCGCCTCCTACCCCCCTGATTGGCTGTGGGCCTGTCAATCACTCCGAGTCCCGCCCCACCTCCATTTGACTTTGACATCGCCTCCTGACTCCTCTGATTGGCTGAGCCACCCGTCAATCACTTCTAGCACGGCCCTCCCTGCGCTTTCATTGGCTGAGGCGTCACCCGTTCAGCCGCCTTTCTCCACCGTGTGCAGTACCGAGTATTGGCCAAATAATGGCAGCACCAGTCGTCTCTCGGCGCCGTACCTCCGCTTTCCCGACCCGGATTACCGCACGAAGGACACACGGTAGTACCAGACAGCGGCCCTCAGCCGCTTTCTCCCCCGTCACCCCCCAGTTCAATGCTGAATTTTCGACAGAGCGGCCCCCCCCTCCCGTCCAGAGCCCTCCGCTCCCCCACCTCCACCACCTGCAGTACCGACACTCGAACACATGGTGGCAGCACACGCTCACTTTTTCGGTGCCACAGAGGCAACGGGCTCCGGAGCTGCTGCTCCTCGCCCGGCTTCCATCCTCCGAGGAATGCTCCTCGGAGCAGTTCTTTTGGTTTTGCAAACCCCGCAGGCATCACCTGCACACACAGAGCTCCTGCCCTCGCTTGGCCACCTAAAATTCAGAGGGAGTTCTGCACACGGCCTCTCCGGTGCCCGTTCTCTGGTACCCAGAGATTAGGCTGTTCTCTGGATAAAGCACGCTGGGGTTTGCTCTGTTGAAGAATCCTTTTCTCCCTGGACCCCCTCCTGGGCTGCAGCCATCAGCCAAACCGGAAAGCACTGCTCATCCTACCTCTTTTACCCCAGGTGCTGCTTTGCCCCATCTCTGCCCCAGGTCATTGAGGGAGGGGTTGTGGGTGCTGCCTGGGGTATAAAGGCGCAGTGTTGCCGCGAGGACCTCATTCAGCTCTCGGGCTTCAGCAGGGTGAGTTCTCTGGACTGTGCTCTGTGCTTTGTGTTTGTAGCTTTGGAGTCTTGTGGCGTTTTGTGCTGTTGTGCTGGGATGTTTGCCGTAATGGAATCAGCTGAGTGCAGAGCATCAGGACCTCTCAAGGCTTCCCGGTGCGTGCATTAACAAGTGTCTCTGTAAGGCTTTCTTTTTAGGGCTGTTATATTTATATTATATTGTTATAGGTATATTATACTTCTCAGTCACAGCACACGGAGCGTGAGCGTCCAGCCCCGCTCCCACAGTTGGGGAGCCGCTACGGAAAGCTGGTGCTGGGCATCCCCTACACACGGAGGCACCCGGAGCGGTGCCACCAGTATGCTGAGCAAGCCTGTGTAGGGGATGGCCAGCGGCAGCTTCTCCAGACAGATTTCAGCCGTCCGTGCCTCAGTTTCCCTACCTGTAAACCAGGAAGAACAGCAATTTTCCCCTGCTTCCCTGCGCTTCCCAGTTTGCCGGTTTTATTTATCCTCCTCTCTGTTCCTCTGGAAGGCAGCTCCCACCCGTAAGCACCGAAGAGTCCTCCTCGGCCTCAGGTCTGAGTCAGCTCCACAGGCATAGGCCATTGTGTGCCGCAGGGAACAGAGCGTGTGGGCGACACCGGTCGTGCACGGGCAGTAAGTAAAAGGCTCAAAGGAAAAGAGGGGGAAACAGAAAAGTCTAAAGCCATTTTCTAGGGTTCCAGCCCCTTCCCCAAAGTGGTTGCTTCTTTTTGGCACTCCCCACTGTTTCAAAGAGCTTTGATGCTGCTGGATTGTATGGGCCAATAGGCTCAGAGCCCCGTAGTCATGCTTTTGCTGGGCTGATGTCAATTCTCGTTTATTTTCCCTCAGCCTCATTGCCACTCTTGTCTGTGTGCTCTCATCCAGAGCAAGACCAGGGGACATCCCAGGAAGACTGCTGGGATGCCTTCCATCTTCTCCCTGCGTACCAGGAACTCGAACATCTGACGGTGAGTAATATCTGTGTGCTCTTATACATGGTACGCAGCCTGCTTGGTTTGCAAGTTACCATCATGTGTTACCCAGAAGCAACTGAGATGTTTGGGGTTAGCTTTGTATATAGATAGAGATGAGGCATCTGAAGCGTGGCTTTCTGTAGAAAATACCTATGTTTAGATCAGACTCAAATCTATCTGGAGAAGATGTTGTTCCTTATGCTCCTGCTGAAGTCTGTTTGGAAGAGATCCCAAGTAAGGGTGGCTCTGTCTAAATAACAAGTGTTATTAGTTTGGGCCAGTTTTATTGGCTGGGAAGGCTTCTGAAGAAGCACACCAGCATACTGGGAATCTGGTGGGAGGTGTAAAGGGTTTGTTAACATTTACAGGGACTTGAATGTTTGTGGTGGAAGGAAAATTTGGCAGGTGTAGGTGTTAGCTTATATAAGGGAAGTGTTAGGTTGGGTAGTGTCAGTGTTGGTTTGGGTCTTACAGGGGTCAGGTTGGATACTGCTGGTGGACCTTTGGGAGCCATTGCTGTTAGGATGGATAGTACAGAGTGGGTGAGGTTGGAAGGGACTTCCTGATGTTTACTCCAAGCCCTTGCTCAGCCTCTGGTGCCTTGTTCCCTCTGAACATCTCCAAGGAGATCTCTACAAGTTCTTTGGGCAACCTGTTCCAGTGACCACCTTGAGAGTAAACCTTTTCTCTTAATATTTAAGTGGACTTTCCTGTCCTGTGTTTCGTTTCCTGCCTGTTGCCTCTGTCTGCGGTTTTGGTTGTGGTGTGAAACAGGGAACAGCTACATGGGGTGCTACACAATGTCATCAGGCAGCCTGGGTGACCTTTGAAAGTCCTGCCTTTTCCATTGGCAGTGAGATAAAAACATGGTTTGGGTTTTTGCCTTTCCACCCCTCACCCATGAGCGTCTCTTTCCCACATTGTCCATTTGAAATGTCACTTTCCTGGGCAATCCTTTGGGTGTCTTCACCTTTATTAAAATTCCAGAATCCAAGCTTAACTTGTTAACAATTTATGCTCATATGTATGAGGAGGAGGAACATAAAGATGATGTAAGGATAGACAGGTTTGTAAAACCAGCCATTTCTTCAAGGGACGGCTGCTGCAGCAATACCCTGCTTGCACGATATGAGTGTCTGTTTTGAGTGAGTTTTACATGTGACCTGAACCCTGGTCATGCGTGCTTTTTAGGCTGCACACTAGCCTATCGGCCTCATCAGTGTTGATGCTGTGGACCCACATCAGTGGTTTCTTGAGCTTTGAGAAAAACCCAGTTCTTGTTCTTAGGTAAATATAAGAACCCTTCTGTTTCAGAGCAGCGTGCAGCCGTGTGGACACTGTGTGTGCCAGAACAGACCTTTTCAAGAGCTCCAGAAGACTTTTTTAGCCTCTTCCTTTCATCTGCAAGACCAAAAAGGAAAGAGAGGTTTCTGTGACTGGGAAGCAGGAGAGTGGAGCAGAGGTATGTCTGGTAATTGTAGCACATGCTCCTCTGACCTTGCCGAGAGAGGAAATCCATTTACCCTCTGCTTTCACCAATTGGTCTGTAATTTGCCTGTAGTTATCCTTCCCATTTCTACATTCTATAGAATCATAGAATGGTTCATGGAAGGGACCTTAAAGCTCATCCAGTTCCAACCCCTGCCATGGGCAGGCAGGGACACCTCACACTAGAGCAGGTTGCTCCAAGCCCCTGTGTCCAACCTGGACTTGAACACTGCCAGGGATGGGGTAGCCACAGCTTCTCTGGGCATCCTGTGCCAGCGCCTCGGCACCGTCACAGGGAAGAGCTTCTGCCTAAGAGCTCATCTCAGTCTCCCCTCTGGCAGGTTAAAGCCATTCCCCTTGGCCTGCCCCTATAGGCCCTTGTCCAAAGCCCCTCTCCAGGTTTCCTGCAGCCCCTTTAGGCACCGAAGCTACTCTAAGGTCTCCCCTTCAGGAGCCTTCTCTTGTCCAGGCTGCCCCAGCCCAGCTCTCTCTGCCTGGCTCCAGAGCAGAGCTGCTCCAGCCCTTGCAGCATCTCCATGTTTTCCTCTGGCTCACTTGAGCAGCTCCACGTCCCTCTTGAGCTGGGGCTCAAGATGTGGATGCAGGACTTTGTTTCCTCTTACATTGGCATAAATGCAGAGTGACACTTTAACAGCCGGACAGATCTAGATCCTCTTACAGAAATACCTGGGGCCAGTAAATGAGAGCAAAACCACATCCTCTGCTTGAGCAAGGAAGAAATTATTTTGTTCACCTTGTTTATGTGCTTAATTCAAGAAGTTTTTCCCTTCCAGTCAATTACATTCACGTAATTGAAAACATTCTCACAGGAAATCTCAGCTTGGTTTGCTTTCCTGACTGGAGACCATTGTGTTGCTTTTTGCCTAAACAGCAATTGCTTTGCCTGCAGGCTGTTTTGCAGCACCTCTATGGGGAATTACCAGTGTTTTTCTAATCATCCTGTTGGATGTTGTAACAATGCAGGTCCCCAGTTTCCTCTTGAAATTTGGGTACTGCCAGAAGACTTTGTAGCTCTTGCTGTTGTCTTTGTTGAATTAGGAGCTGCACTGCTGAGAAGGCAAGGCCTGGAGGGAGGGAGGGGGAACCAGGAACTGCAGGTCATCCCCATTATTTTTTCTGTAATGAGTGTGGTAAAGCACTGGCAGGGGTTGGCCAGAGAGGTGATGGATGCCCCATCAATGGAGACATTCAAGGCCAGGCTGGATGTGGTTCTGAGCACCCTGATGTAGTTGAAGATGTCCCTGCTCATGGTAGGGGAGGTTGGACCAGATGACCTTTAAAGGTTCCTTCCAGCCAAAACCATTCTGTGCTCCTATGATTAGAATCCCAGGGAATGCAGGTGCTTCCCTACAGCTGCTGAGGGTCTCTTTAGAACCCCAAGGCCACAGTTACCCTTCTTTCTTAGGGAAGGACTTCCTGTCCTCATGCTCTTCGGTGTGTCTGGTGGCATTGTGCCCTTGCTGAAGCTTATCTTTGGTCCCTTGAGCTAAAGTGCTTCTCTGACATGAGGTTAAATTCATCTGGAAGAACATGTTTTAATGCAGCCAGGGAGGGGAAACTGGCTTATTTGTAATACTGAGGTCTGTTCACCAGGTGGTTCACATGAAATGTTTGCTGCCACAAGTACTGGTACCAATGTGAGTAACACCCAGCTCTGGGCAAATGCACTTTGATTTCAACCTATTTGAACTGGTCACTTACCAGCATAGCAAGTATCACATCCTGCAGGCAAAGCTGCTCTGGTGCAGCTGATGGACCCCTGAGCCCAGCAGGAGGCCTGAGGCTGCTTTTCCATTTACCTATAAGAGCAATGACACTTGAACTGCAGCAGGACATAGAGCTTTCGTGTGCATAACCCCAAATGTATCTACCTTTTCTAGCCTGCCAGGGGGGCAGCATTACTGCCAGTTTCTAGCTCACTAAAGGGTATTATCTGCTGCTGCCTCTGCCACACCCTGGTGATCACAGAGCCCTGCAAGTGATGTGTGCTGCCCAGCACACAGTGTGCTGATGGGAACAGCCATACAGGGACAAGGTCCTTGGATGCTGCAGTGAAGCATGGTGAAGTGGCATGGGAGGAAGAGGTAAGGCCACTGGGGATGTGAATGGGAAACTCTGTAATTGCTGCTTAGTGTGCACTCGGTGAATGCTTTGGGAATTTGCCTCTGCATTCCGTGCACACAGCAGCATCCCCTCCTGTTTAGTGGCTGCTGCCAGAGCTTATCTGCTCCGTTGGTGGTATTAGTGTTGCTGCACAGCTAACATTGGGTGGCTAGAACAAGTCACTGCTGAGCTGCTTGCCTTAGAGAAAGGATTCCCTTTGTGCAGCTGCCTCTCACAGCTTGATGACTGCTGCAAAGGTTTGAAGCTCCATGACAGACAAGACTACATACATTTAAAGATTGCTGCTTCTAATGAAATTAAATAATTGTCCTGAAGAAATAAAGATGTTATCAGGCCAGGAGCACATTACTTTTGGCTTTGTCTTCTCTAATACTCTCTTACAGTCTCTTCCCTTCCTGTCTGTCTCTTCCCTTCCTGTCTCTTGTACTCTTTTCTCCTATATTATTTTAGTCTCTTCCATTTTCTTACAGTCTTTTCCCTTCCCTTTTGGTTCTGTTTTCCTAGGTTCTTTTATATTCTTTTTCCATATATTCTCTTAGTCTTTTCTAATCTCTATTCTCTTCTCCTCCCTTCTCTTTTATCCTTTTGAATTTTCTTATATTCCCTTCTCTTTACTCTTTTTTATTGTCCCATATTCTCTTAGTCTCTTCTAGTCTCTTCCCTTATGCTCTCTAATATTCTCTTATATTCCTTTTTTCTTTTAAATTCTCTTTCCTTCTCTTAGGTTCTCTTATAGTCTTTTCTCATATATTCCTTTCTCTTATGTTTTTTGCCATCTCTTTTGCTCTCTTAGAGTCTCTTCCCTCTTTTCTCTTCCCTTTTTTTATAGTCTTATATTTTCTTACTTTTTCTTATGTTGTCT
Source organism: Melopsittacus undulatus (assembly GCF_012275295.1). Classification (NCBI taxonomy): domain Eukaryota; kingdom Metazoa; phylum Chordata; class Aves; order Psittaciformes; family Psittaculidae; genus Melopsittacus; species Melopsittacus undulatus. Next base: position 72,382,189 of record NC_047531.1, read on the forward strand.
TATCCTATATAGTGTTTTCACTTACTCCTGTCTCCTCTATTTGCTTATATATTGTTCTTTTCGACTCCCTTCTATTTTATTTGCTTATATATTCTCATAGTCTCTTCCATTTCCTTTTCTTAGATTCTCTAAATTTCTCTTCCCTTTTCCTGTATGCTCTTCAATTTTTCTCTCTTGGCTTCTCTTAGATCTCTTTTCTACTTGTCTAATCTTAGATTCACTTCTTTTCAATGATATTCTCTCCCCCTATATTCTCTTCTTAGATGCTATTCAATTTTCTTCTCTAATCTTATAGTGTTAGATTCTATTAGGTCTCTTACGTTCCCTGATGTTCTTTTCCCCAGCTGTTCTTCTCTTGTAATCTCTTAGATTCTCTTCCCTTCTGTTCTCTTCCCCATATTCAATTGTATTCTTACATTCTTTTCCATTAGATTGTCTCAGAACCTCTGCTCTTGTATTGACTTTCATTCTGAAGGAAGAAAGGAGGGAAGGAAAAAAGGAAGGAGGAAGGGAGGAAAAAAGAGGGAAGCAAGAAGAAAAGGGGGGGGAAAGAAGGAAGGGGGGAAAGAAGGAGCAAAGGAGCCATTTATGGACATTTGGATCCCATTATTGCCTGTTTCTTACCAGTTTCGACTATTTTTTGGCTATTTTTAACACTTTTTAAAACTTTTTTTCCTATTTCTAAACCACTTGTGGCCATTTCTAGCCCAAATTTGGGCACTTTTAACCTATTTTATGCCTTTTTTGCCACTTCTAAGCAATCTTTTACTATTTCTAGCCCTTTCTAAGCCATTTTTTGGTAATTTCTGGTGATTTCTAATCTTTACTGAGCAGCAACTAAAAACATCGGTGTTATCAGCGCTGTTCCCAGGCTGAAATTCAAAGCCACAGCACTGCACCAGCTACTAAGAAGGAGAAAAATGACAGCTACTGCTGAACCCAGGACACTATGGAATGTAAGAGTGAGGGATTTACTGTGCACTTTTTAATCAGTTGCAAAACATGACAGAGCTACCTATTAGAGAAATGTAACGTTAATTTTAAAGAAGGGAAACTTACCTGAACTTACTTGAATGGTTTGTAAAGGACTTGCTCATGTATGTCACAGAGGTGGTCTGTGTGTAAATGTGTACCTACCAAGGCCCCTGATGTTGCAGACATTTAATATTGGGCATGCTGTATTGTTCTCTTTGGGAAACAGGTGATTTTTATGCTTCATCCTTCTTGTTGCTGTCAGCTGCTGGTTTTGGTCTTGCCTGCCACACTGAACCTGGTCAAGACTGTGCTTATAACAAAACTTTTTGTATGTATTGAGTGTTTTGACCACTGACATGGTCTCAGCGTGCTGAGTCCTTGTGCTTTCTGGGTTAGCAACCAATTTGATGTGAGTGATGTTACCAGGAAGTTCATTTTGATATGCTGAATTAACAACTGCTGTTCAGATAAGCTTTGTAGCTGTGCTGACATTAATGGTTCAGGCTTTGAACATGAAGCCAATAAAACAGCTGTATCCATGTAGTAGCATATGGGGAATTCCCAACTTTTATGTTACACGTCTTTCCTGAAACAGCTTTTTAAATACTGGAATTTAAATGAAAATGTTTACTTATAGTCATCAACAAGCCAACTTCCATCAAAACTACACTTTGTGCAATAGAATGTGTCTGTTCTTCCAGACTACAGCTTAACATATGTAAAGCCTGGTGGCTTTGCTATCTTCTGGAGCACTGTGACAACCTAGTCAAGCTCCTCCTTTAGAAAACCACCGTAGTCGCTATGCTTGCCTGTAGGTGCTGGGAGGCTTAATGGTTGATAAATTTTCTTTAATCACTGATCCAACCACTTCATAAAATCATAAGCAGGTTCTCCAAAATAGTTGCATAGGTTAAGTCCTGTTAAGTGTTGTTCATCTTTACAAACTTGTAGCCAAATGCTCTGGCTCTGCTTTTTACTTCTTCCCTTATGGAAGACAAAGTAAATGTCCCACATAGAAAGGTCAGAAAAATTAGGTGGGAGTTCAGTCTGTGGCTGCAGGTGGGTTGTTACACTGGGATTTCTGGTACACTGAGGCAATGTTTGTTTTTCAGGATTCAGCCTATAGCCAGCAGCTCCTTATTTCAAGTACAGGTTTACCTTTGAAAAACAAAATATATGTAGCTGTAAGAGCTATTACCCTTGATGGCAGGTACCATGTCTGATGTTATTTCTTGTTTTGCTTGCTATTAATCTCTGGTGTTGCAAATTTTTCTGACTTAGAAGCAACTGTCTTTCCTCATAGCCTTTTAGATGTCAAAATACTGGTTGGTGTTTGGTAGTCACTGCCCTCACATCTAGGGTATTGGGTCCTTGATGGTGAATTGAATGCATATCTTGCTGCTGTCATCATAGTGAAACTTATCCTGAATTATACTTTAAATTCTATATTGCTCTTATTTAAGAAAGGGCCTCTGTAAGATCAAGTGAGAAACTCTAGGGCTTTTAAAAGTGGGATGGTTTTGATTCTAGTCCTGTGTGACCATGACTTCTGAGAGGAAGTACACAAGCTGCGTTGATATGGCAGCTGACTTGCATGAAACCAAATGATTTATGTATACAATTCTGCTACACTGTTCTGTTTGGGTTTTTTAAGTAGTGGGAACAAACAGATGATATATTGAGAATGTAGGATGACTTGCATGTGACCTGTTAAATACAGTGGCTCAGCTTCAGTGTAACAGCCCGCGTTATCAGTTTATACACTTGCCTTACTGTCTTCTTGCCGCGGCCAGGTGGAGGGGAGAAAACACCGATATGATGTAGGTTCACAAAATGCTCCGTTTATTGATTACAAGGCTGCTCTTAATATACTGACTTACACGCGATCACGCATTACTTGATTGGCTGCTTCACTTTGCCCATGAGGGGTACACGCTCCACTTTACCTCTCCTGATTGGTTTCACACCTTCGCTTCAGCTTAGCGTTACATCATGCTTCTGGCATCTTGTTATTGCATTCCTGTTTTGCTGATCTTGACGCTTCTTCTTTTAGCCTGGGGTCAGAGGTTCACTTTCTCACAGCTTGCTGTAGGCCTGTTCAAGCACCCATGCTCGACCCCCAACAGTCTTCTAATCTTATCTCATTTGCTCTCCACTCCTACTCTTACGTTGCCAGTTCATCAATTTGCTTCTTGCGCAGGTGGAATATTTTGATGGACTACTGTTACACCACACCACCTGATAATCCTAACAATGATATTCAATATGATCTTTTTTCAGGTATGTCCTGTGCACACCCAGTATCTTGTGGGTCTTTCCTTTAAAATTCAGTTATAAATCTCTCCAATAGCAGTGTTCTAAACTGCCTGGAAAGTCTAAGCAGTGTTAGGAGGGAGGACCAAGGCTAAGCTTACAGATAATATGTCAGGACTTAGGTGGCTTGTGAACATAAACGTAGAAGCTAGCGCAAAGTCATAAGAATTATGAAGGTAGAGAAGCATATATCCAAAATGACTCCACTAGAGATACCATAAACATACAAACTGAATAGCTAAATTGGCCTTTATTTTACTAAAGTTACCATTGTGCTGAATGACAGTGATATAAGCCATCATAGACTCCATTTCAGGAAATCAGTGGAGCAAATAATTTAAGATAAATAGGTGCTCCTGCTTCTACTCCTAGCAATAACATTTATTTGAATTGGAACTTTGAAAAACATCACGGTATATCTCAGATTAAATCTTAGCAGTGACAATTGCTGGAGAGATATCTTCACTTGAAGTTACTGCTTGAAGTTACCTGTCTATACTGGTTAGCATAACTGATTACTCTTTGCTTCAGGTCTCAATTTTCTCTGGGCATTTGAATAAAATGGTACCTTGCTTATAGCAGTGTTGTTGCCAAACAAAACCTTCTTTTGGTAGAAATGCCTTTCTGCAGAGGACTCTGCAGCTTAACAGGCAGTTTGTGGCTTCCCATGTTTCACATTTAGGGTGCGGCATTCTTTTCTGAGGAGCTGAAGCGCTGAGCTTATTGCTTAAGTTACCTTATTCTCAGTCAAGAGCTTCAAAATGCTAATACAACTGCTTATCCTAGTTTTAATATTCTCTACGAAAACTAGCTGTGACAAGGACCCACAGACAACTATACTGGAAAATGGAAAGAGCCAAATGGGCAAATTTTCCTTTGAGGTGTCTCACTTTCTGAAGCACAAGAACCAGAAGATGTCTGTGGTCTTCCTTCACTGCATGACAAAGCTGTGCAGAGCAGATGACAGTCCCTTTCTTGTGCCAGTAAGTTTCAGTGGATGGAAGCTGCTGTTAATTATCTGGGTATAAACTAGGCACACTGGTGTTATTTTGCATACAAATGCTATCTAAGTTTGGATGGCACAGGATTAAGATGTCTTGTGGTCTGAAGGATGTTTTTTGTGTCTGAAGAAATGTAAAATAACTGATGAATATTGTAAAGTAAGAATTCACTCCTCTAAATAAAATAACAAGGTTTTATTGAGGGACAAAGTCAATAAAGCAAAAGCAAACAGCACTGGGCGTGTGACCATAGCCAGAGGCGCAAATGATTAGTATTTGTTACAGGTTTATATACTTTCACAATTCCATTAGTCACATACATATTCATAATTCCCACGTATAGGCAGGGAATATTATAATTAAGTCCAGTAATTTATTATCATAAGTCTCCCCCTCTTGGTGTCTGCGGGCTGCTCTTCAAAGATTGTGGGCAGGGGTTTTGAGGATGAAGCAAGAAGTCTTCCTCATGTGAGTAGGGGTCTTCAAGATGAAGTAAGCCGTCTTCCTCACAGTGTACTTTTCCCCTTTGGCCCAGTTGGATGCCCCAGTAATCACATAACTCGCTAACACCAGCCATATCTGTAATTATTCTGATAACTAATGAAGATTTGAAACAGTGTGGCCTTCCTGCAAAATTTATAGTAGGATGGGCAGACAAGGAGTATCCCAAGCTAGCAGATGTTTGGGAGGCTCTGTCTCTAAACTAACTGATAAGTAGAAGGATGGTGTGAAATATCTCCTTCATGCTTAGTGGGGTCACTAAATCTTTTTATCTCACCACAGACTTACAACACAAACATTGTTCTTTAAAACTAAAGATACTTTAGAGGACCAGTGTGAAACAATTAACTCACATTTAGTGGGGCCACTAAATTCCACAGGCTAATAACATAAACATTGCTCTCTTTCTACAACCTAAGCTAAGCTAAAAGTACTTTATATTTTACAGGCACTAGGTTTTCTTATCAAGCATGCAAACCCCCCCCTTCTTTTTACCTTTACAGATTCTTCTACTATGCCACTCTGTTTTGCTCATCTTCTGTCTTTATGGAGCTTTGTTTTCGTTACTATGAACTTCTGTAGTTGTATCCATATAACCACACCTATAATTTGTGAAAGCCAATACATTTATGTGTTTATCACAATAGGGCAGTGGTTGTTGTCATCCAGACAGAATAATACTAGACCTGCAAAATGCAGCTTGTTGAACACATGAAAAGTGACTTATTTGCCTTTTGGTCCTTAATACATTTGTAAAAGTTAAAAACTCTGAGATAGCTTCAGAGCTGATATTTTTAGTATCACATTTAAGAAACAAAATATCCACAATTACAGTGGATGAATAGAAATACCTTAGAATGAAAATTTTTGAAAACTTAAATTTATAGTAAAGTGCCATTATACCATCAAGGAAAATTTGAATGTTTCTGATAGATGGAGAAAAAAGAAATTACAGTGAGGTACTGGAATGGGTTGCCCAGGGAGGTATTGAATGCTCCATCCCTGGCAGTGTTCAAGACCAGGTTGGATGAAGCCTTGGGTGATACGGTTTACTGTGAGGTGTCCCCGCCCATGGCAGGGGGGTTGGAACTGGGTGACCTTAAGGTCCTTTCCAACCCAAACCATTCTATGATTCTGTATTTCAGCTGAATCACTTCCTTAGGAAACAACGAATTGTTCGCGCTGGGATGGCATTGTGAGAACCGAGATTGGAGGTGAAGTAGGAATGGCTTCAGTTGGCAAAATCATCATGGCTGTCAAAGCCTTAGTCCCAGGAAAGTGCTCTGAGAGGAAGAGACACTGATCAAGTGACCTGATAAAGTGTTGGCAACGGACCTGCTTTGAACAAGGTATTGAAGTGAGTTCCAGAGGTCTCTTCCAACCTCAATCTGTGGTTCAATAATTCAAATGTAAATCCTGTTTCAGGCATCCTTTGACTCTGTCATGCTGTTGCACATATTTCTTCAAGAGCACAAAGCTAAAATCAATTCTGTCCAACACTGATGTCCTCTTACCATCTGGTATGCTTAAAGTAATAAAAGCCATATCACATCTATCCAGTCTTTATTAGTAAGAAACACTAATGCAACTTTTCTTTATTCTTTTTGGCTTTGTCCTAAAGAAGAATTGTAAATGTGGGACTACACTAAGACTGTTGTATTTTGATTTGTTACAACTTACTTAGTAAGGTAAGGGCTTTTCTGCTTTGTAGTCAGTGTTGCAGGAGGATGGACTATGTGCAACTACTTCGATTCTAGACTAAATGCCACTTCTGATTTATCATGGCACTTGTGTCAGCATTCCCGCATGAGCCACTTCCTTTCAAAAATGTTTTTAATGAATGAAGTTCTTAATGTCCAGATCCTTTTTTCACTGATACTTTATTTCAGTAGATGCAGTTTCAGTCAGTATCTCCCTAGCTTTTAAGTGAATGATGTTATTATACCTCCACTTATTCAGAGGCAGTCAGGATCTGTAGTGAGATCAGAGATGTCAACCACCCTGTGATCTTCATTAACAGTGGAAGACACAGGGAAAGGGTTGGCTTTTTAAAATCTTTGTCTCTTCAGACCATAATAATGGAGCAGTGATCCTTGCTTGGTTAAAGGATGAAGGGTAAGAAGCAGAACAGCTCTGGAATCAGACAATTTAGTAGTTTCCTTGCTTTGTGTGTGAGGAAGGCCCTTTCCAGAGCATTACAAATTCTTTGTTGCCTCTGCGTTTTACAACATTGTATGACACTGTAGGACATTGATTGGAAGGAATGACCTTGGGAATGGGTTTACAATTCCAGCTGCTGCAAATTTAAGGACACGATTGCTGGGCTTATTAAGCTATGAGTGAAAAGGAAGCAAAGATATTATCTTCGTCAGTTCCAGGAACAGAAAGACTGGAACTTTCTTCTTAGTAATCTTGCACCTTTGCATGACAGTGTCAGGGCCCTGAGGGCACTCCCAGCCCTGACTGCCCCTCCCTGATCTCCAGGTGCTTCCCCCACCCTGCCTACAGCCCAGGACCCCATTTTAGCCCCCTGAGACTGTTGGTCCCTGCCCCTCTGATGCTACAGCAGTGCTGGTGTCCATCTCTCCACAACCCTGCCCAACCATGGGCCTTCCAAGCCGGGCCCCCTCATGGGTCCATGTCCCTATCCTGAGGGAGATGCCCAGTGCCTGGGGCTGGGATTGCCTCTGTGCCCTGGTGCCCCCCGGTAGCCCTGTTCTGGGCTCTGTCCTGCCACCTCCCATGGGAAGCCTGGCCCCAGGGAGCCTCCAGCCATCATGGGGTGCTGACAGTTGGGTTCCTTTGCTGGAATTCAGCCAGCACCTTTCTGAGGGCTTGTTCCTGGTGCTTTCTCAGATACATGAATACATCTAGACTGACTAAAAATATTCTTATCTATTTCAATAATCTCTTCATCTTTCACCTTGCTGCCGGGTTGCTTTGTAAAACTTTAACAATAAGCTCATTTGATTGAATCAGAGATAAGGTGTCAGCTCATATATGTAGATTTCTGCTGGAGAACAGTTTGTGAAACCCATGTGTATTTGGTGTGTCTGCTGGTTTCAAGATCTAGTGAAGCTACTGTAAGAAGAGGGTGCTTGTTTGTTTCCATAGACATTTCGAGTACGTAACATAAGACAAACATATTCTTTTACCTTTATTTAAAAATATCTATTGCAAAAGCACTGAGCGCGATGCTAATACCCAGGAATAGCAAGTGAGCTGTTCACTAATGTGAAGCAATGCTCTAAACAGAGTGTTTTCATTACTGTGGTTTTTCATTTGAACGGTTTTTTTTCATCAGTGTCAGAATGTTTGGTGAATGTATTTGATAATATTCTCTTAAAGAATTTATGACAGCCTAGAGGCTAGAACAGGAGAAGAAGGAAGGGGGGGAGTTACTTTATGTAAGAAGAAAGAGCAGACTACAACAACCCCCTGCCACTTTTATCCCATTTTGGATATTATGACACAGTTCTGGGTTTGGAAATACACAATTTCTTTTTTTGCTTCTGAAAAAAGAAAAAAAAAAAAGGAATGATTTTCTTTCAACGTGTTTGTGTGAAGGAACTGCCATTATCCATCCTGCGCAACCTGTGTGCATGCGCTGTGCACAGGCAGGGTGCAAAAGTCCGTCTCAAGAAACTACTTGTTCAGAAGTGATAAGGGGAGCCTAACTCTAATCCTAAAGCCTAACTCTAGTGGGTAGTTTGTATGGTCTGAAACCACAATCCTAACTTCCTTAGAAAATTTCACTACCAAGTATCTGAGTGGTTATTCTAGTACAGAAAGGTGAATATCTGTCACCTTCAGCTGCTTTTGCCAAGGAGGTGGTAAGTGCGATAGCAGTGGCTTCTCCATGCTTGCTGACGAATTTCTTTCACTTGAGGTACCCCTCTAGGTTTCCTATGTGAGCACGACTGACAAGTAAGCCACCTGTTTCCTCAGTACTTCCCTGAATCACAGTCCTGAAGGAAGGGAGGGTTAAAAGCAGTTTTGAATTAAATATTAATTTAAAATATCTTAATGAGCCTCTTCGGCCTTAACTACACTGAGAAAATAAACTGATTTAGCATGTGCTTTGTACAAGACACAGTTGTGTTTAATAATGTGGTAGCTTCCCATAAATTTCTGCGCTTGCTCATTCCAAGGACAAAATGAAGTTTAACATTGGAATAGTTAGAAAACATTTTACCTCATACATTTTAACACTGCATTTTCCCTGTATAGTGTCTAGCTTAGTTATTCTAATTTTATCTTCAGTAATGGGCTCCTAATTTTATTGTTGTGGCTGTTTTTCCCTCAGGGAATTTGGAAATTAGATTCAGCATTTGAAAAAACCCTTAGCTGTAACTGACTTTTAATAATGAAATCAATGAAAAGAGTATTTCTGACTATAAATCCTGAATACTTTGATGTGGATACATGAAGAGTTGCTACTGTTTGTTGAATGCTGAGTTTTCCAGGCCTGTTGCATTTTACCACTTATTTGTCCTGGGGATGTTCTGCACAGGTCTGGAAATCTCCATTCAGAAGGGCTGGGGGTTGACATTTTTCCACCGTAGCATTTGTCAGACGTGGTAGAGTCCACAGGAAACCTTTTGAAACACAGGAGGACTGTGCAGGGAGTGCAGTGTTGTGGCATTATGACCAAGAAGCTGTTTTAATTTTTAAACAACAGCAGACATTTCCTCTGAGATAGAAATAGATGCAATTTTTCTTTCACTTACATGGGCAATTTGCTGCTCCAGATCTGGAAGGAGGGATGTATATGTCTATATGGTGTAGGACTCTGGATGGCTGCTGTTTTTCAGCAGGGTACAAAGGTAATTGGTATCTGCTATGTGTGCATTCTCAGAAGGTGAGTTTTTCTCCTGGGGAAACTCCTGTGGGTTTCCTTACTGCCTGCAGCTTCCTGCTCTACCCTGTGCCTCCCCAAAATTTTTAGCTGAACCATTCAGGGCATCTGAATGCAAAAGGAAAGCCCTGGAAGAAGGGCTTTGGAGTGGCCGGGTGCTCACTTCCCATGGTGGCCATAGCATCAGCAGAGAAGAAATAAGCAAAGGGGCCAGTGGGGCACACACCCGCAGACTTCTTGATTTACATGTCTGCAGATTACTCACATAACATGTGAGGATAACATGTTTAAAAAAGGATTATCTTGCTGGGTCTTGTTTGCCAAATGTCAGCCTGGAGCAAGTTTTTACAGCTGAGATACAATGGCCTGATAGCAATGTTTATGATAGAAATTCCGCTAGCTATTTAATGCCAGCAACACACTGGCCACTTAGTCACTGGAAGACTTTGTTGTTGCAATGACTTTTTCTTTTGCAAATGGCAATATGTTTGTGGAATATTGCTTGGTGCTTCTGAGAGCAAAGACTCCATGCTGGTTAGTGGTTAGCCAAGCCCACAGGCACTGTGAGCAAATGTCCCCACGTAGCTCTGCCAGTAACAATAACGGCTGGTGCTTACACAGCACTTTTCGTCTTTGGGCTTGTTCCCAGAGTGTGGGACCCGCTCCTCACAAGCTGTGGCTGCTGCTAGCTGCAGAACTGCTACAGCAGCTCTCTGGTGGCGTGGGGCAGGAAGGGTTGTGGCAGTCCATGGGACACATGATGCTTGCCACTGCCACATGTGTTTGGGAGAAAAAGCAGTATGTGCCCTAAGCCAGGACACGCAGTGCATCTCAGCTCAGGTGCTCATCACTTGCCAGGGCTACCACATTGTGCCTGCCTGCAGATAGGATTCCTCTATCAGGCTAAATAAGCAAGGATCTCTTTATTAGGATGTTCTTGATGGGAAACATGCCCATGAAGCACCAGGGCACTATGGCTTCCTAAACTCTTGACTACCCCATGTGTCGCTCTGGGAGATTTTGTTCCTCTTAAGGCAAATGCTTTTTGATCCTGAACTTATTTCCCAGACTTGGGAAAAGAATACCAAATATACAAAATTATATAGTGTGTTACTAAATACCATTCAATGCCCTTATGCAAAAAGGTCATGGCATGCAAAGTCATGACAGGGCTTTGCCCTCATAGAACTGCAGGATAAACTTTCTTTGGATATACCCTTGGGAGATACTCAGAAATGATGGTCTCACGTGTTTGTATGGACAAAAGCTACCTAGAATACAGATAAAAATGAAAATGTATTTGCTGAGCCATTCTTGGTAATGCAACAGCTAATCTAACAATGTATTTGTTGTCACTGGCCTCGTATCAGCAGCAGAGTATGTTCAGCTCATATTCAATCACATAAAAACCCATGAAAAATGACACTGTGATCCAAGACCACTCAGCCTCAACTTACATGGTATGTTGCCTGCTTTCAGTTAGGCTCAATTTGAAGAAAATTGTTGCCAGTTGTGTTTCATTAGTGCACCGAAGAAAGGGCTGCATTTTTGTTTTCCAGAAAGTTGCTGAATCGCATCACAGCGCAGAATATACTCCTCAAATGGCCTCTCTATAATGATGCAAGGAAAAACAAAAAAGCTGCTATCAAAAGATGAAATGTGTTATATGGGTTAGCTGAGGAAAAGTAATATCTTTTTTGAATGCCTCATGCTGCAGTGTCTGGGAACTGAAGGGCATAAAGTGTTCCTTTTCTCTTTTACTGCTGCATGACTTGTGCTTAACTATTTATGTTGCAATCCTAAGACCCGTTCTTGCTCCCCAGGAGACAAAAGCTGAAGTATTATTAGACCTTAGTGCATGGGGGGAGGAGTTCTTAGTATAATTTTAATGTTTAAATATTGTATGCTTTATGCCCATTCTTGAGTTTTACAGAAGTGTAAGTTTGCTGGTGCACACTCTGGTGGCCAGTCTTTCTACAGAGAGAACTCCTGGGTGCATCATGTAAATAAGAAATGTGTTTGCCAGGTATTGCACACCAGTTTAATTTTTAATTGTAATTTTTTAAGCTAAAAACACGTATTCCACTCACTCAAGCATCTTACAAGAGTAATGGCTCCCAAACAGGTATTTCTCAGTTACTAGTCTTCTGATCTCAAAGGCTGACTCTGGGTTTGTTTGATCGGATACAGTTTCTGTTGAATGTTTTTGGTCACAGCTCCCTATCTGTTTAAAAAAGAATAAGAAAAAGAAAACAAAAAAATTATTTTCTCTTTTGTTGGTTTAGTGAGAGGTGTCCCTGCCCATGGCAGGGGGGTTGGAACTAGATGATCTTCAGGTCCTTTCCAATCTTAACTATTCTATGATTCTATATAATAGACATGGTAGGGCAAATGCTCTTGGTACAGACTTGTGTCATGCTCAGCAAATGTGGTTTTGAGCAGTTACCATGCCTTCTGGCCTTTACAGTCATACAAATATCTCCAGTACAGCTATGCATGGGTTAAAGATTGTTAGAAATGTTTGTGTATGCACATAACCATAATGTTCAATTCAGCACATAGCCTCTGCTGACAATAACACTTTGATAGTTCTGCATATTCTGTCTTCTGAATACAATTTTAATACCGGTTCTTCTTAATACTCCTTCTCTTATGTTGTCTGTGATGTACAGTTATGGATTTTCTAGTTGCTCTTTTTGTTCAACAGGAAACGCCAGGCTTTTCTCACCTCATTCTGCCCTTACTTCTGGTAGTGCTCTATTACATTGGCCACAGGTGTTGGAACTAAAAATTCTGCTCCATTTCCAGTCAAGCAAATCTCCATCCTGCAATGTGCAGAGAAGAGGCCAGAGTACCGGGACACCCCAGTGACTGCAGAAGGGGAAGAATGCTGCAAAACTCTTGACTCCATGTAGAGCTCAAAATGAGGACGTGAAGAAGAAAGAAGGAAAAAACGATAGAAGTGGATCTGCAGTACCCTTGTCATGCCCTGAGACGCAGGTGCTGCTGCTGTTCCCCCTGTTTACAGGGTAACTGCTTTGGCTCTTGGGACTGCTCCTTAAGACATTTTCATTCTCTACCTTTATCTCTTCTTTCCCTCAGGGTCGTCATTTCAGGTGGGAAACGCCTGTCCCTCAGGAAAAGAAGGCGAACTACTCCCTCTATAGGCTTTCCCCTTTGTTGCTTTCATGAACCGGACATCCAGGGGATCAGAGCTGCATGCAAACTTAGAAGGCTGGCAAGAACTCTGAAGTAAGGCATGTTTTGCATTTCTTTAAAATTTAGATACAATTTTTGTATGTTTATGTGTGTGGCAATATGTATATGTGCATGCATATCCACACACATTTTCTAACACCTATAAATGTAGCTTCTTTTTCTGCAGAAGTCAGGTATTAGGTTCACAGAGTCATAGAATGGGTTAGGTTGGAAAGAACTTTAAGATTATTCAGTTCCAATCCCCCTTCCATGGGCAGGGAAGCCTTTCACTAGACCAGGTTGCTCAAAGCCCCATCCAACCCGGCCTTGAACACTGTCAGGGGTGGGGCAGCCACAGCTTTCTGGGGCAGCTTGTTCCGGTGCCTCACCACCCTCATAGTGAAGAACTTCTTCCTTATATCTGACCTGAATTTCCCATTTAAGTTTGAACCCTTCATCCCCTGTCCTATTGCTAGTCCCTCATGAAGAGTCACTCCCCAGCATCCTTGTAGGCCCCCTTCAGATACTGGAAGGCTGCTAAGAGGTCTCCACGCAGCCTTCTCTTCTCCAGACTGAACAGCCCCAGCTTTCTCAGCCTGTCTTCAGATGGGAGGTGCTCCAGTCCCCTGATCATCCTCGTGGCCCTCCTCTGGACTTGTTCTAACAGTTCCATGTCCTTTTTATGTTGAGGACACCAGAACTGCACACAATCCTCCAAGTGAGGTCTCACGAGAGCAGAGTAGAGGGGCAGGATCACTTCCTTTGACCTGCTGGTCACACTCCTTTTGATGCAGCCCAGGATACGGAGAAATTTTATAAACCAATGCATTATCTTTTTGTTTATGACCTTCCTGTTTCTTAACGGTTTATTACAACACCCTCCTGACTGCATTCTACCCTTCTTAGTGGAAGAGACACCACCTGAGCCAGCAGTTCCACGAACATAGGCAGGCTTCCTGCTCCGTGCTTGCTATCCCAACTGCTTTTCTCTCCTCTCTGTTCCAGGGCCCTGCTGCCACAATTGCACCAGCACTGCAGTTTATGGCATCATTCCAGTAAGAAAAGCAACCTGTATTAAGAACAATCCTGTAAATAAAAAAGATTATTTATAATAGCTCAGTGACCTGATTTACAGCACCAACAACAGTTGCAGAGCAGCAGGAGTGTGAAGAATCAGCCAGAGGCAGGGCAGGGATGGGAGGCAGATGTTTGCAAGCTGGCCTTGCAAATGAAGCCCCCTTTTGAAAATGTGCAGCTGCCAGTGTACCTTTGCTCTGGTACAGGTCAGAGGGAATTCTCCTGCAGTGTCTGAAGTAACACATTAGGGAAGAACTGACACATGGGTGAGTTATATATTAACCACTAGAGATGACCTTTCAGAGAGTGACAGAGTAACAATCTCGCTGATAAAGGAAATAGCAACTTTTTCATTTTGCAGAGCATGGGTATTCTTCCCAGTAAAAGACTGCACAGCTCTTCCCACTAAATGATACCATTTTCAGTTCTTCCATACTTTCTGAAATGGAATAAATTGTTCAGATGTTTTCAGTGCTAAATAAATGCCTCTTTCTGTTTCTTGTGGGGAGCTGAAGGTCGAAGGCAGGAAATGTTTTAGCTAAAATGATGCAGCCATTTCCAAGGAAGTGTCAGAAGAGCAACATACAAGTTTGCTTGGGTTACAGAAGTAATCTTAGCAGCCATTCAGCACTGTGCTCACTTTTCCTTCCCAAGGCCTGGCCTTGTTCTGTGTTCAGCATTACCAGAGATCTGCTGCAATGAAGTTTATGTACTTATGTCACTTAGGACACAGATGAATTGCTTTAACTTATGCTTAAAAGCAAAAACCAGCCAGAGATGACAAATCTGAGTACTGTATTTCACCAGTTAAATGACTAATGTTTTAGTTGTTTTTGAAGCTTCTGGTGAAAGCTGAAGCATAATGGTGAAAGAAAAAATAATATAAGTTACATAACACCACACATATGGAATTGATAATGCTCTGGTTTTATAAGGAATAAATTGTTCTTCCGTGGTTATATACAGAGATATAATGAGGATGATCTCATTTGGTGTCCAATGTGTGCTGTGCATATATTCAGAAGATTCAGAAGATTTAAACTTTTTGACCAAAAGTCAGAATTTCACAGAAGAATCCTTCTTTTGGTCAATATATTCCTCTCTTTAATGAAAAGAAACCCTGGCCATGTTACAATTCAATTGTTGTTTATTTTTCAACAGACATTTTTTGACCTTCAAAACCACAAAAAATATTCTTGTTTTAGACCTAAATATAATTTTTTTTATTTTTTATTCTCCACCCTCAAGCACTGCTTACTGGAATGTTATTGCATGGAATTTATGTAGCCAAGATTTTAAGCACCCTTACATAATTAATAATATGAATCAAAATCCCTGTGGTCTTTCCGTCAAGAACTCAACTATACAGACACCTTTAGAGACTCTTTTCCACTCTGTCATTATAGGAAGCATACTCTGCACTCAAGGAAGTGAAATAAGAAGGGATTCAGATAATGAAAGGCTGGTGATAAATATCAGCCAGCACAGTAGAGTTGATGGTAGGCCATATTCAGGGCAGGATATTGCTCAAATGTGTCTGGGGAGGGAAGGACTGACAGGGGTTGCTCACCCATCCCTTAGAGCTACTATTGCTTCACTTGGGTCAGGGATGGCCTGGGATGTGGAGGCTGCATCTCCTTTCATCCCACCCAGACCTCTTCAAGAGAAGAGAGATATGAGTAAGGGAGGAGAGGATGAATCATTTTGTTTAAATAGGTGGTGCTGGTCCTGCCAAAGAGGCAATTTGTGACAGAGAAGAAGAGAGGTGAAAGGCAAAAAGGGCTAGGCAGGATTAGGCCAAAAGACAGAATAATCAAATGCAGAGAGAGAAACACTGAGACAAAGGCCTAGCCCAGGGATGAGTGATGTAAAGTTTCTGTGAAATTGGTGGTATCCAGGATATAAGTGTGCTTAGGAATAGTGTGGTGATTATGTTTGGATGCAATGGCATTGCATATACTAGCATTGCAGATACTGAACATCTTTAAGCTGGTGCCAGAGGTCTGTCACACATGTCAGTCTTGGAATTGCTGCCAGTTTTCTGAGTACAGTGTGTCCAAATGATTATTACATGAGACTGTAGTTAGAAGCATGCCAAATGAGTTGCACGTGAGTTATATCTATTATTTAGGCTCTAAGAAAAGAAGAAAGAGATGCAGGTCTTGCATGTGACAGTTTTCATCAGTCTCTTCAGGAAAAAAGCTTTGTACTTGCCCATAAATTAATCTTGTGTCATGATAAGAGAAACATCAATTTCCACTGTTGGAAATGTTTTCCATGCAGGCTTTGGCAATGTCATCCCTCCTCACAGGAAGAAGACTGTCAGAAATCCCAGCATTACTTTTCATATTGCTATGCCATCTCATTACTGTATTGCGCCACCAGGGCATTGCAAAGAATGTCTTAAAATGCAGAGCTACCCAAACTTAAAAAGGATTGGGAGAGGCGCATTCTTTACTGTATGCATGACCTCATCTTAAAAGGAAGATTATTGTTAGCAAACTTAAGCTGCTGAAAAGTTGAGAGTTGTTCTAAATGTAATCTCAGCAGCAACATGGTTCAAATAAGAAAAAATACATTATTGTCATTATCCTCTTTGCCAGTTCTACCTATATCTGTTCTTTTTTAATTCAGAAGAGGCAAGCACCACAAAAATCAGGACGAACAAATTTCCCACCGATGTGCCAGGGCAACATCAGAAAGTGGTGTGCAGAGCAGCTGGCATTGCTATTTGGGCTGCTCTGCAGGGCCATGAAAACCATGCTCTGGGCTGGATGCAGGCACCCAGAAGTGCAGAGCAGAGGAGGGAGCTGCCAGTAGCTGCCAGTAACCATCTCTGGTGTCAGACTAATGTGGTATGACTAAAACAGTGTCACTGCTGAATACAAAATTTCCCCATTTCTTTCTTGCTTTGATGAGAAAAGCACTGCAGATGTGGGAACAGGGACAAAAGTACCCAGTATTTCCTCTCCTCTCTTTTTACATTCTATGATTAGTGCCCTGCTCATGGGGCACTGGCTAATCCCTCTGGCTTCTGAACTGAGAAAAGAAGATGCTCCTCTTCCAAGTAACTAATGAATCACCCCTTTTAGTACATAGCATGCATGAATGCATTGTCAAAAAGCAGTCTTAATCACTCACTGAGAAAAATTATATTGATCATTTCTCCTTTTTAGTTGCTAACTGGAAGCCTCGGGAGTTGTGACTCACAGCCTGCATGCTGCTCAGAAAGACTACTCAGAAAGTAGATTTTTAGCTTGTTATAGGAGCCCTCTGCATCTTATTCCTTGCGCCTTCCTAGTATGGACATGATTAGGAAAAAGGATAGATTCCTTCATTTCGTTCCTTTCTAGGAATTACTGTTCAGCAGATGGATTTGGCCATGTCTTGTCAAAGAAGAGAAGCATTTTTGGTAGGCAACTGACTTCTAGTAGGGGATAGGGCAAAACAACTCCTGGGCTGGAGGAAAACCACCCTCCATTTTGCCTTTAGCAATGTAGCAGTTTTGGACAAGCCACACATACAGCTGTTCACCGTGGTTTATGAGCATGGGACTGTGTGTCAACAGGACAGTGGCATAAGGAAAAAGGAGAAGTGATAGAGTAAATCTGACTGGTTTTGACAGCTTCCTAGAAAGAGGGTCGGTGGGTCTAAGGTGAGAAATGAACTATGTTGTTGACTAGGAATCGCCAAAGACAGAGCAAAATTAATAGATAAAATTTTTCAATGTAACATGGGAAAAAAGTATCTGTAATTGTTTCAAATGCAGACAACTGTACTGATAGACTAACTTGTATTAACTGCATAAACAATGCTACACTGAAAGATTGTTACCAATGCCAATAGTTAAGTTTCTAAGTGGTGGAGAATGCCAAAGTTAAGGCAGCCTACACCCCCTTAAATCAGTCCTTCTGTGTATATATGTATGCTATAAAAATATAATACAGCTACATTTTGTTATTACATCCAACTTATTTAATCAGATCAGGCTCTTGACTTGTTAGTTTCTCCACAAATGCCAAAGAAGCTACAGGGCCTTCATGGAGGACAATGCATAAGGACAGTTCTGTTAGTAAGTGACAGAAGCATGTTTGTTGTTTTCAGTATTTACTGTTATTACCCCTAAGCAGCACTTCTCATTCACTCTGCAGAGACCTTCCCCATGTGCTCCTCCAGTTCTGACACAGCATGGCATTATGGCAGTCAGCAGGTCCTCTGCTGTCCCACCACAACCTTCCTCAGCTGCTGAACAATTTAGTTTCTCCTGTGAGCAGATGCTTAGGAGGAAGTGGGGAGAGGGGAAAAAAGGCACCCAATGAACTAGCTTTTTCTCATGTATTGTTTGTGCAATGATGCTAAAAACTTGTTACAAGACTTTATCATGTTTGAATGTAGCTTGGAGCAAAGGTGATGTAAAATGCTGGCATGCTGAGTGTTCAGGGTGGAGAGAGGAAAACTCAGGAGATGCCTGAACACTGAATGTGATGCGTCCTCAGCTACACTGTCTGCTAAGCTGAGGGTGATGACATCTTGGTGATTAGTTGGGTGCTGTTCAACCATCACAGCTTTTTCTAACAGGAGATATAATATCCTCAGTCTCCTGAAGTCTGCAGCAAGCAGGTCTCTTCAAAGAGATGGAGTTCATACATCATGGCTAATGATTTTTTTTTCCTCATCAGGCCTTTCTGGCAGCTCAAGTTCCATTCTGGGTGTGAAGGGACAGAAAACACTCCTTTCGGGAGTGGTTCAACATAGGATTAGGATCCATTCACATGCTGCCCAGATGCAGTTAACTTTTACTTGCTGCCGTGAAGCACCAGCCATAAAATTATATGTAGTCTACTCATTAAATGCAAATTGCTAAGGGCAGAGGGAATAAGCAAGAATAAAATAATCTCCAGAGAAACGGTATACTCAAACATGCTTCCAAAAGGCATGTGATTGCTCTTTGGGCTGTGCTGGTAGAGGCAGAAGGGTGGAATGGCCCAGAGAACCTCTGCTTTAGCAGGGACTGCTGGGACAGATTTGCTCCATTAGACAATAATAGTTTTCTTTCAGCATCTTTGCCTGGCATTGGATGACTTTTTGTTTCTGCTTGGGCTGCCCTTGCTGCAAAAAGTATTGCTGTCCACTGTAGGTCTTAGAAATATCCTTTGGTGTATGGAAAGGAAATGGGATTTATTTTGTGACACCCTCTCCTGACAGGTTGCTTGATGGATGTGGTCACTTGATGGAGGCATGCTGCTATGGGGGGACAACCTCTGAGGTCTGGCCATGTGTCAGCTCTGAGAAAGACATTAACTGCTGTAGAGGAAGCTGGTATTCCCAGTGGTGTCACAAAGAAAGAACAGTCAGGAGCACATATTTGGGAAGGGCATGCTAAAGATCCTAGCAAATCTGCATTGGATGGGTTCCTGGCAGGAGGTTGTAGCGAAGTGGGGATTGGTCTCTTCTCCCAAGTAACAAGTGATAGGACAAGAGGTAACAGCCTCAAGCTGCCCCAGGGGAGGTTTAGATAGGATATGAGGAACAATTTCTTCACCGAGGCAGATCAGGCATTGGAACAGGGTGCTCAGGGCAGTGGTGGAATCACCATCCCTGGATGTGTTCAAAAAACATGTAGATGAGGCCCTCAGTGATTTGGTTTAGTGGTGGTCTTGGCAGTGCTGGGGTGGAGGTTAGACTTCATGGCCTTAAGGGTGTTTTTCAACCTAGTTGATTCTATGACTCTATGATTCCAGGGAGGATTTGGCAAGAGCAGAGATGAAGAGGGAGCCTTGCTAGGGGATAGCTCTGGAGCAAAGCAGAGAAGTCCCAGAAGTCTCCCCACCCCCAACAGGCTGACAGGAGGGTTCAGGTTTTATGTCATGGCCCTACAGATGCAGAGGATTGTAACTCATGGGACCACAAATCCCGGCCATCCTCTGTACTGAAGGGTCAGTGAGAAACACCAAATAGTGACTGTACAAAGTTCTAGCCTTTACATAGTTTAGTCTACGTGGGAAATAACCTGGCCCTTGGCAACTAAAAATGGACAGATCTGTTATAATCATCTGTAAGTATTTTTGTCATGCAGAGATAGTCAGAGGAGCCAGTGCTTGTTCTTTGTAAGTCAGGTAGCAGTCATCAGGAAACCAACATCTTGAGTAACAAGCTGCAATTTGAATTCCAGCCTGCAAGTTTAGTTTAAAGTATCTTTAATACTCTTAAAATACATTTCAGTTAGTAAACTCGTTCAGCATCAATTTGTGCTCAGATCTGAGAGTACCTTTCAATATTTGCTTCTTGTTACATTCATAAAAATAGTACTTAAACATGAGCGGGTCCTTCATAAACATAAGAATCTTGGATACTTCAGTAAATTACTTACAACTAACTGCCCACCACTTCACAAAACCCCTTTCTGTTTCAGGGCCCTTCCTTGCAAACATCCAGTGAGATTGAGATAGCCCCATATGTAGTATCCCAGTATCTAAATTGTAGGATTGTGACTCTCAGTGCATTTTGTTTTAACTCCTAGATCCCATGTGTGTCTATAGGCAGGTACAGATGTCCTTGTGAAACCTCAGAGCAGGACTCTTGTATTGTGCATCTGGGGATTCACTCAACCAGGTCTGTTTCTGTGGCTTCACATGCCTCTCTGACATGTACATGTACATGTTATCTGTCTTTCCATGTCAAAACAGTTCCAAGCTGTGGTTCTACATAACATGGACCCCAGTCCTTTATGGGAATCAAAAGTGAGGATAACCAGAAAAGCCCTGCCCAATCATAAACCATATGTAATGGTTCTTCTCTTTCCTTACTGCAGACTAAAGTAGTGATTTCAATGCCTCACTGAAGTCCAGCAGTAAAATTCCTACTGTCTGCAAGGAATCCAAGAGTTGAGCCTTCAATATCTGACACCAACTGGGAGGTTTCTTTGAATGTCTTGAAATGAAACACTGAATGCCTGCTCATTTGTTTTTCTGCCTTGGGCCAGGCTATAAAGTGAATGTCTTATAGAAATTGGCTGTGGCCATCATGTTGCTGGGCAGCTGAGAAGTGATGCAGCAGTACATACAGATGACCCTTGCTTCCTTCCTAAAGACAACTGGCAATTTTAACCTTGTATGTTTTGCAATTACACTGTCAGGGACTGTGATTATGCACCACAGGCTTAAAAAGGAAGGATTTTTATACAAATCAGAATTGTCCAATTACCTACCAAAAAAAAAGGCTTTATTATTCACCATGGGAAATCTCTGTATTTCATCAGAAATGACTAATACAAATGAAATATCCCAGCTTCAAAGAGTACACCTGATTTTCCATTTATACAAATCACCTGGCAAACTCATCAAAAGGTTCTGGTGTACTAAACACATATTTAGCCAAATAGTTAATTTACCACTGAGACATTTTGCAGGTTGGATGTTTTTAATAATTTTTGTAATTAATCTTAAAAAGATCTTTTCTTTAGAAGATGCTTGTTCTTGCTTGTTTGGTTCAAAAACGTTTTGAGGCAGAGATGGCCTATGCTATAGCCTTCTACAATATATAACATCCAGTTTTGGAGCTGCCATTTTACTATCATTATAATGCCAAGCTGGAAATAAGGAGTGAACACTTATTTTCTGAGCATGTGCATCACTGGTGTTGCTTTTAACCTTACAGTTAACAATCATATAAGAAAAGACAAGTATAGAGGCCAGGCTGTGGCTGGTAAATCTGGCTTTTGAGTACTTACTGGTGAATCAGAAAATTTACCAGCAGAAATAGTAAAATTGCAGTTCTGGGGGAAACTTATCCTACCTAACAAAATGTGTTAGCATTGTTTTATATATGTTTTTGTTTGGTTTTTTTTTGCTGGCAATCAACTTACAGTCAACATAAAATATAAACCTGCTTTAACACTATATTCCACACACTTGTTAGTTCAGAAGATGCAGAAATATAGTGTATGTGTATTTGATCCAGATTAAAACTGTATTGTCCATTGACCCAATAACGCATGTAGCTGGCATTAATGAAAGGAAAGCCTCAGCTGCTGAAGGGTTGATTCTTGAGAACCATGTTACCATGCAGCATTTCATCATCCCACAAGAAATGCATTTGTTACATTTCCTTCACTGATTCCCAGTGACTGTTTGCCCTACACTTTTGTATACATATTTTATTTTCTATTAATATATCAGCATTATTTTTTGTTTGCAAACTTTACCTGGTATTATATGAAATTACAAATCATACCTGCTCCATACCAGAAAAGGAAGAGGATGAATGAAAGATCCCACTCATTATTCTTTTAGTGTGAACATTTTAACATAAAAAAAAAGCTTAAAAGAGGGATGTTTTTAATCCTCCTTTGCTTATACTTAAGATTCTTCTTTGTGTCTAAATCATTACTACAGTTGTTACATAGAGAGGTTTGGCTAGTACTGCAAGAAAATCAAGGGCTGGCCAGCTGGGAATTTAGCAGTGCAATACTGTACACCTTTAAAATAGCATTTTGGATCATAAATTCAGGAAACTTCTAGCATTAAAATACAAATCTGGAAGACTTTTGAGAAGTTATGTTTATAGTAACAGATGCTATTATTTAGCAGCCCGTGTTCTGAGCATCTAAAAGCAGCTAACTGAACCACTAATGCAATGCTTGTGCACAGTGGCTCCCAACAAATTCAGCATTTTTTACATCTGCTTTTATACAAAACCATGAGCGAACAGCACATTAATTCTCAGAGAGAGAGGGCAGTGTTTGAATCGGTGCTGCATGGACCTTCATATGTTAAAAAACAAGACAAAAAAAACCCCTTGTTATTTTATTTGGTTAGATTTGTGTTGGAGAAAAAAATGCACAGGCCTTCAGCTTTTTCTTTTAATTATGCATAAGGGTGATTAAGACAACATCCATAACTCTATTTTCACTAAATCTTCATACATGACATGGAAAATCTATCTTATGTTTCTGCTGTAACAAAGAGATTCCTAATAAGATTAAATAATCAGTACTCTGACATCCCCTACAACCTGCATAACTAAGGGTTCCCCTGCTTACTTCATTTGGCATTCTAAGTATTTTGCCGAAAAACCTTTGAAGTAGTCTCAAACGTGCTTGGACTGATGGAGATGAACAAGCTCGTGTGTAAGATCCAGAGAAAGAAAAGTTATGTTTGTATGTATATTAGTACATACCAATGTGAGCACATAAGTAACCTCAAAGAATGTGTTCTTGGAAATATTTGAATTTTACCCGCCAGTGGAATTCCACCAATCCCCTTTTTTCTTGTTCCTTTTTAGTCATTTTCTGTGCCATTTACTGGAAAGTGCCTACAAAACTTGCCAGCAAGAGCTAACATCTCTGAAGTAATGGGATCAGAATGGTCATGATATCACCACAGCTTTTTAGGGTGGAATTTGAAAGTGTTTGTTTTGTGGCAGGCTTTCACCTTTACGCAGAATAATTTCTTAGCTGAGGCATTTGGCAGAGTACTCTGCATGACTCAGTGGCAGATCTTCATCTCAGAGTCTGGTTATATTAATGACAGGTTTATTTTCTACACAAACTCATACATATTTATGACTTACAGTCTCTTGCGTGTTGCTGGGCTTTCTCTAATTCCAGCACCTGTCTCTACAGCTACTCCAGCAAACCTACACAGCGTACTCTACACAGTGATTCAGTCACTGGAGCAATTCTTGTTGTTAATAGAGATAATTCTATTATTTCTGTCTTTAGTCAGGGTTATCTGGGTGAAGCTGTGCAAATCTTACAACATTCAGGTTCTGTAACACTAGATAGAAGCCATGACTTGGAGCTCTTGTACTTGGTATTAATGCTAGCCATGCAAGCTTTATTAGTATACATGCTCGTTACTCATGCAAGTAAGTGCACTCACTTGAAAGAGGCTTTCTGTAGCGCAGGAGCTGGCCTCCTGTTGTTAGCTCTTTGTTACAGACGTCATCACAGAATCAGCCTGGTTCTAAAGTAGCTAAGCAAACACACTCACCCTAACACACACAGGGTGAAGTACTGATGTTCTAGCCAATCTCTTTAGTGCCTTGAGTGAAGAACTGAAAAGCTGCTATTTTTCTCTGTAGTGAGAAGGGAATGGGTCAGGAACAATCGGTAACTGGTTCAAACATAGACTAAAACCACCCATAGGTTTTTCCTAGCTTCTGAGGGAAGCAGGTGACCTCTTGTGTCTTTCAAACCCATGTGGCAGTTCAAATCTGAACTGAAAGAGGCATATAAGTCTTAAAGGTAGTTACATTTCTTGGGTTTCTGACAAAACTGATGACTGGGTAGAGGTAAAAGATCCACATTTATGCTACTGAAAAGATCAGTGAACCAAGATGATGTACAGGAGCTCCTGTGCAGCTCTGGACTGAGCACTCCACATCCTGTTTCCTGCATGATGGAGGCCCTGACTGGCCTTGAAGAGACAGAAGCTGAAGTTTGTATAAAGCTGAAGCTGTAGAATATATTCTCCGTGGGAAACTACCTTTCTTTCACTGCTTATAAATCATGTGGTTATTACAACCTAATGGATTGCCAATAAATTTACATTAGTAGTAATATTTGACTCTTTAATGCTTTTCATCACAAGATTTCCATTTCTTCTTACAATTGAGAGGTACTGGTATTTCCTTTTTTATAGGTGTTATGTTACTCAGAGGATGTTTCTGATAGAGTGCAGAATTATATGCAGTCTCTCAAGCCTTAGACTAGTGCCCAAGCTACTGTATAATCTTGATTTGCTAAAACTAGTTTAAAACCACCCTAAACATTTCTGAGGCTAAAAAGATTTGTTTCCCTTGATAAAGCTGAGGAAGAGCCAAACTGTAAATAATGAAATACCAAGAGTTCAATCTGAACTGTCAAACTCTTTTGAAGGCAAGATAGGTGCTGTCATTTTAATACTTAGCCATCACGAATTTTAAAGTATATTCCTACATAAATAGAAAAATCAGTAACAAATACAGATTTTCATATTTTGAGAACTCTGAAAAGCCTTTTAGCTGTTATTCATTGGCTATCTTAGTTCTCCTTTGGCTATTGTGGAGCAGATGTGCCCTATATATATCTGCAGGTGGCAGGCAGGGAGGTACTGGCAGCTGCCTGCCTCAGCAGTGTCTGCCAAGTTCCATGTACCCCCACTATGTGCTGCTGAGCAGCCCTGCCTTCATTTGAAGATGCAGTTGTTCCCAAATCTATACTTTGTAAAGCTTCCAAATTCTGTCATATGCTTCTGTTACTTTGTGTCTTCATAAGTCTACAACGATTTAAACAAAATGTTGGTTTCTAATCTTTTATTTTTTACTATCTTTTCTTTTGGACTATTAACATTTATGTGTCCCCTTTTTAAACAATTTTTTCTTAACGTACTGTGAGTCTCACTGATGTCTCATCCCAACCATCAAACACTTACTTCTCCGTATCACTAGCTTCACCAAGAACTTCTCTTTTATCAAGTGTTTTCAGCCGTTGGTCTCATTGTGCTTTTTGGTGCTGCCTGCAAGAATGATGAGTTTCAATTGTAGTTTCTCAGCAAAATGACTGAGAAAAAAACTCTCCATGAATCTGAACTGCACTCTGCTTATTTTGTTTGAAACATTTTTGAGGGACGAGAGTGTCAATAGCTGAAACATTCTTCTTCAAGGTAGCTTTTCCTTCACAAATTTTAATTTGTCCAGCCATGTTCTTCTTAAATGGCAGTTCCGAGTAGGCAGTTGATGAAATGCTGCTTTGATTTGGGAATACCCAAATCCATAATATTCCATGAAATACATGCTAATAAGCCACTTACTTAGAGGAATTTTAAAATCCCACATGTATGTTTTCAGCAATGTTATAATTTAGGCTGTACTACTTAAGAATTTGCTCTTATAATAGCATTTTTCTTTTTTTCTAGTAATAAATTTACTAACTGTTCATGAAATGTCATCTACTTTACCATCATTTTAGAATCCAGGTTCCAGGAGGCAGGTTTTCTAAATCATGGAGGACTGAACAGTAGATGATGGCCATATCTTAATCTCTGTGGTGACTCCTTGGCTGCCATTTCATAATGTTGTTATACAACTATTATAAACTATTTCCAAGAGGTAACAAATTTCCTGTGCTTGTGTGAAGTGTTTTAAGATAAAATACTTCTTTTGATCAGTAATTTCCATATGTATCATTTCTTGGGGTTTGGGGCAGGGTGTGTGTGTGTGTTCATAATTAAACTGTGTGTAAGAAGCCAGTTTTCTCCAACACCTCAAACATGGGTTTGTTGTAAGACCTTGGCTGAGGAGATAAAGGGAGTTTATAGAAAATTTTAATCTTTGAAGACAGATAGTTGGCACCTTCTTAATGCTTTTTAACTTTATTATTTCTCTTTGTCTGTTCCACGGTTTGTGATGTGGATTTTTAACATGATAGTACTTTTACCTGCTAGTTATTATGGTTTTTAACATACAAATAGTTTAAACAAACTGTGTTCAACTGTTTTTCAAGGAGAGAGCCTTGGAAAAAGACATGGGTAAACTTGAAAGCTACTTGCTGAAAGTATATGAGCAGCATATAGTGACAGTCAAAAATGTACAGTTAAAGAGCTAGGAAAAAAAACAAAACTAAATCAAGCAAAAATCAAAACCAAGAAGAGGATCATGCCTCTTATAAATAGGATTCTTAAGAGCAACAAGCTTGTGACCAAGAGATTTGGGGTTAGAAACTTAACATGACTGAAAATAACCATCCATATAAACACTGCAAACATGTAGGACCATGTAGCGAAGAATCTTTGCCAAGTGTATAGGCCACAAATCTAAGTGAGCGTATGTGCTGTTGACACAGCACGTTATTTTCCCTGCCATTTTGTACCAAGTGATGGGGGTTCCTTGTGGCCCTCAATTATGGCATAAGATTGCAAGGACACTGAATCCTGTGAGCCATGGTCCAGGAATCATTGCTTTTATTTGGCTATATGCATAACCATTTTTTAAAAAAAGAGAGAAGAAAAGCAGTTTCCTGTCAGAAGGTCTGAGAGGTGCTGGGCCATCCTCAGTACTGCTGGTACAGTGAAAAGATAGATTGATTTCAGTTCTTCACTGAAATAAAGGTATGCTGGCTTCTGCAGGTATGCAAGAGGTTGATATAGTTCAGACTTTCAGCCTTTGGCTTCTGTTCAGAAGATGAAGTACCTGCTTCCAGCTGGATTTGGGAAAGTCTCTGCCATGATTGTGGTCTGAAACGTCTGGCTACCAGTGGACTCCACAGAAAGGCACCTTTTAATCTCCCTGCCACCAAACCCCTCACAGAGCTTAGAAAGTTGGATGCAATGAAAATTTATAACTTCCATGCCTGAGGATATAACCTAATACGCTATCAGCCTGAGATTTCAGTATTAGGGTAGCATGTTATGAATTCATAGGCATTACCATACACACAATAATTAAAAGCAAGGACTTCCACTGCAAATAGGACTGATTTAAACTCCCCCTTCACCCTAGATTTCTTCCCCAGGGTGAATTTTTATGTGCATTCTCTGGCATTGAGTAAAGGCAGTCACACTGCAGTCTTTCCTTTACAGACAGGAATCAATAGGGTCTCTCCCCTCTCCCTGCCTGCCTGTTTAAATTTGTAGGAACTTGATACCTTAAGCCTTATCTGTCTCTGTTGTACTTGATTGAAATTGGCTGATGGATTTGTAAGTTACCAAGGGAATGATGGGTGGACAGGGAGACAGAGACAGTTGCATATGTTCACACAAAAATCCACACAAAGGATCATGCATTTCCTTACAAGACATGCCTAAGAAAATCCTCACCTGATGTAAAACTTTTAACTAGTATCCTCAGATGTCTATTTTCCTCTGGGAATTTGGGAATGGATAATCTAGGAGAATAAAAAACATGTTGCAAGGATGGGTCTGGCAAGTTGAACATTCCAGCAGTTCATCATCTGGGCTGCCACTCACTGTTGTTTAAATATCTAGTAAAGAGAGTGAGATATTAAAATCTGTGGTCAGTTTGATTAGATTTAGAGTAAATGTCTATAGAGTAAATGTAACAGCCTGCCTGGATATTTAACTGTGCAGCCATACAGACTCAATCAATTCTCATCATTAATCACACTTGCAAAATACTGAAACAAACCTAACTGCCGAATTTCAACACCATTTCATACTCTGGACACATACATAAATGAAAATGGTTTAATGGATGTGGCCAAAGATGTCAGTGCTCATCAGCTGAAGAAATCACCAACTGTCTGTGGACTCCTGACCCACCCCAGTTGTGAACTAAATAACATGGCATGAAGCACACTGGAGCCTGTAGCTGGAGCAAACCAAGTTCAATCATAACGCTGTTGTGCCTCAAGCCTTAAGCTGCTGCAGCTGAGTCCTTCTCGTCATGTGCTTGCAACTCATGCTAAGTCTGAGGATTTCAGAGTACTTAGAAATGTCAGCCCTTGAGCAGAGAAACATCTCCCATCTTTACAGCACAGCTGGTGCTCTCCTATGCTATTTCTTCTACTCAGCACAATTAGTCATTGAACAGGTTTATTATTTACTCATAACATTTTGTCTTGCATCCTATATGTAAAAGTTACAGCTTTAGAACAGAACAGAGAACTGCAGTGTACTGAATTATATATTCCAGAAGCTACTGGTATTTTAATAACTCTCTTACCACATCTCATGTGGGTTTTTGCCTCAGGACCTACAGATCATAGAATCATAGAACAGTTTGGGTTGGAAGAGACCTTAAATGTCATGTAGTTCCAACCCTCCTACCACAGGCAGGGACACCTTCCACTAGACCAGGTTGCTCAAAGCTCCATCCATCCAGACCTTGAACACTGCTAGGAATGGGGCAGCCACAGCTTCTCTTGTACAAACTGTGCCAGTGCCTCAGCACCCTCATAGTGAAGAATTTCTTCCTAATATCTAATCTGAATCTCCCCTCTTTCAGTTTAAAGCCATTTTCCCTTGCCCTGTCACTGCATGGCCTTGTAAAAAGTCACTCTCAAAGATTTCTTCTAGGTCCCTTTTAGGTACTGGAAGACTGTTATAAGGTCTCCCCACAGCCTTCTCTTCTCCAGGCTCAACAAGCCCAGCTTTCCCAGCCTGTCTCCATAGGAGACGTGCTCCAGGCCTCAGATCATCTCTGTGGCTTCCTCTGGACTCACTCCAACAGGTCCACACCCTCTGTGGGTACAGAGCTGAATGTTGTACATCTGGTGGGGCTTCACCAGACAGATTCTTTCTTGCATGAACTGATGTTTTTGACCTGTTTTTTAAGGTAGGTGTATGTTTTTGTGAGCAAATATTCTCTTACATTTAAAGAACACCTAATGGTCACGCTACAGGTCACAGCTATAGGTTGGGCAGAGAAGAGATTCAGAGCAGCCCTGCGGAGAAGGACTTGGAGGTGTTGGTTGATGAAAAAATGAACATGAGCCAGCTTCAGTGTGTGCTTACAGCCAGAAAGACAACCGTATCCTGGGCTGCATCAAAAGGAGCGTGACCAGCAGGTCAAAGGAGGTGATCCTGCCCCTCTACTCTTCTCTCGTGAGACCTCACTTGGAGTATTGTGTGCAGTTCTGGTGTCCTCAACATAAAAAGGACATGGAACTGTTAGAACAAGTCCAGAGGAGGGCCATGAGGATGATCAGGGGACTGGAACACCTCCCATATGAAGACAGGCTGAGAAAGTTGGGTCTGTTCAGCCTGGAGAAGAGAAGGCTGCGTGGAGACCTCCTAGCAGCCTTCCAGTGTCTGAAGGGGGCCTACAGGGATGCTGGTGAGGGACTATTCATTAGGGATTGTAGTGACAGGACAAGGGGTGATGGATTTAAAATTTAAACAGGGGAAGTTTAGATTGGATCTAAGGAAGAAGTTCTTTACTGTGAGAGTGGTGAAGTATTGGAATGGGTTGCCCAAGGAAGTTGTGAATGCTCCAACCCTGGCAGTGTTCAAGGCTAGGCTGGACAAAGCCTTGGGTGACATGGTTTAGTGTGAGGTGTCCCTGCCCATAGCAGGGGGTTGGAACCAGATCATCTTAAGGTCCTTTCCAACCCTAACTATTCTATGATTCTATGCCACAATGTCTCCTTTTCAGCTCAGGGCTTGTAGGAAGTAGCTTTCTCATTGAGAATTAAATTTCCAGTTCATTATCCAAATGAGTATGTTTCAGCCATTATCTAACGTGCATTCCTGAGCGCTTTCAATCCCTCACGACCAGCAAAGTAACACGGAGCTGCGTTTGCGTTCTGCCTCATGAGGGGGCCTCACCTGCAAGTTTAATGTACAGCTCGTTTCCTTCCCCTGCCCAGGACCCGATTCCGGAGCAACGACTGCAGCGAGGGGCTGTGCAGCTGCCGCGGCAGCCCCCGAGGAGGAGCGGCCGTGCTGCCAGGGACCGTGAAGGCGCCTGCTCCCCCACCAGCGGCCTGCGCGGGCTCTGCAGGCCGAGCGGGCAGCGGGCGAGGGCCGGGGGGTGACACCGCTGTCTCCGCTTCTCCTCTCGCAACCAGGCCGCGTCCCGGGTGCCACACACACCGGCGGAAAACAGAAGGCGTAGCGACAGCCGCTGTGCTGGGCGCGGCACTCAAGGAAACAGTCTGGCCCGGGCTCCGCGAAGTAGATAGGGGCGCAGACCCTGCGCCGCCACAGCCACCCCATCCTTATGGTCAGCCCCGCCGACCTGGAGTCCTCCGCCCGGCCACACTATCCCCTTTCCCTCCTCTCGTTCCGCTCCCCGCGGGTGGGTGGTAACAACTCCCGGCCCCCGGGTCCGTCCCTCCCCGGGGCGGGGCGGCGAGGCGGCTGCCCCGCCTCAGCGGCCGCGGCGGCTGTCACGGGGCGAGCGGGCCGCGCCGGGATCCTGCGGGCCGAGGGCGGTGCGGTGCGGGGCCCCGCAGCTTCCCCTCGGCCTGGCCGCGGCTGCCCGGCGGCATCCGAGTCCTGCCACCATGTTAAGGCGAATTCTGCAGCGGGTAAGGCAGCGAGACCTTCCCCGGTTGGCGGCGGTAAAGGCGGAGTGCCCTGCCGTGCCGTAGCGTGGCGGGGAGGTGCCGCTTCCTGGTGCCGGTAGCACTCGGGGCTGGGCTCCCCGCAGCGGGGCGGGAGTCACCGGCTCGTCCCGGCTCGTCCGGTCCCGTCCAGTCCTACGGCGCTGCGGAGGGGATAGGCCCGTGGCGGCTGCAGAGGCCGTGAGCTTGTCTGCCGCCTCCTCCTCGCCGCGACGCGGGGGACGGCCCGAGCCCCGACGGGGTGGGCCGGGCCCGCTGTGCGCGTCCCCCGGGCTGAGCGGGGGTGCTGGCGGCGGGTGGGTCCCCGGAGTCGGGCGAGGGGCCTACCGGTGCGGCGAAGGGTGGCCCTGCCCCGGCGTGGCTCTTCCTGCAGCGCGGCGGCGTCTCCTCCCGCCACCTTCCCTCGTCGCGGCGGCTTCGGGCTGGCCGCGTTTCGGGCATGTTCAGTGAAGCTCCGCCTGGGGAGAGCCGCCGCGGGGACCTGGGGTGATCGCCCCAGGACCAGCGGGCAAACAGGCTTCCAACGGCGAAAGCCATTTCGGCAGCCACCGGCCAACGATGTCCTTTATGTTAGGAACCGGCTTTTCCGGCAGCTCTGCCTGCTGTGTAAAGCCAACTTGTGACACTCGTTTATGAAACCTTTCTATCCCAAATCCTCGCGTATCGCCGCGGCAGTACTAATCTCCTTGAAGCTCGCTGGTGGTTCGGGTGGAAGTCGTCGGGGAGGTGCTGGTAAAGGGAAGGGCAGGTGTCAGTCATCATGGCTCAGGGCTCGGTGAGTCCATATCTGGCTCTCGGCTGAAGGATGCACCCAAAAGGGTTGAGTCACGGCGGCGGTGGGAAGGCAGCGCTCCGGATTCCGCACCGTGCCATGCAGACGGCGCTCACGGTTAGGGGAAGGGGAAACCAGCGTGTTTTATCTGACGTGTCTTTCAAGTGTTTCTTTCAAAGCATGCTGTCCGTGTAGCACGTCTGTGGAAGGGTGTTTTGTCGGAAATCGTGGCATGCCTTCTTCACCTGACATTCAGTGAAGCGTT
Source organism: Melopsittacus undulatus (assembly GCF_012275295.1). NCBI lineage: Eukaryota > Metazoa > Chordata > Aves > Psittaciformes > Psittaculidae > Melopsittacus > Melopsittacus undulatus. Next base: position 72,414,154 of record NC_047531.1, read on the forward strand.
GCTACAAGAATGAGAGTTAACAGAGGGGATACCGCCAACTTTCTCAGTGTAAAGCGTGCCTCACGTTGTTTTTTGGTCATAGACCCTAAGCAGGTGAAGAGCGCTCTTGGTCTGTTTGGAGCTTTGTGTTTACAGGAAGAACTTCCTTCCTGAAGTTTGATGGGAAGCCCTGCTAACAAGCTGGGAAACTTTGTGTGGACCTAATTAAATATTGGCAGGTTTTAACTGGGTGTTTATGGATTCTGAGGAATAACAGGCCATCAAAGAAAGCTTGTTTGATAGAGGAGGAAGCTCGATACGCTGCCAGAGGAAATTTGCCTCTAAATATAATTTCAGCTAAACACTTCCTATAAAAAAATTAAAGTCAGTGTGAAAGTTTTCATGTGTTGGAAATGGGCATCTTCTCTGAAAAGTTTAAAGAAAAAACTTTCCCTAGTGGCTCCCCAGAATTAAGGGATTACAGCAGAACTAATTGCCAGGAAAGGCAAAACAGACTTGTTCCTGCCCCAAAACAGAGAAATGCCAAGGTTTTTAAAGGTGTCAGTCTTTTAATTGGTGTAAATAAATATACTTTTAAGAAAGCACCTCTTGCTAAAAGGGCTTTTAGAAATGCACACTCTCATGCATACCTTTCTGACTTACAGTCTGTGGTTGGCAAAGTATGAAAAAGACTTCTGATGTACTTTGGTGTTAACAGTGAGCCTTAGCATGCTGTCAAATTTGTTCATAAAGAGCAAATTAAAAGCTATGTATTAAAATTTTTCACTTCTCTGAGGCAATAACTTGAAGGCCAAGGAACCACCTGTTGACCCTTTTCTTGGGCATCATTAACATAAATGGCAAAAGAAACCCATCTTCCAGTCACCAAAATGTAGTTTCTTGTATACGCATTGGGTTTGTTATTTGATTCTAGGTGGTGCTGTCCTTTCTAGGTGGATGGCTAGTCATTATTGTGGATATAACTTGAGTTATGGAAGTATGTTTAAAGAAACCTAATTATTACATTCATTTTTTTATTTATAACTCAACTGGCCATCAAGCTACAAAGCTATTGTTTATAGTTCTTGTCTCTTATTTGAAATTCTGAATCCTGTATTTTTAAAACATCTGATTTTTCTTTTTTTATACTGCTTCTGTGCCTTGATCACCTTTTTATTTCTTCCACACGTTAATTTGTGTTTTTAAAAGTTCCTTCATGGTCATTTTGAATGGCGTATTTTCTAAATAGAAAGTATTATATACTTGTCACTACTGAACATTGCTCATTTAGTATTTGAAGTTAGTATCTCCATGCAGTCTTCAGCTAGGTCCTCAGTTTAGGTCGTTTCCCTGCAAGCTGTTTCTAAATGTTATGTGTGTTTTCTGTGTGACATCCTAGGGATCCATCTGTTCTGTACGTTTGCACTGTAAAACCCCCATTCATTCATTCTTGCAACTTCTCAGTTCTGCGCATGGTTCACATGCTGATCTAGAAAAAAGTTGTCTTTCCCAAAAAACACCTTTGTGGAATGACTGAGACACAAACTTTACTGCCAAAATATTATGATATTTGTCAGCATATTCTTTAGAGAGCTGCCTATTCTTTATTGTGTTCAACTCTGAAGGCCCTTTGTGGCCATTGTGTCACCCCTCGTTTGTTCATCTGCTAGCAGGACAGTGACTGTTGCCTCTGATCAAGGGCGATCAAGGGGAGTTCACGTCTTATATTTGCAAGATACCAAAACTTTAAAAAAAAGAAAAGGAAAAAAGATTCCAATTTTTTTGCAATAAGAAGGCATTTATTTTCAGCTGGTGGAAGAAGGATTACTTTGACCTTCTGAGCCTTCTTCCCATTGCTGGTGTTTTGTAGTGAAGGATTCATCTGTTGGGACAGTTTGACTACTGTTTACACTAGCTTTTGTCTTCAGTCTTTGTGTTAAACTGGCTGTCTGCAACTGTTAGTGACTGCTGTGTTTGGGTGGTAAGGTCCCATTGCTCTGTTTCTAGCAATGCTTGAGTGCTTGCTCATGAGATCTTGGGTTCTAGGTGGAGAATAGGGCTTTGGAGGCAACTCTGTAGCTTGAGTAGTACAGTCACCTTTTATCTTACTCCAGTCTCAGGAACGGAGGTATTTACTTCCCCAGGATGCATTACATCTCATGCCTTACCTATAATTTTATGTTTATAATTGCAGGACTTGCTAGGGAGCTTAGTTGCTTGGGTGAATGCTGAACCCACCTTCCTGTGGGGTTGAAGGGAGCATGTGTACCTCTTCCTAGGTACAAGGCCTGCTTGCCTGTAACTGATGGTGCAATGGGAAAGAAAGGTTTTCTGCCTTAAGAAGTCAGGAGTAATTTCATTTTATGGAGTCATAAAACAGTGTTGCACTTTTTTGAATTAAGTAATAGTACTGTTTCACTGTACTCTGTTTCTAGCACTGAGTTGTTTGATACCAAGGGCTTTGGCCTTCTTATCTTCCCATTCTTGCATCTTGTTTGTTGCTTCAAGACCTTAATATGTTTGGACCCTCCTGTAGTGTTTAAGTCTGTGTTAGGAAAACTGTATAAATCTGTATTTGTTTAGACTTTCTCAAGGCTTAACATATTTTTCAAAGGTTTAAATTACTCTGAATTTGAAACTGCTGAATAGAGTATCATAACTGAATGGAGCATAGCAATAGACAGATACATGATGATGCAAAATGACACGGTAGCGATCCTTATTTGTACTCATTTTAAAGCATTAGCTCAACTCATTCATTATATAATTTTCAGAAAATAAGCTGCAATCATTGTCATCCTTTTAGTTGTTAATGATGTTTCTTTTTATTAGCTTGCAGATTTGAGAAAACACAGAACATCATGAAGTTTAGCATATTACTTCTACAACTGTAGTGCTAGGAGTAGAAACATGCCTCTCTGCAGAGTAAGCAAATAGAACTGACAACTAGAAAAGAAATACACTGAGTGAAAGGCTAATTTTGCATCAGTCTTTAAACTCCAGCTATGCCTTTAAGGGTTAAATGTTAATTTTGTAAAGATACATATACAGAAACGTGTGTGAAAATTTACTTTTCCTATGGGATTCATAACTCATTCTTTAGTTCCCCCTTATAGTCCAACTGAAAACAAAGAGCATCATTCTGAGCCCCTCCTTAGTTCACAAAGTCCCAGTTGTTCAATGTGGTGTGAGTTTTTAAATTATTTTCTTTTTAAATGGAATGTGATACAGCAGTGATCTGGGAGCCAAGCTTCAACGTGTTTGTGAACCTATTTGAATGATCAGTTAAGCATATTCCCAATCCCCCAGTCATTTGGCTGTTGGAGTATGTTTAAACTATGTTACAGCTCTGAAAGATAAGTTAATTGCATGTACGGTCTTGGTTTCCAATAGCATTCTTTTAAATTTGTAATAAATTTTTCTTGCTAGTCTGTATTACTTCGCAAAAGGATGCTATGGGGTGATTCTCCTGATCTTGAAAGTTACTTAAGGACCCCTTTCCTTCCCACCCTTCTTCCCTGTGCATGCCACCCGCCAGGAAATGCCACCAGCATTGGAACTATGATTTTTCTTTTAAAGAGAGTGCGTTGCTTTTTGTAAAAGTTAAAAGGGTTTTAGCAGGTACTGTATAATAATTTCTGTTCTATATTTCGTGTGTAGTAGGATATGCTGTGCGGTGCCTTTTAGCATGATTATAGCATGTCTGAAGTGTTTCATAATGCAAATACTTTAATCAACTACATAGTAATAATACTGTACTTCTAATATAAAAGCTTTCATCCTGGAGGTTGTAATAATCTCCAATTTATGGTGCTGGAACTAGCAGAACTTAATATGCAGATCTCATTGCGAAATACAGTCAACTCTGGGATGAAATGTGATGGGTGATTAACAATGCATAGTAGAGTATAAGAACTTGTAAGGTGAAGAAAATATTGGGTTAATTGTTGCAGAGGATTCTTAGGTTTGGGATTAATTGATTCCTTAGGTATGTATATGCTCATGTACTGCAAAAGTGGAGGTATATGCTTCCTGTCTAAAGAGATGGTTGGACTGTCTCTTACCCCCATTGTCCAGGCTATTGAGTTTTGTTAAGGTTCTCCCTCTGCTTTTTGTGCCTTTCTGTCCAAGGCTATGTAAAGACACATTCTTAAGTTTTTGGAGCTGAAAAGTGGAACAAAAGGCTTTATTTTATTGTAAAGCATTAGTAAAGAAGTTCGTATCCATTAATGCTGACACTTCCTCCATTTATAGCATGACATTTCTACTTGCAGGTATAGATGCTGGAACAGAGAGGGGTCTAAGTTCTCAGGCTTTCTAGAATAAAACAGCCACCATAGCTAACTTCCATACAAAAGCCCTTTTTATTATGTTCAGATTTCTGAAGTCTTTTAAAATATTAATCTCAATTGGAAATTGATTCTTATATCGTAAAGTTCAAATCCTTTATGGAAGAAAGCTTTGACACCTGACCATCTTCCCTCATATAGACAGTACATCTTCTATGGATTCTTTGGTTTTGCACAAAGTGGATTCTCAAGTGAGACTTACATTTGGGTTGCATGGTTGTGGTTTATGGGTTGCGTGGGAAGGAACTTCTGAACTATATAAACCAAATAAAACTGTTTATAATATTAGATGCAATAATTAAACTTCCCTGTCTTACTGAGAAATTTGGCTATACCTTACCAGTTGCTTTAGGTATTATTCCTCCGACTGTCAATGCGCACAATCCATAACTTCATTTATGGAGTTACTAAACTTGTGTTTCAGAGCTCTCTTGTGGGACGTGTGTTTCCTCAGGGCAGCACTTCAGAGATCACAGAACAATCTGGGCAGAAAGAGAACTCAGGAACTCTCTAGCTTGAGCTCCTGCTGTGATCTCAAGAGATCAGGAGCACACTGTTCAGGCCTGGCTTCATCGTGCAATAGCTTTTTCTTATGTCGAGTGGGAACCAGTCTTGTTTCAGTTTTTGTGTATTGTTCTCCCACTGTGTGCTGCTGGGAGCAGCCTGGTTTTCTTCCTTTGATGACCTCCTCATAGATGGTGGTGGGGCTGCTGTTGGGCCCTGCCAGAGCTTCAGACTGAGCCAGCCCTGTTCCCTCAGCCTCACCCTCTCCCACAGGGCAGATGCTCCAGTTCCCTTTGTTGCCTTCTGCTGAACTTACTCTGTTTTGTCAATGTCCACCCTGGACTGGGAGAGCCAAGACTGGATGCAGTATCTTGACTTGTCCCATGGGTGCTGGCTCGTGGTGGAGTGATCGCTTCCCTTGATCGGTTGCCTGGGCTCGTGTTACAACAACCCAGGGAGCTGGTGGTCCTCTGCTGCCTCAGCACTCTGCTGACTCCTGATCTGCTTGCTGACTGATATGAGCCCTGGTGTTTTTTGGCAGGGACTTGTGTTTCAGCCATGGGTTTTCCTCCCAGGCACAGGACTCTTCATTTGTCCCTGTTCAGTTGCATGAGGTTCCTGTTAGCCCATTCCTCCAGTCTGTCTAGATCCCCTGAATGGCAGGCCTGTCCCTGAATGTGTCAACTGGTCCTCCCAGTTTGATGCCATGAAAACTTGATGAGCATGCACCCATGGTCCATGCTAGGATGTGCCTTGTTTACTGTCTATATCAGTGACCTGGAGAAGTACTGATTGATGCCTTCATTTTTATGTGCTTTGCATGTCCATTGTATTCTTTGCTTACACTTTTTTTGCCTCTCCTATTTTTAACTTGGTAACCTTGCATCACCTTGTCTATTGCTTTGATATGCTATACTAGAAGGAAACCATGGTGTTCTTACTTTCTTTAGAAACATAAACCAGCTGCAATAAAAAGAGGCATGGGAGTAGGTGAACCAGCATATGTTGATCACTTAACTGATAACCCCAGAGAAGGCTGGAATGAGGAGAGATAGTCCTCGCACTGTTGTCAGCTCCGATAGCTTGCTGCTTCACTCCTCCTCACTTCCCTTTGGCCAGTCTTTGGAGCATTTCTAAAATTTAACTGTATCACTATGAAAATTAAGTCCTTAATTAGTAAACTTGTCCTTTTTATTACATATTTTTATTTAATTAGGAATAAAAAATTATCTTTATGAAAGTTGAAAATAGAACATTCTTTACAAAACAAAGCAGGAAAATGTACTTAATCTTCAAAGAGTGGAAGAGCATGCATTCTGCAGATATCTTATAAAAGGTTATATAGTTTTTTGTGTAGAGGGAGAAAAAGGATATATTTGAGCATGAAAATTCAAAACCAAATACTATTTTGGAGACACCAGGATCTAGAAATGAAAACTATCTATTTCTGTCCTCTGTAGATTTTGTCCTATATAGTTAAAATTCTGTATCTTTAATACCCCTATATTAAGTTAGAAAATTCGTCATAACATTACAAAAGTGTTTCCAGATGTGCTAAACTACAGCAGTAGCATTACTTCATCCCATTTGCAATTGCCATCATGGAGTTGGATAATAAACTTTTGTTGAAACTAGGATTGCATATCAGTGTTAATTTCTTTGTTTGTGTTTCCTTTGAGACTGCCATGTTTTCTGCCATTGGTCAATCAATAATGTTCTGGAGATGAGTAAGAGAAGTTAAATCGAGTTTAAATCAATGTTACAGTTAAATAAGCATTATAAGCTGTGATGCATCCATCCAGATTTTGAATTATGTAGTATTTCAAATTGATTTGCTTATTTTCTCTGTAGTTTCAAATACTGCTGTTTTCATTTTCAACATGTTCAGAGGAGGGTTTATTTTAGAGGTTGTCTTTCTGTTTAACAGGCTTTGTATTTTTATATTTCCAAATCAAGGCAGTGTACCTTCTTGCATGTGTCTTGCATCAGCCCGGTCCTCACTCTTCAGTTTTCTGTCTTTCAAATACTTAAAGGTTTGTTCAGATTGCAAACAAGTTGTCAAGTAAGTAGTATGATACTAGTTTACTACTTCTGAAGCTGCTGAGATTGTAATTTCTAGTGTTTTTCTGTTAGATATAGAGACCTAATTTAATATCAGAGTCAGTAATACAAGGGAAGAATTTAGTCTACTTCTTTGTTTTGTGTTGAGCATTCATGAGGAGGAAGTGGTTTAGAATCCTGGGCTTTGCCTGTGGTATTTGCTTGTATTTTGATGTATGGAGAGTCTTGGATAAAAGCTTTTGTTGAAGTGTGTTGCACTGAGAATTATATAATTGTCAGCTTGTTCACTTCATTGCTCCTGTGGAGGGAAAATATTTCTGTATTGCAGCAAGCAGAATAGAAGCCTTTGCATGCGTACCATGCTTTATTAAGTAGTCTGTAGACACTAATTTTTTTTTTCTCCTCCCTCTATTTCAGACTCCAGGTAGGGGTGGATCTCAGAGCTCTGATTCAGATTCATCTGCCGCACCAGGAAATGCCGTGGACGTGAACAGTGAAGGCTCCTCGGAGGTACTGTGCACCATACATGGGATTGGAGTCTTAAACCTGGGTTGCTGTTTCTCTGATCCATGAAGCTGTTGGGAGTAACTTTTGATGCCCTACCTAAATAACAGATGTACTAAATAAATACTTAGAAGTGTTACCTTATCAGAACTGGTTGTTATTTAAGTAAAAAAAAAAGGAAGGCTAGACCATATTTATATGTAAATGTCAATTAGGCTTATCTGTCTAAATGGTCACAAGCAATACTTCCTGTAATCCTAGAGAATTCTTAAAATTCAAAGAAATGAGACATAAGCTTAAGACTCCTCATTAGTAGATATTTTATGAGAGTTCAAAAAAAAAACAAGCTTTAACATTTTATCACACTTGTACTCCTTTTTCACCTTGCTTCTGCTACACTATAATGTGTATGGGATACTTCCTCCTCCTTGTGAAACATCAATTGTATTGGGTTTTGTTTGGTGTTGGTGTATAAAACTACCCCTTGTAAATCCTATCCATTTTCATGTGCTGATTGCCATACTTAACCAGCAGAATAAGTTGTTGTCCTTGCTTCAATCCCATATTACAATGTCTTTGGATTTACAGTGTTGTCAAATATTAACTCTGAAAAATGCAAACTGACTTCACTGACTGTTGAAGCTAGTTTGTGCTAATGTAGCCTGACTACCTAGCTTGAAAATGTTTCAAGCTTAGCATACAAATGCAGTGCAAGGTTCATTACTCCTATTACAGCATTAAAGGGAGCAAAGTGCCTTTTCTGACACGGAATAAAGTATATGATGATATAAATACTCCAATGTCTTCTATGATAAGAGATAGGAGAAACTTTGACTGTACTGTTTCAAAATTGTAATTGCCTTCCATCTGCGTATCTGCCTATTTCTTATTTCTTGAAGCTTTATTGCAGTCAGTATAATCAGATATCCCTTAATATTTTGTTGCATGTTGCACAAGTCATGCATTTGTGAGTCCAGCTCTGTCTCACTTGCATACATACACTGTCCCTGAAGCAAGTACATATTCTTGAATTGCAGACTAAAATTTCATTACTTCTGTAGTTAATTAAGGCATAAAAATGTGCAGTGGGTTAATTGCTTCTTTCCACCATTTGTCTAAAATTGCACAATTCTGTTAGTATGAGTACAGTATCACTGACTGTACAGCTGGTGGGAGTTACCTCAATGCTAATGTAGTAGCATTTTCTTAACACAGGATGAGTTTTCAAAGCAGTGGTGTTCCTGCACTGTTGCACCATTGGCTTTTCTTGCTACTGAGTCAAAACTTGGTGAGATCAAAGGCTGCTGTGTCACTTTTGGTTGGTACTGTATAATGTGAAAGCCTATCTGTTAGTTGTCAATAATCCTACCATCTGTTACATTAGTTACAAGTGGGGTGTTCTGCTTAAGGTATGATTTCAGAATCTGTTTCAAGCTGAGCTCTGAAGCTGGTGATGGGTTTTTACTCTCCTGAGGTTCTTTGGTTGCAGCATGCAACTCAGGCCTTTCTGTTCGTCTTTCTTTTCCTGTGCAGCTGGCCTGAGATGTGGCCTCTCTGAGAGCTTCTCTCCAGGAGCACCGTAGTGGGACTGCAGAATGTTTGCTCTCTGTTTTACTGTTATGTTGCCACCTGGTTCTTCAGTATTATGTAGACAGAAATCCAGTTAACTTGTTTGCACTCTGGTTTCTTGGCTAGATTTCCTAATTTGCATTGCTGCAAGATTCAGATGGAGAATAATTATTAAATCTGTGCAGATTCTTATGTTTTCTACCTCCTCAAGGTTCCTGATTTTTGAGAATTACAGTATGAGTGGGGAATTCTGAATTCAAACTCTTTCTGGCTCACGGAGAGGTAAAAATCTATTTTAGTCCAGTCTGTGGCTATGTCAGTGTTTCAGATCACACATAGACCTGTAATCAAGTCTAGAGACATAATTTATTCACTGCAATCTGCCCAAGGAGGAAACGTTTGAGCCTATCCTACCTTTGTAGCTTAGGTCCCAGTGCAACACTCTCTGCATTACAGGGTTGCTAAATATTCCGTGCTAAAAGTGAGCTCACCAGCATGCTTACACTTTCATGAGTGTAATATGGCTGCATGAGCTGGACAGGTTTGCCAGACATCCTTTTTGTAAGGGGCCTTAGCTTCACCGTACATCCATGGAGGGTTGTGTTCAGTCTGTTCTAACTTCCTCTCTAGTGCTCTGCCATGAAGGTGCAGGCATCAGAGCACTTTACTCTCCAGCCTACTTTCTCTAGGTGTTTAAGCATGTAGCAGGAGTCTGCCAATTTAAATTGTGGGTTTGGTAAATCTCGGGTGAGTATGCCAAGTTTTTTTTTTAAATCCTACTAAGGAATCACAGAATCCCAAGGGTTGGAAGGGACCTCGAAAGATCAGCTAGTCCAACCCCCCTGCAAGAGCAGGGTAACCTAGAGTACATCACACAGGAACTTGTCCAGGCGGGCCTTGAATATCTCCAACGTAGGAGACTCCACAACCCCCCTGGAAGGTGCATAGTTTTCCCTATATGAGCATGACAGCCAGGCAGGTATACAGGTGTGCTGGCACTTGGACCTATCCTGCTGCTGCAACCTTGCTTATTAATTTACAGGGGTATTTCTTCAATCTCACCACACCACCCTTGCCTCTCCCTGTGAAACATCTGAACACCCTTACGGAAAACTCTGTGGGGGATCTGACCTGATGCCTTGTAGCGGTCAATTCACACTTCATTATGCAGCTTATTCCTCTGTCACATGAAAGGGATACCAGGAGTGCCTGGAAAACACATAGTATGCAGCATGGTGCTAGCTTTTATAGTGGGATGTAGATTTGTTTATTTTCATGTTCTTGATAACCATTCCTTCTTGCCTTCTCCATGATATTCTGATGTGTTTTTAAAAAACTGCCTTTCCAAAAGGGAAACAGATCTTACTTTGGTGATTATAGAGAACCTTCAGCGTAAGAATTTGAACAGTGTTTGATTCCAAATCTGCTTTTTTGTCTTTATTAGTTTCTTAAAAACAAATATACATTTCACAGGGCTTCATCTGTCCACTATGTATGAAAGTGTGTGTAACTCCCACTGATCTGTCTGAACATTACCAGAATGAGCACACTGGGACAGAAGGAAGACAAGAGCCTCATGACCTCCCAGCTGTTACTGTGGGTCTTGTTTTTTTTTGTTTCTATAGCTTTGGTAATGGGCTGCTTTAAATGAACATAGATCTTTTCTTCTTGCTTGGGTGTCAGCTTTTTAAATTGTTTCTTTTGATTCTTTGCTGAAGCATAATTTGACCTCTTATGCATGATTCCAAAGTATACGCTCAGCCGAAGAATTAATCTATATCTGGCTTTCTGATTTGTAGTTGTCTCTCACATGAAACATTCGTGGTATTGGGATACTTGCAGTCACCAGTGTATTCTTTTTGAACATGTATTCTCTATTATCTGGTCACAATGCAAACACCTTACTTGAATAAGCTGTGACATACCCGTGACAGACTGTGGCATTTCTGATGAGATGGTAAGGGTAGATTTTGGGATATGAGCCATCAGAAGTGGTTTGGTTACCTGAAGAAGTTCCTCTTATTTAAGCTGGGTTGTGTTTATTTAACATAGTTTCATTAAGTTGTCTGTGGGTTCTTGCCTGTTTTGAGGTTTTGTTTTTCCATAACCAGTTACTTGTCAGTACTTTTTACTTGTAAATACCTGATTGCAACTTTTTAACTTGATAAAACTTGTGGATTTAGTGTAGCACATAAAATGCAAATTCAGTCGTTACTAGCTGTTGCTGTTTCCTGTTGCTAAAGTTGTGTTTCTTGGTACAGTGATTCGGTAAGTATCTGGCAGAGGTGAGAAACAAAGACTTGGGTCTTTTGTTGCATCAGCATGCATAGAAACACTAGCAAAGTGGGGAAATTTGTTGATCTATATCATCAGTGCTAGTATGTAAAGTCTGAGGTACTTCACTACTGAGAAGCTGATGGTTTGTATTTGTTGATAGAAAGGATAGTTTGCATTTGCAGTAAGCACACTGATCCTGAAACAGCAACACAGACAGGTCATCACCCTTCATTCCCTCTTTGGCATTTCTGGGACAGCATTGTAACAGCCATATAATGTTATTAGTGTCATCTTAGGTAGCAGACATATGAAACATTGCTAAGTTTGTCTTGTATGAACTGGTGTTTTGCTTTCTATTGCTTGTGGATACTACTGTGAAAAGTTCAGATATGGTTTCTTGGAAAAAAAATGCTCATGAACCTCCTGAATTTGGTTTTTTTTTGCCATTGCATTCTCCTCAAACATGGAGATAGAACATGTTGCAAGGCCAGTGTTTGCTCACACTTTGTGAGACCTGAAAAATTGTTACTTTGTTGACAAAGCATTAGAACCTTGCTGGCAATTTTGATAATAGTTTTCTTCCTTAACCTGTCTTCTACTCCTCCCTGCCAATGAAAATTTTAGTAAGTCAGGTCATTCACCTCTCTCCTTGCTCTTCCCTCCTGTCTGTCCTCCGTACAGTGAGAGTTGGTCTTGTTCTTCAGTTCTTGACATCCATGCCTACAGTTTCCGAAGATGCTTGATGTCCTGTTGTGGGAAAGGATCCTAACCGCTGTCTACAGCCTTATTTATAGACTTCCTCTTAAACAGCTGTTTGTGCAGCCCTCATTTTTAAACTAGGGCTTACACCTAGCACTGATGAAACTTTAAACAAAGGCTTATTCAGCTGCAGAAGCAACCACCAAAGCATTGGCACTTGTCTCTGTGCATATATAGCCAACTTGTTCAAACAAATGCTGTATAGAAGTTAAACACATCACCACACTCCCAAATAGCAACATTGTTCTCCAGCTTTCATGTATACAGTGGTGTCACCAGCATAAATTGTATGTAGTCTTCTGTTTTGTTTTCATTTCCTAAAGGAGTTGCACATTTCTAAACTGTCCAGCTTTTCCTGACTGTCTCTGGACATTCAGGGCATCTAAACAGTGAGTCAGTTAGTCTTAGTTTCAGATTTCCCTTTCTGGTTTCTCCTGAGGCATTCAAAAAACCCCCACTGTATGGTACTCCTGCAATATTTAGAATATAGTTGCTGTTAATATCTATTGTCTTATCTATAGCAAGGTTAAATGTAAGGCAATTTTTGCACAGTTCTTTTGAGTAGTCTTCATATTTTTCCAGATGTTTAGTAAACATGTATTTCTTAGCTAATACAAGCAAGATAAGACCCTGATGTTTTCTGAATAGGCTTTTTGTAGCCAGATTGCCTAGATGTCAATTGGCGTATTGCATCTTCTGTTTTTATGGATTCCCTTGAAATGTGGCTGACTGGTTTTGCACAGAGCATCATGTCAGTGCTTTAATGCTGATGTTTTATTCATTTTCAGTTGCTTCTCAGATTTTGTTGGCTGTTTTCACCTCAGTGGTACTTTCCTGCTTTGCACAGGAGCAAAAATCACTGTTTGAGCTACATTAGTACATTAATTTGCTACAACATCTGAATGATACAAAGAGAATGCAGTAATTGGAGATGCTGGTTTGATTTGACTTGGTCATGTCTTGTGCCTTTCCTTTAAGAAGTAGAGTCCACTGGATTAGAATTCCTAATTTGTGATAAAGTTGTAGTCATGTAGGTTGTGACAGAATTACAGTCTTACTCGTCAATAGTAATAAAACCAGGAGAGAACTGAACTAGAAATTATGTTGGTTCTATTCTTCTCAGGAAGAATTCAGGTTCTTTTCTGGGAAGATGTTGAGTCTACAGTCTGGTGTAAAATAAACTGTAGCAAAACACCTTTTTTATCTTTTTGTCTGGAAAGTTAAATACTTGTCAAATTGAAATGGACTGCAGGTCTTAATTATAGAAAACATGACTTTTTTTTCCTAATGATTACTTTTCTAATGATTAAATTACTACTTTTCTAATGATTAAATAGAGAGAATGTCAGAGGAAGCTGCTGTCATCTTACTGTTAATGTAAACACAGAGGAAAGGGCTTTTTATGGTGGAAGGCATGGAAAAAAATGTCAACTTCTTTTTCCTTTTAACAATGTATAAAGGGACTGACCTAGTTTATTTATTCAACTTAAAATACATTGTGATTTATTTTTATTTTTTTTATTGGTATAAGACTTCTGAAATAAATGATAAAATGTGGTCTTGCACTTGCTCTCTAAGCAGCTTAATTTGCCTCTGAGGACTTCCTGAGGATTCAGTTAATTGGTTTGGTATATATTTGAGAAAGAAAACTTAGAAGCTACTGGATACATCTTTTGGCTCTGAAACATTATGTTTCTGTCCTCTGACCCTAAGTATATACAGCTCCTAATCTTCTGTTGTGTAAAATGTTTCAGCCTTTAAATCACTGTGTAACTGGGGGGTATCTGAGTTTCAGTTTAAACTTGGTGTTCAAAGATGATCTTTAAGGTCCCATCCAACCCAAACCATTCTATGATCATAGAATCACAGAATCATAGAACAGTTAGGGTTGGAAAGGACCTTAAGATCATCTAGTCCCAACCCCCCTGCCATGGGCAGGGTCACCTCACACTAAAATTCTGTGTTGTGTCAGGGAAGGCTGTGAAGGTTCATCTTCAGTGGGAAAAAAATGAATGGTAAATTTAGAAATTTTCCAAATATTCATGGCACGAAAACCCCAAAATTAACTCCAGAAGAGTGTTTATGCCTCTGAGCATGTGAACATGTCATACAGCTCTTGAACTTGCTTTCAGTTTTTAAGCACACTGGACTTCATTCACAGCATATAGCTTACTCATACCATATAGCTTATTCACAGCACGTAGCTTATTGCACCAATACAGTTGTGAAAGAGTTGTTAGTGTAAGTGTGGATTCTGAGACATAGGCAAGCATAGGTCACGGCTGGAAGGTGTTACAGCTCTGGGCTTGAATCTAGGCTTACATCTTGTTCATGCGGCTCACTGGAAGCAGGCTATAGGCTTGAGTGCTGGTCCAGGATTTCTGAAAGGTCAAAGATGAAGCTCAGAAACTCTAATTTATTTAAACTTAAAGCATGGTCATGTGAATATCAGACATATTGAAGTGCATAATGGATTGGGCTAAACTGTCCTATTGCATCTGTATGGTAGAATAGTCAGTAATTTTTTTCCATATGGTAGAAGTATCAGTTATAGTAAAATTCTGTAGGGTTTGGTTGAGGTTTTTTTTTGTGGGCTTTTTAAAAATTTTTTTTTATTCACCACAGTACTTAAATATTTTTCGTGTAAGAGTATTTGTGGAATAAAATTGACTTCTCAGTGGAAAACAACAAAGTTCTTTGGTTCCTTAAGCTTGACTCATGACATAATTGCTGGCATAAAAATTCGAGATGTTGCAGGAGCTCTGTTTGCATTAAGAAATCGAGCTCGGTGTGTGCTATCCGTGCTATATGTCTTTCTACCACATACAGCTGTAGACCAGCAGCTATTGTAGCAGCCTAAAGGGGACCACTTGCTCAGTTCTATGCAGCATTAAAATGGGATTGGAGAGTAGGCTGCATAGTCGTCACATATTTCAAGAAAATGCTAAGGAAGCTGGGTAGCTATGGCTGTGACTTTCAAACTTAAATAGCATACCTGTTTTCTTGGACTCCAACTACATGAGCAAATCTGAATTCCATCCTTTAAGAACTGTTTTGCTCATAGGATTGCCCTACAAGAAGTGCTGTCATCTTTCTGCCAGATAACTCAAGTTTTAATTTGTGAAGAGGGTGCTTCAAGTAAAGTAAGCTGTGCTTTCAGTCATTAATTGCTTAGACTTCATGTTAGCTTTGCAAAGACCATTTCATTAAAGCTCAGGGGGAACAAGAGCAGTTGGCAGATAAATTTAATGCATGTATTTGTAGGTGTCTCAAGCTCCAGTTATCGATGATGGAGCCCAGGGAGCTGCTGTGCTGACGTGTATAAATTACACACATTTATTAGGTCAGTTGGTTAGCTTTTTGCTCTGTTAACAGTGTTAAGTAGCTCTGCATTGGTAGTGGCTGGGGAGTGGAAACCTTTGTGTGAATTGTTTTTTAAATCTCAGGTGGGAGCCTTCGGCCTGTTAAATCTTTGAAAACCTTCAGTCTTTGCTAGTGAGTAAGGAAAATGCTGCTTTTCAAAGTGTCATCACACTACACAGCTTCATTAGATTAGAACAGTGACAGGGAAAAACCGTTGCAAATAAGACAACATTCTGAGAAGGCTGAAATTTTCAGAAATACATTTTTGCACCCTGCCCAACACTCCTCAGTTCTACAGAGTAATACAAGAAGAAGCAAGAGAAACAGAATCCATTCAGTCCTATACATTAATTGTTCTGTTATGTAAACTAATTCTGCATCATTTATAAATAGTTGAGGATTAGAGTGGCTCTGCAGTAGCCTGCAGTTGGTCTGGGTGTGTTCTATGTGCCTGTGGGTCTGTGCCTGGGGTCTCCCTGAGCAGTTTTTTGATGCAGGAGGCCAAAGTTCTTCCAGCAGTTAATAGCCCTGTAAATTATATTGGTACAATAAAAATAAATATGGTAGTTCTTTTGGCAAGACTTTCCTTTCAGCATTGCTTGTAGCATCCTGGCATACTTCCCGAAGAATACTGTATTAATGTTTTGTACACATATTAATGTTACTTGAAAGGAATCATTTACCTTGTGTGCCTTTTAAGAGAGAGAACACTGAGAAGCTTATCTTTATCAGTCCTGAAAGTAAATCTTAACTATTAGACAGAAAAAATAGCTACAAATATTCTTCTAGAGGCTTATTCATAAGTCTGTCTTGAGAAAAGCAAGTGCTTTTACGGAGTCCAAGATCTTTGGTGAAATTTGTCATTATAGCTCCAAACTGAGGCAAGACACTTGCCTACTGAACTGGTGTGTTTTGGAGTCTTTGCACCAAGGAAGGCCTGTCCCACTATGGACAGCATGGTGCTGTGGAGGTGCTTGATACTAGGCATGCTTCACAGGCATCCATCTGAAAGAGAACTACTTTCTTTGGGGTCAGAACATTGGGGTTTGAAGTTTAGTGTGTCTCTTCTTCTCGTTGGTGTGCCTTGACCACCAAGGGCTATTATGAGCTGCAAATTGTGTGCTGACTCCTAGTGGCTTGTCTGTGCATGTATATGGGGTTTTGGTTTGGACTCCTGTTTTACTGTTCTGGCTCTGCCTTGTTTCAGAAGTTCTGTGGTGATCTTAAGAACCCTTTCCTGATAAAAACTTCTGCATGTGGTGGTTGTGGTTTTATTTTTGTTTCCCGTTAACTGACAGTCATGTGCAAAAAGCTTTGGGTTCTATAAATTGTCATTTCCTGGTGAAAAGGTTGTTTGTAAAAGCAAAACCCAGCTAATCATCACTGTTTTTTGTTTTAGGCTCTTTTCTACCCGTGTAAAGCAAAAGATAAAGCCCAAGTAGAACATCAGTTAAGAAGCTATGACTTACGGTGCAGCACTGTAGGGGGCTATAAGCGATGTCTTCACTTTTATTAAATGGAGAATATGAAATGTCTTTCACTTCTCTGTGGCTGGTCTTTATGCAAAGTAATTCCTAAATGCACTGTAAAAGGAAACCTACTGAGTGTCTCTCCACAAATACAGCCTTTTGAAAAGTATAACTGTGCATGTTTTATGTGTTAACTTCCTTCTTCAAATATGAGAACGCTACTGTCATTGCTTCTTCTGTAAAGGAGTCTGTTAGTTAAGGGAGCCAAGTATAGGCTTACTGGAAAGGACATCTTAGCTCCTTCAAGTTATGGTGACCAGTGTGTCATTCATGGATGTAACTGTGAAATCTCTTCTTTGTCCAGGGCAGGCATGGTCCTGATATAGGAGTGGCTTGCACTTGATATAAATTCCTGCAAACCAACAGAAATGCTTACAAGATTTAAGCATCTCAAGTTATCACATATCTTTCCCTCTTCCTTCTTCTCACACATTTTTCTTTAGAGTAGCAAAATGCACTTTTTGCATATCTTTTCAAAATTCATGTCAAGAGGATGCTGAGAGAGAGAGGTATTTTTATATCTGTGTTTGATTTTTTTTTTTTTTAAAGAGATAAAACAAGAAACTCATCAACCTAAGTTCCTGAATAAAATTGTCACTTGGGGCTAATAGTTGCAGGCCCAGGAAACCTTTGCACTTCTGTCTGTTACTGTCTGGTGCCCAGGAAGATCCTGATGATTCTAATTTTTTTCCTCTAAAGAGGACTGAATTAGTGCTGCTGACATCAGAGTTAACATCTGAATACTAGCAGCCTGTGAGATGCTGTAGGGTCCTGTGTCTGTGCAATGTAATGCTCTGATGTGCAAGTGGTGGTGCCTGCAGCTGTAGGACCCAGTGTTCCTGCCCACCCCAGCTCTGCACAGGAAGAGTGACATTTTCCGTGTTGATGATACCCCATTGCAGCAGGATGACATCTTACTCTCTTAAACCTTGTGCATCAGACATGTAGGAAAAGCTCAGCTAGAGTAAGGGTGTGTGTGAGAGCTGTAACCCAGTGCTGACTTCAACAGTGAGGCCAGCTATGGTCATAGCAGTACCAGTGGAGTGGCTTGAGCTGGTGAGTGATGCACTTTTTATCCCAGCCTGAGTGAGAGGAAAGGGGTTTCTACCATAAAGAGAAGGTTTTGTCCATATTTTCCCCCCTCTGCTGCTGACAGCAGTTCTGCCCCCCCAGAACTTCAGTCCACACTGTGGCCTCTCAGCTGCAGCACATTCCCTTGGCTTGGCAGCTCTGCTCTGCCTCTGGCCCCATATCCTTGAAGCAACTGTCTTCAGATCCACCTGCCTAGGAAATCTTGGGCTGGCTTTGTCTAATAGTGGAGATGAATGATTGCTGTTGCTTTGAGCACATATAATCTATTCTTTCCTCTTCTCTGGGGCTCCTCTTTCCACAGAATAAAACCCCACCACACAAAAAAACCCAACCAACCAAAACAACCCCAAACAGAGAAAAAACAAACCCAAGGAAAGAAACAGATTTTGCCCTTTAAATGGAAAGAATTAAAGGGCAGAAGTAATGAGAGGCCAGTGCAATTTTTTACACTTGTTCTTTCTACATGCACTTAACGTGTGCTATGAGGGACACTTGTTTTTCTCTGGGAACAGGAGACCTTCCCATCACTGGGAAACTAAATATATCACTGATAACTGCTTAATAGCGATTCATCCTAAAAGGATGCTGTTGTGCTGTCATTGTATGAATTTGACTGCTTTCTGCTAGGGAAAATAAATCACTTGCTTTTTGACCCCTCCTACGCCGTATTGCTGCTGTTGTTTGCCAGGGATCTCCCTCTGGTTCTTGTGCTCAGAATGACAGTCGCTGCCATCATATGCTAATCTTGTCAGATAGACATTACTGGAAACCTAGTAGTTTAGCACATTTTCTGTAGGCATTTTGGCACATGCACATGTATATGAGTTAAGCGTTTGGTTGTTGAATTCTTAGAGTGGACTTTTTTATCTTGTTTTTTAAGACCAAACTCCAAACCCTACCTCCTCTTTGAAAGAAGAATCAGATTGTATTGAAAATTATTTTCTTGGGTGGAGGAAGAAATTGTAGTACAGTCTTTCTGTAATCACTTTTAACTTTTCTAAATAAAGGTTCTGTTGCTAGTATGTAATGCTGTTGGGGGAAAAAACCTACTGAATAATGAAATATGAATTTTGTAGGCATTTTCTAACATTATAATTGCCAAAACTGTTATTGGAGCATGAAATAATTGGTATAAATTTAATGATTATATCTGGTATGTTTTAGATACACAAACAAAATATACAATTCTATGTAAAAATAAGATGGAAAAAATAAAAGTTTACTTCTCACCTCTCTTTGTTTGTTTGTTTTTGTTTTCCTTTTTATAATAGGGCTTTATTTGTCCTCTCTGTATGAAATCTCATGGATCAGCTGAAGAGCTGTTCAAGCACTATGAAGCAGTTCATAATTCTGGCATTGATTCGACTCATGGAGGGGAAGGTCATCTGTCACCGGAAAGGTGAAGCAGTACTCATTTGTGCATGTGTTTTTGTGTCAGTGTTGAGCTGCTTCTAGTTACACTGAATGCTGTATTAATTTGTAATTATGTAGTCAAGTATTTAAATGTTCATGCCCCATTTCCAGCTACAATTAAAAACCATCTTGAAATTACATGAAAATTACATTGAAATTACCAGCTTGAAAATACATTGTCAGATCATGACAATGATCTGACAATAAATGAAAATAAATGAAGTTCAGAAAAGCCAAGTGCAAGGTCCTACACCTGGGTCGGAGCGATCCCAGGCACAGCTACAGGTTGGGCAGAGAAGTGATTCAGAGCAGCCCTGTGGAGAATGACTTGAGGATGTTGGTTGATGAAAAAATGAACATGAGCCGGCTTCAGTGTGTGCTTGCAGCCCAGAAAGCAACCGTATCCTGGGCTGCATCAAAAGAAGTGTGACCAGCAGGTCAAAGGAGGTGATCCTGCCCCTCTACTCTGCTCTCGTGAGACCTCACTTGGAGGATTGTGTTCAGTTCTGGTGTCCTCAACATAAAAAGGACATGGAACTGTTGGAACAAGTCCAGAGGAGGGCCATAGGATGATCAAGGGACTGGAGCACCTCCCATATGAAGGCAGGCTGAGAAAGTTGGGGCTGTTTAGCCTGGGGAAGAGAAGGCTGCGTGGAGACCTTATAGCAGCCTTCCAGTATCTGAAGGGGGCCTACAGGGATGCTGGTGAGAGACTATTCATTAGAGACTGTAGTGACAGGACAAGGGGTAATGGATTTAAACCTAAACAGGGGAAATTTAAATTGGATATAAGGAGGAAGTTCTTTACTGTAAGGGTGGTGAGGCACTGGAATGGGTTGCCCAGGGAATTTGTGAATGCTCCAACCCTGGCAGTGTTCAAGGCCAGGTTGGACGGAGCCTTGGGTGACGTGATCCAGTGTGTCATCCCTGCCCTTGACAAAGTGGGTTGGAGTTAGATAATCTTAAGGTCGTTTCTGACCCTAACCATTCTATGATTCTATGAAAACTCGATACAGACGTTTATATTGTTAATTAAGTCACCTCTTTCTCATGCAGGTAGTAATGCGATATTACAGACTGGAGTGATTTTTAGGAATATGGCAGAAAAAATAGAGATTCCTCCTAATTTCTAGCATAGAGCTGAAATGTCATCTTTTGAGGGTGGGGAGGATAGCCCTGAAAATAGAGAAGAAGCATGATTTTGTCCCTGGGTGTACCTTTCTTACTGGGTAATTACAACATCAGTGTTTGCCTAAATAGGTTTCTGTGTTGCCTAGTTATTTGTAAACATGAGAAGTTTCTGTTTCTGTCGCTAATTCTCCTTCTGTCTTCCAGAAACTTCATGCTGATCTTCAGAAATCTTCTCTAATTGATTTAACTGTTTGGTCAGAACTGTGTTGTTAAGTATATTCCTAGGAAACATATCGGGTAGCAGGAATAGATAATGCGAAACATTCTCCAGAAAAGTTTAACTGAGCAGTTGGCCTGTGTTGGTTCGGGAAGCTTTTTCTTAGGGGTAAAATTTACATAGGTTTCCTTTCGTTTCTTGCTGGTTCTTTTGTGTTCAGTGTTTGTTTTGGACTACTGTAAATGATAGTCCATGCTTCTGTATTGTTGCAGCTTCCCAGACTCTCTGGGTTTGTACACAGCAGTGTCTGAGTGAGCAGCTACCTGTGGCATCATTCAGCAGCAGAGGTCCATACTGCATGACCACACAGGTGGTCATCTGCTAAATGGAGTTGGCTTCTGTTGATGATGGGAATGGTTCAAATGTTTTGTCACTAGTAGAAATGTGACCCAAAATGATAATTGCATTGAAAGAAATGCAGATATTTATGTCACTAACTCAGGAGAGGGTGGTTCTTTGCTGAGAAAAAAGTATGGAGGGTGACCTATTTCTGTTGTTATCCTAGTGAAGATCCATGTCTTCCCAATATTGTGCAGAGCTGGCAAGCCAGTAAGAGCCAGCATTAGCAGAGGTCTGGTCTTCATGCATGGATGGGCCCTTGCCTGTGGATAGCTGTGTTCTCTCCCAGCTGCTGCAACGAAAGAAAACAAAATTAGTCCTAAAAATTAACATTAGTACAGGAGAAAGTAGGGTACTAGTGGAGTTATATTGTGTTTCCTATGTGCACATTTATTCAAGAATGAGTGTTTCTCCTCTAGCTGAAGGCTTTTTGGAGTGATATAACTTAGACCTGAAATGATTCTTTAGTAGAATAATAGCTTTCACATGAAGGAATTATTGCTAATAACTATATTGTTTGTATAGTTTATGAAATGTTTATTTTTATGCCTTCAAGTTTCCAGTGTCAACCAGATGTTGGCTGGTGAAATTTATTTATATTTTCCATGGCTCTTGGCAATTTAAAGACAAGTGGTTTTGTTTTCTCCAATATAACTGAAAAAAAGCGGACAAGGTCAGGGGGTTTGGATGGAGTGAAGGGAGTCTGGTGGGAGCTGTTGTGTAACACATGACTGTTTCTTCCTATTAGGGTGGTATTCTTTAATGCTTCTCTGTTCCATGCTTGCTTGAGAAAACTTTAATTCAACATAAATATGTTTTTCCAATATTTGGAATACTGTATTAAAGAAATATTGCAGCCTACATGAGGGAGCCACTTTGTCAGCCACCTGCAAGTGAAGCTTACATGTAATTCATAGTACCAAGACTGGGAGGTAAAATTCCTTATTTAGTCAATAGAAAAAGTTAGGTACTGTGAGTTACATTGTGTCCTCTCCCTCCCACCCCCAGTAAACTGCCATGATTATGTGCTAAGGGTACATGGTGTAACTCTGCCCCAAGCGATTCAGCAAGGCCGTTGGTATTCCATGCTAGGAAGGAGGTACTTGCATTGCAGGTACTGAATGGAGTGGAGCATAAGGAAAAGTAGTAAGGTTTTGCCAGATGGTGAGGCTCAGATGTGCTGAGGGGAGGAAGGGGTTGTAACAGGCCTGGCAGAAAAACGGATTTGGTGAGGGTTTGTGTGACAGTAAAAAAACCGAAGTTACAGTGTCTACAGTGATCCCTTACACTTCCTCCCATTCCCCCCCCCTCTTCACCCCCCCCCCCCCCCCTTTTCCTCTGGTCAGTTACACTGAATGTAGCTTTCATCTTAAAATCATCAAGCAAAACTGTGTTGGGAATATGGAGCCAACTGCTCTTTTCCCTTTTTCCTCAGCTCTTCTTTCCCATCTACTACAAACTATTTTTATACAGCTCAAAA
Organism: Melopsittacus undulatus; assembly: GCF_012275295.1. Classification (NCBI taxonomy): domain Eukaryota; kingdom Metazoa; phylum Chordata; class Aves; order Psittaciformes; family Psittaculidae; genus Melopsittacus; species Melopsittacus undulatus. The sequence goes on from NC_047531.1 coordinate 72,436,780, forward strand.
CCTTTTATCTACTACAAAGACCAGAGCATCTTAAATGCTTTAGTATTGCGGATCTGGTATGTTCAGCCCAGCTTCAATACAGTTAACTGTTTCACCTGCCTGAGATTTCATTTATAATCTTAGGTGTGCATATTAGCTGATATATTTACTCATACTGGTGAGAAAGCTGCTCCCTCTTTGCCACCCACAGCCATGTACGGGATTTGGATTGCAGCTATACCTGCCGCAGTAAAATTGTATTTGCAAACCTGCAGTGAATGTCTCAGGCAGAATAATGTGCAAATAGCAAAAAATCTTCCTCTGAAAAAAATTGGCCTCCCAATATCCTGTTTGTTTTGCCATTGAAATTCGTCCACTTTTGAGTTCTTGTTTCATTGGTTCAAGTGTGTGTGTGTCACTTGCTTCTTGATGACCCTGACCTGATGTTAATATGCTAGATTGGATGTATTCCTTCCCTGTTCAGCTAAGGAATAGCTTGCTTAGTTGTTTTGTTGTTTTGTGTTTGTTTTTTTCCTCCTAAGTATGAAATAATTTAAAATAACTACTGTGGAGGAGGGGATAATGCAGCACAGCAGCAATAAAATTGTATGGTATAAAACTGAGAGAATATTTTGGCATTTGCACCCACACACATATACTCTGAGGAGTTCTGTGTACTCCTCAGTCTTGCCACTGTATAAACAGTAAGAAAGGATATGTTTGCGTTATTTTAATGACCTATGTATTCTAAACTTGGAGTAGCTGTATCTTGTTAATGCAACATCATCCTTGCATGTGTAGTTTTGCAGGTCTGTAAGGAGACTAAATCAATTAGTAACAGTTGTAGCCTTGGATCTTGCATTCTTATGTGGTTGGAGGCTTGAGCACGAAATTTGGGAATTTAAAATCCCAAGGCTCTAAAACTTCAGACCATTAAGTGAATGTGTCTGTGGGGCATACAGAGTTACTGTGTGCATGAAAAATTATGAGTGTCTCTTAGCAGTGTTCCTTTACGTGATACAGGAAGTGAAGGAGAATAAACCTGTCATTTTCATAAGGAGGCAGGCAAAACAGTTAAATGTCCCAGTACATAGCTTTGCCATTCTGAACTCATGTGGTTGAGCTGATGCACTCAGTTAGATTTACACTGTGTTTTAATGAGACTGTTTTGCATATCTATTTCTTTATTTTTCCAATTAATATGTTTTGCATTTTTCAAGTGATGTACAAAGTGAATAAGTATTAATCTGGTTTATTCCAAGTTTCAAAAAATCAAAAAAGTATTTATGTTTATTATGTTTCTGTTTTGTTTATGTAGCACATGGCTATCACTCCAGTTATTTAATACACATTATAACGTGTATGTAATTGACAAAATATAACCATTGCATATTCATTTTCTCCACTCTGTGGATGTATTTATTCAGAGATGAAGTATCACTGCTCCGACAAGAAGTCCAAGACTTGCAAGCTTCACTGAAGGTTGGAAATGTATTTTAATTGCACTTGGTTCTTTGTTTCAAATTGCAAGATGTTCCACTGTCTTAAGCAACCAAATTTACTGTTCTCTCTCCCCATCTCCTTTTTTCCTTTGTATGTTTTCCCCCTAGGAGGAGAGGTGGTATTCAGAAGAGCTGAAGAAAGAACTAGAGAAATTACAGGGGCAGCGGCAGCAAGTAATTGCTTTAAAATACTTGAAGCAGGTTTATCATCAGCATTGACATTGAAGATTAATACCTTTTTTGTAAGGCACGTGGCCTGATTTAGTTAGTTCTGTAATTTGAATATTGACATGTTCTTGAAAACAGAGCTAGTTATACAGTTGCATTGTGGAGAGGTATTTATAAATCCGAAGAACAAAATCAGAATAGATAATAATTCTTCCATACTACTCACTGCAAGTCCAGTTCAGACTTTTCCTTCTGTTGGGCTTATTCAGAGTAAACCAAATGTGGCATTTCTCTGTTATGAGAAAGGCAATGAGGTCTTTATTGTAAGAGCTTTTGGAGAACGATAGTTTGATGTCACTGATATGCAGATGAACTGAACAAACAAGGCAAGGGAAATGCTGGTGTATTATGCCCTAAGGAAGCTCTTGCTTCTTTTATTACTCTCAGCTACTTACATACTGGATTGTAACAAACCTCAGAAACTGCTTTCTGACAGAATGCCTTCTCAGAATGTATTTAGTGATATCTAAACTCTGTTTTTAGGGCACATTTCAATCCTGAGGAAAGGGAGGGGGAAGGGACTGTTATTGGTGTCTTGCAAGACTGGAAGCTTGATAGTGTAGTGATATACGAAATGGAAAATTATCTTGGCCTTTTTCAGTCTTTGAGATGTAACTGTTTAAATTGGGTATTTTGATCTGCTTTGCAATATTTGGGCATGAAAGTCTTTATTTATTTCTGTCTTTTCCAAAAATGGGATGGACTTTGGTAGTAGTAGTTTTTATTCCTTCTGTCTAATGATGCATTTATTCTGTTTTCTTAAGGATTCTAAGTCTGATGGATTGACAACGGCTACATCTACAGGTGGCTACCATTTTATTATATTAATTTCTGCACTGTCTGGAATTTCTGATTTTTTTTTCAGTGTAGCTTTTAGGTTTATGAAAAAGCACTTTTGGTAAATTAAAGAGCTAGAAAGCTGGAGTGGTACAATTACTGGAAAGCAAGTTCATTGTAAGTGCTTGAGATAGTTAGATTTTGATAGGCATCATCTGGGGAAATACTTCTAGAGGCTTCGAATTTGTAATTTCTAGAAGTGAGACAGAAGTTCTCCTGACTCTGAAAGGAGTGCTCACAAATAGTTTTAGGCATGTTTTTCATCATTTCTTATATTCAAGCATTCAGTACAAGTCTCTTGCTGAGAAAGACTGTGACTGTTTATATTTAAACTATAGCACTTGTGAGGGCTGGTTTTATTTAGTGTTTTTCTGTACTCATTGCTAGCAAAGTAAACAAGGATTTTTTTGTTTACTTTTTGTTTTGCAGACCAATACTTTTTGCTCTGTATTTTTCTCCATGAGGCACTCATGCAATAAAATTTTCCTATGTATGCATAAAACATCTAACTGATCATGATTAAAGCTTTTAATCACAGTTTGGGGCTCACAGTTCAGCAGCATGTTGCTATTTGTGACCAGTGAAAACCAATAGGTACTTAATCCTGCAGAGTACTCAACTAGTGACAGGTTCCAGCATCATGCTTGTAGATATTTAACTTCAGTAAAGTTGTTCACTTTGCTAAGTTAATTGGATGTTGAGTGAATTTGGATTACTCATTTACCTGCTGTGGTTCGTTATGGTCATAATTGTATTGTCCTACCTCTTCTGAAAATAATACTGTTCTTTTTGTGGAAATAGAATCATTAGAACGGCAACTAGAAGAGATCCAAGTAGAAAATTTTAACATTAAGCAAATGAAAGACTTATTTGAGCAAAAAGCAGCACAACTAGCCACTGAAATTGTGGGTAAGTGTATTAACATCAAGTCTGATTCTGTTTTCTACTTGTGCAACCTGGGCACGTGATCATTTATTTAACTTCCTTCTTATTAGAACTTAAATCAAAATATGATGAAGAAATCAGCCTTCGGGAGGGTGCAGAACAGAAAGTGACAAACCTGACACAAGAACTGCAGAAGGAGAGAAGTACAGTTGAAGATTTAAAGACAGAGCTGGTATTCACATCACACTAACGTTTTTTGTTATTTTCAAGTCCAGGGAGAGATATACTTAAAATGCTTGCAAATGCAGTTTTAAAGCAGGTGAACTATGTTGAACTTTGAGACATCTGCTTGTGGGCTGAAATAGTTCAGAACACCATTGTTTCTCATCTGTTTCACTGACCTACATTTTCAGTGTTTTTCCAGTAAGGAAATACATGTTGTTTCTGACTCATGTATTAAAATTTACCCTACTTTATATTACAGTCTGCTTGTTTGATGCTCTACCCTTCATCAGTTTTGCAGGGTATTACGCATATAGATGTACTGTGCAGGCCTGTATTTGGATCATGCCATGGCTGACTTCCACAGCTTTAAATCACCCTTTTTCCATGATGTGTTACTCTCTGACTGTCCCTGGACAGCTGCATTTGTAAGAAGCAAGGTGTTTTGTGACGTGATGGCTGAAAGGTTGGCAGCTGTCATCACCATGCCTATATTAATGTTGTCCCTCTTGCACTTGGCTGATAATACCAGTGTGGATGTATTCCAGGATTTGCCTCCTGATGACTTTTATGTACAGCCATAACTCCAGGGAGCAATCCCAGTGACTCAGCAGTTGTGCCACTTCTAAAGCAGGAGTGAAGGGGACTTCCTAGTTTCCCTCGCTTAACCACTGCTTAGACTCTGGAGGAAAGTAGGACTCATTTATCCCTCTTTTTCTTTATAGTTAGCTGCCCTGAAGGGCTCATGAGTTCCTCTTGGCCCTGCCCAGCCACTGGACCTACCCATTCCTCTCTGTTTAGCTGTTTCTCATCTTCCTTTCTTCTTCTGCATTCTTACCCTTTTCCTGTAATTTTGCTGTTTTAGATGCCAACACTTGTCTGCTTTCTTTGGTGCCCACTGTTGCCTTCCCTCTCCTTTCCCTCCATAGCTTCATTTTGAGGGCCATTATGGTGTTTTAGATATAATTACCAACAGATTTTACCTATGGGTCTTGTATAAGGCATGTCTAACAGTACTTTCAAGACATTTCCTTTTTTTTTTGTCTGTTCTTGTGGTTTTTTTTTTTAAACAGCTCTTGAAGACAGAGGCAGCATCATTATAAAAGTCTGTGTAGCATTGGATTGTGTTGTGTCTCAGTCCTGAGATGGGCTTGTATTACAGCAGCAAAGTATATACAGTATTCCATTCTGTAGATTAGAGGAGTCAGTACAGCCTATTTCTTAGAGAAATGTGACTTCAGATAAATTTCTTGCATGGATTCCCTGTCATTTCAGTGTTTTTTCCGGCGAATGTCTCCCTCCTGTATTTAGCCATTTACCAACATAAAAATTACTGAAATATAATCCTTGAGACCTTTTCTCATTTGTCAGATTTCATTGAAACCAATCAACAAGTTCTAAGTTTAGCAGGTGAGAACTGCCAATCAGCCATTAAATCCTGTTTCCTTTGGAAATGCTAAGTACTTTTCCATGGTTCTGTTTTTGTGTGGAGTTTGTTCTGTTTTCTCTGCTCTAATATAGTATATGTCACCTTGTGTATAGATTGGTGCTTTAAAGATATTTAGAGATGAAATTGACACTGGAAGCATGTCTGCCAACAATATGTTGCTCACTGCTACTCTGCTGCTTTTCAGCTACAAAGACCTGGTGTGGAAGATGTAGCTGTCCTGAAGAAGGAGCTGGTCCAAGTTCAGACGTTGATGGACAAAATGACACTGGAACGTGAAAGAGAATCTGAAAAGCTGAAAGATGAATGCAAGCACTTGCAGGCAGAGCAGGCTAATTCAGAGGTAATAATCATACCTAAAGATGTGTGTGCTAACTTTACCACAATTTTCATAAAAAAATAGAAAATATTAATTCTTCATAATAAAAAAGTCTCTTAACCAAACCTTCTAACTTATCTAATAGTGATGTTTCTTCATTATAGTAAATTGCATAATTCTGTCAAAAAATTGTCTTTTCTACAAAAGCTTCAATGCTTTTCATTGCAAAAGCTTTTCTTGGCATAAAAAGTTATTACAAGAACCCCATAGCAGAGGAAGAAACCTTCCAGCGGAGTTGTGCTGTTTGTACTAGGAGGGAGAAATAAAACAATACCTGTGTGATCGGAAGACTTATTTCTCATACTAAGTGACATCCAGACAAAACCAGTTGTTACTGAGAATGATGTTTTTGGTTAATGTTTGAGTTGATGCGCCTGAAAATGAATGCTAGTGTTCAAATATATAAAAGAGAAATTATTAAGAGAAGGTAGAAAATAATTGCAATATTCTTATAGGACATACATAATTCTTGAACTTACACAAGATTTAAAAATCTCATTGGAACTGAGAAACTGTTTTGTTTTTTTTTTTTACTAGTTTTTACTGTCAAATGGGAGGCTTTTTTACAGCTATAATTTATTATGGGAATATTTTGTGTGTAAGGTACAAATCTATTCCACACACTTGCCCTCCCTCAGTCCGCTGCATAATTGGCTTCAAGTGTTGCCTGTTACCAAGTAGAGCAGAAAGTGAGTGACTGCGGGGTCTCACCATGTCTCAGGGTCAAGATGTCAGGGTGTCACCTGTAATCTGTTTCCAGGTGATACCACCTTTCCTGTCTGTTGCTGCAGACTAAAGGTCTAAAGTATAAAATAAGATCTATTGTTCTCATGTTAGTTTTATTCTTTTAATATTTTTTTCTCCATATTATGCTGGTTTTGAACTTTTAAATTGATCACATTTAAGAAGTATCTTAGCTGTCTACTTGAGTTGCAGAGTATGCTGATTTCTTCAGAAGTACTTAGTGAAGGCTTGTCTTGCTTTGGCTGAGTCAGTGGAAGAAGTTTTAAATTGCTGATGGGAGATTAGAAAACACTTGTCCAATTTCATTGTTCTTACATACAGAATTGATGATAACTCTGTGTTAAAGGAAGCAAAGCTAACTGCATCTCCTATAGCAAATATTCAGTGTTCTTGGTTTTGGTTCCTCTGCTTTTCCACCAGTGAACACTTCTGCTTCCATAAAATGCAACATCTCTGACTTTGATCTGTAAGAGTGAATCTTACTCCTCAAACTTTCTCAAACTTTAACAGGGGAAATTTAGATTAGATATAAGAACAAAATTCTTTACTGTGAGGGTGATGAGGCACTGGAACAGGTTGGCCAAGGAAGCTGTGAATGCCCCATCTCTGGCTGTGTTCAAGGCCAGAATGGATAAAGCTTTGAGCAACTTGGTCTAGTGAAAGGTATCCCTGCCCATGGCAGGGGAGTTGGATCTATATGATCTTTAAGGTCCTTTCCAACCCAAACCATTCTATGATTCTGTGATTCTGTATCACTCCTGGCCTTTTCGATGTTGTTTACCATGACAGTGAGGGAAATCTCTGACAGAGGTAATGGCAAGAAATCTTGATAAAATTACAGTATCACTAAAAATGTTTTTGTCTGACATATGATTTATTTACTGATGAGTTGGTAAATCCATATGTCCCAAAGAATTCTCTTTGCTGGGTGCTGTTGCACCTGTCTGGCAGGTTGGTTGGTGTAGTTTTACAAATGGATGACTTGACAGGGTAAGTCTTCACTGAAGACTGTCAGTTGTGTTTAAGACCTTTTAATTTTGTCCTCCCACTTTTCTGTTGTCCCATACCCGTGCAACAATACCAGCAAAAGTTGTCAATGTAGAGCTGTGGTCCATAGTGAAGTGGGGTCATTGCAGCACTCCCCAGTTTACATGAGGGAGTGCCTAGGATTTCTGTAGGACTCCTAGTATCCTCTGTTCTGTTGAGATTTGTGGATGTGAAGGATTTTTGGTATATTTTTATTCTAGGCTTTCATGTGCCCTAGATTTCAGAACTGCAGTTTTGACTTTGTTCATTTGCACTGCAGAGCTTTAGAGAAGTGCTGCCTGCCTGTCATTATTATGAACTTCTTAAGGCTTTCCTTTCTGCCTCCCCTCCCAGCAGATATGTTGAGCTCCAGGAATTGTTCAAGGGTACAGTTTTGTACTAAACATGAACCTATCATTGTTTTCAAGTTAAAATTATGTATGCCAAGAGCTTCATGAGATGTGAAAAAAGGAATATCACAGTTGGTATTATGAATATAATGTGGTTATGTGGCCATGTAAGTTGCTGCATAATTGCAGTTTGGTTTTAACTGTGAGATCCCACAACTATGCTGCGGAATTTAAATTTCATTTCAAAATACTGTCGCTGTAGTCTTTTGTGGTTTTGGGTATTTAGTTTTCATGTGAAGATAAAATGACATAGCAGCAGGGATGTAACAAAAATCTTTCATCTTAAAGCATTCTCACAGGAGTGTGAGCTGGTCTTATTCCCTCAGATTGGGTACATTTAGGTTTTGACATAACTAACCATTTTAAAATGTAGATTTAAAGTGCAGCTTTTAACAGGAAAAAAGACTAATGAAGAAGTTTTTTTCAGCCCTTCTGGAAGTAAGAGCAGATCGGGGAGAAGGCTGCACAATGCCCTTAGCTGTTATGTGTTCACATAACAATTCTTTGATGTTGATAAGGATTACAAACTCCATTGCAACAATTATAATAGTATCAGATGTCTCTGTAGTATCATCAGTATGTAGGCTGAACGAGAGAAGATCGAGTTGTTGTGTGGCAGGACATGATAAGCAGTGGTAATCTGATTCTTTTCAGAAGTGTTACTGTCTTCTTTGCTTAATTCCAACATATGGCAAGATGTGTTCAAAGTAAAAGCTTTTCTGTCAGTGTAAAGTGACTGATCAGAAGTTTTTAAAAAATCAAAATTACTCAGAGTCATAGTGGTGAAAACTTTTTTACTTTTCTTAAAAAATCACAGGTATGGAAAGTGTTAGCCATAAGAAAACAAGAAATGGAAGTTCTTCATTGGCAGAATGGGTACAGTTCTGGTCATAAAAGTTTGGCCATGTTTCATGTTTTGCTGTCTAAGAGCTTTGCTCTTTAAGAGCTCCTCAAGGACTGAAAGTGATTCTTATGGCATCCTTGACTATTTTGCCAGGCTGGCAGAGGATACATACAGTAATTCTGGTTTCCAAAGTGAGATGTTTTTAAAATAAGTCAAATTTATGGCATGGGTGAAGAAAATAACCAAGATAATCTTAACCCTATGAGAGCATCTTTAGATGCAGCAGAATTGCACAGCTTTACAGTTGTCGCCTAAATGTATGCATTATGGTTGGGTGTTTGTGCCTTATTTCAGGTGTATGTGTATCTCAGATGAATGTTCATTCTGAGGTATTCTTCCCATGTTTGTTTTTTCACTACACTGGCTTCTGCATATGTCGTGGTTTAAACCAAGTCCACACACAGCTCGTTCACTCACCTCCCCCCTCGCTCCCCCAACTCACAGAGAGTTAGGAAGGAGAATCCAAAGAATGTAGCCCCCACGGATTGAGGTAAGCACAGTTTAATAGCTAAGGCATAACACAAATCACTACTGCTACTACTACTACAAATAATAATGATAAAGCCAATAACAAGTGAAGAGAATACAACACCTCACCAGCCACCGACCCATAACTCACCCCACCCTGCCCGACCGAGCACCAACCGATACCTTCTCCATCCACCCAGAGCTCCAGCCCTTCCGGGGTCTCTCCCGGTTACATCCTGGGTATGACGTGCTATGGTATGGAATACCTCATTGGCTAGCCTGGGTCAGGTGTCCTGTCTCTCCTTCCTCCCAGCCTCCCTCCTTCCCTGGCAGAGCATGAGCTCAGAAAAGGCCTTGGACGAAACCAAACATTTGAGCAGTAACTCAAAACATACTTGCTATCAGCAACCGTTCTCAGCCCTAAAGTCAAAACACAGCACTGCACCAGCTACCAAGAAGGAGAAAAATGACTGCTACTGCTGAACTCAGGACATTATAGTAAACACAGGATGAAAACATATGCATTGCTGTGAACTGAGCATTTCTATGAATCTCTGCAGATTGGTTTTTGTTTCAGTATCTGATAAATCTTCATAAAATACAGGGTTTAGACTTCATTGTTAACTACATTGTTCACAGAATTAAACAAAATTAGTAGGTTAAATTATAGGTAAATTAAATAAAGCGAAGACTGCTTGTTTCGGTTTTTTTTTCCACTAAGCAAAGGCATTAAAAACACCAGAATATTTGAAAACAAATTTGAGGAAGTGTGTCTACTTATACCTTTTGTGACTGCTTATTTCCATCTTTCATCCATCCATTTTATTTGTTCTACTTTCTAATGGAGACCCCTAAATTTGAGGTAAATATCTTTGAAACCTTTTTATTTATAGTAGATTTCTGTTGTATCAAGGTAATTTCAAGAGGTTGTTAAACAGATACATTCCCTTTTGTTTATTGGTTCATTAATCATACAGACACGTCAGGCAGACAATATCAGGAATGAGTATTCATTCATGATGTATTTCCATGTTAAGAATGAAATGTAGAATGGGCTTATTGAATTGTGAGGGAAATGTGTCTTTATGGATATAAGTTACGATTCTAGTTTGAAAGGCTGCATTGGCATCTTTAGCAATCTTCTGCATATTTTCTGCATTATATTCTCTCAGTAGTGAAAAACCCATACTGTGTTTGCTGAGAACATCCTGGAATGTTTGTCTGCCAAAGACAGATCCCAGGATGTGTTTTACCTAGCAGCTCTGTAACAAAACAGTCTTGTAAAGCACAGCATTACAGAAAGTCAGTTAATAACTGTATGTAGTCATATAGTATGTTCTCTTTTATCTGCTTTCTCTGTATAAAGGTTGTAGCTAGTATGTTTTATTGTCTACTACTTCTGTTCTGCTATAGTTTGTACTTGAATTCAGTATTTATGCATTTGTGCTGAAATCTGTAGTTAAGAGAACAGTAAGAAGGAAAATTTATTTTAAAAGGTCATTATTATATAGTGTATTCATAGTGAGTGCATTCATACACAGCATGCTTTTAGGGCAGCCATTGTTACTCATCTAAAGTGCTTTTCTTTTTTGCTTCCATTATGATAATTAAATGCTTTGCAGTCATTGATATATTCTGTTTTGTACCAGTCCTTTTAATGGAGTAGTTTTGTTCCCCAGTTATGCTGACCTGCAGGGTTGATGTGTCCAAAAGTCACAAACTGAGTTTGCATCAGATGCCAGACTTGCTTCTAGTGCCTTTTCCAGTGCATTTTCCTTACGAGGGAGGCAAAGCTTTTGGCCATGTAACTGCTATGACTTGGGAGGGTTTCACCTTGAGCTAGAGCTATGGTAATGATTAATAGATAATCTCTTGTGCTTTTCATTGGTTGTGGGCTCAACCTGGCATTTCCTATTGGACTGGAACCAATTTTTGTATTTGGAAATAGGACATGAATGGATCTCAGCTGGGAAATTATGCTCAAGTAGTACTTCTGTAGCTAATGGGGATCTCAGATTAATTTGCAGGTGATTATTTTATTAAACTGTTTTTTATTACAAGATGCTTTTTTGTTTTGCTACCAGACATCTTGCTTTTGTTGGGGTATGCATGCAGAGCATTGTTTTAAATGTGGATTTTTGTGTTTGTCTGATCAGGCTACCATTAACCAGTTGAGAGCTGAACTTGCCAAAGGACCTCAGGAGGTAGCGGTGTACGTTCAGGAGCTGCAAAAACTTCAAAGTTCAGTCAAAGAGTTGGAACAAAAAAACCAGGTGAGAAAGCTGTTATTTTCTATGCTTGTCAGCTCATATTAAAATGGAAACACATCTCATTCTGCTTCAGGAAGCATTGAAGACTGTAGCAAAACACTTCTTGGGGTTGCAGAAGTTGAAAATTCCTTTGCTATTTTGCTTAATATGAGGGGTATTGTACAAGCAAACGCAGTATTTTAATGATCATCAATATGTTACAACTGAAATCCTCAGCATTGTTACAATTGCAGATTTCTAATTGCTGTAGTTTATGCTTACCAGTCATTAAGCGGTATTGCTGTCTCACACATGCAAAAACAAATCAGTACCTTTTGAAATGTTACAGTGTTTCACTAAAAATCATAATTCAGAAAGCATTTTTAGCTCTTTTTATTGTTTTTTTCAGTTTCTTAGCTTTTAGATTGCAGTCCTGCCACATTTTCTGGCCATTTATTAAGGTCATGAATGGTAGAAAATGGCTTCTCAGCTTGTAAGTATTCCTTGAGAGCTTTTATTGAAGCCCTTTCAGCTTGCTGCATTTTTTGTATTTGCATTAGAAAAAGTATGTGTTGTGGTGAAAGAAATGTAGGTAAGGGAGGAAAGGAGACAGGGAGAAAGATGCTGTCTACAACTGTCTGAAAGGAGGATGCAGAGAGGAGGTGGCCAGTCTCCTCTCCCAAATAATAAGTGATAGGTCAAGAAGAAACAGCCTCAAGCTGCACCAGGAAAGGTTTAGAAGGGTGATCAGGGATTAGAACAGGCTTCCTTAGGACATGGTGGAATCATTATCACTGGAAGTGTTAAAAAACTGTGTAGATGAGGCCTTTAGTGGCACAGTTTAGTGGTGGATTTGGTAGTCTTGGGGTAACAGTTGGACTTTTGATGATCTTGGAGGTCTTTTCCAACCTCTAGTTGATTCTGTGATTCTATGCGTGCTGCTGATTGTTATATGTTTATCTAACACTGTGTATGAACTATACACATTATGTATTCACCAGCAACCTTATTGATCTTGAAAAACAGGAAAAGACAGAGACCAAACAGTGTGTGTTTAATGTAATTAATATTAAAATAGCCTTTGCAAAGAAGATAATATGGTGCAATTAAAATTTGGTGAATTAGGGTGACGGTTTGGCTCATTAAATCAGACGCAGAACTGAAATGATGAGAATTGTTGAGCTGTACTTTTCCACAGACCAGCAACACTGGATCAGACTTTTGACAGGAGTATTGCTGTACAATATAGAGGACTTGCTTGAATATATTGCAATTCCATTAACAATGTGAAGGGAAACAGATTGATGCGTAAGATAACCATAATTTAACAGTCCTCTGCTATGTCAGGCTAATGGCAAATACCGCTTGAGGAACAGGGAGAAGTGGCAGCAAGCTACATTTCCCCTTTCAGTTTCAATGACTTAAACCAATTTACAGCCATCTCTTTATGCAGCTTTTTGAAAGGTGATATCCATAAGAGGGGTATGCTAGCCAAACAACCTTGACCCTGGAGGAATTGGACCTAGAATTGGGTCAGGTAACACTAGCTTCCCACATAACAGAAATTGCTCACTTTTCAAACAGTTTGCTATCCTTGAAGAAGCTGTCAGGTAGGAGGGAAGAGCTATTAATACAGGATAGAATGTGTTGCATTTTTATTTATGCATCCATTTATATTTCCATTGCAATGCAGGAAGGTATTTCTGTGCGTTGTTGCAGATTTTTTCAAGCTCATGTACAACCTCAAGCAAGCAATCTGTACCGAGAAGAATGAATGACAAGTAGATAAGATCAGTTCTCAGAGACCAGTGGAACTTTCCTTCATTTATAGAGCACTGTAAGTGTGGGTCTTGACTTGCCTTGCAGAGGCGAGTAATGACCTGTAGCCCAGAAGAAACCTAATGTGTAAAACCAGCATATTCCCTGAAGTACAGGACTTCTAAGCTCATTGCATTTGCATTTTAAGGGTTTTTTTGTGGTTTTTTTTTTTTCTTAAGAAAATTGTGAGACATTAGCTACACGGAAAAAAGCTTAGTTTCTGACCCTCTACTGATGTAACTATTCTGAAATTCAGTCAGTGCCCACAGAGTCTGTTATTTAATGTCTGGCCACTGTCACGACTAACATGTATTATATGTACTTTTTTCAAGGAACAGTTTTAAAAGAGGGGACTGATGTGGTGTTCTGCATTGCATTTTGTGAGCTTCAAAGGCTATAGGCTTTTTGTTGAATGCTGTAACATACTGTCGTTTCCTCTTCCTTTTCTGTGGAAATCAAGGCTTGGGGAAGAGAGGTGGCTTGTGGTGTGTGCTCATATCTCTATATATCTGGGATGCAGCTGGGCATGCATCCAGATAGGAAACACTACTGGTTCCACTGATGTAACCTGAATGACCATAGCTTGGCAGCTGTATGGCCTCAAGTCTCAGTCTGCTTCAAGACAACAGTAATTGTCTCTATTTCATTACACCTCCCCACCCCCAAATTTAAGTTATGGCCCTGCACTGACTCTTCATGAAGTAGTTCATAGCAGTTCTAATTGTGACATGTAGATCCAGTTATGAAGTAGTAGTAAGATTAATACTTTAGCTCTAATTTGCCCAGCTATAGGAGAAAAGGAGTCTGTGGTGTGTTGATATTTCAAGAACACTCTTCAGTGCAAATACTAATGTTCCTGCCTGGTAGTTTGTCTTTAATGGAAAGGACATTACAACATTATTTTCTATTTTGAAGGTGAAATATGTTCTAAAAACAGTGTGAGCCTTGTCACTGACTTCAGGAGGGTAAAGATGGCACCTGGCCTCAGTTATATTCTTTATGTGATCCATTCCTGCATTTCCTATGTGCAAAAATAAATCTATGTATACATTTAGCATAAATTTAGCAGCACCAAGTTGTTTTATTTTTCAAGAAACATGTCAAAATATACTACTTCAGGTCTAGAATTCAACAGCCAAAGTTTAGTGTTAAGCCAGAATTTTTGACTGAGTTGTATACTTTAGAAAATACAGATTTTTGTAAAAGGACACATAGACGAAAATTGTATAATTATGTTTGTTCTCACATGGGTTGCTGAACTGTTGGAGTTATTTGCAAGATTGCTTGTTTTCTAACCTCTCTTTTCTTTCTGGATTCTTCTGTTTATTTTATCATGATTGTAAAATAGAAGTGTCTGTATATGTTTTATAACAACCAGTGTAGTCATAATTTGCTAAAATATGTAGAACAAAACTATTCAACTGTTCAACCTATTTGAATGATTTTACAGCTGTTTTCTTAGGGCAAAACAGGTTTCATCCCTGGATACTGCATAGCAGTACACTTGTAAGATGGCCAGCATAGCTGGAATTGCAGCACTATCTTATCTTTGTAACTGTTATTCCAAAGTTGTGGAACTGTCTGAAGTTTTGACACATAAGTCTGGCTTTGGTGTTGGCATTTTTTCAGGCTGATGTGCTATAAGTTTTCTTTATTTTTCTATATCTTAATTGAAAGAGAACAGGGAACATAGTATTCACTGCAACTGCCAGAAGAACACAAGGATTTAAATGGTCTGCTTAGTAATGCTCCGCTGAGGTAGATGTGAGTAAGATGCTGCAATAAATGGAACCTCCTGGTACATTTCAAGAGGATGCAATGAGTTGCTAGTGTTTGGGTGATGACCAGGGCCTCCCTGCAGCTGTGTTTCTGTGCTTTAAAAAGTGCCACACTGGAAAATGAAAATGGTTCTCATGACTTCTTTGTTCTTAAATTCTAGTTAGTGGCTCAGCTAAGCTTGGGGGAAAACCCAAACTTTCTAGAATTATATCTTGTCCATTAAGATATTTAGTTTCTATCTGAATATAGTAGTTTTGGTTAGTTCATGAAATTTGATAAAAATGGTTATGTAATAACTGAAAGTGATCTGTTAATTTTTTTTCTTAGTATTTGTTTCAGCATGTAGATTTGATAGTATGAGTTTAGACCCTGCAATATTTGCTGTTGTTAATGTGGCAATTTAAATCTGATGTTCAGCAGTGTTCGTGTCTTTCATTTAGGGAGTCCCAATTTTTAGTGTTTTCAAACTCAAAGCAACCATCCTCTTTGAGTTGGTTTGTATGCAAGGAAATTAAATAGTATAAATTAAAATGTGAAAACATCATCTTCTGAAATAAATATTAAATCATGAGTCTTTCATTCAGAGATTTATCAGAATCACAAATTTCATTAGTTTTCACAGGTTCTCTTCCATGCTCGGGAGAGCAGGTCATTCTTGTAAGTATAGTGACAGGGCAAAATTAGGATACTTCTTAAAATGATCAGCATGATGACTGCACAGGATTAGACAGTAATTAAACCACAAGTGTTTTTGCTTAAGGAATTGTGTGAAGGACAGTGATGCTCGATTTTTAATTTCTTTTTGTATACTAATAACTCAGATTACTACTTTGACTTCTGTCCAGTTGTAATACCCTAGAATTTAAATGTTCAGGGAAAGCAAAATGCAGAAATAGAGTTTTTGTGGTGTGCTCAGTAAGAAGAAGTGGATTTAGGTGAGATTATAAAGAATAGTTGAAACTGTGTGTGTATGGGCTCCAGAATTAATTTGTGTAATACAAAATAGAGGTCAATATTTCCTTTAATAATGTTTGTAAGCAAGTTCTTTTCTGTTAAGTGTCAACATGAGAAAGAAATTTGAATAATGCATTGAACAGCTGTGAGCAGAATTGTATTTGAATAGCTGTGTAACTCTCTTCATAGAGTCTGTCTGAGAAACTGCTGAAGAAAGAACAGGACTACACCCAACTAGAAGAAAAACACAATGAAGTAACTGTGAGTAAGAAGAATGTGCAGGCAAGCTTTCACCAGAAAGACCTGGACTGCCAACAGCTTCAGGCAAAGCTGTCTGCAGCTGAGGCTTCGATACAGAGATTACAGACAGAGCTAGGTGAGAAGGGGGAAGCAAGCCAGAAACTTAAAGAAGAGTTGTCTGAAGTAGAGACAAAGTACCAACATCTTAAGGCAGAATGTAAACAGCTCCAGCAGCAGAGGGAAGAAAAAGAGCAGCATGGCCTGCAGCTCCAAAGTGAGCTCAGTCAGGTAAGGTTCCTTAAGCCTCCTAGACTGTCCTATTGGGATGGTGCCTTAAACCATCCCATTAGGGGTTTTTGAACTGTACAAGCATATTTTTTGTGCTCATTCATTTGCATTTCCTTGTTAAAGGGGAGTAACTAACCAATATCTGTATTTGAATAAAGGTAAAGCTAGCTGGTATTTGAATATTCTTCCTAACACTGCAGAGAATGAAATGCAATCTCCTCTTTTCCTTAGAGAAGTAAAAAACTGGCAGAAAATAAAAGAGAGTGATAAGAGTACAGAAATTCTTTGGTATTTATTTATCATTAGGTAGGTCCAAACTCTGGATCTCTTCTTAAAACTATCTTTGAAATTTCAGTTTTGAGTATTGAATGAATGAACATAAACTTTGTGGCTTATTTTTCATGTTCTTATTTTACTATTTTTGCATTTGAAAAAAAAAATCTTTTGCTGATCGGAGACAGGTTTTTTCCCTCTAGTCTTTTTCTCTTAAAGTGTTAAATGAACTCTTCTTTCATCCTACAACTTTTCCCCTCCCCTTTTTTGTTGATGCATTGTCTGAAATAGGGGCAGTATTGCCAAATGAGAAGACAACCCAGAATACTGAGTTTGCATGATAAGTGTTGTGATAGACAAATCTTAAGACATCAGCAAGATTATTTATCCTGGTTCAGTAAGGTAGCTGAGGCTATAATGAAATTCAGCTTATGAGAAAAACAAGTTCAGGCAGATTATCAGAAGTAGTTTCACTTTTAGTAGTAATTTTACTACTCTATAGGAGGTTTGAGAAGAGCAAGTCTTCATTTTACATTAGAATTGAAAAATGGTTTGTTTGCTTTAAAACTGAATAGTGAATACAGTAGAGAATACTTTATGTGAAAAGCAGGGAAAATTTGAAATCTTAATGTTGCTTCCTTTGTGTCTCTGTGCAAACACCTCTTTACGTTGCTGATAGCTATGAGAACACCCAGAACATACATCCCCTCACCATTTATATGTTTGTTCTGCTAAGTCCAATGAGTTATGGAAGCAGGACTTTCATGTAACATTGAGCATGCTAAAATTTGTGGCTGGTTGAACTCTGTTTATGTAGTGCCTTGGGGAGTAATGTGTTAGTCTGGAAAAATATTTGTACATTGAGAATCATGTCTAAGATGTTAAAAAAACAATTTTTTTTTAACATAGCTTCATTTTAATCTCTCATGAAAGCTTCACAATTTTAAAGCAGGTGTTTTTCTATTTGCAAGCCTCTGTAAAGTCTGAAATAGATAAATTGTAAGCTGTGAGTTCACAGGTTATCCTGGAAGAGCTGTGGCTTGGCAAAACTTCATTTATGTATGTATAACGTCCCCAGAATGACTCTCCTTCTCCTGTCAGTCTTCTGTCAGGGAGAGGGGAGATAGTTATATTAATTACCTGCTTAGGAATCCTCACTTGGTAAAACTGCCTTAGTCTGCCTAGGCAATATGTGTGCAAGCTTCAGAAGCACAGCCAAGAGGTTGAACTGAAATCAGGCTTCAGCCTGAGAAGGCATTTTTAGGAAGGATATTTGGGGTGAGAAAATGAAAGAGAAGAAAGATGGATAGAGCATTGCTGAAATGGAAATAGAGGCATCACACATTCTCTGGTGATACCACTGGGAAAGATGACAAGCTAAGCAAGAAAACCTGAACAAGCTTCTGGACCTCAGGATGTGTTTTAGAATTGTAAAAGAATAGCGGAGGCAAAAACCCTTATCATACATGCTATAAAATAAAATAAAAGCGAAACTTTCTCTTCTTCTCCCTTCACACAAGTGTTCAATTACTATTGTCATGAAAAGACTAAATTTCTCGTATTTGTTCACTTTATACTTTAATAGAATTTTCTGGTTTATGCATGTAGTCCAATAGCTTATGTTTACACAATGAATGCTGCTTACAAAGGGTAGCTGTTTAGTCAAACTGCATTTTCAAAGAATTCTTGCCATCTTCTAAAAATTAATTTGAATATATTATTTATTTTATTATTTTTATATTCTGCAACATAGGTTAATGCCGGATTTTATGATTCTGTTTACTAAAGTCAGTCTTAAAGTCTTTCAGAAATACTTGACTGTGTTTATAATAAAAGGGACTTTTGTACAAAGTTGTTTGCTGATTTCCCCCTTTCCAGATACTCTCTCTCAGTATCAACATAGCCATGTTTGTAGTAGTTATCTTGCTGCACTCTTTCTTCATTAGATTTTTTTCCTCTAGCTCTTGTTCATATTTTTAGTGAGGAAGAAGTACTAATAATGTAGTGATTACTGTGGAAAAAGAGAAACATTCTGGATCAGTGGAGGAGAGATTATGGTCTTTTTCTTCCCTCTGTCCCCCCTTTTCTCCTACCTCCCTCTTAACTGTGCAGTCAGTTAGCAGGCAGCATCTTGGTCACATGCTAAACAGCTTTTCATTCACAGTTTTTTGTGGTTTTGGACATATAAGCAAATTATCTAGCTTGGTTTCCTAAGAAAATAAGGCATAGATATGTTTGTTTCCCTGTCCCCATCCCCTGTAACTTTTGCATTGTTTGCTAACTTCAGCTAGATTTTGACAGATGGCCCAAAGGTCTTCAGAGTTAGGTTCTTCAGTGTTAAATTCTCGTGGAAACAGGTAGCTGAATAAAGGAGAAAGACATATGTTAATGCCTCACCCCCTCAGTGCCTGAAGGGAAGTTTTAATGTTATCAAAACCACTGTTCCTTTTTCTGTCCTGCTAGGCAGCCAGCTGGTTAACAAGTGGTGGCTTGCAGTGAGCAGTAAGATTGTGCAGGCTTTTGCCTAGATACTAGCAGGGATTTGAGGAAAGTGTGAGAAGGGCTTAGGGTTGTTGAAGGGAGTACCTGGAGTTAAAAAGTGAATGATTCGAGGATCTTGGACATAAATTCATAGGGAAGCAAGCTTTACTTATCCTGATACCTGGAGAAAGTTCTTGTTGTGCTGCAAGGTCTGATTCATTCTCTGTTTTTGCACTGAGTTGAAAGTTTGTGTATCTGTGAATATGTTCATGTAGAAATAGGCGGGTGGTAACCCAGGACCTATCGTGAGAACTTCAAGTAGAATTAAAAACTGACTTTATGGAGGGAGCTCTTTAGAACAATAAATTGTAAAGGACCACCCTTGCACTTTGAAGATGGTGCAGGACTGCTTTTGATGACTGAAAAAATCTTGAGACAGGCTTATGTCCAGCTGGAAGAGCACAGCCCCTTACTTACTCACTGCTGCTGGAAAGGGCTGGACTGAAAGTCACTAAAGTTACTGTGTACTCTGCACTGAAGGTTCAGTATCTCTTCTCTGCAGAGAATGAATGCCATTGATGAAGCCAGGTCAAGCTAAAAATTACACTCTTACTATTCTAGCGGTGCAGAAACAATATATTGTGGGAGCCAGAGAAGCAGGTAAAGTTATGCTGCTTCAGTCACTGGATTTATAGGATCAAAGGTGTGTGCTGTATGAGCCTTAATTGCTCTAACGATCATTACTTTATATAATAGTCCTTATGTCTTTGAAGGATTGCTCTCTAAAGATTCTTCTTTTAAATCTCTGTAAATCATAGTGAAGGCCTTCTGTAGATAAATGATACTTCTAGGTCCTGCCAACCTACTTTTTTGAATATTTGTTCAAACTTGTGCAGGTGATGCTGTTCTATAACTTGATTTGTGTTTCTGAGCTTTATGACGTACAGCATGGCTTTGGGAGCTCATGTGCTTGTTTTACTCTGGGTTGTGAAAACTTAGGGTTAGCATTGTACAATGAGAGTCTAAAATACAGTGTTGTTGGCTAAATAATGACTACAAAATTGATGACTTTTATTTTTGCAGTTGCACAGTAAACTTCTAGAAACAGAGCGGCAGCTGGGGGAAGCTCATGGACGGCTCAAAGAACAGAGGCAGCTGTCTAGTGAGAAGCTGATGGATAAAGAGCAGCATGTGGCTGATCTGCAATTGAAACTTTCTCGAGCTGAAGAGCAGGTAGGGGCTTTTATGCAGACTCTACTTTGTCCTGGTTCTGACAGTAGCCTGTATATACACTTGTGGTGAAGTTGCAGCTTAGAAAGTTTGCCCTCATTGGGATTTCATTTGACTATTGCTATTAAGGCATTAGTCAAATGGCAGATGGTAGAGTTGTCAAAATTGGCTGAAATGCCAATTGCAATATGGATTTTTGTAAGGCTTAATGCTTATCAGGTACATGTATGTTCATGGTGCTTTACAGATGAACAAAAGATACGCATTTTACGCTTACGAACTTGTCTAAGAATCTTATGAGACAAAAACTTCGGTGCACCTAACCCTGTGTGGGTAAAGTTTTTTATGTAAATATTCTTGTGAGATAAAGCCCTACATAAAGAAAAAGTGAACATGGTGCAGCAGGTTATTGGTAGATAGTAACCTGTGTAGGAGGGATGGGCACAAAACACTTGGTTAATTAATTTTTATTTGTTTGAATGAGTATCTTATATATATATTGCTGATTTTCTGCTGCCTGTATGGGTATTGGCCAAATATCTGAGTGGTACATTGTCAAAGCTTTAAGGCTTATCTGTAGCTAATTTGGAAAGCCTTGCTCAGTATAGAAGTGGAGAGACTGCTAAACTGAAGTTGCTACTAAAACTGCTAATGATAGTAATAATAATGTTGTTTTACAGATACCTATATTATCAGTCTTGTTACAGCTTAACAAATGTTGGAAAAAAACATACTAGATATCTCTTATGTTTTAGATTTTTGGGAGTTAAAATACATATATATGATATAGAACCTCATTTATTAATATTAATAAATGCTTTGGTTAGATTTTGATTCTTTAACTAGCATTGCACAGTTCTATTTTTATACCATGTTTCAAAGATTCATATTTAGACTAAAATCTTTTAGAATTAGAAGGAACATGGAGCACTACTGGCTTACTGAATGGTGCTTGTTCACTCATTAGTCTGGTTTGTCTGGTTTTTTGTTGGGTTTTTTTTTTCAGCTGAAGGAAAAAGCAGCAAATTCCACAGAATTGCAACATCAGTTAGATAAGGCAAAACAGCAGCACCAGGAACAGCAGACACTTCAGCAAAATACTACAGCAAAACTACGAGAAGCCCAGGTAGCATAATTACGTATCATCATGTCAAAGTGTATTTCAGGATTTCATTGTTCGAAAGGTGTTTTTTCTGTAATAGTGACTTGCATGACTTATATTAGTTTCAGTAAAGTAACTTGCAGATCTAGAAGAGAATATACAGAAAGTGTTTAATAAATTTGTCCAACATTTTATTCATTAGGAATAACCTTTAAGATTGTTATAACTAAGGAAGCTATTATGTGATTTTCTAGAATGATTTGGAGCAAGTGCTGCGACAAATTGGAGATAAGGACCAAAAAATTCAAAATCTTGAGGCTTTGCTTCAAAAAAGCAAGGAAAACATCTCCCTGCTAGAAAAGGAAAGAGAGGACTTATATGCAAAAATTCAAGCTGGTGAAGGAGAAACAGCAGTTCTTAACCAGCTACAAGAGAAGAACCATGCATTGCAAATACAGGTAAGAACTCAAAGACTTGTTTCTTTTCGAAGACTTGTTTCATTCTCATTACTGGATTCCATTTCCTTTTTTTTTCCTAGTTCATAAGGTATAATGCTAAGCTTTCCTGTATTTTGCTGCTTCTTTGACACTTTAAAGATCTTAATGTAAATTTCACAGGACTTGTGTTTTGTTGACTTCCTTGCTATCAACACAGGGGAAGGAATTCCTAGATGTTTTCTATGTACATACCCTAGTATTATGTGCTTGCAAATAACTTTTTTATACATGTACATGTTTATTTCTCTTCTTTTAAAAAGATGTTTAATTCCAGCTTTCAACGCCAATGCCAAAACTCAGTTTATCCTGGATCTGTTGTCTCCTTAGTATTTTGGTTTTGTTACAGCAAGGCCAAACTAATGATACCTTTTTGCTTCTGTTTTTTAACTGATAACCTGTTCAGCCTCTGGCATTGTCTGCAACATAGCTTTACTGTAATAGTTCAGAAAAAGAAATGTGATAGCGTTGAGTCTCCAGAGCCATGACAAGACATGTTAAAATTCAGAAGATTTATGACTTTCTCGGGCTTGCTGTTCCAGCTTTCTCTTCTACTTACTTCTTTTTTTTCACTTCAGGTAACTCAGCTGACAGAGAAGCTGAAGAATCAATCAGAAAGTCATAAACAAGCCCAAGAAAATTTGCATGAGCAAGTACAGGAGCAAAAGGCACATCTAAGAGCTGCTCAAGACCGTGTGCTTTCCCTAGAAGCAAACATCACTGAACTAACCAGCCAGCTAAATGAAAGTAAAGAGAAAGTATCACAACTTGACGTACAGGTAATGGGAACTGTGGAGTGCCTGGTGATGATAAATTCTGCATGTGATTTCTGTATTCTTTCCAGAGAATGTACAAAGTCATTTGGGAAAAAATTTCATGTTTCTACTAGCAGATAAATGAAGTAGAATAAGACAGATAAAATTGTAAGTGGATTCTGAATAGAATGTTTGGCAAGTGTTTGTTTTGTTGTTTCTTTTTGTTTGGTTGGTTTTGGTGGGTTTTTTTTTGTGGTCTGTGTTGGTTTGTTGTTTGTTTCTTTGGTTTTGTTTTTTTTTTTAAATTAAAAAAAACCCCGACGCTAGTACTTGAGCTGGGAAAAATATGTCTTCTAGAATCTCTTCTTATATTTGTTATGATTAAATAAAAAGAGCAGGATCCAAAACGCTGCTCTTATGAGTCCTGGATTCTGTGCACCAGAGTGAAAGCCTGTGGAGTCACTGAGATGTTGCTGTTGCCTAGACATTTCCTATGCTGATGTCTTTGTCAAAAATAAAACAAAGGTGCAGGACACCTTGTCAGTTTAATTTACTAAACAAGGAAATGCCCTATCCTGGACTCAGTGTGGACTCTCCTACTGTTAAGTTCTGCTTAAGCTAAAAAGCTGCTAATTGTGTTCAGCTATCTCAAAGAACAAACAGCATTTAGCCAGAAGTTCTTGCCTTGGTACCCTTGGAGCAGCTAGTACTGTTGTTGTTGGATTAATGCACTCTGATGTCTTTTGTTTTAGTGTTATACAGTTTCCAAACAGGCCTAGGAACTTCTTCCAGTGTAGCTTTTTTTTTTTTACTAGCCATTTTTACTAGGCTTCACTGCTGTGTCTGGGCTGGTTTCCTATAATCTATATGCTGTTGCAGCTGCTTTTTAAGACAATGTGAGCTTCCTTACAGCCATCAGAGAAGTTGCATTTCTAGTAGGAAGAAAAATAGTAAACCACAAGAGCAGGTGACCCTGAATGTTGCCACTTTGCTCCAACACCAGTCATACCCACCTTCAAAATTTGGTTTGCTGAGTGTTTTTGGAAGGAAGGGAGGTTGCTCGCAAACAGGCAAGTAGAAGCAGATAGCATACATGTGGAAGCATATTTTTTGTTTCTTATTCTTTCTGCTTTTAGGAATTTTGAAGGTTTGAAGGCCCTGTAATATGCATGTGGTCTGAGGCTATCATGGTATGCAAAAGTGTGAATGTGATAGGGATATCCCATTATTTCTTGTTAGTAAGTAAAGATAAGAACTCTGTGGCTTAAAATCCTAATATTGGTCTAAAACTTGAGAAGACTTTCTTTCCTTTTTTTTTATATTAGCACATAAAACCTACTGATTTTACTATTAAACTTACTGGGTATAAAGAAAATTAAAATGAGCCATGGTAAAATAGATGTTGTACTGAAATACAACTTGTCTTTCAGGTAAAAGCAAAGACTGAATTGCTACTTTCAGCAGAAGCATCGAAAGCTGCTCAAAGAGCAGATCTTCAGAATCACCTGGACACTGCCCAGCATGCACTGCAAGATAAGCAACAGGTTATACGCAACATATAAAGTTTCTCTGTTACTGAAAAAACTACTTAAAAACCTCAGAATAATCTGTTTACAAACTGAATAAACATATGAATATGCACTTGTTGCATATAGATTTGGTGGGGGAGGAGGGCACCGATCCATCTCAGTGCTAACAGTCAGTTGTCAGCACCTGTAGTGAATGCTTGGAGCAATGCAGAGCTACTCCATCTGCTCCAGCTAATGAGCTGGATTTATTCAGAGCTTAGTTTGTATACCTCTGTACAAAGGAGGGTGATCAAAGGGCTGGAGCACCTCCTGTATGATTACAGGCTGAGAAAGTTGGGGCTGTTCAGCCTGGAGAAGAGAAGGCTGCGTGGAGACCTCAGAGCAGCCTTCCAGTATCTGAAGGGGGCCTACATGGATGCCAGAGAGGGACCGCAGTGACAGTACAAGGGGTAATGGGTTCAAACTTAAACAAGGGAAGTTTAGATTGGATGTAAAGAGTAAGTTCTTTACTGTGAGGGTGGTGAGGCACTGGAACGGATTGCCCAAAGAAGTGGTAAATGGCTGGTAAATCCCTGGCAGTGTTCAAGGCCAGGTTGGACAGGGCCATGGGTGACATGGTCTTAGTGTGAGATGTCACTGCCCATGGCAGGGGGGTTGGAACTGGATGACTTTAAGGTCCTTTCTGACCCTAACGATTCTATGATACTATGATTTGGAAATAATAATTTAGGGTATTTTAACCATGTGATATGTATTTAGTTCTCTTTGCTGTCACCTGAATCAGGTATATTTATAGTATAAAGAATTTACTTATATTTTGTAGTATAAATAATCCAATCTTTGTTGTGGAATATGGTTCAGAATCCAAGCTGTCCTATTGGGTGTAATTAAGTACAAAGACTGTTGCTAAAATTGCATGTTTTAATGTGTATTAATCTTAGTGATGTATTCCACTGGATGCTGAATCTAATATTTGCATTGTTAGAATCAGTGCCTCTGGGGTCTTCATGGAAACATCCAGCAGATGCTAACACAGCACCATTTTTTTTAGTGTGGGAGTGCAATTAATTGCTGTAAGCAGAAGACTTTTTTTCTTCCCAACTACTAAATAATTAATTAATTAATCACTTGGTTGGAAAGCAGTGAGCTTTGATGTAGCTGTCATTATAGTGGTTACAAGGTGAATGTGTTCATGTGTTGAACCAAATGCTTTGAAATCATCTCTGGTATTTGGAGAATTGACTCCACATGGTATTGGCTTTCCTCTTCGGTGGTGCTCGATTTCATGAAGACAGGAAAAAATTTCTCTGGGGCTTCATAGTGTTACTTTCTAGTTACTGGTTCATTAACTGCAGGATCCAGTGCATTTATTACCTACAATTCCTCTTCCATTTATGACTTCAAACACCTTTGTTAAGATTTACCCCACAGCCTGTAAAGTTTAAGAATATTGAGACTTTAAAAGAAACTTTGTCAGTTTAACAGAGAGAATTTGTGCATGTGATTGCGTTTCTCCTCTCAATTTCCTGCCCTTCAGAATAAAAAAAGAAACATTATTTTCCCTTTTAATTGGAACACATTACATCATTTAAATCATATATGGCATTAGTAATTTTTGAAGTTATTTAAAAACTAACAACTGTCATACTTTTTATTTTATCTCAGGAGTTAAATAAGGTCAGCGTTCAGCTGGATCAAGTTACAGCTAAACTGAATGACAAGCAGGAGTACTGTGCTCAGCTGGAAGCCAATCTCAAAGAGTACAAAGAGAAAAGTCTTTATTTAGAACAGAAAACTGAAGACCTAGAGGGACAACTTAAGGTTTGTACAGAGCACAGTATCTGAGCTTACAAAAATTGATGTTCTCCACTGTTTGGTAGTATGTGATAAAAGCTGTGATCAAATTAGGGGGGAAGGATTATATCAATACCACTTTTGTAAGTTTTCTTTTTCACTTGTGTTTCCTGATCCACCATTTAATCCTCTTCTCCTGTGCTAGTTTATCACATTAAGAAGATAAGATTAGGGTATTGCCACTGTACTGTCATTTTCCTATACATGTGCTTCTACCAACCTATGTGCTACTTGGAAAGTGTTACGAGCGGGAATATGAATATATCCCAAACTTAGAGTTTTCAAGTTCACATTTTCAACGGTTTGCAAGTGGTAGTAGGAAGTATGTGTTACACTGGTTTACCCAAGTTAATACTGTTTCTCTGGTTTGTTCATTTCCAAAGCATATCAGTGGGCTTCTACAGAAGCTTTTAATCAAGATTTATTTATTGATGTCTTTCTTTTAACTTGATCTTGAATTTTGTATTCCAGTTTCAGAATCAGTTTTTCTTTTAAATAGTTCTGGCAGGAGGTTTGCAGAACCTTTTGATGCTTGGAGATACTAGTATGTTCAGTTAAGGCTATGAATTAGTCCTAATGCTTGAGAGCTTTTAAATTTGAGCTTTAACCTTTGTTCAATATTTGTTACAAATTTTGGTAGTCAAAATTCACAATACATCAAAGCATATGGTACAGGGCTTTGGGAGCAATGCAAAATTGCTTTTGCAGTATTGCCTGTCTGTTTTGAGGGCGATTAGCAATCTCTATGCTCAAGACTGAGCATAGAGTTTTTTGACTTTCATGTGCTCTATAGAAAATAAAGAAGATTGTTTTCCTCATAAGAAATTTTAATCCAATGCTATTAAAAATAAAGCTGTCATACAATGCATTACCAGCACAGTTATTTTGTGCTTCCATTGCTCTCTTCTTTTGCACATTGGGTTTTTTCCCACTCCCTTTGATTTGTGTTTTTATTTCTCATCCTTTTACACAAATGTTTGGGAGGAATACAGTGCTTGCTTGCACAAGATTTTATGAGGTTCCTGGCAGCTGAAGTGTGAAACAGTGCAGGGTTGTTGATGCTGTCAACAGGAATGCAATTCTGTGTAAAACCTTGGCGTCATTGCCATTCTTTGGGATTATTCCAGTTGAATGCGTGGTATTTAAAAAAAAAACAGAAAACAAAGAGCCCTCAGGAATTTTCTTGGAAAAACTTGGCCATTTTATTTTATGGCCACTGTGTGAAAGCAGAAGTGCCTGTAAAACTGCCATTGCATTGAAGAGTCTAAGCAGTGCCCATTTACTGAAGACTCCTGTGTTCTTTTATACTCCAAGTAAATGAAGAAACACCTTCAAAAAAAAACAAACCACCAAACTAACCAACAAAACCATCATTCTGCTCTCCCCCCAAACAACTAGAACCAAAAACAAAACCCCAAACAAACCAATAAAAACCTCTTCCAGATGAGCGTAGGATTTTTTCACTAGTGTAGTTTGTGTGTTTGCTTTTGTTATAAAGAATAGCAGAGTTCTTGGCATGTGTCAGTGAGCAGTCATTTGAAACTGCTGAAACTACTCAGTGGTGGATGGGAACATGGCCCCAAAGCTGAGCACTGTATGGCCTTTCTTTAAGTAGGTGTTTTGGATAAGCTCTTTAAAGATACCTGCTTTTTATCTATTACTTTGCAGTAAAATGACTGCTTGGCTTTTAATTTAAAGATGATTTTAAATGTTTTACCAGAATAGTTCAGTTCTGGAGGAGCAAGAGGTTTGAAGGAACCAAATAATGAAAGACAAATAGGAACTAATGTAATAGGTAGACAGTGTGCAAGAACTGTGACTGCTTTGTGCAGTGAAGACTAGCTTCAATAAATGCTACTCTCAGACTAGATAATTTCTGCTTTTTTACTGCTTTTTGATTTTGTTGGTTGTGTTCTTATAACTCTAATTTTTTTATTTTTATATGTCAGAAACTTGAAGCTGACATTCTTGATGCTAAAGCAAGCAAAGAACAAGCTCTTCAGGAGTTACAGCAGCAGCGACAGCAATCCACAGAATTAGACCTCCGAACAACAGAACTGAGTAAACATCTTGAAGCAGCAAGAGAAACGTATGCATTTTCTGTGTTATTATGCTTTTCAAAGTCAGACATAGAACTAGAGTAGTTTGGACTAGTGTTGGAATTTCGTTTTTCTCTGCTGTGATTTTTGAAAATCATAGATAAGTGATATGTCCCCTTTGCTACAAGAACTGAATTTTATCCCACTTGTTTTCTTTCACTCTATGCCATGCAGACTCCATCTGACATGTTGTCTCATGTGAATCACTGCTTTGATTCATTTCACTTCTTCTGAGCATTCACTGTGCTTAATGTCAGCTATCTAAACATTAGGTATTTGAACACTGAGATCCCTCTTTAAGTATCCATAGCCCTGTAACTTTTTACAAAGACTGATTTGGAATTTATGCATAAACAGTAAAGGGGTAGTTTCTGCTCATTATAGTTGAGGAGGAAAAGTTTATCTCAAAATAGTTTTTAAAGTTGCTGGTATGTCTTCCTCAGGGGGACAAAATGCTTATGCTCTGGGTGAAGGAGCTATGCTTTAAAGTAGTTCTACAGCTAATATATTAAATAATAGAGACATTAATGGTACAAAGGGGCTGTGGAGAAGAATTTTAAAACAAATATTATTTTTCCCTTTGTATTTGCAGGATGTCTAATACTAAATTGGATTTGCAGAAGAAGTCTGAAGCCCTTGAACAAGCAAAAAAGCAAATTTCAAACCTGGAGGAGGAGAAGGCCAGCCTCAAACAAAACCTTGAAAAATCAAACCAAGATACTAGTAAGCAACTCAAAGAATTAGATTGCAGAATGCAAGCAGCATCATCAGAGCTGCAACAAGTGAAATCAGAGAAGGATGTTCTAATAAAGGATCTTACAGCTACCAAAGATAAGCTCTCAAAAGGTTCTGAATCCTTCAAAAAAAGAAAGGAAGAGTTAGAGAAAGAAGTACAAAAAGCAAAAGCAGCCGTGGCAGAAATGGTTAGTAGTTTCTTTCATTATACACTAAGTTTGGTGAATTTATAGTCTGATAAAATGATTTTGCTTTCTGTCTGAAAAGAGTGTATGTACAATTACAACGCATGGAAATTAACTGCAATTGCCTTAAGGAAAACAAATTGTGATTTTTGTTAGTTCATATATGTGCTCTACCTTTAATTTTTGCCTGGATGTTCACAGTAGTCAACATCCCTTTTTCTCGCTGCCTGCCTTTAATGTGGTGAAGAAGCTAAATGGAGACAAGCAGTGAAATAATTTGATGGGAATTGTCCCTTTTTTAAAAAAGTACATCAGCCATATTATAACAACACAGTTACAAACCCTTTGCTAAGTTGTCACCATATTGAAGAATAATTTACTTTGCTAAGGCCAAATTAGCTTCATTACTGGAGTCTTTGTATATACAGCCTTCCTGTGCACTTGACATGCTGGAAGGCTGTGTACAGCAGGCAGAGTAATATCATCTGTTGTTTGTGGAGAGACCTTAAGGTATTATTGAAGTGCTAGGACTATCTAAGTTTCGTAAAGGTCTCTCAAGTGGTGGTATAGCAAGTGCTTGATCACCTAAGCAACCTACTATGGTAAAGAAGTGAACTTTCACTAGCCTTAAAATATGATTTTTCCTTCTCTCTCTTGCTTTGTTGGTACTATGAGTGGGCACTGTATGAGTATATATTTTATAGTTTTTCTTACGCAGTTGTTCCAACACCTCTGCCTCAGACATGATAGGGGTGGTGTCTTTCTCATTCCCTTCTCATCTTACATGTCACCATTTCCCAGAACTCGTTCAGAGCTGCTTTTATTCTGATCTAAAAAGAATCTTGCTCCTAGTTAAAAATAACTTTTTCCTTTACTCTTCACTTTTTTCAGATAAGCCTTTTTATTTGCTTTACTTAGTTACTGCTGTTTAAATATTTGTTTCTCCTAAAAACTTGAAGGATTTGCTCCCCAGTTTAGACTTAAAGATAGGAATCCAGATTCTGCTTTTAATTCTGTAGCCATTTGGAGGTTTGCCAATGTCTTAAGTGCATGGTATTTGGGCTTAAAATGTAGTTGTATTTGAATACAACTCCTGCAAATGTACTTTGCTCATGAGTTTTAGAACATGAAGAAATTCTGAATCCTGAGGAGAATGATGAGCCTATTGCTTCCACAAGAAGGAGAAGGGCTGCCAACAGCAGCTTCAAAGAGGGAGGCTATCCGTACTCGGAAAAACTCTTCGGCACATGGCTGCATTTGTTAGCGAAGGGTATCAGCTGTGTTCAGCTTGGAGTTACCTACTACTGTGAAAGTTTTAAAGAGTTTTGAGCTGAAAATATGTCTGCAGCTGAGAAGGAAAGCTCTTTCGCTGGAAGGGAAAGCATAATTTTTCAAGGCTTTGTAGATCCTGCAGAAATATCTGGTACCCTGTCTTAGAAGCTTACATGAATATTTTCTTGTCTTATCTTTCTTAGGAAAAATCTTGCCAAGAGTTAAAACATCAGCTTCAGGTCCAAACAGAGTCTGTAGCTAAAGAGAGGAATGAACTGAAAAACTCACTGGAAAAAAAGGAGGGGGTAAGCTGTGTAGTTTCGAAAATCCAGAAATCAGTAATAATAAGTATTTAAAAGATTAATTTTCAGTATCACATGCTGGGACTGATGAGGGATAAAGAGGTTGCAGTTCTTAAATTGTAACCTAACTGGGGCACTGAAAAAAGGTGGTACTAAAATTTCCTGGATGATAACATGAAGCTTTCACATACAGGTTTTACTCCTACCTTTCTGTGCCGCACAAATCTTAGCTGTGGGGATTTTACAACCCTTTAGGTTTTTTCATTAGTGAAACAGTTACTTGGTATTACCATGTCCTACTTTTTTCATACTTTCATAAAAATACTGATTTAAATTAAAATTATATACAGTTATTTAATATTTCTGAATATAGATTTCTAAGCAGCTGTCGCTAGAGCTTGATGCAGCAAGAACGCAAATACTGGAAATTCAGGGTCTTCTGAAGGAGAAAGAAAAAAGTGAGCAACATCTCCAAGGAAGGCTGAGAGAGTTAAAGGACTCTTTTGAGCAGAAGAAAAAACACAGTGAGACACTGCAAGCTGAATTAAAAACTGCCCTTTTAGAAAAGGTAAGCCTGTCCTCTCTTGCTCCTGTAAGAAAACGAATATAAATTTCTCAGATAAATGCTGCAGCTTTTATTTCAGTGTCTGTATGATAAACAGCTGTTTGTTGTAGTAGATAAGGTCAGGATGTAGAAACAAGGTCTTCAGAGCAGTTGGAGTTACAAACAACATTAACAACAATAATAAAGCGAAACAAGCCAGTGTTGATATATGAATTTGGTAGGCACTGAGTTTAAATAAAGTAATAAAAACTACTAGATTGAATGTGTTTATTTTGCTTCATGAGCATGCTACAAAGCAAAAGTTTACATTTTCTGTAAAGCAGTAGAATTCTGTAATAAGAGTGGTTTAGACAGACTCTACAGTATTTTGGAACTTCTGTGACAATTTTAAATCAAGTCTTCTCTTATTATACCAGAAGAATTTATCTGAGTGACAGTATGAAACTCATAAACCATAATGAAAAGAGTTCAAATGTCTTACAGCATTAGGAAATGTTGTGTTTTGTGCCATCCACTGTTAAATGTTGCTCCAGTTTTGGTTGCCCTATGCTACATGATAGAATTAGTCTATGGAAACTTTAGGATTTAGGACTTGGTGTTGTGGTTTAACCCCAAACAACGACTAAGCACCACACTGCTGCTTGCTCACTCTCCTCTTTTGGGATGGGGGAGAGAAATGGAAGGGATAAAAATGCAAAAAAAGATGTGTTGCAATTAAGACAGTTTAATAGGTAAAGTAGAAGCCACATACACAAGCAAAACAAGGCAAGGAATTAATTTACCACTTCTCATCAGGCAGGTGTTCAGCCATCTCCAGGAAAGCCGGGCTCCATCATGTGTAATTGTTACGTGGGAAGACAAACATTTTAACTTTGAACATCACCCCCTTCCTCTTCCCCAGCTTTATCTGCTGAGCATCATGCCATGTGGTCTGGAATGTCTCTTTGATCAGCTGGGGTCAGCTGTGTCCCCTCTCCACTCCTTGTGCGTCCTCAGCCCACTCACTGGTGGGGTGGTGTGAGAGGCAAAACAGGCCTTGACTTTATGTGAGCACTGCTCAGCAATAGCTAAAGCATATCTGTATTATTTACACTGTTTTCAGTACAAATCCAAAACATACTAGATACCGTGAAGAATATTATCTCTATCACAGCCAGAAACTTGAAACACTTGAAAACATTGTTAAGATTTTTAATGCTTGGTCTTAATGTGTTTCACTAAGTTATTTGTCATGAATTAAATTTTGCTGTTAGATTACTTACAAAATATTACTGTAAAATCACGAATACCAGATTACTGAACTGCTATTTCTAAGTGGGAAAAAATCTTGCCTTGCAGTAGAAATGCAATTTATTAAAATGATTAAGCTTTACTGACTGTAACTCTAATTGAAACTTCCTATGCTTATGTTTCAGGCAGAACTGGAGAATAAACTGCAACAGCAGTCTATTTTGTCAGCACAGGAGCTTAAAACGGAGAAAGTCAAGCTAGCAGACTTACAGAAGAGCCATGAAAAAAATAAGGAAAACATGGAGAAGCTGCAGTTGGATCTTTATGGGAAAGAGTCTGAGCTGCTGGCAATAAGGCAAGACCTTAAGGTACTTACAGTCATTTTAATGTCATATGTGACTTTTAGTAGATCTTTTTATATACATTTTGAAGTCCAAGAAACTGTTCAGGAACTGTATAGGCAGAAAAATGCTTCTTCTTCGTATTCTATACATGTTATATATAGAATTTAGTGCTGTTCAAGCCCTTCCAAGGATATTTGCGTATTTTCAGTTTACCTGAAATACCCTTGTATTTATGCAGCAGCAAAATGAAAGATGATTTATTTTTGTATTCTTTTACAAGTTAATTTTTGGAGTTGCTCTTTCTTGTTATATATTGCAGCTTTCAGCTAATTTAAACAGCATAGCTAATTAGGGCAAAGTCTGCCAGCATGTAAGTAACTACTATCTCCTAGATGAGTTAACTGGAATTTTAGTTGTCAGTCTTTTCCCATACCCTTGCCCCTTCCTTCTTAGCTGACTGTAGATGTTCAGAGATGTCAAGCTAATAGGAATGGTAGTTTTAGGGACCTGCCTGGAATACAAGTGTCTGAGCTTAGTCTTTGAAGTTTTTGATATTCCTAAACTGAATTTATCTGATTCAATATTAGGGTGTAGTGCCTTCAAAGAGGTATTGCTGGCAGCTGAGTCAGTCAGCAAAGGTGGTTTTTTATGTCCTTGTTTTCTGCCTCCTTTCTTCATGTCAGTGCTAAGCCAATGCTCCAGTTAGTCCCAGCACATACTGTGCTGCAGAGACTGGCTGTCTACTGGCAAGATCTGTAGCTTCATCACTTTTCATTTCAGATGAATCACACTGCAGCTTTGTCTGTGTGTGACACTGTTGTTCTAGGCTTTTCTGAAGTTTATGGAGAGAACTAGGCACATTGGGAGATTGGATCGTCTGATCTGTTTTAGATGTCAGCTTCTGATGGCTTCATTATGTATAAGTCATTGATGGCTTAGATTTCATCACTCCCCTTCGCCTGTCCCAGTGGCCTTTCAGTTCCACCACTGAAAATGTTAAAGGTCTCCTGGCCATTTCAGATAGATAGGACCATGTGAGCTGTGGAGCCCTAGCCAAACTCCAAGTTCGGGGTTGTTTTAAGAAAAAGGGAAATAATTTTTTTAAATATAGGCCATTGGAGTTTTATTCATCTTTCTTCTCCCCTGTAACATTAGATTACCTGTCACAGGTTACAGAGGCTTTACTTTCAGTGTAGCGTGGTTGAATTGCTGTGTTAAATTGTGAAGAACTTCAGCATGATTAAGAAAGCAACAGTGGGTTTAAACAAGCTCTTTCTTAATAGTTAGTTACTATAGCATACGTATCTCTGTGTGTTAATTTTCTGCAAGGCACTTAGATCAACATTTGGTAATGCAATGACCTGTAAAAGCATTGGATGTGCTCATTTAGCTGGCTTTCTTTTTGGTATAGTTTTCATGTAAGTATCAGTTGTTGCAAAAAATAGCTTTGTTACAAGTATATGAACCATCTCGATGACCTCTAGTTCTGGCAAGTAAAAAGTAGGACAGTAGGCATCCAACGTGCTTTTAAACTTGAATGTGGATGGTAGCAAAAAAGAAAGCTGGAACATCCTTGCAGAAAGGTAAAATAAGGTGATGGCAATGGGAAAACAAGACTTTCAAGATGAGCAGTCAGGTAACTTGATTTATTATGTAAGTGCCTGTTGAGCCTAAAGGGCCTGAGGAAGATTGAGGTCCTCAGTACTGAGGTGATGTACCAACTTGGAGACTGTTCACTGGATTAAAAAAAAAAAATAGAAATTTTAAAACATATTAATGATGACTAGTGAGGTCTGCTTGCCACCCCTTTTTAATGTAAAATGTGGAAGAGAGAAAAGATGGGGAGCTGACCTTTAATTGTGGATGTGCTGCCTCATTGCAATCTTAACCTAAAGAACCAGAGAATTTTTCTTAGCAGGCCTCAAAGGAAAAAGCACACTGGGAAAGGTTTCAGTGTGGGGATAGATCATGAAAGGAGCAGATGGCACGAATAGGGAATGGAAGGAGTTGCCCCGTACAGAGAGCACCATCTTCTGGCATCTGCTCGCAATATCACTTCTGAAATCGCTGGCTCGTCACGGGCTGCGAGACTGAGGTGTGACTGAGAAGTGAGCAAACGTTTCAGTGAAGTTCTGCAGCTGGTGATACAGCGTTGCATGAGAGACAGACGCAGAGTGGGCACCTGCTCCCTGGAGTGCACCAGCACAGCTGGGTCCTAGTTTCTTGTTCAGTAACAGAAGATCCTTGCTGTGGAGCTGTAGCAAGATGCAAGCTTTGAAGCTGTAAATCTTGCAGAGGGAAAGTGAATGTTGTAACAAAATCGGAAGTGAGAATGTAGTTATACTTTTATGGATACTATTTGTTGCAAATTTAATTTGGTATAAGTTACCACCTATAGCACTAACTACACTCATGCATTTTTGTGACTGGAAAAAGAAATCGGGTAGGATTTGAGTGCTTGTAAATGCTATAGTTTTTGATACATACAGTAAAAAAGGAATAGCACCACAGATCATTTGTGTATATAGATATACACACATATATACATGTGTGGTTTTTGTATTTTTGCATGCACACACACATAAGCTTCCTTTTTGTGGAAAAGGTATTTTTTGTGTAGAAGGGTTAATAAAAATTCAGAACTGCTATTTTTGCCTTGATTTTGAGTTCGTGCAAACATACTTTGTTGAATCCTTCTCTCCTGATCTGCCAAGTATCTTTCAGTCTTGGCATTTGTGCTCTTTGTAGTCAGTCCTGGTTTCCTCTGTGTTCTCTAAAGAATGCTTCTTTTCTTCCAATATTGGCATCTCTGTCAGCGTATCTTCTGTGGATGTTCTGGGACAATATTCATGCTGCCAAACCTCAGGCCTGTAACTCAGGAGCTGAAGTTGCCTATAGTCAGTTTAACCCTTCTTAGAAGGTGAAGAGAGATCAGGTTAACATCTGTGAGTAGTTTCATGTGCCTCCTTGTGGACTGGGTTAGGGTTAGGGAAGCACACGGACTAAAATGCTCATTTCTGTGTACCTCACTTAGGTGCCTAAGGATCTAGGACCTACCACCCAGCTTGGACTAGTTCTACTGTTTGCACTATAATTTACACTGCAACAGACCAAATTGTAGTGAATCAGGCTTTGATATCTTCTTATCTTTGTATTTATTTATTTAAACTCTGTACCGGTCATCCTAGCATCTGGTTTTATTTGCAAAAATAAGTACAGATTGGCAACTTCTGTTCTGTACCTTTTCCTTGAATTTGGTTTTGTCTGTCATCCTGAAGAGCAGTCTCATGACTAAGGATATCTTGTTGGTAGAACACCAGTCATATTCTGGGAGCAATGGCAAAACTGAATGGTAATTAAATAAGATAAATGGCATCAGGTTTTTTGAGAAGTGGTTTTATGTTAAAGGTGTGATCTCCTCAGCAGTCAAAAAAATTGGGCTGAATTGCTGCCATAGTGAAAACTGGGCCAGGAACAAGGATAGTAACTGGAATGTTTAATCATGTGCCAGAGGATTTCTGCTCATTTCCAAAGGATGCTACTGAGAAACAATACAATTTTAACAGTAAATCAACCTTCTATCTATCCATGCCTTTCTCAGAGGTATTGTTATTAATCACAGCGCATTTGAGGCACTTACACATATAAGCTATAGCATGCTGAGTTGTATGCAAAGTTTCAAGACTCATGTTAAATACTACTGACGTACAGAAATGTTTGTGCCTAATACAGAGCAGAATAGGCTGAATACTAGTTCCCCTTATAAGAAGATTTACATTGTCTTAGGGTAGGTATAGGCACAGCGAGATAGCCTGTACAGCATAGACACTTCGGGGGAGAGAGGGGAGGTGAGAGAGAAGTATTCCCTATGTGAGGCTTTTAATTTGTGTGTCACTATTCACTTCATTAAATTCTGTCACCCTGTGCTGACAAATTGGATGTAACCACGTTCACTCCTGGAAACAAATTTGAATAAAAGCTGTGGCTTCATTATGTTTCTTTCTAAAACTGCAGATACTGTTGGGTTTGCCTGTGAAGATGTTACATGATGATGCTACACTTCCCATCCTTTCTCCCTGTTAGGAAAATGTGGTACTCCACTGCCCGCAGTGGATGGGAGAGGGCTAGTTTTGCGTTCTGAAAGACCCACCCTGTGCTGAAAGCTGGAAATTGCAGAAGCGCTTCCCAGTTTGCTTAAAAAAAAATTCTGAGTTAACACCTCAGTAAGTGTTAAGTAGTGAACTCTAATAGCTCAGAAAGCAAATAGAGTAATTTGTCTGCAAATTCGTTTTAAAAGCCAACGTGAGCTTTTATGTGCCACTGGGATTGTTGAAAATGCCATTGAGTCAGCAGTGTTCCACCACTGATGTTTCAAACTACATCTGACTCCACAGGCAAAATACTTTAGACATTTCACGGAGGATTAGGAGGCATCAGAAATCAATTTGGTTTTAAATCAACACAGGAGAGGCTAAAGTATATGCATAATTAAGTGAAGCCAAAGTTGTTCTTATTGTTCCTTTTAAAATCACTAACCTTCAGCAAGAGGTTTGATTAGGATTTAAATAAGAACTTAGAAAAGAATTTAGTATATCTTGAAAGAATTTAAATCCTTATTGGTGCACTGGAGGTAATAAACTTATTACTAATCATAGATATCCTCACATTCTGTGTGACTGTAGTATCAAAGTTTTCCATAAAACACCAATATTTTGGAGGAGTGGCGGATGAGTTTGGTATTTTTCCTTCTCATTGGTTCCTTATGAAAGAACATGCTTCTAAGCAGAGCTAGTCATTCCCTAAGCCTAAAGCTTAAAAAAGTATAACCTCCAGAATATTAACTGAAGCAGAACCCCCAAATTTTACTTTGTTGTGAGAAAATAGAATGAGGCTTGGGTGCAAGTTTTAGATTGTTGGGGTTTTTATATCTCTATAGAGAGATGAATCCAAGGTGGGTTTTTTTGCTAAAGGGGAGAGTTGGAGGCAAACGAAATATAATCTGCAGTGTATTTTGAATGGAAATTTAAATGTTCTGTTTAAAATGCTGATGCAACTGAGACTGAAATATTTTACTCTGATAGTAGCATTTTAGGTTGTATGTTTCATGTTAGCATTTAAAAACAAATTACAATTGTCCTAGCACTGGCTTCACTAAGTCATGGGTAAAAAATAGCACTGAATGACTTCTGAAATCTTCAGTAGTATAGCTTCACTGCGGCTTGAGTAACAGCTGTCAGAGTTATAGATCAGTTGATTTGCCCAGAGAACAAAACAAATTTGTGTGAGTGAATTCAAGTTTGTCCACTTTTCATCAGTTACCTTTCATTCTCTGCCTTTCTGTATGTTTTCACCTTTTTTTTCTGTGGAAAGATGCAAGCTGGAATATGTACAGTAAGGTATTGCTGGTGGAAGTGATACTGGGGTAGTTTCTCTTATTTAGGGTAACCTTGTAACCTAGAAGTTACTGTCACCATTTGAAGCTAAATGTTGCACACTAGGTAACAGTTTCTCCACATGGAAAAACTTCAGGTGCTGGAGTATCTGAAGTTCTAATGCTGATAGATAATTTGCAGAACTCTCTTTGTAATTAGTCTACAGAAGAAAAACTTGCTCTAGCTCAAGAAGAATTGGTTTCCAGCAGAAATCGAATTGCTAGC
The DNA here is from genome assembly GCF_012275295.1 of Melopsittacus undulatus. Taxonomy (NCBI): domain Eukaryota; kingdom Metazoa; phylum Chordata; class Aves; order Psittaciformes; family Psittaculidae; genus Melopsittacus; species Melopsittacus undulatus. The sequence continues at coordinate 72,475,246 of NC_047531.1, forward strand.
AATAATCAGCAGATTCAGGAACTGAAGAAAGCTAAGTCTACACTGGAGCAGGATGCATCAAAGAAGGAGCAGCAGCTGTGTGAGAAGACCAAAATGTTACAGGATCTTCAGAATGACAGGGTAAATGTCTTTTGACATCTTCACACAGACACATACATCCCACACTGACACCTTTTATTAAATTGTTACATCTCTAAACAAAGAGTATATGGAGGGCACAGCACTGTTTTAATGTATGTCAATGCCAGTTTTACTGAACCTTTGGTGTAAAGACTTTTAACAACATTTGAAGGGAATTTGGTTCAAAATAGGCTGTTAATGTGTTCTAACTGGCTAGACAGGTGAAAAGATCTTACTAGTTTTAAATTTAGAACTGCAAACATGCTGCTAATTGTTTGCACTATGGACTGTGGATAGAGATATGTGGCAGTTGTTTCCCACTAGTTACAAAGCCTCCAAATAGGTTTTGGGCCCTGGATGTTTATTATTTATTCATTTATTTATTTTGTGAACTTAGAAGAAGTAACCTTTCTAACACTTTCTGTATCTCTTCAAGATTTTGAAAGAAAAAGACTTGGCTAATGAGAAATGTAAAACAACAGAGCTCCAAGAAATAAGGAGTAGACTTGAAAAAGAAAGTGCCAAGCTGGGTGAAGAGCTTAGAGCCTCCAAGCACGAATTTGAGAAGGTATATTCAGACAAACTGAGTCTTTATGTGGTTGGTTATCTTATGAAAATTATGTGCCTGCTTGGTAGTTGTTATTTGTAATGGCTTTGGAAAGATGGTTGCTGTCAGTGTCAGTGTTACAGGTAAAGGAACCAAAGCCTAGATTTCGTTCTGGTTCCTGAGCAATGATGACTTGATTAGTGATAATCCTGGGGCACCGGTGCCCAGTGTTCTTGGCCAGGTGAACCACACAACTTGTTTTAGCTTCAGGATGGGGTTGTATGTCCTGGCTTTTCTTCTGCACCACTGTAGATTCACTGTGCATGCCCTTGCTTGACTATTTGGAAGAGCAGAAAAGATGTCCAAAAGTGTCATGAATGTGAAGTTTCCCAGATATTCCAGGCACATCTGGTACTTATCAAAGTTGCATGGTAGAGTTGAAACTCCCTTGATGTGCTGTAGTTTCTTAAAATGTCTGTAAAAGTCACAGTCAGGGAAGAAACAATGTCAGGAGCCTCATAAAAGGCTAACTCTCTACCAAAATCATAACAATCAAATGAGCTCTCTGAAGGGTAAAAGTTTGGAGGCTTTAATTAAATAACATTCACTCGTCTGTAAACCAAACCATTTCTCACTGCATATTATGTATTTAAGTTTTCAGTCTCTGCAGAAACAAATGCTCCTAAAAGACTGTAGTTTGTTTTCCATGTTATAGTATTAGAGTTATACTTGCATCTGTTAAGTACATGGGGTTTAAGTTGCTTTATAATTATAAATAAAGGTACAGCCCCTATATACTAATAAAAAGAAAGTAATATGATACCTTATGAGTTTCAGATGTTATTTTGTTCTCCAGTGTTTAGAAACTGATCTCTTTAGATAGAAGTCTATACTTTACGTCAAGCAATCTATGCCCAGTACTTTCTTGGATTTGGGGGAAAGGTTACTATAATTCTCATTACTCCTAAAATATTTATTCTAAAGAAGAAAATTTATAAAGATGTATATAAAATGTGTGTACACCAACAGCAGCTTAATATTCATCTCTTGATCTACATACAAGTGATCAGACTAAACCAGAAAAAGTCTCCTAAAGGGCTATATTCTGTTTCACATCTACCAAGGAGTAAATAGATATGTATCTGTAGGGCATCCTCTTGTTCTCAGGATATGTTCTCTCCCTGTCTTTGGTTTTGTCTTAATTTTGATTTATGGAAAACTGGCAGCTCCTGTGAGTCTCTTTGTACCTCCATGCTTGGCTGTGTAATTTTAAGATAAATGATTCCTATCAATTTACTATTTTACTTCAGGATTTTGTTATATTTTATTACAGAAGAACCAGTAAAACTAATATTTAAAAGCAAATGTATCATCCTTCTTACTTAAACTAGAAGATATTTATTGATACATTTAAGACTAATAGAAAGTAGCTACCATCAGTGTTAGGTTTTTAAATTGCCATTACAATTCCCTTAGCCTCATTATTGCAACTAGAGAATGATAGGAAATAAATTTTAAAACAGACTCTGGAAAATTACCATGGATGTCTCCTTTCAAAGAATTGCATAAAATAATCCAATGGAACTTCAACTGCTTTAGTAGAAATATACAGTAAGTTTATTTTATAAATGAATGTTGTTCATAATATAGGTAAAAGGTTAAAATCTTTGATAATGAAAATCATTGATACTTTAAAATTATAAATTAAAAAAACTATATAAAATTTTGTGCTATAAAATTATCATTTCTTCCAGTGATAAAACTAAAATTATTTGTTTCTCCTTGGAAACAATTTACAGTAGTTTCGAATTTAAAATCATTTACATTTTCAAAGTTGCTACTTTAACTTTGAGCTCTGTATCCTAACAGGAGGTGGCAAATCTCAAGGATGCAAACCAGCTATTGATTCAACAGAAATTAGAGCTGCAGGGCAAAATAGATAATACTAATTCAGCTCTGGAACAGGAGAAGAAAACCCATCAAGCTGTCAAAGATCAGCTGAAAAAGAGAGAAGAGGAGCTGAAGAAAGAATGTGTGGAAATTGAAGCTAAACTGGTTAGTATATTAGAGAGTATAAGACTGTTGTTTTGTGCACATGCCTTTGGATTCTTCCAGGGACAGAGAACAAGCAAAGAGTTGACTTTAGTTTCACATTATATTAATTTTTAAATGACAAGGTCAGAAATCTTTGAGGCATTTAAGGATGTGGGAGAATTCAGTAGGGTGACAGCCTTGTCTAATAGAGTTTGTTGATTAAAAGTAGTGATTCTAGTACAGTAAGTTTCTTTGCCTTAATTAAATGTAGGGAACAGGGAAAGGATACTTGGAAGGTTGTTTTTCATTGTTCCATTGTTTTCTTAGCATGCAGAGCAAAAAGAGAAAGAAGAAGAAAATAGGAAACATGAGGAAAAGGAGACTAAACTCACCATGCAGGTCACAGCCCTGAATGAAAACCTGGCTACCATGAAGAAAGAGTGGCAAAGCAGTCAGAGGCGAGTGAGCGAGCTGGAGAAACAGACAGATGATTTACGTGGGGATATTGCTGTCCTGGAAGCAACGGTGCAGAATAACCAGGATGAGAGAAGAGCATTGCTGGAGAGGTAAGCTATGGTCATGGCACATGTGGAAGTATAGTTTGGGAAATGGAAAGCCTCACACTGCAAACTTGTTCCAGTTGATTCAGTATGCGTGCTTTATTTTAATCAGCTTTTAGTGTTTCGGCTCTGCATGCAGTTTCCAGAGTGCAACATTCTATTGTCCCTGCCAAAATACAGCAAAGGGTTTTGGGAATAAACTGTGCTCTTTGTGGGCTTCGACAAGGTGGCTATTTTGTAGAAAATCAGGCAGGCATATCAGGACCTTTTTTATCACCAAAGTCACACCTATGTGCTTGTGCTCAAAGATCTACGCCCATCCATAAGATCCATCTAAATCTGTTGGGCTCCTCTGAACTTTGAAGTGTGTAGGTTGTGGCTTCTCATCTGATCTGCTGTATGAACCTTACAAGGCCTGGCAGAGAGAGCTTGTCATATCTGAATTAGCTATCCTTCTCCATTACTCCAAGCCTCCCCTGCCTTGACTTAATCAGAGTAGGTGTACTAGTCATCCAGAAGCCTGGAAGAGCCTTCTAAGTGCCTCCAGTAGCACGAATTTGGTACACTCACTGCTCAATATTAGGAGATTAAATATCTAATTGGATTAGATAAGCTAAGGTTCACACAGGAGGTGTTTTATTCTGCCTGAAAATCTACTGTCCTCTTTTCTCCAGTTCTGCTATTGTCACTACAATACATTTAAATATTAGGTAAGCAGAGTGCCTTTCCTTCTGGCAGCAGGAGGCTGGCAAGGCAGCAGGAGTTACCTGAAAGCAGTGTCTACAAAGGTAAAAGAAACACCTGTGAGACAGGAAACTTTATTTGTCCTTATTTCCTGACATGTTTGGTGAAGGCAGAATGGAAAACATTTTTTAATACTGTCAAGCTTGCTGATTTGTTTTTTGAACAGTAGACCTTGGGAGAGGGTGGCATCAATGCAAGAGAGATCCTCTTTCTTTGGCAATCCCTTACCATACTGTTCTGAATTCATCCAGTAGCTGTTTGCAGCTTGGCAGGAAATGAACCCTTGAAATTTGGCTTTCAACAGCTAACAGAATTTCAGCTGATGGGAGGTGGCCTTACTAAAAGGGTTCTTTTCTGCTATGTTGTCTGACCTGATCTGTGGCAGCTGGTTTGCAAGAGTGTCCTGTTGCACAGGGGTATATATTGAGGCTTGCTTGATGGACTTCCATCAATAATGTCCCTGGGTTTAGGAGTAATTCCAGGTATTAATAAGCCATGGATCCTTGGGAGCAGTGCCGGATAATCTTAAACTGATTGTTACAACAGAATATTTTTCCAGTCAAGGCATCCAAGAACTTTTCACAGCAAGGATATTTTTGGCTGAGAATTATGAGAGAAGCTTCTCAGACGTGACAACCTGCCCAAAGGAGGCACTGTCTATTGCTGTATATGCTTTGAGCTGACTATTTACTATTTTTTCTCAGGTGTATAAAAAGTGAGGGAGAAATTGAAAAGCTTCAAGCCAAACTTGTGGAAATGAAGAAAAAGCTGGACAACACTACTGCTGCAATGCAGGAACTTGGCCGAGAAAACCAGTCATTACAGGTATAATTTGATTTGAAGCAATTAAACCTGTTGATTCTCTGTGTGGGAACTTAAGAGAATTTCAAGTTTGTGTCAGACTGGTGATGGGTTACTTTCCAGAATGATTAAGATGTTATGCTTGTTGTATATGAGGACCATATTGCTGTCTGTGGGTTATTAAATCTGCTTATAGTTCTGAAAGTCAGAAGGTTTTCTCTCTTAATAAATATAAGCTCTCAATATCATGGCAGAAATTGTGCTTTTATACCACACTGGGTAGTGTGTGCAGTGAAAACAGAGGAAATTAGTAGGAATTAGATAAGCATTTTAAAAAACAAATCTTTTTGTATATCTTCTATATAGATCAAACACACCCAAGCTCTCAACAGGAAGTGGGCAGAAGACAATGAGGTACAGAACTGTATGGCCTGTGGAAAAGGCTTTTCAGTGACAGTGAGAAGGGTAGGTGTGTTTATCTGTGTGTTTGTGGGGATTTTTGTTTTCTATTGTTTTCAAACTCTCACATGGGATACAAACTTCAGAAAATGACCTTAACAGTGCAGTGGAATTCATCTCAGAATACAGTTATTGCTTGCAGTGCTTTAAATATTAAAAAGTGTGTGGAACTTACTTTATTAATAATTCTTTTGCCATTTTAACAGTATCAGGTTATAAACAGTGTTAAAATAGTTCAATCCCCTAAGTGAACAAGCAAAATTACACTATTGTCACGGTGTTTACAGTGAACTTATTTATAACCAGTCTGAACTGGATTTACAGATATAGAAGGAATGTGTGTTTGTTGAAATTAGGTATAGAATCATAGAATAGTTAGGGTTGGAAGGGACCTTAAGATGATCTAGTTCCAACCCCCCTGCCATGGGCAGGGACACCTCACACTAAACCATATCACCAAGGCTTCATCCAACCTGGCCTTGAATACTGCCAGGGATGGAGCATATATATGTGAAAATAAGAGGTATCAACGTGTTGGTGCTTTTTGACTATATATTTCTAAACACTAACTAGACATAGAACAGAAGAAACAATTGGATATGTTTTAGGTCAGATCTTTTTCGACAGCATTTTGCTGCTGTCAGGGTATGCTCCGTGAACTAGATGAGGGATACCTGTGAGGTTCATTTTTGCGGTACTTCCTGGCTTGGTCTTAGGTGGCTCTCCCTGTCCTGCATTATTTCAGTGGTATTCTTTGGGTAGTCTTTGACCAAAGGCTGCTGGATCCTTTGAATCAAGGATACTTTTCAATGTGAAAGTAGGTAGTTACATGTAAAAACATGTTTTATGTGACCAGAACAAGTCCAAGAGGAGAAATTTAAGAGGATAAACTTGAACCAGTTCATTTCCAAAACTGGTATAGTCTCCTGATTTACTGAAGTGCTTCTGAATATTTTAATCTCCAATACCCTTTAGAAAGAATTTACTCTTGTGCCCTTCCATGTGCCATGTAACTACTATTTAAATAGTCAAACTAACTTCTAAAACATGAGACTTTACTTGACATGATAGTGATCTCTATTGGTGATCAATGCATTGATGTTTGGCACGTATGTTTTTTCTCTTTTGCAGCATCACTGTAGACAGTGTGGAAATATCTTTTGTGCCGAGTGCTCAGCAAAGAACGCCTTAACTCCTTCTTCTAAGAAGCCTGTCCGAGTCTGTGATACTTGCTTTAATGACTTGCAAGGATAACTGGCTATCGTGAGTGACAAAGAAATGTTACACTAAAATTTACAATTTCTGTCAATGCACTTCGTTCAGCACTCAGACTACTATTCAGTTTGGACAATGATTGTAACACTTGGCAAAATTTAGTATATTTTAAAATGTTTATCGATACCAAGTAAAATTATTGTATTTTTTGTGAGACATGGGCTCAGATCATCCATAGCTTATTGCCATTTATCCTGAAAAGAGCTTCTATGTCTAGAATAGAAATATCCAGTTATTTGTAAATAAAGTTTAAACAGAGGAGTAACAATGTATTTTTTTATCTTTTATTTTTTTGTTCAAGAGAAACAGCTTTTATGTGATATTGTAGTTTATTCTTGTTTCCTTCAAAGGAAAAGGAAGATGCAAAAACTTGTGAGGATTTTATGTATCAAATGTTGCTGTAAAAAAAACCAAAACATAACTAATTGTTGCATTTAATTGCATATCTGATGTTCTTTATAACCCCTTGTGATTTTGTTTTCTTTCTATCTCTTTGGTTCTTAGACTTTTCTCTCTAAAGTTTGAACTGCACAGTGAGGGTAATGTCTGGACTCGACTCCAACTGGGTTTTATTTGCTCACTTAGAACTTGTTGTAGTATCAGCACCTAAGTCCTTATCCAACTACAGTGCTTGGTTACTGGAACACCTTTACATATGCTGTATTGCATAGTCTGTGTGTGTGTGTCTGAGAGAGAGTATGTGTGAACCAATGATGAGATGGAGTTTAGTGGGCATTGCAGGAATATTAAATGATAAATTACAATATTCCATCCTGTATTGATTGATTTCACTTTTACATATTTGTTTGATGGATTTTAAGGTCCAGAAACCCTTATATGTGGGCTTTAAAAAGCAAACAAATGATGGCAGTAGCCTGTAGTGCATATCTCCCTGTGCCCTTACTGTGGAAGCCTGGGAGGTCCCTGAGGTTGTAAGGGACATCCAGACCTTCCATGCTAGGTATCCTACTAAGAAAAACTCTTTGAGATTGCTGCAGATGTCTGATCTTTTCTTCTGTCCCTTCCTCAGCTTTTAGTGGAAGATACTGAACTCCTGCTACACCTAACAAACCTCAGTTTTGTGCTCCGTCTCATCCCATTACCAGTGGGTTTTAACTGTTATGTTAGTTATATGACAGTCTGCTCAGAACAGTGGTGTGAATCTCCTGTTACTAGCTTAGTTACAGCCTAACAGCTCTAAATAAGAGGGCAATATATGTGTCTTTAGATATTTATTCATACTTTCTTTACTGTAATTGCAACACAGGTTCCTTATGTTGCAATGCTTCTTTTTTGTTATGATTTAATTTATACCTGTTCATTCTTGCCTGCCTGTCTCTGACTTTCTTCCCTTTGTGTCTGGTATTTTAAAATCATTAAAGTTATTTCTTCTGAGCAGGGGTTATGCCTTACGATATTTAGGGACCGTCTTAAATACTCTAGTAAGTTCCCCCCACCGCAGCCTTCCTACAAAATTTAGCCAGCTGTTTAGAGAAAAAGACTGTATCCTGATTCCTCTGCTTATTGCCCAAGGTAAGGAACCAAATTCTGTCACGATGTTGGAAGCTCAGCCATCATTAGGCAGGTTCATTTGCTTTTATGTTGACAGCTCTGTATGTGGATGAAGAAGAGTCTCTCTGACAAAAAAAGCCTAGTCCTGATAAACTCTTCAGTGAAAAAACTTCTTAATCCCTTTCTCCAGAAGTAGTGATCTACATGTTTCATGTCATCTACATGTTTTACCTGTCTAGTTCTATGTTTGCAGCCTAAAGGAGTTTTCCTCAAGAAGTTTTCTTAATCTTAAATTCCTATTTCCCAAAATCCAGCTGGATTACATAACTGGTTCTCCTCACTGCAGAAGAGTTTGGGATACTGTTGTGGTTTATGTGAAATACTGATCTGCTTTTCTGGTTCGAATTTGAGAGTTGCTTGCTAAAAAGAAAAAATTGCTGCAACAATTCCATGTGAACAGCCCCTGGACTCGTTTCTCCTCATCAGTATAACAATTTGTCATAAGAATCTTTTGAATACAAAATATGAGCAGGTTCTCTGCCTCTGGGAATTGTTTTTTCTATATATTTATTTATTGGGAGAATCTGAAGAGTTTGCCTTCAAGCCTTTCTTTGTCTGACATGTGACTTCAGAAACACAAGAAAAGAAGCGACAGTCGTGCTCCAGTGTAGATGTGCTCTGCCCTGTTGGGTAACACAGAGAGCCTTGTGCTGCTTTCAGCAGTGAAGGATGACCACATGGAGCAGAAGGGATTTGGAGAGGGAAGAGAGGAGCTTCTTGTGACTTCACAGGGACAAAACACATGAGACAGGAAGATGGAAATCTTTTGTGGGGAGCTAGGAAAATGGTTAAAAGACTCACTTATGTCCAGGCATTTTGCTTTTGAGTGAGAATATGTGAACGATGAAGAGAGAGCTCTGCAGTACAAAGGAAGTGGAAGAAGCTCTAGCAGGCTTGTTCTTAATTCAGCCTCTTGAAATGCCTTTATGTAAAGACAAGCAGAGTCACCTCACTCAGCTGGCTGCTGAAACAGTGTGGTTGGCTGACCGCAAATCAGACCTTGGTCTGGAGCTTCTCAGAGGCAAAACCAGCTTGATTTCTGCAGATTGCTTTTTGCTGATCAGTTTATATGACCAATTTTTTGAGGGAATGGAAATGCTTTCCAAATACACATCTGTAGGAAGAGGGATTGTTAAAACCTGAAGGAACAGTGGTAGAAAGAGGGGTAACTAGTACCTAGACCAGGGGTGTAGGAGCTTTCATCTTTGAGCTTTGAGTCTGCAGCAATAAGTCAGGATTGCTACAGTTTTTAAATGGAGTGAATTTATGATGCCATTGCTGAATCTTATGCTCCTTCTTTTGTGCTCAGGATTCCTGGTGCTGGTCTGCATCTGTTGACAAGTTGATGGTTTACTAGACTGTGTAATGCTCTTGGTCTCAATGTCAGGTTGGAAATTATGTTCAAGCTCTGTAAAATGACTATAGGATACTCAGTAAGGGAAACTGGAAGGTGAAAAGCTTTGTATTTATAAATCTGCTTGCAGAGTCTGACTGATTTGATGGGCATGTATCAGTAGGAACGTAGGTGTTTTGTTGCACTGCTTTGAAATATTAATTATAGGAAAACCTAGTAAAAAGCCTGGTAATTTTTACCACGCTGCGTTAAAGGATTCCAGATGAAATAGTTTAATGTACTGAGTTTTTTTTAGACCACAGACACAGGAACAGAGGGAAAAACTAGTAAAATGTCAGAAGAGATTAGTCTTGGAACTGGAAGATAAATAGTGGTGTGTTTCAACAGCCTCTAGAAAGAACCAGATTGCTCTCATTCACTGATGAAAGGCCATTATAGAGCAAGAGGTGGAAATAACAGTAAAACCAATGCTCAAACTAGTAGGTGTGTTTTATCATCAAGCTGCCTTTGATTGCTAGGCACTACCATGGCATCAGGAATGGACAGTGAAGTGTGGGATTTGTTCCTGAAACTTTCCCCTCTGCAAGACACTCCATCCACATTCAGAAGTGCTGGGGAAGCAGAATATGAGGGACCAGCTGCTACATGGGCTGAGACAAGCTACGGAGGCAATCCAGAAAGTGTAAAGGGTGTTGTTAATGGTGGAAGAAGCTCTTGAACTTCCTGGAGACTTCCATCTTTCTTCCTAGTCAAAGAGCCACAATCCCTTGCTTTGCTGCCTCCAGAATGCCAGTCATACAGTTCTACTCCCACCTCAGGTCAGCAATTCATACTTATGTCCTGCAACCCCTCTGCAGGCAGGTAGCCTTGCAGAGGTCAGTGGCAGGCTTTTGATCTTAGCTGGGTGTGCTTTACTGTTATTTGTTTCTTCTCCTCATGTATTCCCTACAGTAATCTTCCCCTTTCTGCAGAGGTTGAACAGAAAGGATAAAATTGATGAATCACAGTAGGAAAAGTTGCTCTCTGCAGGTGAAGAGACAAAAGGAATTTTCAGCTGCAGTTTCCAGCAGAGGCAAGAAAGAGGTTTAGCAGGATCTCATTTTTCAGCTGATTTTACTCTCTGGCACAAGAGTCTAAGGCTCTAGGGTACAGTGCAGGTTTATCCCTCTTTATTTGGAAGGCATCAAGTAACCAAGTTGCCAAGGTGTGGAGCACTAGGTACACAAGAACAATGAATAACTAATTTTGTTGGGTTTGGGACGATTAAGATTGTTTGTGAATCTTCACTGGAAAAGCTTTCTTAGTGAAGCAAGAAGGGTTTTGGGAGCAGAAGCATGAAGTAACCTTGCTGTGTTTATATTACATGAGCAAGAACAATTGATTCTTTCATGCAAGATGTAAAAGAAGTGACATTCCTAAAGAAGGGACCTGGAAAACTCAGGTACTTTTCTGGATTGTTTAATGTCAGTTAAACATCAAATGAAAACAAATGCTTGTTGGAAAACTTTATAACTTATTATGACCAGTATGTAGTGACAGATAGAAAACTGCTGGAGCTTAAGTTCAAATAGAATATAAACTATGGCAAGAAGAATGGTATAATGGTTTGAATATGTTGAAACTGATAAATTACTCCTCCAGGTACCACCCCTCCCACTCTCATATTCTTGGAGGACTAGGAAACAACACTGTCATTTGCACTATGCACTTTTTGCTGTCTAACTGAATATAATCTACAGTAAGTGGAATGGCATACTTTACATTGCATGTGTTAGCTGTAATCAATGGACAGAAAGCTTGTCTTCAGCTGGACTTCTCACTGTATTACATTTGGCCCCTTGCTATGTAAGGAGAATTGCACTTGTAATTTCTTTGTACCAAAATCGTGATCATCATCTGAGAGCACATGTAACAACAAAACCTGTGTAATCACGCACACATTGTCTTTGTAGAGCTTAATTTTAAGATTATTAAATAAGAAAACGTGAATCTTGTATATTTTCAAGGATCTTGCCAGTTGTCCAGTTCTTGATTTTTGAAGTCTTGACCTCAGCATCCCTTCTAGGATAAGTTTAGAATTGTTGTACAACCATGGCCTTTCCAAAAGCATTAAATGGTGTACTTTTCAGACCCAGCACTAACTGGATAGTGAAGTCCTTGCCATAGAAACTCAGTTTTGGATTGGTTTTTTTTTGTTTTTTTCTAAGGGGCACTGAATAAAGAGGTTTGCATCTTTAGAGAGAACATTAGATGCCACTTAAGATCACAGTAATGAAGAGGATAGGTACTAGTTAAGGTAATAAACTCTGCCTTTTGTCTGTAGCTCACCACACACTATGCACTCTCTGTGCAACAGATACAGGAGCATCTGCTCATTTGAAGATTATTGAAGCCCTGCTAACCCTTTTAAATCAATGTTACTATGAAAGCAGAATCCTGGTAGGTGTGTTTTCCAATTTTTCCTCCCCCTATGACCTAAACTAAAACCACATTCATCTGTATTTCCTGCCTTTCTTGGGTATAGAGGGCTGGGAAAGAGTGTTCATCGTTATACGTTAACAGGCCAGTGCTGGCAGGTCCAGGCTCCTGCTGGTGGCTTTATGGCAAAGTACTCTGTATCACACTATAGCTTCATTCTGGGCACCAAAGGGATGTTTGAAAGAACATCTTGCTGGGCTAGTAAATACCAGAACTTTTTATAGTAATGTGTCCAAAATGCTGCTTGTATAAGATTTGTCACTTTTGTAAGAAAAAGAGAAAAAGTCGCCAAAAAAAGAAATCATAAACCCCCACCATTTGATGCCATTACATAAGATTTCATTTAAACTACCTCTGTGTGAAATTCAGACATTAGGTAAGCTTAATAAGGTTTGCTCACTATCACATTATGTACGAGTTATAGTGGATGCCAAAATAGCAAAGGTATCACCAAAAAGGAAATAAGTCTCTTCATTTAATGTGTTTGAAAGTATTCCACTGTTTCAATTACTGTAAACTCTGTATTCTTTTAACTTCTGTAGTTCCAATCTTGCAAACTTCAGCTGCTGGACAGGAAATAAATCATAACCACAAGTTGTCATAATTATGGTCTGCTGGATGTAAGCAATTTTGTATGCAGCTTTGTCATCACCAAATGTACCATTAGTTTAGTCTTGTTTTTTCTCCAGTACTGTAATGGATGCGTGCCACAAATTTCATTGTCTTGTTTGTCTCTTTTCTCAATTTTAATGATCAGTTTATTATTGTAGATGTGAATATTGCTCATACAGCTTGATTTCTGTATGACTGCATAAAGTATAAATGGGAAATTTTTAAGTTCTTACCCAGTATTTAGATGTAACGTATTATAATAGCCTTATGTTGCAGTTTTGCCTGCAAAGTACTGCACTTCTTTTAAACTGGATCATACCATCTTGGTAGGTGTATGTAGATTTTTTTGCATGAGCGTGTTTTGATTTTGGTTTTGTTTTTTTTTTTATTTGAAGTTCCATTCTCTTAAGTTCTACTTTCAGTGTGTGTGTTTACTACTTGTGATCATGTAGTTGTGCCTTACATTGTGAAAGAATATAGTCCACTGTGCACTGTAATTCTTGAACTCTGCGATACAGAAAGCGGCTGTGGATTTGGATGAGGAGATGACACCATGTATCAACCGGTTCTGTATAAACTATGATGAAATGTTACTGCAATGTTTTGGGTTTTTTTGTTTTCTAACCTGTTAAAGGAATGACTAAAGACAATAAAAAAAAAAGAGAAAAATTAGACCTTTCTAATTGACCGGTTTTGTCTTTCAGAACTACCTTGCCCCATTTCAAGATAACAAAGCTGCTTTGAAATGGAGGATATGTCATTTTACAAATGACCTGTTGGGAAGCTGCACATCTAAGAACAAGCTAAATGTTCAGTTTCTTAGACTTGTGGGGAGATGCAAGAAGTTTTCACGTTCCTGAGGAAGCAGTGATACTTGCTGTGTTCCAAATCTGTTTTCTCAGAGATTAAATTCAGAGCAGTTTTTCCATTCCCAGTAGCTGCAAAAGGCTGATGTGTCCTGCATTCAAGTCACTGTCTGTGTTCAGCCATTGTATTCAATGCAGTTGGACAAATGGCAAAACTGGAAGACTCAGAAGTAGCTCTTATTTTATTTTTTTAGGCTAATGAAGGGCTCGTTTGTGAGATGGAAACGTCTTTCAGGGTGGAACTGTGTTGCATAGAAGCCAGGTGATTGATGTGTGTGAGACCAGTTCCGTAACAAAGCCGCTATTGAATTGGGAGGCATTCACAAAAACCTGTGTTTAACTATTGAAGCAGATCTTCCTTGCAGCTCTGTGTAGACAGTGGAAAAAGATGGAGAAAAAAGGTCTCCTTCCCAGCTTTGACTGAGGCATCTTTGCCTGAGGCATCTTTGTCTTCAGACTGCAGAACGGTGTGTTTAGCTTGCATCTCTCTGAAGACAGCAAGGTACTGTGAGGTTCTGGTGAGGCACTAGTAGTGGAAGGGGGAGGGTGTGATGCAGTGTGAAGCTCGGCTTGGAATCAGGGAGATGGAGCACAGCTTTGTAAGCCAAGTTGTGGCTAAGTGTTTGCAGATTGTGTGGAGCCCTGCAGCAGATCTGCTGTCTCCACTGTTTTGCTCTCTTGCCTTACACATTCACCACTTGGCATGGAGCCTGAGTGGCTGTTCCTTTCCCAGGAAGCTGTGACAAGAACTTGCCTACCACAGGTACAGGGAAAAGCACAGGGATGTGTACCACAGTGGCCTTAAGCTGCATCTGGAGGGTGTTCAACCAGGTGAGTACATACATATATATACAGCCTCCAGACAGTAGGTTGTATGTACTGGTGAACCAGTGGGTAAAATGTAGAACCACATCCATGTGGGTGTTGATGGGGAGGAGTGGGATTAGGGGCAACACTCAAACTCATCACTAATTCAATTGTGGTGTAGAGGTGAATGCTGGCTCCCCTGTGAATACTGTGAACAACTGAAATTGCACTGTTTTTCAGCATAGCCCTCATCTGCAAGGCTTCTCTGTTCCATTCCCCCCTGAAGTAGTTTCTGACTCTGAGGAGATATTCTAATGGATAACTTTCCTGCTGAGGAGACTAGTTGATTTGGGACAGAAAGAGGGAAAAGTGACAGTCATCAGGACTGGCTTTTGGGAAGTCTCCCTTTCTCTCTTGATTATGGTTAATATCAGGAGATTAGCCAAGGTTAACCTAGTGAGAGCACCCTTCCTCCATGGTAGTAACCTGCACAAATGTTGTGGCGAGTAGTTTCAGTCTGTTCTGTGGGTCTCTTCCAGTATCTCAAAAAGATGGCAAAATAAAGTGACTAATAATGGGCACACTTCTGCTACATGGACCATAGACCTGAAATAGCAGTGAAGTAGAGAATGGCTTAATGCAAAAGGAACACTCAAGTTTCTGAAGCAAACTTAAAAGGCTGCAGTGGGTGTAAAAAAATGCATAATGACAGATCTGCTGCTAATAAAGTGGTTAAAACTTCAGGTAAAAAAAAAAAGAATGCAAATAAAGCAGGGCATCATTGCACTTCCTTCTTTTTATATATCCAGTCACATCTCTGGTTTAACTGAATGTTATATGTAATTATGACTTTTTCAAAGAAACTTAAATAATCTCATTTTAAAAATTAACGAGGAATCAACACAACACATGCTTTCACTGATCTCATGCTCAAGGTAATGCAAAAACATCCTGTGATATTATAATTCAGTCAGTAGAGAGGCATAACTATCAGTAACTATGGCTATACAATATTAATACAGTGTGAGTGCTCTCAAAATAACCTTTCTAGACTTTTCTCGTGAAGGTATTCTCCTCACCAACATAGGTGTTTCCACTGTCCTGCTTTCTAGGAAACGACAATCTGTATCAGAGCTCCCCTGGATGGCAAGAGCTTTACCCTAGTCGAAGCAAAGGAGCCTCTAAGAGTGATACACTTACTGCAAGGCACATTGCCCCCTTCAGTTTATCCCTGCATTCTGCATTCACTCCTTACACTTGCCTAGTCGAGTCAGAAATCTATTAGCTTCAGAAACTTAAGGCATCCCGGAAGATATAAGTGTGTTATCACCACAATAGTCTTCCATTGCCTCTGTCAGTGCTGTGCTGACATTATTGAATTCCAGAGGATTCAGCTGGGAGGCAGAAAGCGGTGCTTTTCTTGATTTCATGTTGCACAGAGTAATTGGAGATTGCTGTTTCTATCTGGGACATCCATGTTTTCTGTAGCAGGAAAAAATAAGTTGTTAACCATGATAATAGAAACAAGTTCTAGTTATTGAAACAGACAAATCACCAGTTTTATTTAGCCTTTCTTCAAGCCACATGCTCGTGATTCCTGAACTGTGCATGAATTCTCTCAGAACCAAGGCTCCCAGTTGCTCAGGTCACTGCATGTTGCTGGAGTCAGTGTCTAGGGCCAGGGATTTCCAGTGAAGGTTTGTTTCCTTTTTGGTTGGAAGGTAGGGGTTTAATGCTCTGTTTGCTTGTAATGGTGAAGCCTGCTGCAGGCTATTTCACTCTTTTTTGTGATATTTATTAGCTTAATGCTGCCCCTGCGGTTTGGGCTTCCTGTTCCTCTGATTGAGATGGCCCCAGTGCTATCAGCATCACAAATTCTGTTCCCTTCTGAGATCTGTCATGTGCTGCCACATGACTTTCAGTTTCTAGAATCATGCTGACAGCATTCAGCTCTCTATCTGCTGTCATCAAGATATGAGAGCAGGGGATGATGGCTGGAGAGATGGATTTAAAGCACATAACTTCCTTCTCTCTGTGCTAGTCCAGATGGCCTGGGTCACAGAAGCTGAGTTGTCTCCGAATTGCTGTGATTAGACATTACAAATTAGGTGACAGCAATACAGGCTTAAGGTCTAGCTGTGTTTCTTTCATCCCAGGGTTTTTATTTTGCTTAGTCAGGAGCTGTTCTCCTGAACTGAGCTTTGATGCAAAGAGTAGAAACATGTGAAAAAGGGCAGCTCATACTTCGGGCTATGCTGGGATTTATACATTTTGTATTGACCCATTTGGTTGTTTTTTGTGTGTGTTTATACCCTATAAACTCATTCAAGTTAAAACATCACTCAGAAAAATAGAAAGCTAGAGATAAATTGAATGACCTACAGGCCTAAGGGTTCCCAGCAGAGGACATGGAAGAGTCTGCATGTGCCTGGCAGAGCACAAAGCCTGTGTTTGGTATGGGGTGGTTGCTCTGGAGCCTCTGGCAGAAGAGGTCTGATGTGCAGTGTGGTGGTGGTTGCACAGTGCTTTTCCAGGCAGTACTGGGCTCACAGGAATCAGGATTTAAGCTGTTGAGCTTTCCAAGGCTCAGGGAGAAGAGTGGGAGATGGAGGTAGAGAACGGAAGGCATAATAATGGTATGGGTGGGATGAGCAACAGCAGCGTATTTCAGGTCTGTGTTTTCATGTATCTACTGAATATTTGGTCTCTGAGAAAGAGGTGGGAATAGGGCATGGGATTCACTGCATCAACATTCAATGCACCATGTGTACTCCCCATGCGGTGGGTAGAGTGCAGTATTGCAGCAAGAGGCAGGTGGACAGGGCATCTCAAGGGAGCTGGGGGCCAAGGTAGGCACTGCACAAGTCAGGAGATTCAAGAGTCAGCCGTCTGCTTGGGATGAGTCAATGTGAATATGACATGTATGGCTTCAGTTTGCTGTCTCCCTTTTGATACAGCTTAGCTTGAGGCACTTGTCTGCCTCAGGTATACTTAGCTCCCTGTATACTACTCGGCAATATCATAGAATCATACAATAGTTTGTGTTGGAAGGGACCTTTAAAAGTCATCTAGACCAGCCCATCAATCTTACCCAGATCACCTTCCTTTGTGCCTTGCAGGAATCATATCAGCTAAACCCATGAGCTCATCTTGGCTAGCAAAGCTTCTTCAAAAAATATATTGATCATGCTGAGATTTGGCTTCTTGGGAGCTGAAATAAGTTAATTCACTGCATTCAACCAGTGCTGGAAAATCTACCCTGAGGGCTTACATCACCCTGAGTCAACAAAATGGGTACTGCCACCACATACAAATGAAAAGTACCCTTCACAGCAGGGCTCTCTTCTCTGATAAACTGGACTTGGGAGACATTGAGAAGATGGAAGCCACCTAGTGTGAAGGCAGCTTTAGAAGGGAAAGGTAATATTTCAATTATAGGAGAAGTTATCGACTTCTTGAGTAGGTATCTATAGTAGATAACCTGTTTCAAGTACCAACAAACTTGGCAGGAATTCACTCCTTGCTTTTCTCTGAAGAAGTCTGTCTACTGTTACTTACTCTGAAGAATTAGTTGTTGGTAGTCAAATTTGTGTGCATTAGGTACTAGAGAATGAAATTCAACTTACAGGAGAAAAAATAGACTTCTGTGAAGCGTCTACCACACTTTCAGATGTTACATGCAGCGTTATTAGTAGAATGTGATGTGGTGTGAAAATGGGGGTAAACTTATGTAATGGTGGAATGAATCATACCATCTGTTCAACCTGAAATTGCAAGATGTGTATTGTGCATGGATGAGCATGCTACAGTTTTCTGATCTGAGTACTACTGCATATAAGGTGGGGGTTTGTGTTTTGGTGTTCACTTCTCTGGAGGGGCTGACTGTCTTCATTTCTGTGACACAAAAATGCCTGGTTTTTTACCAGTCAGAAATTACAGTGTTTTTCAACAAGAACATGACCTGCTGCCAGCCCTGATAGCAAATTGGTACTTGTTCAACAGCAAAAATCCTGTAAGAAATGTGTGAGCCTGAGCACTGGGTTGTTATTTTGTTTTGGTCTGGTTCTGTTCAAATGTCACAGCTGCAGCCGATTGTTATCACAGCATGGCTGCTTTCAGGCTGCAATCCTCTTCTAGGGAAAGTGTGGGTGTGTAATTAGAGAAGAAAAAAATAGCATGCTACTTACTTTAGCAGCCTCTGTCTGAGCCTGTAGCAAGAAGACTGCTATGCACTGACGGTACCTATTTTCATGCTGTATTAGGAAAGCATTGCGCAGGCTGAAGACTGTGGAAAAATGTGAAGAGGTGATAGAAATTCCCTTGTACAGCTGTCAGTCCAGCTTTATATCCCATTGTCTGATTATGATTGAAGAAATTATATATGTAATCATATTTTATGATTCTTAATGGAGCAGTGCATCCTGATAGGGTTAGTTTTTTGTTGTGCAGGAGGCTTTGTTATTTCCAAAAGCTAATCCTGCTTTAATTTCTTTTAATAATTTTATTATTGTACTGTTGAGTCTAACTGAGGGTCATTAAGAGAAGTTTCCACTCAAAGTGGACTAAATCTTAACTGAAATTAAAGAAAAACAAATATCAGAAATTAAAGAGAAAGGCTCCATTTTAATGTTATTTCAAGCAAGTCCATACTATGTCTGCCAGGTAGGGAAATGGCTGCACTTGGACTGGTGATGATGGGTTTGGGCTCTCCCCAAATCTTAAATCCACAGCCAAATGTTAAAGGGAAAGTGATTTCCTAATCAGAAAATATGTTTTTCTTATGAGCTTCAGATATGGGTTCCTACTATTACATTTTACAGGTAAGTGTAAATCTCTTGTACAAGGTTTTGGCATTTGCAGGTAGCTCTGCTTTAGGGTGGCTTCCCAGGATTAGAAGGACACCATTATGTCTCTTATCCCTCCACTGATACGTAGCAGGCTTCAGGCTAAAATTATCTGCATAGTTGTCATCCTCCTGCCCATTACCAAAAGAGCAGTTCTATGACATTGCAATATGTATAGTTTTTTCTAGTCTATGTATTGAGGTACATTTTTTTCCCAAAGTGAGATCAACCCTCAGCGAAAGAATGGATGCCAAAGTATATGTTAGATCAAACATCAGGGTTTGTTTTTTGATTTATGGGATGGGTCACTACAATCACTACAAGTCAGGTGTTGCCATTTCTGAGAACTGCAACCAACAGCAGTTCTAATCTTTTACTGCCACCAATAGCAAAATTCTCCTTGAGACTGCAAATGACTTGGCAGCATTCCCCAAGGTCACACATTCCTGATAATATTTAAACTTTATTTTTTTTTTCCTGCAAATGGGTATTTTCCATTGGCAATGAAAGTTTTAGTTGTTGTTTTACACAAAATTGTGGAAATCTGAACTGCTAGCTCCCTGTAGTCATTTTTTTGTACCCCACTCCAAGGAGTTCTGTATTAGGATGGAGCTTCCAAGGTGTAACAAGACTACAGGTAAGTAACAGAGATTGTCAAAAAGAGACAGAGACTTACAGACAGAGACTGTAATAAAGCTGGTAGGAATATGTGGGAGATTAGTCAGTCAAGGAGGTCCTGTGTGCAGGAAAGGGCTGTAGCCAGTGGCCAGAGCTTGGGCTGGGATGCAGCAGGTAACTTGCCTATTCTGCTGCTGGATCATGGGGACCTTGGTTAGAAATAGAAATCTCTGAGTGCAGGAAATGCTGACTTGGAAAAAAAATCCAAAAATCTTATTCCCATCTCCATTATGGTGTTTATGGCCAGTTGGAAGTGGCCATATGGACAAAGCAGAGGGTAGCTGCACTGCCCACAACAGCAAACAGAAGCTGCCAGCCTTGCATTTAGTCTGGGCTTAGGCAGGATCATGGGGTTGTCCTCCCCTTGGTGAGAGGTGGCTGCTGCAGTTTCTTCTTTTCTGCTGGGTTTGTAGGGAGACTTGTTAGACAGACAGAAAGTGGTTGGAGCACCTTCTGGAAAATGTTATTATTCCCTGTTCATCCCCTTATCTCATCTTTAGTAATTTGCCTTTTATTGCCTACCTTTATTTCCTAGCAATATTGATGCTGAATACTAAGTAATCTGGGTGAATATATTTCAAAGTTATAATGAATTTTATGGGCTCTAGGTTTGTTTTCCATATCTGTTGATTTTCTACAGAGCACTCTAGCTCCTTGAACTTTTCCTCTCAGTCTTTAGGATTAAGACGACTGACAAGCCCTGGAGCCTGCAGATTTGTATTTCTCTTGTTTCCTTTTGACATAGGAGGCTCCTGGGATCTGGGCAGTGTTAGACTGGGGTGTGTGAGAGCCTGAATGAGTGGCTCAGACCAAAGGGAAACCTGATGTTTCATGCCTGCTCCCTCACCCACGCTCTGATCTATGACTCCAGGGATGTTGTTTTGTCAGGGTAAGTTTGGTCACTCTCTTTGGAGGTCAGTCCTCCTCCTTATCTCACCCAAGGGCACAGCAGCAGTTACTGGAGCTGGTTTCCCCCTGGCAGTGCATTTGGATGTCTTTGAGCAAGGAGGCATTGATACAGCAGGTGATTTCCATCCTCTCAAGGGGTGGTCGGGAGGTGAGTAGGAGCAGCAACAGGAGGTAGATCTCTCCAGCCTCCTCGAGAATTGCTGCTGTGCATATGTGAGGACACCCAGGAAAGCAGTGCAGTGGTACAACTGCAGAAAATGCTGCATAAGTAGTATGGGATTGAAAGTGTGCTTGGGAAGGATGCTCAAGGTTTGACAGAGTGTGAGGACAGGTCAAGAAAATACTTGATTTGTGAGCAAGAAGTCACTGGAGTCTAGCTACCTCCTTTAAGGTGAATGGGTAATATCTGGTGCGTATGTAAAAGTCACTGTTAGAGGCAGAGGGACATGGGATGCAGCATCTGTGTAAGCAGTTCATGCTTCACAGTAGGAGAAGAGTTGTGAAGCCAGAGTGCTCAGGCATCCCAGGCATCTAAGGGTGTTTTGTAGACAAATAGCATCTTTCTTACCCTTTATACTGCCACATACAAAATGCACTGAGGTGGTATTTACGAGGATGTTCAAATGCACATAGGCACATACCTGTAACATGGATGGGGTCAACGTTTTTCAGTATCAGTCTGTCTAGTGGGATGGGCTGGTCTAAGACAGTGCAAAATCCACCCTCTCTGATGAAGGACTGCAGCTCAGGAGTTAGGGAAGGACAGGCAGGCATTAAACTGGTGTCTGAGCTCCCATATTTCTGGGAATAGAAGATGAAGTTGCTTAGCTGGTTGTCTGCCATCTGCTTATGAAGTATAGGCACTAAGCAGGCCTAAATTATGTGCTTTCTCTTACCAGAGTTACTCAGACAGCTTAGTTGCTTGAGGAACCTCAGAAAAAATCATTGGTACCTGGAGCTCTACATCAGGCTTTGTACTAAAAAGCCTCATTAGAAACACAGTACAAGTCCACAGGCAGAAAACAAGTGTTCAAAACTCTCTTTTTTTTTATTTTCTCCGCCTTTTTCCCCCCTGATTTAATAACAGGACCTTTTCTCTGTTCCTTGAAGGTGTGTTTCATCATCTCCCCTCGCACAGGTGCAGACAGTGCCTGGTTCACCAGATTAGCAGGGGCACCAGATGGGTTGCAGCCCTTCACAGAAGGTTCCCCAAAATATGTACGTTGGGCAACCATTTGAGACTTGCCAGTGGGCACCAGGTCCCTTGAATCCCTGCTCCCTTCATCCCCCTCTGTTGCTAAGGGATGGTGCTGCTGGTCTAGAATCTCACTGCATACATTCTCTTATCTCCTACAAAAGCAGAACACCTACTTCTTTAAAGACAAACACAAGTCTTTAAATCAGACACAAAGTTCTTGAGATCAGCATAGGTTCACCTGGCCTTAATTTACATCAGCTTCATAAACCTAATGAGCTAGATGCACTCCTGCACTGAAGCTTTAGTAATATCAGGTCATCCACTCCCTTTTTTGGTGGCTAAATACAGATATTTATCATATATAGAACTCCCTCAATTTTAAACAACTAGGCAAAGAGAGGAGACGTCCAACAGACTGTGTTAGTGCTGAGAACAAAGCCAACTTTCCATTTCCCTGTTTTCTCCTGCCTCCCCTCTTTTTTTCTATTTCTTTCCAAGAGTTCTGATACCTCTGGGATAAAAGTTTCTCAGGTGCTGAACTGAGTCTTGAGGGAGCATTACAAATCTTCTCATAACCCTGCACTTTTCTGAGCAGCAGGAATCCAGTGTGTCAGAACACCACCAGGCACACAGGCAAATATTAAGGTCTTGTAATGTAAATTCTGCCTGTCATAGTGTGTCTGTGACATACTGAGCCTAGAAGCAGGGTTTTGAATCAGTGTGATGGTTTTCTATTAAGGAGGTATCACTGGGCCTTCATGCTGATGAGACATCTTGTATTTATCATTAGATCAGTCTTCCAAAGTACACTCAAAATATTTACCAAGCTAGCAACTATAACAACCACAACCATGTATATCTCTATCCGTTATTACCTTTCTGTGACGTTTAATTTTGGTAATTAATAGGAAATCGTTGAACAGGAAGAGGTAGATGTCAAGGAGTCTTGTGCTTTCTGAGGAGAAAACCGAAACAAAATCAGTTTTATGGTGGGACTGTTTTAAGGAACTGCTATTTTATAATGAAGCACATCTATGAATTATGCCCGTTAAAAGAATCATATAAAATGCTTTTAGTGAAGAAGCATGGTTTCTGATATAGTACACAACTACTTCTCCCCTGGTCTGCACTTAATGTTTCTTGTTGATTTTGGCTACTAATACTTGTATCTTGTAGCAGCTACCTTGTGAAAAACAGCTACTTGACTGCCAGGAAAAGTGACCTGGATCCCCTGGAGTACCTACAAAGGCAACCATTGGCATGCTATAAATTAGCAAATTCTACCTGGTAAACAGTGAACCCTCTGAAAATGGCAGAGATAAAGAGGGAAGTGCCCCCTTTCCCTGGTACCTTTAAATATTGGTATGCTGCCTTCTCCACAGGCTATTGTAGTGATGAAATGTTAATTCATAAGATCATAAAAGCAACCTCTCTGATCCCCTCTACCATTATTTGACCACCCTAATTGTTAATTTTTTTCCCAAGTATCTAATGGAGGAATACCCCATGCTGCAACTTGCATTGTTATATCTCATCCTTTCTCTGTGCAACACCAAGATGCCTTTAGCTTCATCTGCCTTAAACCATCCATTAGGCAGTGAAGACAACACTAAGGTCTTCCCTGAGCCTTCTGTTCCTATATCTGAACAAATCCACTTCTCTCAGCTGCTCCTATTCTCAGCTACAGGATTACAAAAGGTCCACACAACTGTAGTCTCAGTGATCTCTGTTTCATTCAAGCGATCGCATTCACTTTAACACCAAATTTTTGTGAGCCTGTTCAGGGGTGATGACTTTAGGACATGCTTCTTTCTGTTGTGTGGTATTATGTTTGACTTGTGATTTCATTTTTGTCTTGAAAGATATTTCATTCAGGCAAGTGGCCAATTGCCAGGCACTTTTATATTACAGATTGCAGGCAGCTGGCTTGGTGGGTAAGAATTATGCTCATACTTCTTTCCATTTTCCGATTACATATTGCAGAAAGCAATGTAGCCACCCAACGGCCACCCTTACCTCCTGCACTGGGGGCTGATGTCTCATCAACAGAGCAATGAGTGCAGAGGGAAGCATGGAAAGGAGACGACTCAGTGGCCTTCTTTCAGCTGTGCGTGCCACCCCCTAAACATCATCAGCAACCTCTTCTCCATGTCCCTGATGTTGTGCCTTCTGTGCAACTAGAATTCTCCTCATGAAACACTGGAAAATACACACTGTGTTTCTTTTGCTACGCCTTTTATAACAGTAATAACAGTGGTGGGAGACAGAAAGTTTATTCTCTTCACCTCTCTTTCTGAGGAAGTGGTGAAGGAAATGTAAGACATGGGCTCTGCTTCTTTCTGTCAAGCCATTTTTACAGCCCTGCATCCACCATAGCATGCAGCTTCCAGCACCCTTTCACGTGATGGTCTTCACACTGACCAGGCTCTCCTTCCTGCTCATACAAGGAAGACATTTGCTTTTCCTCTGCAGCAGCTGGCCAGCAAGCAGCCTGTGCCCTGCCACAGAGTGATGCCTGTTTGCCTGGAGATATGAGTCTCCACTCTGCCAGTGTGATAGCTGCAAACAGAGATGAAGAAATCAACATGCTCGTGTGGGAGCACTGTGCTACCTGTGGAGTTAATGGCATGTTGTAGCAGTGCTCTGTTCATAGAAGGGAAGCCACTTGCCAGGATAACACCTTCTTGTTCCAAGGCATCCATCAAAACAGCAGTCTTAGCAAAGAAGAAATATGAAATAAAAATAGGAAAACCCTCTGCACTTGTCAGTGATTTTCAAGGAAGCATGTGGTGGATATGATGCCAGAGAGGTGAATTGTGTTGACATCGGTCCCCAGGAACATGAGGCACCTTGTATAGGACAGTCTAAACTTCCTGTTTGCTTATTGGCACATTCTTGAATGTGACAGTAAAATGCTCCCTTTGAGTGGCAGGCACTGGCAAGTCAAGCTGATTTCTTCAGCACCTGGCAGACTGAATATCCAGATGTGACAGTAAACAACCATGCAGATTACTCATCCTTTTGGCAGCTTTCCTGCTTCTCAATCTCTCTGTGACAAGCTGTACATTTGCTTTTTCTTTCCCACACCTGCCCTAATACTGTTGCAGAGATTCATTCTGCATCTGCCATAGCAAAATGTGATTCTGTTCAGCTAACTCCTGATACTGGGACATTTAGGGACGTTACCTGCTAGTGTTAGCCTCCCTTCATGAAGGAGAAGTCTGTTCGTTGAACACAAAATGTTTTCACTGCTGTTTTCCCTTAGGCTTTGCTTCAAACACTTGACCCAAAAAAAAGAGAGAGAGAGTGAACAGGGAATCTTGCATATCTGATGGAGAGCTGCAAGGCAGCCAGCAGCTAAATTGAGTACATGTGTGCTCTTATCTCAGGGTAAATACATCACACAGTTAATAACTGAGCATGGCTACATTTCTTCAACAGTGCTATTGCTTAAACATGTTTAAGCTTTTGAAATGTTAAGCTGGGTTTTGATTTTCTGGAGTGGTTTTAATGGTTTTTGCAGCCCTGTGTGTGAACAGACACAATCACCCACTTGATACCATAATTCTTGAAGTCTGTATGTATGGCTAAGGGGGTGACCAGAGCAGAAAGGTGCACGTGTTCCCAGGTATTTTTCGTAATGCTATTTAAATGTCAATAGAAATTTATTTGGCTCAACTTGAGGAGTGAAAGAGGCAAATAATTTCTGCTTCATATCTTTATAAAAAGGTAGCAATACTTATATCTATCCCATTTCATTATGCTCCCTAAAAGAAACCTCTGGAAAGTCTTCCTGGATCACAGGATCGTACTCTCTTGAACGTTAGCTAAGAGCAACCCATGCTATCATCTAAGGCACTGTGCACAGCCTGCGTGTTCAGCTACAGTATTTGTAACGCTCAGGCTGCAGCTGTTCCTGTTAGAGCAAAGCCATCTCCCACAACTAAAATACAGACAAGCAGCCAACTTTAGACCACACTGTAAAAATAGATAGGAAACTAAACATTCCTTGAGGAAAATGCCCTTTAGAAAACTGCTTACCTCTGGGACAAAGAATCTCTTGTCACGATCCCAGACCTGAGGCCAAATTATGACCTCTTGCAGCTGCCTGAACTTCTGAAAGTTGTCCAGCCACTTGACTTTACCTTCCAGATCACCTGAAATATGTGGAACATCGGTTACTGCCAAGGCTGGCAAACCCAGTCCTGTTTCCATAAGATGCTGAATATTGTTTTTTTTTCCCCAATAGAAGCCAGACCTCCTCACATGTTAAGTCCCAGATAAAATCCTGGCCTCACTGTAAAAAATGCCTAAGCTCTTCTTAGGTCAGTAGAACCAGAATTTCTAATGGTGCATTCAAACATGCTTAAATTCAGTGCTAAATGAAAAGGTTGTGTTTGCTAATCTGGTTGGGAAACAGGGGGAATTATATAAAACTCAACCGAACTGGAATCTTTAAAAATTGCTTAAAAATGCTGCTTTTCTAAAGTATCTGAGCTAGTGAGAGAAAAATGTTTTTCATTATATACAGCCTGGTAAAAAGACTGTTGAAATTAGTGAGAATTCATTTTGAGGGAAGTGATGCCAGAAGTGACCAAAGACTGGGATTGGGATTTCAGAAGGTGAAAAGTGGAGACTAAGTCTTTGCTGATTCAGGGCTGTTATGGGGAAAACCTTAATGAACATGCAACTTGAACTCCAGGTTTTTTAATTGAGTGATATTGCAGATAATGGTTTCAGACACACACACACACACACACACAAACATCAGAAGGGGAATTCTGGGACTGCAGCTCTTCCTTATGTCACTGACTCTCTGGTCAAAAACTGAAGCCCCATCTTTGTTAGATGTTGTGGTGAAGAGGGGTCATCCCTCTATGGTTGCTTTCCTTAGCCCAGAAGTATCTAAACTCTGGAAGGACCAATTGTTTTTGCCAGGTATATTCCACAGGTATCCCATGGTCTTTTGGGGCATACCTAAATCTGCTGTCTGCCCAGCAGAATTCCCTAGACTAGTGACAAAACAATCATATTTTCTGATGGGACCTGTTCTTTGCCAAAACCTGTACTCCTTGGATGGCCATGAGGCTAGATACTTCACAGGACTTGGCAAGAAGAGAAAGAACCCAGGCCTCTCTTTTAGGTGGTAATTCTGTCATTGGAGTATTTACCTAAGAAGGAGCCGCAGATTTATGTATCCCTAGAAGACATTAACTCACTGCCTCATCTCCAAAGGAAATGCTTGAGCCTTTCAGCCTCTAGGATAGGGAGAAGAATGATGGCAGAGATCTTACCACCATGCTGAGTGTACTGCTGATGAGGATGAAGCACTGCCTGGCACCTCTCCTTGCCAAGATTGGCAGGATAAGTGTCTTGCTGATATACTGTTTTGTCTTTGATTTTAGTAGGGGCTGCTTGAGGCCTTTGGGGAGTAAATGTACTGATGTACTATGTGATCATGAGACACTTAGAGATGCATTTATAGCTGTCCGATCAAGACTTAATTAATAAATTATATAGAATTAATAAAAAAAAATCCTGGTCCAATCTTTTTTTTTTTTTTTCTCCATAATAGCTAGAGAAAATCTGTAGCTGGGATAGCACTTCAGCTATTTTGCATAATAGGACCCTATCATTTAATGAAAGGGCACTGATATAATATTCCCCTTGTGAATGCACTTTTATCCTATTAAGGATTAGCCCCAACACAGCCTTCTTAGGCATAAATCCAACTCAAAGGATTCATTGTTTGAGAACTTTCTTGATTTGTTCTTTTTTGTGATCTCCTGTTAATTGTTTGCATGTCACTGCAGATGATTCTGAGCAAATACAGGTGACTCACTGATTTGGGAGGCCTGAGAGGGTTTGACACCCCAAGGGTGGCACCAGTTATTTCCTACAGAATGAAGAAGAGCTCAGGATTGTGGAAAGGCTTGTGCATCCTCAGTGCATCTCTGCGGGGAGACCAGACCAATTCACACTCATGCACAAATGGCCACATAACTAGCAAATAGTTAAATGCACACTTGATTTTTAACCTTAGCTACTTACGTATGGACTTTTCCACCTTCTCTTTAAGTGACTGGATAAAGCCTTTCTCTGTTTCATCAGTGCTCCTCTTCCAGATGTTGTTGAGGAGGAGGGGATAGCGCATCAGTCGATGCAAAGGAGCGACCAGCAGCTCTGACAGATGCAGTCTCTTGCACTGCTCATTTTGTTCACACCACTGCTGAAGATAAAAAAACCTGCCTTATGTCTCATCCTGCTCCCTGGCAGGGAGGTAGAAAACAGATTTCTGCATCATCAGCTGACTGTAATGAGACTGGGACTAATTAAAAGTTGAACTGCTCACACAGTGAGAGCAAGGGCAGTGTAAAACATTTGTGGTTTAACCTGGTAGGTAGCTGAACACTGTGCATCTGCTCTCTCATTATCCCCTCACCCAGAAGAATGGGAGAGAGAACTGGGGGGTAAGGGGAAGATAAAACTCCTGGACTGACCTAAAGGCAGTTTAATTGGGTGGAAATGGAGGCAAAGTAAAAATAAAAATAATGGTAAAAGAATTAGAATACACAAAACAAGTGATGCGCAACATAATATGCTCACCACCCACTGACTGATGCCCAGCCAGTCCTCAGGCAGTGGCACCCAGCTAGCTTTACCCCAAGTTTATATGTTGAGCGTGATGCCATGTGGTCTGAAATATTCCTTGGTCAGTTGGGGTCAGCTGTCTCAGCTTTTATCCCTGCCTTTGCAGAGGTTTGTTTGTTCTATTCAGGATGTTCCTTCCCTGAGGGCACATGGGGCAGCAAATACCCATAAATGAGGAAAGCAGCCCTGCTTTCTTGACAGGGCTCAGCCAAAACCCACCCTGTCCTTTCACCAAAGGTGCCAAGAAAGCACTGATGTGCACCTGGATTTCTATTCTCCTTATATTGGCTTTTATCATATAGTCTTTTCCTTACACAGAAGAAACCCATCATAAGCTTCTCCAGTCACTGTGACATAAAGTAGATGCTGGGGGCTGTTTTGTACTCAGGAATGCGAGCCCTATCATCTGCTAAGGAGTGTAATACCCTACATGCTGTGTTCCCACTCAACAGCTAAACCAAGCTGATGTGCAGGACATGCATCAAAGTAACACAACTGAGAAAGATTTTATAATGTGCCTTGATGGATTTTTCTTCCTTTTTTTCTGTAACAATTTCACTTTGTTAAGGTGGAGGTCACCAAGTCAAGGGATTACACACAGAACATGTGATAGAGGCTGGCAGTACGTATTTTCTGCCTTCAAAAATGCAGCCAGTTGTTCCTTTTTTGCTTGCCCCTCTTATCTGTTCTAAATTACAAGCATGGGCTTTCACATGTGCAGAGGAACATATACTCAGAAGGGTGACTTCATATCTGTGATACCTTCTGCAGTTCAAAAAATCTGTGTAAAATGCTAGCTACACAGTTTTGCTTCCAATGAACTTCCCTAGTCTGCTGTTAAAGTTATGTCATGAGGCAGAAAGGCTGAAGACATCACCACCACCATCACCACCATCACCACCATCACTTTACTTTCAGGTAGATGCCAAAATCTTCTCTCTGTCTCAGGTTTTCCAAGTAGAAGACAGCGGAGGTATAATTAAGGCAATAAATCTGATGTGCCTGGCAGAGGTCACCCTGGAAAAACTGCAGAAAAGACTTTGAAACTTATCAAGAAATAAAAATGACATGCCAAAGGGGGAAACAACAGTTTTGGTTTCGTAATGTGTGTTTTACCTGAGATTTACTCCTACCAAGGAAAAGGGGGGAAGAGACAAAGGGGAGTTAAGACAGAAAAGGGCAATTCAAAAAGTAGTAAAAGTGGTAAAGTAGTAAAAACCCCACAACAGTGCTCAAGCAATGTGTGGGAGAACAGTTCTAACAGCTCTCAAGAGGTGTAAAGAATTCTTAGACTTTATTCTCATTAGAAATAAATGTCATGTGAAATTCACGTAGAAGCCAAACATAAACCCCACTATCTATGTAACAGCTTTACATGCACTTGTATAGCATGTCACTTTGAGTGTGTTAGATAGCGCTTTAAAATGTTATATGCCACACATGATAAAACTCACTTTTGTCTGGGATTCCGTCTGTCTCATAGACACATTATTGGTGAGAATGCTTAAAGTCAGAGGTAATGGGGTTGAGAAAATAAGCTCTGGCCTCACTCCCCCTTTTTAAAATCCTAACCCTCAGGTAGGGTCTGGTTTAGTATTTTCCAGAAGTTTTCCGATGGCCTCTGCTACCAGGGAAGGTTCAAGCCCATGAATTGATCTGCTGTCTGTATTAGCATGTCCAACTGTTCAGTCACTGGGAAGCTGTGCAGGAAATACAGTCCCTGGAGACTGCTGTTTGGACAACTGCCATGCTTACCATGAAGACTGCCCAGAAAGGTTGCAGGGCAGTGCTTAGCAGTGGCAGGACAGCTGTGTCTTAGCAGGCAAAGGCCAAAGAGTAAGAAGTATTTCAGTCCCATTGAACTCTTAATGAAGCACTTAAACACACTTGTGAATCTAGTCCATGGAATAAAGGAAGGGTCTATGCAGTGGAGTGAAAGGAGACGGGAACATCCAGTGATAGGGCTGGAGTCTGATCTCAGGGAAAACATCTTCCATAGAGTGAGAAGCTCACGTCTGCCAGTGGCAAAATCCTCTCAAGGTCTGGGCTACTTAATCTCAAGGAAGGGACAATATTTCCACACTTAGCTCCACATATGGAGCACCTTTCCATGACCACCTCAAACATGTCAATGAACGAAAACATCCTACTGAGAGAAGGTGCTTCAGACTGAGACCAAACTGCCTGTGACAGATGGCATATCCTTGACTGATTTGTGTTAAATCACCTGCATGCTATGATAACTGGCCTGCTGCAAGGCCTTCCTGGTATTAAATAAGAATACTGGTAATTATGTTACCTTTCCGAGTATGGAGCTGAAATCCATTGGAGTGTTTGACTTTCTGACATGCTCCTTCACGGCTTCAAAAAAAGTTTCCAGAAAACTGAGACTTATCTAAGCAATGGGAAAAAAGAAGAGGAATTAGCAGCAGCGATCTTCTGAAGTGAAGTTTAAAACAACTTTATTTCCCATCCCTGGTCTCTTCAAAGGCTCCAAGCCCAATGGGGTGCCTATACTTATCTTCCCAGCATTGCCAGAATTATCTTCAGACTTACATCATGAATGCTTTAATTAGAAGTTAAATCAAATCTATACAAATACCCATTTATGTCATGATAATGCCATGTGACAAAAGCTTTGAAACAAGATTAGTTATTCCATTTAAACTTATTTTAGGGCAGCAGCTGTATCTAACATGAATTGACATGAAAAATTAAAATGGATGAATAGTGTCTATTGGAAAACACTGCATAGACCTAGCTGTGATGATAAAGGAGTCTTCATGGCCCTTTGAAGGAGATATCATCTTTCATAGTTTGAGTTTGTTTCATGTATTGGAGATGAAGGAAATCTCTATAAAATGCTGTAAAAAGTCACATATTTCCCAGAAGTTAACTTCATATGTTTGTACTGGATTGAAAGGTGCCCACACTGTCAGTCAGATGGGAATGACAGCTGGTTCCTGAGGCCACACTTGCCTTCTTAGCACACTATTTGCACACAAACTCATGACCAGGCTCAGTTTAGGCCAAATTTTAGTCCAAAAGGAAATATAATCGTCTGTTAAAATGGTATGAACTGCTGTTGTAGGTTCACACACGGTTTTGTTTGGTGTATTTATGGGGACAGTGTTGCTTATAAGATGATGCTT
This sequence comes from Melopsittacus undulatus, assembly GCF_012275295.1. Classification (NCBI taxonomy): domain Eukaryota; kingdom Metazoa; phylum Chordata; class Aves; order Psittaciformes; family Psittaculidae; genus Melopsittacus; species Melopsittacus undulatus. The sequence goes on from NC_047531.1 coordinate 72,506,907, forward strand.
ATTGTTTTGTTATGACAAGGGTGTATTTTATGCCCTTTAGAACATGCATTTTTTGATGGATTCAACGTGCTGTCAAGAAGAAATAAAAGGCATTGAAAGCAGGTATTTTCTCCAAAAAGTGATCAATGTTTTATATACAAGTATGAGTAATGCATGACCATTTAACATCCTTATTAATAAAGACAAAAAATTAGAAAACAAAACAGAAAATGTATTAAAGATAATTCTCTCTAGACGTAACCCAGCTCCAACCAAGCTCAAAGCTTTTGTGATTGCTAAATGACACACAGTGTTATAACCCACTTCTTTCCTTGAACAAGAATGAAGGCATCAGTAGCCACACATCAGCTGAACTCTATTAGCTGGCAGCATGTATGGTCTTTGTACACAAGTGCAAGGTGAAACACATCAGCTAAACACCTTTTCTTGTATCGCCAGACCTGCTCAGGTGGTCACTCACAGCAGCTCACCTGGTGTGAGGTTGAGCAGAGCAGAGGTGACTTGCTCATGTGTTTAAGCTCTGGCTAATTGTCCCTATTCTGAAGAGCTTTCCTTCAATTTATGCAGCTGGCGAGTACCTTCCAGAAAGTCACTTTGCTATTAAGGACAAGGTGGCCTGAAAAAGAGCTCTCAAACTAAGAAAAAGTTCTGGTTTGCTTCTAAAGTTATGTAAAAGCTGCTTTGGACTTATGGCTTCCTTTAACTTTCAGAGCTGGAAATGGTTTCCCAGTAACTGGCCACAAGCAGCAAGGAGCTGGAGCTCATCACAGCCAAGCCTTGTGGTCTCCCTCCTCCTGGAAGCTGGAGGGTAAGTAGCACATGAACACGGAGAATCCAGTCTGTGTGGGAAACATCTTTCCACTCACAGTGAGGGAAACCTCAGTGGAGAGGGATGGTCACTTGTTTTAACTTGCCCTGCTGGAGTGGCACAATAGATAGCAAAATTTTTGTGTCCATTTGCAGAAGGAAACTTGTTATTGAATTTATTTTGCTGTTGTTACTGCTTTGCTATGAGGATTGTGCAGTCGGAGTTCACTTCAAAAATCCTTTTAAAAGGATGCTGCTTATGAGAATTTGTCTCAATTTCCTGTTTACTTCAGAAACAGCTGCTAGACAAGCTCTCCTTGCTGTTCAAATGCCTGTCTATCTTTTGCCGGAGGTGCGTGAGAATAATTTGCACTGGTGAAATCTGAACCCCTGATATACCAAATAGAGAGGAAAGAAAGATTAATTATTTGAACTAAGTCCCAGATGTGAGCACTGAATCATAATAGTAACTTTATGGGTGGTTTCTCATCTCCTTTTATTGAGCTGGTCTCTGAACTCAATATGACTGTTATTTTTTTTACTCACCTTGTTTAACTCTTCTAAGTTTGCAAAAAGTCTCCATAAATCCACATCCAAGAGAAGTTCATTACTCTGGAGGTATTTTAGAGTGTTCATAAATACCTTTAAAAACAAAACAAACCATGTTACCTATTGTTTGAGGCCATTCAATGTATCTGTCCTCTTTTTTTCCTTTTTCCTGAAGAGAACATGTTTGCACTGTAATTCTTACTGAATGATGATTTCATCTGGGGAGGGCAGAAGATGCCACTCTGTGAAACTTTTCAAGACATGCCTGAAGGCTAAATATTGGGCTTTGTGTGAGGAGGAGGGTATGAGTGATGTCTCTGGGGTGTTCTGTGGCTGCCACAGAGGCAGCTATGTCCCTGCTGGGTCCTCTAGCATTCTTTCTCTGTGAAAGAATTAATAACATCAGAGTCATTGTTACAGATTTCTGTAATTATGACTTTTCTGAATGCTTTCCTCCATATCCCATGTATCTGCTACTATAGAAGTTGTTTAGAGTTAGTATGGGGGTTAAGAAATGGTTGGAATAGTGTAAGTGGAGGGCTCATGAAGGATTTTCATCTCTTTGGATTGTTTTATTAACATGTATTGAGTGAAAACTGCATGGGTACTTACTGGCTGTTTAAGATTTTATAGTGTTTAAGCTCTGATGGTGATCTTGGAGCTGTGCTGAATCTGACCTAAATCTGAAAAAAGCTTAAACAATGTAGATTACTGAGTTTTTTGTATATGTGTGAAATGCACTAATGGAAAAAAATAAACCCACCAAACTATCATCCAGCTGCCAACACTGAAGGGTCAGAGAGAGGGTATGCTTAGCCTTGTATAATTCTTGTCACTATGAGCAGTTGACCTGAGACCTTAAAGGGGATTTACAGTGGTCTTAAAGTTCCCTGTGGAGATTTGTTAAAATTGGTGGAATATTCCTGTACTGGGAAGCATTTAGAGTAGCAGGTATCTCTAAAACTGGCTGCCCAAATTCAGTGGGTTCCTTCTTTGGCAGAAAAGTTTGGGAAGCTAGCATGGACTGAATAGTTCATCATTCACAGGTCACAAGAGCCTGGCTAAGGTTTGTCTATGGGTTCCTACATCAGACTCGCCAAGGGGCCTGTGTGTCTCATGTTGTTGTCATCCTTCCAAGGATTCACCTGTTTTTAATCTTCTCAGATCCCTGAACAAAGCGTATGGAAGGAAGGATGCTTCCATCTTGCCTTGTACCAACAGCCGGTCCTGGTCAACCCCTTTCCCTTCCTGTTCTGCCCCACCAAGGAGGAATTCAGCTCAGTTCTCTATCCCCTTTTTTTGCAGTACTTCTTGTACTGCCTGGTCTAACTTCTCAGCAACATGGAAAATGTTTCACTAATCTTTTCCTTTGACTAATGAGAAAACAGAAACTTTCTTTGCAGAATAAGAGAAAAGTGATAGGAAGATATTTAGGGAAGCTTCCATCCTTTCAATTGGGTACACTAACTTTCGATGTATGGTGAATGCAAGTTGTACAGCTGTTGTATCAGAGTCTAATATTCTTGTCCATATTTCAAAGCTCTTAAAGTTCACCATGATGCATGCAGACAATTTGGAGTTTTTGGGAGAGGAGTTGTTTCTTAGTTTCCTTGTTTTCTTGCAATATTAGAACTACAGGTCTGCTGAATTCTGAGATTTTCATGCTCTATTTAGGATAATCTAACTATGACTCTATAGGAAGTTAAACTGAGATTATAGTGTTACAGACCAGTGGTAGAGAAACATCTACTATGGTCAACTGGGGAGTGGTTTCAGTTCACCATTAGTGAGAAGAATAGGAGACTATCAGCTGAAATTACTGGCAGGATCTGCAATCAGATGGCATTTGCAAAGCATTAGAAAGTGATATCTGGAAGAAGAGATGCTATAAAAAAGTAAAAAACCAAAGGGAACTGTGGAAACAGGATGAGCAAGCAAGATGGGAGAAAAACCAACTGCTTAAATCATTCCCCCACAGACAGTCAATGAAAGGTTACAGTTTGCTTTATGTCTGCCATGCTGACAGCAGGGCAAAAAACTTATTTTTGAGAAATTAAATCTGAAGTTACCATTTTGAGGACCAGCAAATGATCCAGAAAGTAGGTGCATTCGCTTGTGAAAAGTTCCCACACTGCTGCTTCTTTTTTCACTTCGAACCGGCTGTCGACATCTTTCTGCTCTGTCTGTTGCGCCTTCATAAATTCATGCCAAGATTTACTCTATTGATTGAAGAAAAAAGAAAACCACTGACTGTTGCAAAGAGCCTGACTGCCGGGGTCAGCAATTCATCTGAAAGCTTAAAGAGGCCTTCAAAAGAGATTTTAAAAACTGATGTTATCCTTCAAAATACTGGTAACATAAAAGTACTGAATCTGAAAATAACACAGTATGATAGTCTATGTTTGAAGGATGCTGTATGAAAAAAATAGTGGGCAGCTTGCAAATGGTAAGGAATTTAATCTGTTGTGCTGTTGCTGGAAAGCAGGGATGTATGAGAACTTCCTATTTTCCAGATGGTGTAATCAAAGTACAGAAGGACTGGGTCTTCACAGGTACTTAGATACTTTGTTTAGTCCTAAGGCTGCTGCTACCACCTCAGTGACCTGCTCCAAAATCAGTTCCTTGCAAATCCCCTTGCCCCTCCATTTCACAGAATCATAGAATCAACTAGGCTGGAGTAGATATTTAAGATCATGAAGTCCAACTGCTACCCCAGGACTTCCAAGTCAACCATTAAACCATATCACTAAGGGTCTCAAAAATATACCTTTTGCTTATGTATTAATTTTACAAAAAGATCTCTTAATGTAATGAAAAATGGTAACTTGAAAATAAGACAAAGTTTTTATCCCCTTCTTTGAATATCCTTGGTACAGTATACTTAGTATTTTGATACCTTAAAGCAGAAAAATTCATACGTGCTGCAGTCTATGATCTTAAGAGTTGAAAGACAGTTTTCCAGATCAGATACTTGCTTCTGTTTGTCTTTACCCTGTTGAATAACAAAAAAATATCCCTAATTCATACAGTATTTTAAAGACTGTTAAGAAGTTTACCCAGTTCAGTTCATCTTGCTCTGATCTGTAAGGAGTGATTTTCTTTTATCTCCAAGATTCTCCTACACAGACATGAAGCATTGATGGCAGGTTTAGTTGTAGCTATGGGTGGGGTGTGTAGGTATGTAAGGTATTATTTATGTAACACAGAAATTTTTGCCAGGGCAATTCATCGGTATGGTAATAACAAATAATGGGCTATCTCTGAAGACAGAGCAAATAAAAGCCTTTGCTTCCTTCAGCCCTGCCAGAAGGAGGGAACAAAAACCTCATGGTTGAAATCATCCTCCTGCCATAGGCATGCAAAGTTTGCAGGCTTGTTTGTTTTTTTTGGGCTACATGTTGAGAAAAACTCCTTTGGTCAACCTCAGAGTAGTGTCGATAAAATGAGCTTCAGAAAGCTTGGAGAGCAGGAGGAGTTTGTGAGGGATCATGGAATAAATACAATTGCTTTTGGTTTGGCTTTATTTTTCAGGCCAACAGTGTCATGTAAAAAGTTTAACCAATATTTATGAACTATAAATTAGTGCTGTGAGCACAAACTTGTAAGGTAAGTCTGTATGTAAGGTGTTTGCTTAAGTTTTATCTGCTCTCTGGAACAGTATGCTCTTACTTTATGGATTTCTGTTGCCTGAACTTTAGGCACTGAATGCAAGCCAATTTTGAAATATGTGTTTGATGATAATATTTGAAATTCAGAGTTTAAGCTCAACTCTTAATTTTGAAAGTTAGCTTGAAATGAAGCAGAAACAGTAACGCAATTTTATATACACCCACTTAACCAATGAACCCACAAGTTTCATGGAATTCAATAGTTTCAGAAATCACTTTTGGCTAAATATCAAATGCATTTTATTGCTGAGTTAAAATATTTTTCTTAATTTAAAAATTCTCAGTTTTAGACCATGCTCCTTCAAATGGTGTAAGAATGCTATCAAATGACGTGGGGATTATTGCATGTGTAATCTGAGTATTTGTATTGGTTTCACTTGCACAAACTCTCCTTTGCTAGTTGAGATTTAGAAGATAAAATGCAAATAATATGAGGAAGGGACTGCACACAATTCCATGTTTAAGAGTGCAAAGACATCAAGACACTTGTAAATGGTCTTTTCTGAAATGATGAACAACATTCATAAGGGAAATTTAAATACCATAGTAGCTGAAAATTTTCATAACTGGAAAAGACACAGAAATGTGTTAGACAAGGAAATTAACTGAACTGTGTTGGTGTTTATGCTTATTCTAGCAAGTGCGCGTGTGGGGTGCCCATGAGGACAGGAAAGGCATAAGAAAGCATCCAGAAAGCTACTTTAATGGGTAGAGCCTAGATCCCTCCCATATGAGTGGGAGTTAGGCAAATATTCCAGAGCCTTAAGGGCCTAAGATCTAGGTTGGCATGCGGAAAATACAGGATACATTGTGGTCAAAGCAACAATGAGACTGGCTTGCCAACCTTGTGCCCTTTTACGCTGGGGAGCTGCACTGGACCTGCTGCTACTCCTGAACACTTTGAACAAGAGAGAGCTCTTGTGCTGTCTTCCCAGCTAAGGACACCTCTCCTTCCACCACCCATGGGGAAGCAGAGCAGCAGCACTGACTGTTTTCATGTGCAGTGGTGCTGGTGACTGCGCTGAAGCTACCCGCCTCCATTGCAGGTAAATGGCCAAGCCCAGGGTGGGCTGAGACCTCTGAGTTCAGCTCACCTGCTGGCTGCCATTCTCCAGAGGCAGTAAAGTAAAGGAATTCTTTTTTACCCAAGTTAGTTGTGGAAGAAGGCAAGGTCAGTGCAAGGGGGAACAAAGAAGTCAAATACTCACAACTCCTCTTTTGGCAAATGGCCACCTTGTTTTTTTGGACTCTAATGGGTAAAACAAGCAAGTTATTAGTAAGGAAACAAATAACTAAAAATAAAACTGTTATTTATATGTTTTGGTTTGTGGGGTTTTTTTGTGGTTTTTTTTTGTGTTTGTTTTTTTTTTTTTAAGATGAAGCCTGATATATTATATTCTACTTGGCTCAGATTTAATGCTTGTGTTTAGACAGTTTGTGCACCAGACTTAAAACCCATTAAGCATGTTGGGTTCCTCCCAGCAAGAATTATGTCTGTCTGTGATGGGATCTTGAATGATGCTAAACACTCCCACTTGCTGCAGATGATCAGTGTGTGATTGCCAGTTCTTTACATGGGAAAACACATCATACCTTAAGATATCAGTTGTTTTAAAGCAAGAATTGGGCTTTGTCTGCTCATTAGTGATATCTTGGAGCTATGCAGGTATTTAAAACTCCTGTGAATAAACAACCCTACAAGCTCTGAGCCTCAGATCTGTCATGGGACTGACACAATGCTGTAGGCTGTAACTCATGGTCTTTAGTGAGGTGCAGGGAAATCTAAGGATCTAGATGTAGGAGTACACTGGGTGAGGGGTGAGGAATGCCTGTGTTTGTTCCCAAGAAATTTGGAACAAATTTCTTCTATATGTGGCACCTATCTTTAGGCAAGTGTGTGACTGGGAATCACAGTCAAAACTTTCTCCTTTTGGTTTTTGAAGGCCTTCATCACTCTGTGTGGGGATGGCTGACTTGTTTGCTTTTATGAAGCTGCTGGTTGTGACCTTGACTGACTTGTTTCTTAAGGAACTTTGATGTCTGGTCACCAGCAATCTCTCTATGTTCCACAGCAGGTATTTGTGGACATTGATTGCAGGTCCACATTTTGCTGGTGGAAGTTCTTTCGAGCAACCTCTAGCCATAAGCTGGTTCTGCTACCCTTGTGGTTGAACACTGCTGGAAAGGGTTGCAAGGGCCAACCTCTCCCTTCTGCTTGGAGCTGTACAGGTTGGGATTTGTAACTCAACTGCTTGTGGATGGAGATCCTGGTTTGGGCTCTGGTTGTGCCTGGTCTATGGAGGAGGGAGGTTATGTGTCCTCCCCACCTCGTCTACCTATTACATTTTATATTCAACAACAACATTCAGGCAAAAAGAATAAACTGAGGGGAATTTTTAAATTAGCAATGCAGTCTCTTTGGTGTGGGTTAACAGGATCCCCCACTAAGGCTGTACTGCCTCGTATGTGATCATTGCACTGATCCTGCCTCCCCATCCCACACACACATGCACTTTCAGATGAACAAAGCCCACCCCATATCTGACCTGCACTTAGGAAGAGGGCGGCGTGGGGCAGGTAATCCATTGCAGTGTCTGACACCAGGAGGTCTCCAGGGAACACCTCGAGTCCCGGCAGACTCACTACCACAGAGCTACGCCTGCGCCCTTCTTGTCTGTGAGATACAACAACAACAACAACCCATCATCCCTCTCTGCTCATGGCTGCAAGAGGAAGCTTCTGAAGCACTCATTTGAGCTAAAAACCCCAAGTCACAGAGGCTATGAAATGAGCTAAAGGAACAATGGGTACAAAATTTCAGTGATCAACAGGACATATCTAATTATCTCTCTAACTCCGCATTGTTGCTGAGATCAAGGTGCTTATGACCATGGCTTGCCGCAGATAATAGGTACTTAGGGAGTTTAAACATGGGAAATTCCCGGGTTCTTCTGAGACTAGGCAAAAAAGTGAGTGGAAATTTAGGACTGCATGTTTTGGCACTGGAGAACAAAGGACTAGTTAAATCCCATGTGCCTAGTTGATGTGTGGGTTGTCATTACTTTTAACCTTCATATAGCTTGTGAGATTTCAACAAAAGACGGCACACTAGTGAAATAGTTAAAATGTTGGGTATTTATTTTTTAATATTTAACCTTTTGGCCAGTTTGTGCTATTGTTTTTAAATCTTTTTGACATTTTTCTGTTAATTTAAATATTTTGTGTTTTGAATGTAGTATGACTTAGTGTCCCTGCTAATCAAGACCAGATGATTCCTTTTAACTCTTGTTGTTACTAATAGAGGGTGTTGTCCAGGATATAGACCTATCAAGTGAAGTGACACAGACATTCTATATCCAATAGCATGTTTGCGCCAGAAGCTGCTTGCATTCAAATACAGAAACTACTGGTGCACATCAAAATCTTTTTAGATTTTGCTAGTAACTCACACCAATACCTAATTAATTTTGTTAGTGCACTGCTGCAAAGTGACTGGTGTCTACAGCTGCCTTTTTTATTGTCTTCAACTGACTGATGCATGAAGACTCCATTCAAATGGTCAGTAGCTAAGTAGCTGAGGGAAGAAGCATCAAGTATGTGTAAATCACCACCTATTGTGTACAGTATTTTAGGTCAGTTAAATGTAATTACTGGGTTGGTTTTTTTTTTTTGCCAAGGCAGATATGTTACTGAATACCTAGCCACTTGCCAAGGCCTCATGTGAAACCTGGCAGGTATGTTTTTCCCCCATAAGTGCAACTTATCAAGTTGCAGGTGAGCTCTGATGGAACAAACTGGGATTTGCTATGTATAGCAGGACATGGAGGTTATGCTTTTTGTTAAGAACTGAGAGTGACATTGCTTGCAGCTGCTTTAGCTCAACCAGTTGAATTGTGTAGATGAAAGACTGGTCCTAACAACAGAGAGGGTTGTAGGCTAACAGGAGGGCCAGGTCTTGGACTTTTAACACTTGAAATATGGGCATATTACAGCTTGGAAACTACATGATGAGGAGTTTACAATGTGCAATGGTTGAGTTCTCTAAGTGTTTTACCTTTTCTGGTAGTCCTGCTGAATGGGGAACACTGGATCTGTTTGTTTAAGTGGGATTTACAAGGAGACTGAGTTTCATCATGAAATTGAACCTAACACATGGTTCGTTAGAGCTTTTATGGGTGAGGTCTGTTTCTTGGTTGTCTGCAAGGCCATACCAGTGCAGGCAGATCACTTCTTTATGAGGGAAGCGAGTGCAAGTTTTAAGAGTTGGTAACACTTGTATTAAGGTGTTTCTGAAACCTTCAGTGATGCCACAATGTAATGTCTTGGGCAGCTGAGGTATTATACAATCCAGATGCTGCAATAGAATACAAAGATAATTCTTAAAGTTGTCACTCCTGTACTAGGAAAGTCAGGAGACCCTTTTCAGGTTTGAGTTACAGAAAATTTTTGCCAACGTATTATTGATTTTTAAAGTATCTAGCCTACTTCAATTTCAGAATATATTTTGAAGTTGGAGACTAGTGGCTTATGAAGATAAGTAATGAGAAACATAGTTTCATTGTGACTGAATTAAATGGCATTACCTTCCTAGATGAAAAAATCCTTGAGCTTCAAACCCACATATGTTTAAGCAAGCTCTTCACATAGGTAATCACACCTGTGATATGTGGAAGCATGCCAAGGTCACTTGCATGTGTATCTGCAATATGCCTCTGCAATCTTACATGCCTGGGCCAGTTAATGGCTTACTTACATGACTAAATGATGTACTCATGCTTCACAGATGAAGGTACAGGTATCTGTTATCAACTGGCCTGATGTCTGCATGTCTTAGATGTGTTAGATGTTTTTCTTGGTTTTTCTGTAGAAATTAAACTACTGGAGTGCTGTGTAATGAACTTTGCCAGTTTTTGAGTCTATGTGCAGTGTTTTAGAATCTGTTCATGCCTACAGACCCTTTAGCTTTGCACTTTTCTTTAGATTTTTTGTTTGTTTGTTTTGTTTTCTTACAAGGGGCAGAGGAGTGAAGGGTTGAGTGAAACAAGCCCTCATACTTTAGGGATGACTTCAAGCATCTGGGGAATGCAACAATTCCTTCTTTAATCTACTTGTTTTGTGAAACAAGATAATGTCATAGATTATCCTTACAAAGTTATGGAATATTATTAAAGACACTGAAAAAGCTCATGGTCTGGAAAAATAAATATCCTGTGTATATAGTTTGTAGGGCACAGAGAGTTTCAGCTGATTGCCTTTTAGAGGTTTGTATCTGTATATCCATAATCTTAGCCTAACTAGCTGTCCCAAGAAACAGATGTCTCTATAAATCATCTTGCTTAAATAGCAGGTATGTTAGTTTTAGAAATAACCACTACATAACAATAAAAGCAACTGAAGAGGTTATGAAGGTCAATGTTGTATCTCAATATCTCAGTATTGAGATAGATGTTAGATATCATCCAAGCCATTCAGGAAGTGTATTTGGACTCCCTGATTCAAAGTGTTGGTATGACACTTTACAGGCATATGAGACATTAAAAGAGGAAGAGGAGCATTTCAGATAGATGAGGCCAGCTCCCTCAGTTAATTGAAAAGGATCTGCCTTGTCAGTTGGCTTTAGTGTCTTGCCTTGTCCCAGCCAAACCTCTCTGTCCTTTCTGCTTATGTATTTTGGCTGATTATATTTAATCAGCAGCATTCCAGCATGTTGCCATGCCGACAGAGATGTACTGGCATTCCAGACTGAGGGCTGTGTGTGGGAACACTGTTTAAAAAGAGCATTGCTGCTTTAAGAAAGACTTTTGAAAGTACTCCCTCTGCAAGTAGGGAGAAGAGGTATTCATTAAAACTGAAGGATGGATGTATGATTTTTAACTGGGATGCTATATAAGTCAGTCTTGGAGGGTAGTTGCTGTCTGTCTCATTGCCATTCTAGATGGGGAGAATAACCTGACATTTCAAGCAGTTTTCTCTGGATGTGATAAAAAGGGATTAGCTGTTAAGGAGTTAGACAAATGATTCAGATAAAGAAGGAGCTGAATATAGCCTTTGCCCAGACCTTGGACTAAATTCAACTTGACAAAAAAAAGCTTATACATGCTGGTTATTTTTGTTTTATATTTCTACATTCTAATATTAGTCAAGACAAAAAAATAGAAATTCTGATACATCATCCAAACCTCCTTTGGTCAGTCTTTTGCGTTGGTGGCTGTGGAACAAAGCTTGTGTTGTTCTTTGTGTGATTTCTTGATTTCTAAAATGTCTGGATAGGAGTCTCGAGCCAATATATCAGCTGGCATATAGAATCATAGAATCATAGAATGGTTTGGGTTGGAAAGGACCCTAAGATCATCTAGTTCCAACCCCCTGCCATGGGCAGGGACACCTCACACTAAACCATGTCACCCAAGGCTTCATCCAACCTGGTCTTGAACACTGCCAGGGATGGAGCATTCACAACCTCCCTGGGCAACCCATTCCAGTGCCTCACCACCCTAACAGTAAAGAACTTCCTCATTATATCCAATCTAAACCTCCCCTGTTTAAGTTTTAACCCGTTACCCCTTGTCCTATCACTACAGTCCCTAACGAGTAGTCCCTCACCAGCATCCCTGTAGGCCCCCTTCAGATACTGGAAGGCTGCTATGAGGTCTCCCTGCAGCCTTCTCTTCTCCAGGCTGAACAGCCTCAACTTTCTCAGCCTGTCTTCATATGGGAGGTGCTCCAGTCCCCTGATCATCCTCGTGGCCTCCTCTGGACTTGTTCTAACAGTTCCATGTCCTTTTTATGTTGAGGACACCAGAACTGCACACAATGCTCCAAGTGAGGTCTCACGAGAGCAAAGTAGAGGGGCATATAGTGGCTTCCTTCTGAAGATGCCAGGAAAGTGGCATTAAATGTTCAATGTTCTCCTGTTTAGCCATTTGCACTCAGTATCCTTCAAATCCCTGAAGTTTGCTACAGATCACACAAGTCTTCACCTTGTCAGTGAGATACATGTCACAGTTTTCAATTTGGTCAGAGCGGATCACCTGTCTTCACACCAAGATGCAAAGATGTCTCTGTCCCCTCCTCTCTCAATCTCCATTGTTAGTTAAAAATACTGAAGAGTGGGTTTGAAATTGCAACAATTCAGAAAATTTGGGAGGCCTGTTCTGCAGGGAACATGATTTCAAGGCCCGCCTGGACAAGTTCCTGTGTGACGTACTCTAGGTTACCCTGCTCTTGCAGGGGGGTTGGACTAGATGATCTTTCGAGGTACCTTCCAATCCTTGGGATTCTGTGATTCTGTGACCCAGATGCACGTACACATCTGTTAAGCTTTGTCTAGGGAGCTGCCTTGTGTAATGGCTCATAGATCGCATCAGCCTGCTCCAATCCACCCAGTCCCAAACATAAATGTGCTTGAAACAGAGACCTGTTTATAAACTGCAGGTTATAACAGAGCTTTTACCTGAAAAATGAATAAACATTGGGAAGAGGAGATACAGCTCAAATAATGATGTTTACTGCTTTAACAAGTGAAATACTTTATGGTAGAGTCACAGAAGAAGTGTATTGTTGTTTGTTGTGGGGCTACTTCTGTCTTTGCCAAGACTTGCTCACCAGTGCTTTTGCTTTTAATATACCTCACTCACCTGCATGACACACCTGAAATCTTCAAGGGGATCATGCAGTCTAGTGAGCACTGCACCATCCAGCAGTGAGAAAGATAGGGCTATTAAGGGAGGTACTAGCTCCAACTTCCTTGTTGTGTGGGGAAGAAAATAAACTTTGTTTCCCTTCTGTAAACATTTGAACTTCTGGAGGAAACAAACATAGCCAAATCAAAATAATTTCTAATCAAGCTTTTACTGTCTGACAACTGCTTCTAAGAGCTTGATGGAAATTGCTGCACAGGTCTATGGTAAGCAGCACCTTATATTGCTTGCGCTTGAATTGCAAAATTCAAGAATTCTTCTCAGTTTGTAGGATTAACAATCTCCCCATCTAGTAGCAAACCTAGATCTGCTTTGCTTATATGTGAGAACAATATTGAGCTGTTCCACTAGCTTCTTTGCTCCCATTTTCCTTCCCACAAAGTTTTGAAGAATGTTGCTCAAGATTATGAGATGTTTAACATTCTTCAAGCAGAAACTTGACACTGCTAATCCAAACAGTCAGACCTTTTGGTAGTTAGTTCTTAGTGCAGAGCTATGCTGGTCCAGCTGAAATATTGCGTGAAATATAGCTAAGCATGTTGGGGAGAGGGCCAGCTTTGAAAGAAAATCTCATTAAAAAGTTTAGTTTAACAAGCTGTGATAGGCATTTCACAAAACCAATCTATGAATTCAAGTTGAATTACACATATGTCTTCTTGTTCAGTTTTGTCTTAGAGTGAAGTGGATTAATTAAAAATGTAGAGAAGTGAAGCTTAGGGGAAGATAAAACAAATATATGCATACCTTTGTATAGGCAATCCACCCTGCTGAAAGAAAGTGAGATATTCTTGTTAGTTGGTCAGACAGCAAGAAAGCAGTCTGATTTTATTAAAAAAAAGTACTCATTAAGACAAATGTACTACATAGACTTAAGCATTGGTTTCTTTTACTGTTGTGAAGAAAGGAGAATTCGTTTGATATCCAGAATGTTTTGTGTATTTGAAGGAGGGGGGGAAATAGCTTTTGGTCTGTGGCACAAAAGTACCCAGTTACTAAAGAGCTATTTGACACCATCTTGTTCAGTTCAGTGAAATGTGTGTAGGTGCTTTGTGTAAAAACAGAGTCAAGCACATGTCTAAATTCGGCTACTTGTGCAAGTAATGTATGGTCTTTGAGAGTAGATCTGGCAGCAAACCTGGCTTACGTGGTGCCTCTTCTTTTGTCCTTGCAGTGAAGTTATGGCAGATAGCTGAATGGTAATTTGCTTCTAGGGAAAGAAGAAAAACTAGAAGCTAGTAAGCTAGCTTCTCCCTTGCTTGTTACTGACATTGGCACTTGCTACACCAGTGTATCTTTGCTGTTTTGGAGCTGAACTTAAAACTGAAGGGGGGCAGTGAGTGACAGAGCTGGCAGAGGTAAGTGGAAATCAAGAAAGGGTATGAGACCTCTTCCTTTGGTAGTAGGAAACCTTACATTTGGCTCAACCATCTCGACTGACATCATTTTTGGGGTTTGGAGGGTTAACAATCCTATACTATAAAACAGAATAGAGAACTGCCCCGTTTTAGGAGGAACCCTGCTGAAGGATCCTGGAAAATAAATCTTGTATAACCCAAGCTAGAACTGCGTGAATCATTTAGTTTTGTTCTTTCATAGCCCCAAAACCAGTTATACTGGTCCACCAGGGTGAATGGACAGAAGTGAGAAAGAGTGGCCATGTGCAGAAGCAGACTAGGCCAACCTGGTCACCACAAGTCTGGAACCATTGTCTCTTGCTTATTTAGAAGGAAGTATCTCCCTTCCTGATAACTCAGAAGTCAGTCTGTTATATCAAAGGAACACAGGCCAGGCTGCATTTCAGGTTAAGAACTGTGATTTTGTTTGTGCTCTTAGCCATGATGGACTAATACTGAACATGCAAGACTGAAAAGGAGATTGCATCATTCTGTTTCTCCTACCTGGACATCCTCCTGTGGTGCAGGGGTGAGACTAGGGATTCTCCTAGTCAGGGTAGCACAGTTGGCTCTTTGAGAGTTTTGGAGTCTCTCACTGATATTGCCATTGCTGAGAGGACCTTTTTGGCTTGGCAGGTTTGATCTGGGGCTGGCAGATACTGAGTTTGCACTAGTTGTTTCAGGCTTGGCTTTGGAAGACAGTAATTTTGCATGAACACAAGAAGGCAACAACAATGAGGAAGTTGTAGTACACCGAGGTGGACTCTTGCAAATGTGGTGGAGAGAGCTGTTGTATTCCTTTAAATTCCCTAGCTGAGCTGTGTCAGAACAGTCCTGGAGTGACAGTGCTTGTGAAGCAGAGGTCATCCTTAGACGTCTTAAAGTTGGGGAAGTGGAAATTCTGGCCAGAGCATGCCGGTCAAACTGGAAGGGTGTGTGGTGACTCCCAATGGACTCCTCCACAGGAAGCTTCAGAACTGAAGGCTCTGTATAGCCCTGTCTTTGAATGTAGTCGTCTGGAGGCATGGCAGTGTCCTCCATACAAACTGATACTGCCTGTGTTTCACAGCAGCTGGAGACATCTTCTGGACTGCTGCTTCCAGACAAAGCAACATTTTCGTTATGATGATCAGCTTCCCTGTTTGGAAGTTCCACACTGATGCAGGTTTCCTTGACCAGGTCTGGAGAATATTCAGACTTTGTTTGTTGCATTCTTTATTTGCAGCATGAAGATTTATAGATGCTAGCAAACATGGTCAGAAAAAGCTCTTAGTAACTGGCCACAGGAATTTTTATATGGGAAAACATGCAAATGGAAAAAAAAATTAAGCAAAATAATGCAAATATGTGCACTAGCACAGGAACAATTGCCCACACTTCAAATCCTGCTTAAATGTGAGTTTTAACAGTTTCAGGACCCAATTTCAGCAAGTAACGGTTTAATGGTTAACTTGAGTGTGCAAGGAGTGTCAGCATCAGTCAGTTGAATGAATTAGGTGGTAATGAGTAACCCTGTAATTAGGAACTCTGCCATCTAATTTCTTGTTGCCACTCCCCCATCAATAAGTGAATTTATGACACTGCTGTATGTGGGATAAAAATGAAATCACTAGCTCTCTGGACTCCTAAATGTTGCAAAATCATTTATGACCAATACTAATTACTTGCTGAATGCTTAAGCAAATGCAATTTGACATTTATATAAGGTGAGTTTAATCACTTTTTTTCTTTATCAGGAAAAGTATTTTGTAGTAAACATTATGTAGGCAACAAATCAAAGTTATCTGTTGACTGATCAGTAAATACTCTTATGTTCTGTGATTCACAAAGCTATATTTTAAAGTATTTTGATGACTAGTCTCTCTAAAACCGGGCTGACATTTCAAGTTATAGCTGAAGATTATTAATTCAGCCTCTTCAAACTATTATTTAATTCAGTTTGTTTGCTAAGAGGAGTCTTAAATCTGTTCATTATTGCTGGCTTCTTTTGGGGACTTTCATTTATTAGAATGAGTTTATTCAAACGTATGTTGACTTTTTTGTGAGCTATTGAACATCACATATTGAATACAATTTTTGTCTAATTATATAGTCCCATCAGATTGATTTATAAAGGCACTAGAAATAAATTCTTTCATTAAAGTTCAAAGTATTGCTTTTTACAAACTCCTCAGCTGTTAGAAGACTGGCATTCAGATGCTTACAGGAATAAAAACCATATCTTTATGATGGAAATGGCTTCTTTCACAACTGTGGTGAATAGCCACAAATATATTAGCATTTATTCATTCCTCTTTAATAGATAAGGGCTAATTAACTCATGTGCTTTTAAAATGGACTAGAATGGAAGATCACATTCAAGATAAATCATGAATAACAATAATGACAAATGATTACTATTTTCTACTTCTGAGCAAAGATATGATTTCATATGCACCATTGCTCTGAGAGTTGTTAATCTTTTGAGACTTCTGTGAAGTGCAGTTGCATCAAACTGATCATTGTTTGGCCAGACATCATTTGCTTTTTATTTTTTTATTTCTTTTTAGTAGCTACCTCTTCTTTGTGCAGAATTTTGCAATTTGACATGGAGCTTCCAGATATTCATGTTAATAGTGTTCCGTTGCTGAAGTAAGAAAGATTAAAGACATCTTTTCCTGGAAAACTTGTATTAAAAAAGGATCTTTTTTGCTTTTCAGTTTAATAAACTATTTTTTTTAAAAAAAGTCAAAACTTACTAGTTTCTTTATGAGTATTCATGAGTTACTTTTATGAGTAAGTAGAATAAAGCTGCAAAATATTTGTAAAAGAAATACGTTGTTAAGAAAGTGCAGAAATATGCCACATACACGCAGAAATTTTAGCATATATCATTAAACTTACCAAGGTAGCCAAGTGAAGATTTATCAGCTTCCAGTATATCACATCCTTTTCACATGCATTAAATGACATTTTCGACAAGTGCTTGATTAACTGCTACTAGGCTTAGCAGTAGCATTTTCTCTTCTAATGCCACCTTACCGACTGCTGGTACAGAGAACTAGTTTTTCTTCTTGTAGATTTGTTCCTAGGGGATTTGTTTGTCAGGTCAGACGGAAGTGGCTTCAGGATGAATGCCCATTTACAAAAGGTAACATGATCCATACATTTTAATAAACTTCATTCCTTTCATAATATTTTGGGGGTATTTGTCACATTGATAAAGTTTGGCAAGAGAAATGTTAGTCAAGTATATAATCAGTTGCAAGAGCAGATGAAATTCCTCCACCCCTTTCCAACAATCCATTTACCTCCTCCTCCCCCTGGCTTGTATTTATTCATTTGGTTGGATCTAACTACACATTGTTCATCCTTCAAAGAAGAGTAGTAGTGATATAACCCTTTATTACATTATTTACAGTAAGAGTTTAATTTTAACAAATGTGCTAACTATCTGAGTAATTCTGAACATCGATTTTGGTATTGGAGTATTTGCAAATTCATCCAAACATCAATAATTGACAACTTGTCTGTGTGTTGCAGAACTGATTAGAAACAATCAGAACTGATTTAAGCATTATTTGGTTGGCTGAACTGAAAGCAAAGCTTAGGAAAAAGATAGCTTATTTCATACATAACTTGTGAGGAAGCACTAACTTCAGAAAATGGTCAAAAATATTGTGTAATTAACACACATTTTCAGAGGGTTGAGTGAACATTTGCAAATGCAGACAGCCTTTGCAGGATGGTGCTTTCATTTTCTGTAAAGACTTTTTGAAAACACATGCACAAACCGAGATGCCCTAAAACTGGTGTAAGTGCCTTTGATTTTGCTCAGCTTTGGATGTGACTGTGGGTTGAGGGAGGGTTATTCCAAGAGAATGAAATAAAAAAAACAAATTGAAAGACTTTATTTGAAAGACTGTGACAGTATTACAATGTTGGGGGTTTTTTTATCCAATTTGGCTTCAAGAAATAAATAACACTACTGCTAAGACTAGTACCAGTTAATCGAGCACTTGCTGAAAATGTCACTTAATTGCATCTGAAAAGGACAAATGTTAAGAGTGCTAGCCTGAGATCAGGGCTGGTGTGAACTATTCTCTGGCATTTAGTGCTTGGACTAGTTTAGGTGGCTTTTGGTGTAGCCAGGCAGAAATCCTATTTTAAGGCCATTTTTTACACCAGTTAGTTCTGACTAAGACCAGTTGGGTGACTGGAGTTTGGTATTTTTGTGTTTTGCGGTTGGTGTGGGGTTTGGTGAGGGGTTGTTTTTTGCTTTTTTTTTTTAAATTCTGGCTGAGAGTTACCCTTAATGTGATCAGTACACTTACATTAACCTAGTAACAATTATGTTATTCTGTTTCCCTCCCATTTCATGGTGCTATAAATTGAAAACCATCTTGAGCTTCCTTTATTCTTAAAGGTTTAAGCATTTCCTTGGTTTAACTTGGGGGACTTTTTGGATGTAAGTGAAATCATGATTGCCCTCATTTTGCCCAGAATTCACTCACACTGCCTAACTTGCTTCTTAGACCTAATTGTAATAAAGCAAGTACCTGTCTCAGCTTGGACTATGTATGTGTACTTAACTGGCTCCTATCACCACCTCTTCTAATACTGCACAAGCTACTACCTTTCCAAACAAGTATTATCCTAGCTCCAACTATAAACTCAGCCCAACTATAAAAACAGCTCTCAGCCTTTGTCATAGCGTTAATTCTGTGAACTACAGTTTTCCTCAGAAGCAAATGTAGCTGTCATTTAACCGACCAAGCTCCAGCTACCTTGTATGTGCTTTCTGAAACAGATAATTATGTTAGATAAATGGCCTCTTCTGGTCAAAATCTTAATACTCATGCTCAAACCTCAGCTTTCTGTCAACTAACTTTACTCTAAAAGACACCTCCAATCTGAAGGTAAAGTTAATCAGTTGTCTTTTATCCATCTTTTTCTTTTCTTTTGAGCACAGCCAGTGCCTTGGTTTGTTGTCCTTTTCTGACCTAGGCTGTAATGCTAGCATCAGCCTCAGCCATGGTCTTTTAAACATCTGAAGGGTTTGCCAGATGATTCATCCTGGGGTTAATCTCCAAGTTAGATTTATGTCCTCTTATGGATCAAGATGATCCTTTAGGTCAGTGATCTCTGCTAACTTTGAACATAACCACATCTATCCTAAATGTTTTCTCCAGCCCTGCTTCCCTGGTTGTTCTAGAAATACATAGTCAGGGGTCCTCTCTGGCTGCAGTTGCCTTCTGAACTTGCACATTAATCATGCTACTGAGCCTCTGTGTGCTGAAACCTTATGCTTCATATCACCTCAGCAATATAGACAAAGGCTCCTTCTCTCATTCTTTTTCCCTTTTCACCTGACAAGTTCCTTCTTAATGTAGGAGATACTGAGATTCTGTCTGTACATAATCTCACCCTCTCATTTGGTTTAGCCTTAACACTAAGGTAGCCTCATCTGCCAGAGGGCTAACTGTAGCCAGATGGATTAAACCTGTTCTCAGCTTTGCTGCATTGACCTTTAAGAACTAAGCAATTCTGTTTGTAGTTTTCTATTTTAGCTAACCCAAAATTTAGGCTGAGGTGTAGCCTTCAGACTTGTCTTTCTAAATAGGTCCTTAGAACACAAGTGAAGCTTAGTCTCATGGCAGAGAAATACATGAGTGCAGCACTGTCTGTAAGCACCTCACAGTGCTCCATAACAGGAGATCATAGACCTCCCTCTAGCTGTAACACACCTACCCTGCCTTTTGACTACTGATAGCTGCTTTAGGGTGGAAAGTCCAGAAATAGAACTACATGGTCCAGGATTATGTACCTCTAGCTATGATGTCCCTGCAGGTCTTTCAGAGAGATGTGGGTTATCAGAGCTGGCTCGAAAAGCCCTCAACTTTCTTCCTGAGTTTTCAGGCACCATTTGTTGCCTTTATACTTTCCTGTGTTTTCCACAAAAACAAGTGTAGTAGTTACCAGAACTGGGGCACAAAGTGAGGCTATGGGTTTCCAGCTAGAATGAAAGACAATGTTGAGAGCTGCATGGCAAGCCAGGTAAGAGTTGGTCCTAAGGTCAAATAGCCTACATACTGTACATGTGGGCACCCTTATGAAGGTTTAGAAATTCAGAACACACTTTGGGGTCTTATCTCTTGGTCTATCAGTAAGATTCCTCTAGGAGCATTTCTGTGGTGAGAAAATTGTCAGTCTCAGCTTGGATGCTTTCACAAGACAGGGTAGAGTTTAAATAGCTTGAACAGCAATGCAGAGACTATGCAGTAGATGAAGAGATAAAATCTATTTTTTGGGGAAACATTCACATGAGAACTTCAGTTTCTCTCCCTATGAATGCCAGCCTCAGTCGTCTCATGCTTCTCAACTTTTAAACAAATAAAGAGCAATGATTCAAAGACAGCAGTCCCCTATGTGTCGGTACTGATTCATTCCCTGAGCTGGGACATCCTGTACCCTGAGAAACGGTGTCATCCAACACACAGTTTGAATACATGTTTAAGGCCCATCACAATGTCAGAACTGGATGAAATGGAGCAGGGTGCTCTGCAGGTTTTGCAGCCATTGCTCCAGTATCTGAACTGAGTTCTTCCCCAAAGAGACCAAAAAAGTTACCAAAGCGGCTTTATGTTCTGGTACTTTCTCATTTCTGGGCGTGTAGATTTGCAACCAAACTGTAGTCTTCTATAAGCCTACAGCCTCCTTCTCCAATCCTTAATTAAAGAAAAAAGAAAGGAAGATTCCTGTTTTCAGTTAGAGGAAAGTCTTGGCTTGTCCCAGAGCTTTAGTCATAGAACATGCAAGTTCGGCTGATCCTTTCAGTAAGTGTGGACAGAAACCTTTTGAAATTGAAACAGAAAGGTAGTCATTGCCATTTTTCCAAGACTATACATTCAACAAAGTTTGTAAATTTCATGGGACCAACCTAAATTAAACAAAATCTATTTTTCTATTTGCCAGTGAAATTTAAATGACTTAACCAAAGCTAGACTTACAAAAGAAGAAATCCCCATTTTGTTATTATGGCACAAACAATACATTTTTATCCTCTGCACTTGCCCTCAAAAATCTGGAGCATTTTGCCTGAGAAGTTTCGAAAACTTCAGTTAATGGCAGATATTTATTGCATGAGATCTCTGCTGAATGGTTAAACTCTGGCAAAGCAAATAAGAATTTAATAATAATGAGAGCAAGTACTGGGTGATTTTAATATTCACTGCCAGTTCTGCCTTTAATAATAAGAATGTGCTTAGTTTTTTTAAATCAGTAGACAGCAACACTTTTGCAGAAGTTAGCAAGTGATGCAGAGTGCCTTACCTCTTCTACAGGATGCCTATATAAAGCATTTAGTTTTAACTTCCATTGGAGCAAATGGAAAATATGATTTATAGAAGAATAACAAAGGCAAAAATATCTCGCACCCTCCCCCCCGAAAGAAAAATTTTCTATAATGCTATAAATAACAGAGGCCTTTTCAGAACTAACTTCTATGAAACTTTGATGTCAATGGTCATTTTTCTGTGTAACCCAAACTATACGGAGAAAATCCTATTTTCATTCAGAAATCAGTGACATCAACTATGAAACTAATATCCAAAGGGAATAAAAGGCAAAGGAGGAACAGCTTTTTTATTTCTCAGACTTTTACCAATTTTTGTATGTGGCTTTGGTTTGGAATCATCTCCAGGTATGTGTATTAGGGCATGAGTTGTAAAGTAATAATGAAAAGGCAGCTTAGTTTTGGGCTGAAGTAAACCAGAAATGACTGTCCTGGCAAACTTCCCTCTAACTTTGTTCTGAGCCTTGTGAAGCATCACTTTGGGTAGGTAATGCTTTTAATATTAAAAATAGGTCACTTTCAAGAGTTGAAACCTTTCCATTTGAAGAGTTAGTTCCAAAAAATATATTTAGAAGAAAATATTTGTTGAGTATTATTACATGAGTCACTTCCAAACCACAAACTTCAACAAATCTACTTATTTTAAGAACACCTTATTCAGCTTTATTTACACTCCCTTTATGGTTCCTCTTCTCTTCTGGGAATTTCCTTAAAAATTCCTTGGGTGTCAGCTTAAACTTTAGCATCTTGGTCGCAACGCTGATATCTTTTTGTGATCTAGAGTGATTGCCTTTTCTTTCAGATGCTGTGCCTGTTTTACATCTCTCAGCACCTAATCTAAAAAGCATAAAAACCTGTGGTGTCTTGCAAAGCAGAATGTTGAAGCAGAGTGAGGAGGCAGCAGCCAAAGGATCAGGTCTGAATCTCACCTGGCAGATCTGAGAGCTGCTGGTCTGCTTTCTCCAATTTCACTTCAAGTGTCTGGGGAGAGGGATTAATCTCATCCATGTTTAGGCAGGCACGCACCTAAAGCAACCATTCTCCAGTCCCTGTGTAGTCAGAGGTAAAACCTCTTATGCACGCAGTGCTCTTCAGGGGATAATTCACCTGACCAACATTAGGCACCCATTTTAGGATCCCCAGTAGATTTTACCATTTCTCCTTAGTGGGTTTAGGTGTGACTATTCCAGATTTATCTATCCATCTTACATGAATCTTTCCCATGGTCTTCAAGCTGTCTGGCCCTCAGTTGCTAATCATAGAATGGTTTGTGTTGGAAGGAACTTTAAGGATCATCTAGTTCTAGTCCCCCTGCCATGGATAGGGACACCTTCCACTGAATCAGGTTGCTCAAAGCCCCATCTAGCCTGTCCTTGAACACTCTCCGTGATGGATCATGTTTAATGAGCTGTTTGCTGGTCTTACAGCATGGTATTGTCAGCTGCATGAAGTTTGCAGAGGTTATCTAACCTTGTCTGTTCAGTAAGGAGTGGCAAGCTTGTGCCTTACTTGAGTTTGTATTCTGATCCATGGGTGTGACTGATGGTGCCTGGCCTCTGTATGGCTGAGATACTGGTGGAAAACTGCAGTTGGCAAGCAAAACACCTGGAAGGACTTCCCCTAGTTGAATGTGGCACTGGCCAGGGCAAGGATATGCTGTTCTACACAGGCCAGCTGTAACATGGTGCACACAGTCAAAAATGTGCCCAAAGAGGGGGCAAGAGGTTTCATAGCTTGTTAATGTACTTGGTGGCCCTGACATAATCTGGGTGATAAGTGAATATCCTTTATTTCTCAGAGCATTTTAAGGGTCTTGCAAAATATTTTACCATATTTCACAAGTGACAAACTGAGAGGAAAACTGAATAAATAAATGAGCTATGAGACTTTGTGTCAGAGACTTTGTGTCTTCAACCTGGATTCCAGACCTCTAAACCAACATCTTCTCTGCAGCTGCACTTAGTTTCAGACAGTGATATTTTTCTCTCTGCAAGATAATTGTTGCAGGAATAGAGGTGTAATGAAGGAAAGAATTGTAGCACTCCAGTTGAAGGAAAAGCAACTTAGAAATGGAGAAAGGAATCATCAGGCAAATCATCAATTGGGAATACAGAGCCAGAATCTATGTGCTTAAGTGTTGATAAATGAAACTGATTCTTTTACTTTAATGTGGTTCTTAGGACAGCTGTTGTTAAAAGTTACAGAGATTTTTCTCCCAGTGACCCTCAGAACCATCTTTTTTCACAGCACAATGTAAAAGCTATAGGCAGAAGTCTAACACTGACTCAGAAGAACCCACTATCCTGACATCAGCATGAGCACTATATGAGGCTGTTACAGTAACAGATATTGATTGATCAGCTATGGAATAATTGTAACATAAAGCTGTACATGAAAATTCATAGTTTTACAGTAACTTTCTGCTAACTAACCTATGTTCTAGCCTAAGGATGTTTATTTTTTCCTGTCCAGCTCTGTATGGCATACACCCAGGAAACATGTAATGTTGGTAAGAAAAGGTTTTGAATCCCCCTCACACTGTTATACTTTGGCATTGGTTTATCTGGACAGCTGGGCTTAGTGGATACAGTTGTCCCACCAAGACATGTTGCAAAGAATGACATCTGTTTCTGTGTGCTCATCAGTGGCTTCCCACGTGATAATCATAGTAATGAAAATGAAAGGATCCCTATCAAATATCTACATTTTTCCATTCTGTGCATGTTTTTAGGACCTCGTGTGCTATGAGAGAAGATTTCCTAGAACAGAACTCCCCAGTATTTTGGAAAGTTATCAACTCACATCTGGTATCATCAGGTTAATGCAAATTTTTTATCTAAATTCAATAAATTGCACCACTGAAGATTTTTAAGATATTTTCCAACTGGAGAACACACAGGACAATAGAAAGGCAGGTTAAAGGGAATTTTTTTTTTCTGTATCTACTTACCAGATGTTGACAGGTGTTGCTGTTAGTATTAGCTGGAAAAGAACCATATCTGGTATTATCTAGATATGAAGTGACTGACCTTCCTCCAAACTGGGAAACACTGCATTGGTTTTTAAATAAATCTATTTTTTATTAACAACATATTTTCAGTGAAGGAAGGGTAATCACTTTTTGTTACGGATGTTCATTGGGGTGACAGGATATTTATCCCTACCACGAACTGATGAGACAATTAATCTACTATGAATTACCATGACTACACCCACTCCTATGGTCTGTTTCTTTTTGCATTAGCTTAAGGAGAAAAGGTAATGGAGGAAAATAGGTATATGTCTTATAATGAAAAATAGAGGTAAACATAAAATAGTTGTGGTAGTTTGTCTTTCTCCCACGTAATCACTTTGTATCAGATTTAAAAACCCTTGGAAGTTATTACAATACAACTTGAGAGGTTGTTCTGATGTTGACAGTCAGTAGTGATTAGACTATTAGTTCCCCAGTGCTTGAAACATAATATAAAGACAAGCTAATATAATATAAAGACAAAAACAAAATATAAAATACAAATATAAAGACAAAAACATAATATAAAGACAAGCTAAAAAAAGACACCCTTTTGTTCCTTTTTTGTTGTCATCCTAAACATAAAGCAGAGCACTCCTTGACTAAATAATTGAAAAAGCTACTTCATTTACAACATGAACAGTTGATTATGTGAACACCTCTAAAAATCTCTGGTCTGCATCCATGCCTCCTAGAGGGTGAAACCAGAGGTGCTGCCGACTAGCTAAGAGCATCACAAAAACAGGCAATAATTTCCCTGCAGCTGGAAGTTTGCTTTCTTGTTTTCCTTTGGTACTGTGCTTCGTTATTTAAGAAGTTAATGATTTTCCCCTACAGTGAAAAAATCCACAGATTCACCATCTCAGCAGGATATTCGTACACATTTCTGTATTTTAGATCCTCAGCTAGAGTACTAAGACACTGTACAGTTACAGCTATAGACTTCTATGAATAGCAGTCTCCATAGACTTGTTGTCAGCTGTTTTAATGATCAACAAGTCTAAGAGAATTATACATTCATCTTAGGAATAAGGCCTTGGAATTTCAGCTCTGTTGCTTAGACCAGAATTGCACCCACTCTCTCAGACACATGTTAATTTAAAAGAAGAATTAATAGAGTCACAACCTAAAGATTAGTATAATGACAACTGTATTCTCTTCACTTGCAGAAAGAATGTAATTATTCAGAGCTCAGAATGTGATTTACTAAATGGGAAAACAACAGCATAAGTGCATTAAGTGGGTTTGCTCTTACTTTGGATTTTTATTTATTTATTTATTTCCTTCTAAAGTTGTGGCAGTTACAAAAATTAAATACAATAAACAAAATCCACAGCCCTTTAGGTAAGGTCAGAGTTTTCCAGCTGGGCTCATGCTGAGCGAAAACTACTTGGTGAAAACGTCCAAAGAGATCAGCAGAAAACCAGTACAGCCACAGATGCATATATTCCCTGATGGAAGCTGTCAGAAAGTAGTGAAGACAACAGTTTAAGTGCAAAATAAGTACTTACAATAATTAAGTTTACAATCGATTATCAAAATGGCAACTAGAACTCAGTTGATATCGTCATTTACAAAGTGGTTATCTTCAATATTTAATTATTCCTTTTCAAGTGAATAGCACCTTAAGAGGACAGCTGTAATACTAAGAAAGAAGTTATCTTTATTTTTGTAAGTCTGCTCAGAGAAAGAGAGAACTCACAGTAAAGTGAAAAGTGACAAGGTACTGTATGTTGATCTTTGTTAAAAACAGAACTTATTATTTGTTTTAAAATCTGAAATAATGTGATAAATTAATGTTATAGTTACTGAGTTCTCCCTTTTGAATATTGATTAGCTACCAGTTAGCTCATATGAAAATGGGCTATTTTCATATCTTCACTATGACAGCAGTGATTGACTGATTTCCACTATACAAAAGGGATGAAATCTTTTGTTCAGTGATGGTGGTAATGGTTCTGCTGTTAGAATCAGTGAGCTCTGAAATTTTGGGCTTGTAATAAGGCATTACCAGTGTAACATAACTTTTATACTTTCTGGGTAGTTGTTCCTGCCATCTGCTAAGTAATACCTCTTTTGGGAGCCTGTCAGTCATCGCCTCAAAAAGGCAGCTTGCTTTGTGCCAAGGCTGGAACACAGAATTTGAGAGATTACTGACCACTCAGTCCTGGGATTTTCTGCTTTTCCTGAGATGTAGCACCATACATTGGCTAGGTTTGTATGATCTGAAAGAGTTTAGTCCCTGTGCTTCGTTTCTGCAGGAGAATGATCCCAGCTCTGTCAGGCTGGAGGCTCCCTAGCCCGGCTTATTGCTAATGTATCAGTCATTAGAATTTCTGATGTCAGTTTGTGCAGATCATTGCAACCTTTGCCTTTCAGTGATATTATACATGTTCAAATCCAGCAACTTCTGAGGTGTTTTTTTTCATGAGTGATGTTATTGTGGCTGTAAGAATGAGGGGAGACACAGAGTCATGGAGTAATTCAGGCTGCATCAGGAGATCTCTAGTCCAAACTGCTCAAAGCCAGGTTGGCCCTGAGATCAGACCAGGTTGCTCAGGGCTTCCTCTTGTTGGGCTGTGAAACCTCCAAGAATGGAGACTGCACATATTCTGGATAAACTGTTCAGTGCTTGATTGACTATGCTATAACACAGATCTTGGGATAGAAAAATGAGTCCTGTTTTTCTTCATCCCCATACAACTCCTATGCACTTGGGAGAGGTTCCTAAGTCCCATTTTTCTGACCATCATACTTAATGCAGTTTTATAGAGCAGGAAACCAACACATAGGAAAATAAGGGCAACTTGCTTTGATCCTTAAATTCTGAGATAGTAGACAGAAGCAATGTTCAGTATGTTATAAATCATAGAATTATGATTTATTTCATAAATTATGATTTATTTCATTAAGGTTGGAAAAGACCTTTAAGATCAAGTCCAACAGTTAACCCAATGCTGCCAAGTCCATCAGAAGACATGTCACGTAAGTGCCACATCTACTGTCTCTTAAATAGCTCTGGGGATGGTGACTCAAGCACTTCCCTAGGAAGGCTGTTCCAGTGCCTGATAACCCTTTCAATGAAGTAATCACGCATATATAAAGAAAGCCAGTGTCATGTTTTTACCTTGAATCACTGGGGCAATTATTCCTGAGGCAATTAGATATGTGCAAGATAAAACCCAGTATTAATCTGCCAGGCAACAATACAAAAAGTAACACAAACCAGCACAAGAGTTATAAGTCTACAGGCTTCTACACCCCTCTTGCTCCTTGCTTTTTACAGACCCCAGCACAGAGATAACCATTTTACTGTCTAAACCCCTCTCTGGAATTTTTTATGGAAGGCAGCTGCCTTTGAAAATTTTCAAAAACATTAGTTCGGATAGAGATAGGAGATGGAGTAAAACCAGCCCATATGTTTATAATGGAAAAAGTACATTATTTTTAATGAAAATAAAAGATAAAATTAGATATTGGAACTGGTATAGAAGTAACTGTCCCTGGACTGCAAGGCACTGTATTTTTGCAAAGCAAATAAGTTTTTAATGGATTAAAATATGAGCATTTGGAAGGCATGTCAGTAGGAAAAAAAAGATGTTATTTTGTAGTCTGTGCTTGTTCAATATAACCCAAGATCCCTGAACTCCAAAACAATTACAAACTAGCTAAGCCATAAAGAAAAAGAAGGCTAATCTAGGGACTAGTGAAATATAGTATTCACAGTTCGCTTACATATTACTTTAAAGACAGCTTGGTTACAGGGAAGTAGAATAAAATGAGAGGATTGGACTAGTGTTGAGTCAAACACCAACAACCTTTGCATGGTTGCTGTGCAGCTATCGTCTAAGCAGCACATGTTCAAAGCAGTAGGGATTAGCCTTTTGAAATGCTATCTGCAAAGGAAAATCACAAACAACAAATCCAAGGGAAGTCAAATACAAAAGTTAACTCAAGAATACATTTACACAGTTAACCACTAAACATCAGGAAATGCCGCAGTTCAGTCTGGCTGTGTAACTGTGCTGCTGCTTTTTTGCTTACGTTATCTCACAGGCTGACTACACAGATACCTCAAGTCCTTCAAACAGAATCTATCAGATATAATGGCCCCAGTTATAAACCTGTGCATGTGTTTGGTATTCCTCACTGATGTGTTGGTAAGCAGTGACAAATGGGTGGGTGAGGTGGATATAGGAATCATTCAAATGATGACTAAGAGGACTCAAACTCTGGTAAAACAAAAGTCAAAGCTCCGTCATCTCAAGCGCCACAAAGACTACTGTAAGGAGATCTCCAGATCAAATCTGGAATATGACTGGAATATTCCTGTGCAGAACCATAAAAAAAATAAATTAAGATCTCTGGACACTGCAAGGTAATCCCTTGCTTTTAGTAGAAAGCTGAGGTCAGAAATGAACATGACACACAACCATGAGATCCTGCCCCAAATAGAGATCAGTAGCTGAGGTTTCAGAAGTGGCCTCTAACTGAGACTGCATGTGAGATGTTGGGATAGTGTTCACCTGTGACACAGGTCTGTGTCTCTAGTCTTTCAGCTGTCATTGACACCTCCTGCTGTGCTGGTCTGCTGCTGTCACATTTGATTTTAGCAGGTTGCAGAAGGTCCACTGAGCTGACTCTCTCATCTTCCCTTGTCTTTGACAAGCCCTGACAAAAACTACAGACTCGGATAACAAAGTATAGCAGAAACATTTTGAGGGTATATGTGCACGTGTATGGAAAAAAAACAAAAGAAGAGAAAATGCCAGGAAAGGGCAGCCCTCCTAGGAGAACAGGGAATTACCTCAGGGATGTGTAAGGGAGAAAGGAAAATGAAATTAACTTCCCAAGTCCAAAGGGACAAATCTCTTATTCCCATGACTTTACAGGTAAAGTGATAGATATGCCCTCATTTAGAAAATGCATTTTGGACCCAGGCATAAAATTCTGCTTTACTTGCTTTTTTGTACTGTTGCCTGACTAAAGAACAAAACAAAATGGTTGCTGTGTTTCAGTCAACAGTTACAGTGGCCTAGGATGTGGTGTAGTTTCCAGTTACGCTTTCTGCCTATACAGGCTGAATTCTTTTTAGGTGCTAGAAACTGCCCATAACACCATTTGTGTTGTTTTCTTTTAATCTCTTCTCATTCTGGTCAGGTCAAAGCGGAAGGGATTTTCAGGGATTTATAGGTAGCTTATGGGGTGTTGTGATCCCTGGAATGTGGAAGGAGTTCCCCTAATGAATGGTGGAATAAGCCACAAGATTTCTGCTCTCCTCAGCCTTGATTCTTATAGCTGGGCCTGCAGTGAAGCATGCTTGGGAAGCAGGGACAGGTGAAATGCATATGGAACAGCACATGGGAGTTGGTACAGGGATGTAGCTGAGATATCTAGTAGGGCAGCTGTAGTGAGAAGTCAGGGGAGATAATAACAATAGATTGAGAACTAGGAGAAATAGGAACCAGTAGGAGCAGCACGTGTGGTAATTATCCATGCTCTGAAGCAAGTGGGTGCAGAAAAATCCATACTTCGGCCATATACTCATTCTCCTTTCTTTTCTGAATATCCTTATTGCCAGTGCCTTTGACAGTGAGAGAATTCAGTGGATACAGCAGCAGGCTTACAGGGCTGTGTAAACAAATACCATCACCTTTCTCTTCCTCTGATGCAGTTCTCTACAAACAGCAAAAAAACCTGGATAGCTTCATCCAGTACCCTGTGATGAAGCTTCACACCAGATGCCTTGTCAAACTTAATCATCATTCTATCTGGTACCACAGCCAGAATTTTCATTCACATAACTTCTTTCAATGTAAGCAAATGTGAGTGAACAGCCAACCAAGACTCCTTAAAACAGTGTAGAAGTACCCTACTGAAATCTGGATGGAAACTTTCACTGTCACAATTCTTTCTGACTTCCACCTTCTGACAGTACAAAGTTACCGGATTCAACAGTTTGCCTGCCTGTGACATTTTCTGAGTGCTTGGACTAAGAAGATGGATGACCAAATAAGCCATGCAACATGTGAAGGCATACAGGTGTTTGGTTCAATAAGAAACTTGAGAAATATATTTGAGGTAATTCCAGGAATTACTGGAGTGTTGGGTCAGTTTCCCCACTTCTCTTCCTTTCATCCTTTCACACTGCCATATGGGACTGAATTTTCCCAAGACTGGTTTTGATCTCATTTTCTTGAACTGCCAGCTTGATTCCCAACCTCCTTCTGCTGGACATCCATACTTGGCATGACATTCATGTGTATTAGAGGGTTGGGTCATGCTTAGTAAGACTCACTAGAGACAGCTTTGGAGATCTGGTTCATGCAGGCAGTATAAGAATATAGTCAAGGACTGGAAGTGTTCACAGAATGGCTGCTGCAGAGGAGAGATATGGTCTGTCATGGATGCAGGCAGCTTGCATAGGAAATATCAGAGCTGGGATGCTCTATTGCTGCAAAGACTCATCATAGCATTTTGTGGTAAGAAATACCTTCTTCAGCTGCTTTATTCTTGCTCCTGGCGTATTGTAGGAGCAGGGGAACGATCTTTCTCGGAAGGCATAGGACGTTCTTTTTTCAGCAAGTCAAAAGCTAGGAGATATGAGGGCAAGTAAATCCTGAGAAGACAGGGGAATAAGTATTTTGGGAACACAACTGAGCAGAGGATGTACCAGGCCCAAGGGGTCTGTCTATATCTTGTTTTATCTCAGTAAGCCAGAGGGAAATGCTCTTTCAAACATGTTAAAATTCATTAAAGCTTTAGAGGGGAAAGCAGGCCTTGGATAACCAGATGTTTGGATGGGGTGAACTCTGGCAGCTGTTAATTAGCTATTATAGAAGTTGGACAGGGACAGTCACAATAGAAATAATAATATGCTGATCTTTTCTGTTTTTCTCTGTTCCACCTCCCCCATGGCTGCCTGCTTGTTCCTCAGAGATATCAAACCATTGGCCACAGCAGTTACAAATATAGTTTAAACAGCTGTCATTTTGCATCCTGCTGGCTGCTTAGCTCCCTTTTATCCTCTGTCCCAGATGCAGGGCTCTCTTTCCATCAATGATTTACTTGCATAGCTCCTCTGCTTGAAATACTGACTGTCCTTCCTGAAGATGTTCTCACTTGCTCTTATGTAAGACAAAAAAACAACTCCCCCATCCCCAATGGTAATTAAATTTACTGTCAAACATTTTTATTTGATGTTTGTTTATTGTTAAATACTGGCAGCTGAGCAGCCATTGTCCATGGTAGTGCAGGTAAATCTACACAGCACAATGAGCTGCTTTGTGAGTGTACATTTTCTCTCGTATTTTCTTTATCACAGGCAAGTTAGAACAATATAGAGCTATTTCAGTCACAAACTCTGAGCAAAGAATTCAGAATTTAACACAGAAATCCTTCAAATTCTTGTAAGAAAGAGAATTTGAGCTTCATTCTCATAATGAAATGAATGACTTCTAAGCTTCCGGTTCTACAGACAGAAGTAGGAGAAAATACTAGTCTGCTGAAGGTTGGCTACCATCAGACAAACCTGATTCAAATCTGACCGTAAAAGGTTCATGTACTGGGGCTTCCAGACAGGCTTTTCCAACTGAATGGCTCAAAGCTATGACACAGTCAAGGGTTTGCTGGGATTAAACACCAGCATCTAAATTTCTTGTGGCTTTATAATCCAAATCCATACTGTGCTGCTTTGGTATCTATGAGCATTTAACCTGTATATATGGGTGACTTTTCTCCCGGCAGTATGGAAGAAATGGACAACTTCAATCTTAAGCAACCATTTTTTAGTAGGTTTTACTTACACCCCCATCCTGCCAGAGGAATACATGGCATCTGGTTGAGCCTGGTAATTTGACAATGCTGCAACAGAAGAGACTGGCTCAATTACTTCTTTACTCTGAAGAGATTTAAATGCATGAATCTCTAGTTATTTCTTGGTATTTGGCCTCAAAGATCCTTGTGTTTACAGGCAGACATACTAACCACAAGTGTGATTTTGCAGGATCTAGAAAGGGACCATGAGGCACTTGTATGAATGTATACTTTGGGTAGGTTATGCAGACTGGGAGAGACTCATTAAAGCATGTTACCATATTACGTATTTAGCAGCCCTATGTTAAACTAAGACTGTGAGTGACAGAATGAAAGCTGTCTTGGGTAGCAAAGTCTGAGAAAGTCTCCTTTACTGGCATCTCTTTTGCTTATAGCCATAAGAGGTCTCTCACTTAGTGACCTTGAGCATTTCTGGGACTGGGAAAGGGGTATGTCTTGCTTCTTTCTGTAACAGAAGTGGAGGGTAAAAAGAAGAGGAAAAAGATGAAGAAATGGAATGGAGTGTAACAGAATGGAATAAGGCAAGGATGAATACAGCAGTAGTAAGAGGAGAGCTGCCTTCTAACATCTCTTTGACCACCAGAACTGAGACAGAATGATATGACTCTCTTACCAAAGCTTGAAGGATTCTTGAAGAAACAGAAATGGCTAGGAAGAAGGGAGGCTTTGGGGCAGTAGAAGCATTGCTGTGGATGCTAGTGGGAGCCCAACATGGGTATTGTAAGAGATCACTCAAGACTATGAGGCCTAGGGTTTGAAAATTACTCTTTTAGAAAAGTTCTTAACATGAAAGAGGTTTTGGAGCACAAACAATGTGCTTTGCCCCTTTTCTGATGCTCTTATCTCTATTCCTGTCTTTGAGCTATCTTTTCTTTTTCTTTTTTTTTTTTTTTTTAATCTTGTCTTTCCAGCAGCCACAGTTAAGTGTGACTTGGGTTGTTTACTTGGATATGAAGCAATCCCCTGTTTTGGGCCTCTCAACCTGTGCCATAACATCTTTTGTAACTCATACATCCAGACTTTGTTAATATGTTCCCATGACTGCCTAAAGCACAGATTTTCCTAATTAGGAATGATAGCAGCAGATAAAAGTCTCTTATAATGAGCAAAGAGTTAATATGGGAGTGGGAAGACTTGTTTTAGTTACAGACATCAAAACCTAAGTGGTAATTCATATTATACATATTTAATAATTATTAGTTTATTTTATTATTTTTTTATTGCCGTGTAAGCACTTTCACCAGCCCTGCAAATAATTCCCTGAGGAGAGACTGCAGTGACTGAAGTCAGTGAACCCCCCAAGAGACAGCGTTGTGCTTTAAAGTACATTAAACAAGCTTATTTTTATGACTTGGGATTAGCAAGGGTCATACATGTCTGAAAAGAGTCTTTATCATCCACAAAAAATTAAGTAACTATTTCTTCCATTTATCATGCTGCACAAAGCCATAGAACTTCTTTTATACTAGGACTGGAGGTGAAACTTATATACCTGTAGTCCATTACCAGTCTGTAATGCTCACTTGAACTCTTTGATGATGATGGAATTAGTGGGACCACTTCTCACTAATCAGTATTACTACCCAAAGATACTCCCTCATTTACTGTAGACTTGTCAAATGATGGTATCTAGCATACTAAAGAAATCCATGGTCATGGTAGCATGACAACCTTAAAAAGCCCTGAGAAGTTTATAACGGGTGCTTGGAATACTACTAAGCAGTTAAGCTGTTAGTAACAGTTTACTGGTTTCCACAAATTTGAAGATAGAAGTATGTGGTGTCTTAAAGAAAATGTGATTCTGAGTTATCTGCCAAAGTTTTGAGATCAAGTCTGAGCTTTAATTCAGTGCTTTCCTACATCTTTCAGTTTGTGGATTTTTAAGTTTAGACCAATGGAAAACTAAAGCCTTTGAAAACTTTGTGTATATACTTAGCTAGAAAAGACCTGTGCTCTTTTAAAAATGAGCTTTATTTAAAAGTTTGGTTTTGCAGACACATTGGACATAGCCCGCAGGACTTTGAGGGGTTTGCAAACTACAAGTTGAAAACAACAGATTTAGAGCATAAAGGATGGTGTTCAGTAAATCATAGAAGGAACCATACGTAGAGTAAACCTGTAGTAATGCTAGCATCTTTAATACATACTTGATTAATTGTGTTCTTTTAATCATCAGTCTGTGAGGTCAAATGCTGCAGAAGAGTTTGCCACCTCTTGGCTTTGTTTGTGCATGTGTGTGCATGTGTGTATGTGTTGCTGTGCAGTGATTGCTTCACAAGGAAAACTAATCTATGGAACTACCAGAGAACAGATTTTCTTTGAGCAATGATTTTGTAAGTTGTTAAACTGTGAGGACCAATCCTGTCATTGGATATGATTTATTTGGTAGGTAGGAAAGTTGTCTGTAGCATGTGGATTTATTCTGAACTGCTAAGAAGAAAAAACACTGTAGGAATTTTTCATTGCTTGGATGTACTGAAGTGTGTGTAAAAAGTGTTGTTTGTAATGTTTGAGAAAAAGCCCAAGAGTAAGATAAAATATCTCTCTAGCTTCTCAAGAAATCCAATTATTCATGATGTAACTATAAAAAAAAAAAAAAGGAAAAAAAAGGAGGGAGAGAAAAAACAAACCCTGCACAAGGAATAAAATCATAAATGTTCATTAATTTTCCCCAGAAAAAAAAACCAAACTTTTTTTGCAGCTTTTAAAGCAACAAGGCTGTTAACCATTAGTGGACATTTGCCACTTGCTTGTGAAGACAAATTTGAAATGAAAATAAAAGACTTTCCTCTTTTTATAAACTCTTAAATCATTATTGTAATCTTATATATGTGTTCGTGTATTCACACACTTTCCTAAAAGATCTCCTTGTTTATTTTCTGAACAGCTTTTTATTTGGTTTAAATGCCTGTGAAACATGAGCTTTCCATATTTGTTGCTAACCACAAGGTGGCAGTAAGACATTGTCTGGTGACATACAATAGCTTGGGCTGCTTGTTTTCCCTCCTGTCTATTCAGCCTTCAGATAACAAAAACACTCTTGATGAATAGGCCTTGAAAGCAAAGGGGTTTGTAAGAAGGACAGTTTAGAAAGATGCACAGATAAAGAAAATACTCCAGACAAGATCCCAAATGTTTTTTACGTTATAGTAAGCCATGTTGTGTAACACTGTGCACAGTTACCACAAATGCTCTATTTCTCTCTGGTTTTATCTTGCGTTGTTAAGTTTCCTTAGGATTTACACATTAAATAAAGGCTGCTCAGTGCAAAGGTGAAGATTTACTAGGTTTTCAAGTTTTAATTTAACAATATGCCTAATATTAGCTGAGATTCTGAGTTTTGGAAAGGGCAAAGCTTTCTACTTCAGTTCTTTGTTGTCCAGAAAACAGTTCAGTGTCACTGCATTGAATAGTAGCTACAGTGATAAATTCCTTTTCAAATACAGTGGGAGTGAGGAATGAGGAGAGATGTGCCAGAGTATTCCACTGGCAATGTTGTGAGATTGTTTTTTCTTTTGCTTTGGGCAGATATAAATCATATGGTAACAATCCTGTGTGCAGACCAGCAACTTGCAAATGTAGCTGCTGTTGTTCTATTATTCATATTCATATTCCATCAGGCCCAAAGCAGATTCAAAGCATAGCTGGGTTACTGAACATGACAATATGATTAAAATTTATCCTTGTGGGACAGTTTATGGTGATTTAGGTCGATCTTACTCCCAGCTTTCATGATTACTATGAAGAACTAATGCATCACGTTTTTGGCTAGCTGTTCATCTGAAAGGGAGTTTCAGCAGGATGACCTTAACCTCCCAGAAGCCACTTGGTTTGTCTGTAGCCTCTACACACAAACAAAGCACCAAACAAAGATTCTAGATGTTTGAGACCAGCTGATTGTTGCCTCCTTGTTTCACAAGTTATACACATGTGGTTTATTTTCCAGGAACTGGTTGGCAGAGATCATGTTATTTTGTTTTCCATCAAGATGATTTACTTATAGCTTCTAAAATCCAATACTGCTGTTGATACTGTGAACTCCTGTGCATGTGAAACATATACACAACTTGGAATAAGCATCACTTAGTATCTGTCAAAAATATAGTAGTTTTATGGTGTCAAAATATTGTTAAGACAATAATGTAGACCTAGTTCTTCCTCTGCTTACCCCATTATAGTTTTGCCCTGGAGATGAATTATGGGCTTTGGGACTATGCAAAATAATACAGTTGCAGGAAGAAAATTCACAACTCTTTGATCTTGATTTTATACTAATGGCTTTCATCATGAAGAATAGGCCCTACAGAGCACCTTTATAGAATCATAGAATAGTTAGGGTTGGAAAGGACCTCAAGATCATCTAGATCCAACCTCCCTGCCATGGGCAGGGACACCTCACACTAAACCATGTCACCCAAGGCTCTTCCAACCTGGCCTTCAACAATATCAAAGATGGAGCATTCACAACTTCCCTGGGCAACCCATTCCAGTGCCTCACCACCCTCACAGTAAAGAATTTCTTCCTTATATCCAATCTAAACTTCTCCTGTTTAAGTTTCAACCCGTTACCCCTTGTCCTATCACTACAGTCCCTAATGAATAGTTCCTCCCCAGCATCCCTGTAGGCCCCCTTCAGATACTGGAAGGCTGCTAAGAGGTCTCCATGCAGCCTTCTCTTCTCCAGGCTGAACAGCCCCAACTTTCTCAGCCTGTCTTCGTATGGGAGGTGCTCCAGTCCCCTGATCATCCTCGTGACCCTCCTCTGGACTTGTTCTAACAGTTCCATGTCCTTTAAACTGGTATTTGTGCTAATGTGTGATTCATTCATGAGCACAGGGCTTGGAGTTAGAAAATGACATAGTATAAAACTCATCAGCTTGATTATGTATGAGACTGTTTTGAGATAATAAAGTTGAGGATCAGAAGGAATTTCTGGGAACCTTTTTAGGGTTCAGCTATTGCCCAAGAACTCTTAGCAAAAAGTATTTTGCATCAATTTCATAATTTTGAATGCATCATAAAATCAGAAAACTGTTGAAGTGTTACTATTATAGAACATGTGTTGCTGAACTAGCAAGTTTTGTGTCTTCTTTTTATAGGTCTAAAGCTAACATGCTGTAATACTTTGATACTATATGATGTTTATTTACAGAGAATCAGGGCTTATGCTCTGATATATACATGCAGTTGCCTTGGATGGAACTCCAACAAATCTGAGACTGTTCAAAACGTGACTATTCTAAACGTAAAATGGAGACTTTTCTGTGAAGGAACCTTCCCTGAAAATCTCCAACAAATTAAGTTTCAGTATCTGGTAACATTCCTTGGAAGTTTGTACATTATTTTAATCACATGCCAGCAATTGTACCATTAATTTAAGTTTGTAAACCTGAAATAACATTACATTTCTAGCACTCTCATATTATACTTGGAATGGCTGAAACACTAGTAAACAGAGCTGTTCCACTGAATGGCCAAGGGAGGGACCTGGGAAAAATAACTGCCACACACTCCAAGAAAGAAATCTGAGGTCAAACTGTTTTCATGGGAGACAAACTACGTGGCTGGGATTATCCTGGCAAATTGTGGGTTACAAAGTATCTCTGGAGAGTTTATCATAGCTAATTGCTGTAATAGCCTTCCACTTCTACATCTGTTTGTGGGTGTGGGCAGTACTCGGAATTGTTCCTT
The DNA here is from genome assembly GCF_012275295.1 of Melopsittacus undulatus. NCBI lineage: Eukaryota > Metazoa > Chordata > Aves > Psittaciformes > Psittaculidae > Melopsittacus > Melopsittacus undulatus. Next base: position 72,544,898 of record NC_047531.1, read on the forward strand.
TTCTTGAAGGCTTTTTACAAGAAAGCATAGATGAGATGCCAGGACAGGCTCTCTCTGAATGGACTTGCCATGCTGCTCATAAAGTTGCTTGCTGTGCTCACATACACAGCAGACAGGTTCTCATTCTTTAAGCTTTTCCACACAGTGGACGGTTCTCTGGCATGAGCCATCTTTTGTACGCACATGAGAAACAGTGTGGTCTCTGCTGAGAAGCAGAGTGACCTCAGGGTTAAAGGTACTTCAAGGAATTTGAAAGCAAGTTAAATTGTATACATAAATAAGGCCACTCTGTTAATTTTGAATTCTTTCTTGCTTTCTGTTTCTAATTAATACATCCAGTCATGTATTTTTCATGCAAACACATGATTTCTAACTCTTTTCCCACTCCCATTAATGCTGTTACAGCATTAACCACTGTTTTCAGCTGAGTTCAGACTCAAGCATCTATTATTAAGAGTTGTGCCAGTCTGAAAGGATTTCTACCTTAAATACTAGCAATTTCTGGGACCATATAAAAAGTATACCTCTTTCTTTTTTGAGAATCCAATTAAGCAACTTACTGTGTGGCACCAAGTCTGGACTGGAATATGCCTGTTACATTTGCCATGACATTCACCTCCTGTGTTCTGAGGCAGGACTTCTCTTTCAGAAGTCAGGATTATGGACAACAAGAAGCTTAACAGTGGGATGGCTGAGCTTTTTGGCAAATAGTAATGACTTTATTTTATAATAGGTGTTACAGATTCAAGCTTTACTCACAAGTTCTCCATGTCTTCATGCACAGAAAAGCATTAAAATTTGTATCTTACATGGGAAGATGGAGAGATTGTGATGAGTTTCTTTCCTTACAGTAGGTCATGAGGCCAAATTAAGTACAAGCAACTAGAGAAAGACACAGACTTTGCAACAATGAAGATTCTGGGATTTGTCTTTCTATGATAACAAAAAGGACTTTGCAAGTGCAAGTGAATTGTAAAAAGCATATTATGAACTGTGTGCTCCTCTTATATCATCAGTCATTCATAAACTCATTTCTCATCCTTGAAGGAAAGACTCCTCATTTTCTCTGTAGTGTTCATCCCATATATTTTGAGAGCAGTCAAGTACATGAAATACATTTTTTATGATTTCATAGAAGAAAAATGTTAGATTGGCACTGAATGCCATTCCATTTTTTCATTGATAGTCACCTTGACTCTGGCCACAAAGTAAGCTAATTTACTGTTTCTTTGTTTTTAAGAATAAAATAATTTAGGGTTAGATCATATGTCTGTTTTTGTTTATGCTTGTTTTTATTTCTACCTACATAGATTTGTGCAAATGTGTCGGTAACACTGTCTAGCAAATATCCAGTTCGGAATCACAGGCTCTCAGAGTTTGCTTATGCAATGGTGACACTCCCACTATTTCAGTCCCTTGCTTGGCTGCTGGACTGGCACTGACACCTCTGGCTTAGAAGCCAGTAATCGCTACACACAAAAGTAGAGATTCAGGTATTTCCAACAGGGATTTGGAACAGGCATAAGATGTAAAGGACAGCGAATGAAAAGGTTTAAAGTAACTGTAGGAAATGCTGATGTCAGAGGTGCTGGTATGATTTGTCTTGCTAACAGATATAAATACCTACCTGCAAGGCCAGAGTGATGTCTCTGTAAGGGAAGAACCAGGATCCAAAGCTGCTGTAGGGCTGGAACACCTAAACCTGTTGCTTCTCTATAACGGGGTTCCTAAAAGTGAGATTTCTTACAGCAGAAAAGGAGAGAAAAGAGAAAATGTAAATAATTCCAGACAGATGGCAAAGCAATTTCTGGCTTTAGTCTGGATCATAGGTATACTTCATCCGTCAGTATCTTCGTATTGAAAAGCAAGGAAGTGTTAATGAGTTCTGAGGAAAAAAGTTTGATATGTTTACCTGAGACCAAGTAAGTTAAACTTTGCTTTTGATTTCATGCAATGATCAAGTTTGCATGACACAGAGGGCAGAAGAAATCTGGGTTGGGACTAGGCTAAAGAGATGATATTTTCTTAGCTTTTTCTATCTTTGACTGTTTAATAGAGAATCAGGTATATAAGGAGAAAAGATTATTTGTGGCAGGGCAGGAAAATTAATACCAGATTTGACTGAGTTCACACTCGATATTTTCTATGGAGCCTAGTATTTTACATGAGATGCCCAAATCTGGGGCTAAAATTTCTTTTCTACAAAACAAATCGGTCTATGATGTAGGTCATTAAGCAGCTCATTACATGTTCAGGTAAGCATTTTTCCATGTTTGGTTCTTTCACCAGGAATTAATGGCTGACATTATTTTGTTTCCTGTCTATGTGCCAATGACTCTATACAGTTTTCAGTTGTACTTTTTTAGTACGCAGAAGTCATGAATTTTGCTCTTTTGCATCACACTATTGTTAAAGAGTTTTTGTTGGCTTTACAGAAAGGCCATACTCACAAGTTGAAAGTAACAGAGAGAGAGCTAAGGCCTCCTATAAAACTTAACCCACTCAACCTGTTAATTTTCCAGGTACATGTGGATATGTCCATGCCAGCAAACATAGCAGGATGGAGTTCTTGTCTCCCCTAGCAGCCATGCCCCAGAACTCTACCTTTAATTATGTCTTGTTTGTTGTGATAAAAAACCACAAACAAACAAATGAAGAACAAAACAAAAAAATAATTTAAAGCTGGCCAAAGCAGAAGCTTCCAAATTTCAAAGATTTTTTTTATATTGAGACTTCAGTAGTGGCAGCACATAGAATTTTGCAGTTATTATTGGCACTAGAGAGACCACAGAAACACTAAATCCTTGTGATTACTCTAGGTGGGTCACTGCAACAAAAATTGTCTGTAGTAGGCTTCACCAACCAATAGGAATGTGTAATTTTGTTGTCAGTACTCTGAGTAGTTTGAAACCCTGGTTCAAAAGTTCACCTTATTCTTGGCTGGAAAGAATGTTAAAAGCCTTCCCTGGGGGGATGATACTACTAGGCATTGAGTTAAAAATACTGATTTATCACACTTGATACATTAAAAACAAACAGAGAAAATGTATGCCAGATTTAAAGTGCAAGTTTCAAAGTAATAAGAGATGTGACTTCAGAGGGACATAATTTTCAGTTACCTAGCCTGCACAGAAAGGGAATCTTCTGGATTTCTAACTTCTAATACTTCACATACCTTGTACTGAGGACATGAACAGTAAACTGTGGATTCCAAATCCACAGTGGAGATCCATTATCTAGAAGATAACCGTTGAAGTATCTACGTTGTACATCTGAATTGACAAAATAGGTAAAGGTGTTTTTGTTTAGCTCCATGGATGTCAAACAACCTGGTCAGCTGTTGTGGTTTGACTTCAGTCAGCAGCTAAGCCCCGCACAGCTGCTTGCTCAATTCCCCACAGTGGGATGGGGAGGAGAGTCAGAAGAGTGAAGGGGGAAAACCTGTGGGTTGAGATGAAGGCAGTTTAATAGGTAAAGCAAGAGCTGTGCATACAAGCAAAGAGAAACAAGGGCATCACTCACCACTGCCTACTGGCATCTCCAGGAAAGCAAGGCTCCATCGTTCACAATGGCTACTTGGGATGACAAATGCCATCACTTCAAACGTCACTCCCCAACTCCCTTCTCCCACCAGCTTTATATGCTGAGCATGAGGCCATATGGTCTGGAATATCTCTTTGGTCAGCTGGGGGTCAGCTGTCCCAACTCTTTGTGCCCCCCCAGCCTACTCTTTGTGAGGTGATGTGAGAGGCAGAAAAGGCCTTGACTCTGTGTGAGCACTGCTCAGCAGTACCTAAAACACCTCTGTATTATCAACATTGTTGTCAGCACAGATCCAAAACAGAGCCCATAGTAGATGCTGTAAAGAAAATTAGCTCTACCCAACCCAAATCCAGCACATCAGCTTTTCTGGCCTGGCTGCTGGTCAAGTTGGATACTGGCCTTTGCAGGTGCTGGGGTAACAGTCACTGTGTCTGCATGGCATTGTGCTGATACAAACCCTTGAAAGAGGAAAGAAAAAAAACCCAAATTCCTTGTCTGAGAAGTGTTAGTGTGACAGAAATATTTCCTACATCAAACTCTAACTCAAAAAAGAAGAAAAGCACAGTCTCATACTTTGTGTTAACTAGGTTACTTCTCTGAATCAGGCACCCTGAATCTCTTATGGCTGGAATTACAGAGCAGAGGTTCTACTGATAGGATGCTTCCTTTTATTCTTTTGAGAAGAAAATAAAATATGATCCAATCAGCAGAAACCCTTACAGCTCAAATTCCCTGTTGAGTCAAGGTGGGAAAACCAATGCCCAAATGTCCTCTGGCAGTGCTACCTTGCCAACTCCAAAATATGATTATATTATATCACTACTGAAGTTCTTTGTCTCAAAATGTGCTGATGTTATGCTAGATGATGTACAAATGTAAGAAGCAAAGATGATCCCATATGCAGGGAGATCTTAAAGCCTCTGAGAGCAAGAACATTTCCTTTCTGCAACAAGAATGTTGAGGGTCAGCTCAAGCTCTTTTCATGAGAGAACCACATGAAGGAGAGTTTTTAAAATGCTCCCTCTTACATGAGGCACTTCATAATATCTGCTCAAGTGTCTCTTGTTTTCTGATAAGACTAGAGAGCAATATGCAACAAGGAAGACCGTGGAAGCAGTACAGTCCTTGATTCAGGTTTTCATGTTAAAATGGAAATAAAATGCAAATTTCTGTCTTGCTGCTGTCTAAATGCATTAAGCCACAATGATAACACTGTTGAGCTGAGTAGGAAAGCACGTTTTGATGCATTTTATTAATGGAACATGGCACAGACAGATCAGCTAGACTGATGCCTGTTTTTATGAAAACTTGTCAAATTTCTTACCTTCCTTGGAAAAATTTGGGAGACTTTTAGCGGAATTTACAAATTATTTTTTAGATTCCATTTATCTTACGTATTAACAAGGTGATCAGTAGTAAAGCTTGGTGTTGCAGTGTATTGTAGTGAATCAGGAATTTATGTTCCTGAGGTGAAAAGTGCCTTTTAAACGAAGAGATGATTGGATCCAGTCCTGATTTCTAAGGAATACTACTAGTTTCTGGTCTCAACTAGACTTCTTACCACTGATAACCATCCCCTGGGCCCGGCCATTCAGCCAGTTTTCAGTCCACCTAAATGTCTGCTCATCCAGCCTGTACTATATCAGCTTCTCTAGGAGGATCTTATGGAAGACACTGTTGAAAGCCTTACTGAACTGTAAGGTAGAGAATACTCACTGGTCACACTTCATCTACCAAACCCTGGGAATGTGCCTCCAGGAAGTGTTATAGCTTTCATCAACCATGCCTCTGCCTCCTCTTGAAATTCACAGCTTTTCTCTCATCCCTCCTCTTTCTAATTTCCCTGTCTTTCAGATAACTTTCCTTTCTCCT